>NC_069500.1:942397078-942997078 GCF_027579735.1 Bombina bombina
TATAACCGTGTTAGTTATGCAAAACTGGGGAATGGGTAATAAAGGGATTATCTTTCTTTTTAAACAATGCAACTTTTGGAGTGGCCTGTCCCTTTTTAGGATAGAAAATCTTATTATTTGTCTGCAGGTGAAGCTTGCAGAAAATTCTCAATACACCCATGTAACTGATAGAAACGCTATATATAGTAAACTGGAGACAAATACCATTTAATTTGTATTTACTGCATCAATTACATCATTGATATTGTGCTGCCTGGGTTCAATAATGCACCATGTTCCACAACTCTCTATCCATTACAATCTAAACCAAGCTATTGTAAAAATAAAATTTAAAGGATTAAAGTTCAGCAGATTGAAATTTCACCTAAGAGCATTCTGATACCCATTGCTGGACCCCAATTTCTCATAAACAAAAAGCTGCCCAACTGGCCCTGGTTTGCTGCCAACAGATTGTTATATTAGTGTCAGTAGCTTCATTGCTTTCCACTGGAGGTAGCTGTCATCTCTCTGGAAATTGCAGGTTCCGCCCTTTTCTTAGAGAATTCAGTTAACTATTCCTCTGTGCAATCTACACAATGATTTCACTACAAGCAGAAGAGTATTAAAGAATCAGGCCATATGAAAGACTATTAAATACAGTAGAACTACATAATCTGTAAATACATAAAACAAGGAAAAGACAAAAGCACTAACTTTGAATTTCAAATGAGCAGTAGATGTTAAATTCCATTCCCCCCCCCCTGTATCTTGTGACAGCTATAAGCCAATCACAAAATGCATATATACATATATACTAAGCAGTCTTGCACATGCCCAGTAGGAACCAGTGCATATAAAACGATTGTGCACATTTTAATAAGTACATTTTTAAAACTGAAAAAAATAAAGCAGAAGAGAGATCATCCCCTTAAAAACTATTTACAAGCTGCCAAATTTGGTGCAGACCCTCAAATTTATATTAGACAAATAAAAAAGAAAGTGAAAGAGGGGCTTACTCACCAGTTATACCCCAAAGAAATCAGAACTCCCACTAAAGACAAATAACAGTCCAGCAATCTGGATTAATACAGAAGTATACAATAGAATGTCCACAGACCCGGCTGAATACAATGACTGCAGGATAGCCTACCCAGCACTGGTCTGATGAATCCATTGTTCAAACCTGAAGTACTCTACACAAAGCAGGAAGCTCCAACAAGAGCATTGGACTATTAGATCTGTGTTCCAAAGAGTGGCGTCAAGAAGTACCAGCAGTGTACAATTAGACCACCTCATCTATAGTCGTGCCGCATCTCATAGCCAGATACTTCAGTGACGGCACAGCACAGGTTACAGTCACTTCAGTTGTCCAACAGTAATGCGGTAACAACAGCTAAGTTTAAACTTTTGCTACGGATTACCATGCACAAATGTTCTTAGCCAAATCAAAAGGAGTTAAAAAAGTATATAATGCTCCTTACATAGTACTTGTCCAATCCTTAGGGTGGGAGCACCTGTACAAAGAATACCTCTTCAGCCAATGTTCGTTTCACCCTCTTTTTACTTAGTACACATGTTCAGGGCTTCATCGGGGTTGCTATCTTAAAGGGACAGTAAACACCAAAAAATGTTATTGTTTATAAAGATAGCTATTTCCTTCTTAATATAAGGAGAGTCCACGGCTTCATTCCTTACTGTTGGGAATACTGAACCTAGCCACCAGGAGGAGGCAAAGACACCCCAGCCAAAGGCTTAAATACCTCTCCCACTTCCCCTATCCCCCAGTCATTCTTTGCCTTTCGTCAAGCTACCCAGATATGGGTTGAGGTCCAGGGATCCTCTGGCGGAGCTAATAGATGCATTAGCAGTGCCATGGAGGTTCAGTCTAATCTACCTTTTTCTGCTGTTACCACTCCTTCCTCGGGTAGTGGCCCACATCAAGCAGGATCAGGCGTCAGTAATACTGATTGCTCCATCGTGGCTGCTAAGGATGTGGTTTGTGAGGATGTCATCTTGTCCTCCATGGAAGTTACCTTATTGCAGGGATCTGCTGAAACAAGGTCCTTTTTGTTCATCAAAATCTAGATTCTCTGAGGTTGACTGCGTGTAGATTGAACGCTTAGTCCTTGCCAAGAGAGGGTTTTCTGAGAGAGTTATTGATACTCTCATTCAAGCTCATAAGCCGGTTACTCATTGCATCTATCATAAGGTGTGGATAACCTACTCTGGTGTGAAGAATTTCCCTAGCATAAAGTTAGGGTTGCCAGGATTCTATTGTTTCTCCAGGATGGACTGGAGAAGGGTCTTTCGGCCGGTTCCCTGAGGGGATAGATTTCGGCCTTGTCTGTTTTACTGCACAAGAGGCTCTCTGAGCTTCCAGATGTTCATTCTTTTGTTAAGGCTCTGATTAGGATTAGACCTGTGTTCAGATCTTCGGCTCCTCCGTTGGAGTCTAAATCTGGTTCTTAAGGTTCTGCAACGGGCTCCGTTTGAGCCTATGCATGAAATCGACATTAAGTTGTTGTCCGGGAAGATTCTTTTTCTACTGGCTATTGCTTTTGCGCTCAGAATTTCAGAGATTGCCGCTTTGCAATGTGAGCCCCCTTATCTGGTGTTCCATTCTGATAAGGCTGTCCTACGTACTAAGTTAGGGTTTCTTCCTAAGGTCGTGTCAGACCGCAACATCAATCAAGAGATTGTGGTCCCTTCCTTGTGTCCTAATCCTTCTTCTTTGAAGGAACGTTTGCTTCATAATTTGTACGTGGTTCGAGCCTTGAAGTTCTATCTTCAGGCTACTAAGGATTTTAAACAACAAATAAGAGCAAAAAAACATGCGAGTCTCCAGGCACTGTAAAGTTCTAAAGGTGCATATTTATTGGAAACCAAAATAGAAAAAGGTGAATAAAAACAAAATAAACATAAAATGATAATGCTGGGCTGTCTTACGCGTTTCGGCTACATACTAGCCTTATTCATAGACACACTTTGTAAAGACAGGCACTGAGCTTAAATAGCCCCTGTGACTGAAAGAACAGAGCCCCAGCTGAGCCTAATTAACAATAAAACATTCCGGTGTGAACTGAGATACAAAAGTGTAAATAACAGACATGTAATCAGGATGGATTCTATTGCACATATTACATAAGGGGGAAAAATGGAAAAAGTAAAAAATACCAGAAAAGAAAAAAAGATACATATATGAAAACACCTATTTAAAGTGTAAAATGTTAACATTGGGAGCATAGGGGAATCAAAGCCGCATAACCAAAGGGACATGTTATTGTAAACTATAGCATTGGTTTGCAATGCTTGTATGTAAATGGGAATTTATTAGCCCTTTAATATTGCAGCATCGGTTGCCATAGCTTCAATAACAATAAGGTCTGCTAACTAAAGTAAAACATATAACCTACACATACTGGCATAGCTCTATGAAAATGTATATGTATAAAAAGTAAGTTAAATATAACAATAGTAATGAAAAACTAAAGAACTATCAAAATGTAGTGTCAGAGTCTCTCATAAGTTATCATACTAATACCTATGTGTGTAGCCAAATCATGCAGTTGATTATAAGTGAATGTATTAATATTTGTCAGTTGAATAAAGTCAAACCTAGAAGTAAATCGGATTGAAGTAAAGACAACATAATACAAGTGGTTGTCAAATACAAATCAATTCTATCGATTCTTTTGCCAGAAGTTAATGACATCGCCTTCGATGTTAAAGCCTGCTGGTCTCCTTGTTCTGAGTTGAAAAATCCAGTATGCCTCCTGATAAAGGAGCCTACTGGATATGTCACCTCCTCTATCTGGGTACCTAACTTGCTCAATAACCTGCCATTGAAAACTGTTAATATTTTTATCATGTTTAATGATAAAATGACGTGCTAAATCTGAGCATTCAATCCCATTTTCAATATTATTGAGGTGCTCACGGATTCGTGTTCGTGCCTCCCTGGTGGAGCAACCTACGTACTGTTTTTTACAGGATGTACAATCCACCAGATAGATGACATTGCTAGTGCGGCAATTGGTACAGTTCTTTAAGGAGTAAACTCTCTGTGTGATCATAGACTGAAAACTCTTTGTTACACGGGTGCAGCTACAGGCTATGCACTTATTAAAATGGCATTTATAATGCCCCTTAACGTGCAACCAACTACTTGTACTTGGCTTTTTCTTTAGCATGCTTGGTGATAGCATATTCCCTAGAGTGCATCCCCTCCTAGCTACGAAGTTACACCCAGATTGCACATAGTCATTAAGGCTATCCTCTGCCGTGAGTATAGATAAATGTTTAGTGATGATAGAACAAATTTCCCCATATTGAGGGCTATAAGTCGTTGTAAAAAGAGGTTTTGATTTATCAAAAGTGTTGCTGCCATAACCATAAATAACCAGTTCATAAAAAAATTTAGAACTGATTTAGATAACTTTAAACTTAGAAAGTATAATAGAGATTACGCAGATCATACTAACAATAGGGTATATAACTGGCATCTACGCTCACAGCTTTCAAACATTAGACACAGGAGGTCTAGGTCCACCTCTAGATCCATACATTCTACCAGCAAAGAGAGATCTGACAAGAAAGTCACCTTTTCTGATAACGATACGTCTGAGGATCACCGCTCAGACAATGAAAGTAGATTTGATTCGAGTGGTCCCTCAGATGATGAAATTCAAGTATTACGTCCAATTATCAAAAATGCAAGACCAGATCCCATTGTCACAAGAAACACCCATAAGAGGGGTAATATTACCCCAACGATCCCAGTTAACAATCAGAGAAATATGGAGTTTCTTAGTGACAATGTAGCGGATCCCAGACCCACTGCCACCTCAGTACCCACTGTTAATTCAGCTGATACACAGGTTTTTCAAAGTGCCATCAGAGGCACCGAAGGAGGAGGGGCAAGAGGAAGAGGGGCAAGAGGCGGAAGGGGATGCCACAGGGGCAGGGGAAGATGGAACAAGTATACCCTTTGAAAATCATTAACTTATCTTCCACTAGATTGACTGATGGGGAAATAGAGGTACTTAGCCTGGGTTTAGGTTATGTTCCCACTAAAAAGTTTAATCTTATCGACACTATTGTCGATTTTAATAGACTAATCAGGAGTTTAACATTGAAAAAGTTTTTTTGGGACAAACAACCAGATAATGCCTCTGTACCCCCCTCAGACACATCACTATACCCTACTCATGAACACATTTATGACATAGTAGACTTTCATGAAGTATGTGATGTACTTAGTCTGCAGGATTTAAGTGCTGAGACACACATGGACTCACAGACTTTAAAATCATCACACATTGGCTACAAACCGAAATCAGTGTTCTACCCCACTCGTGAAAGGGGACCTTTTTTAGAAGCCTTTCACAAAAGGGTAGAACAAGATTTGATTGCACTCCATAATAATCCAAAACATACTTACCCTAATCTAACTCCAACACAGAAAGAGGCCTTGGACAAATTAAAATCTAGACAAGATATTACCATCAAAGACTCAGATAAGGGAGGTAGTATAGTGGTTTTGGATAGACTATACTATATAGAGGAGGCACATAGGCAATTATATGATAAGGATGTCTATCGAGTCTTACCCTCTGATCCCACAGAATTGTTTAAAGCTAAGTTATGGAGTCTCCTGGATGATGGCCTGGAGGATGGAGTCATAGACCAAGACACATTGAACTTTTTATATGTTTCCAATCCGGTTGTACCTATATTTCACCACCTCCCTAAGGTGCATAAATCCCTGGAGGTGGTGAAAGGGAGACCTATAGTCTCGGGTATTGGATCTTTATTTGAACAGTTATCCAGTTGGATTGACTCCCTCCTCCAGCCCATTGTCCTACAGATCCCTTCCTATTTACGTGACACCAAGCATCTTCTTAAATGCCTTGAACAGGTGGCCTGGAATGGGGATTGTTCTTGGCTAACAATTGACGTGGTTGGTTTGTACTCAGCCATCCCGCATGACCAAGGACTTGTGGCAGTAAGATCTCTTTTAGATCAACTGAGTGGTTATGATGATACTCTTAAAGAATTCATAATTAAAGCATTAGATTTTCTTTTACATCACAATTATTTTAAATTTGAGAATGAGTATTTCCTCCAGAGATGTGGGACCGCCATGGGTGCTAAATTTGCACCATCATATGCAAACATTTTTATGGCTTGGTGGGAGCGGTCCCACGCCCATGGAGAGGAAAACCCATATCGTAACTACATCAGCACCTATAAAAGATACATTGATGATCTTTTGATCATCTGGACTGGCACAGAGGATCTGAAATCTCAATTTGTGTCCTTCATTAATCAGAATGAAGCAGGATTGGAATTTACTTCCCAATCCGATACTAACCAGACCACATATCTAGATTTAACCCTAACAGGTGATGTTGAAAAGGGTCAGGTAGTAACCAATCTTTATCGCAAACCTATTTCATGTAATAAAATTCTCCATGCTAATAGTAACCACCCCAGACATACTGGTTTTGGGATAGCAAAGGGTCAGTTTATACGCCTGAAGCGTAATTGCACAAACGAAAGTGATTTTGAAATTAACAGTAAAATATTGACCACCCAACTCCTAGAAAGGGGATACCATAAGAAAGTTGTCAATAGGGCCCTTTTAGAGGTAAAGCATATTGACAGGTCAACGATGTTGTCAACACGTTATAACTCTGCCAGGAGCAACACTTTTGATAAATCAAAACCTCTTTTTACAACGACTTATAGCCCTCAATATGGGGAAATTTGTTCTATCATCACTAAACATTTATCTATACTCACGGCAGAGGATAGCCTTAATGACTATGTGCAATCTGGGTGTAACTTCGTAGCTAGGAGGGGATGCACTCTAGGGAATATGCTATCACCAAGCATGCTAAAGAAAAAGCCAAGTACAAGTAGTTGGTTGCACGTTAAGGGGCATTATAAATGCCATTTTAATAAGTGCATAGCCTGTAGCTGCACCCGTGTAACAAAGAGTTTTCAGTCTATGATCACACAGAGAGTTTACTCCTTAAAGAACTGTACCAATTGCCGCACTAGCAATGTCATCTATCTGGTGGATTGTACATCCTGTAAAAAACAGTACGTAGGTTGCTCCACCAGGGAGGCACGAACACGAATCCGTGAGCACCTCAATAATATTGAAAATGGGATTGAATGCTCAGATTTAGCACGTCATTTTATCATTAAACATGATAAAAATATTAACAGTTTTCAATGGCAGGTTATTGAGCAAGTTAGGTACCCAGATAGAGGAGGTGACATATCCAGTAGGCTCCTTTATCAGGAGGCATACTGGATTTTTCAACTCAGAACAAGGAGACCAGCAGGCTTTAACATCGAAGGCGATGTCATTAACTTCTGGCAAAAGAATCGATAGAATTGATTTGTATTTGACAACCACTTGTATTATGTTGTCTTTACTTCAATCCGATTTACTTCTAGGTTTGACTTTATTCAACTGACAAATATTAATACATTCACTTATAATCAACTGCATGATTTGGCTACACACATAGGTATTAGTATGATAACTTATGAGAGACTCTGACACTACATTTTGATAGTTCTTTAGTTTTTCATTACTATTGTTATATTTAACTTACTTTTTATACATATACATTTCATAGAGCTATGCCAGTATGTGTAGGTTATATGTTTTACTTTAGTTAGCAGACCTTATTGTTATTGAAGCTATGGCAACCGATGCTGCAATATTAAAGGGCTAATAAATTCCCATTTACATACAAGCATTGCAAACCAATGCTATAGTTTACAATAACATGTCCCTTTGGTTATGCGGCTTTGATTCCCCTATGCTCCCAATGTTAACATTTTACACTTTAAATAGGTGTTTTCATATATGTATCTTTTTTTCTTTTCTGGTATTTTTTACTTTTTCCATTTTTCCCCCTTATGTAATATGTGCAATGCAAAGCATAGAATCCATCCTGATTACATGTCTGTTATTTACACTTTTGTATCTCAGTTCACACCGGAATGTTTTATTGTTAATTAGGCTCAGCTGGGGCTCTGTTCTTTCAGTCACAGGGGCTATTTAAGCTCAGTGCCTGTCTTTACAAAGTGTGTCTATGAATAAGGCTAGTATGTAGCCGAAACGCGTAAGACAGCCCAGCATTATCATTTTATGTTTATTTTGTTTTTATTCACCTTTTTCTATTTTGGTTTCCAATAAATATGCACCTTTAGAACTTTACAGTGCCTGGAGACTCGCATGGTTTTTTGCTCTTATTTGTTGTTTGGATACATATTGTTACCACGCTAGAATCTCGGCACTCAGGTGAGCAACAGGTGTATGGGGCTACGTTCGAGTAGTAGGGAATCCTATTGGTGCAGGAGACGATTCGCGTCACGGACCGGAAGCACCCGACAACGCTCAGCCATAGCGTGCAAACCTAACAGCACTACGGAGGCTGCAGAACGGTATGCATACACGGATGACAAGTGGAGCACCGGACAATGACCTCTACGAGTGAGGAATCAGAGGTGCAGTGAGGAATCAGAGGCGGGGTTTTTCTAAGGCTCCCGGAGACAGGCTCAAGTAGCAAACGTGGTGAGTTATACACCACCCCAGTGTTTAAGCCGCATTTTGTTATATATATATATATACTTACCTGCCTACACCGCATATTCTGCTTCATCCATAATTCCATACCCTTTGCATTGTTTGCACGATAAACATACAGCTTATACAGCCTGGACAGGATTTATTTCCCTCCCCATACACCATATACACCTTGAGCTGCACTAGGAAGAATTTTCTCTTTGAATATACATACTAAGGATTTTAGACAAACTCCTTCCTTGTTTGTTGCTTATTCTGGGAAGCGTAAGGTGCAGAAGGTCTCTGCGACTTCCTTGTCTTTTTGGTTAAGGAGTGTTATCCGCTTATCTTATGAGACAGTGGGACATAAGCCTCCTCAGAGAGTTATGGCTCATTCTACTAGAGCAGTGGCTTCCTCTTGGGCCTTTAAGAACAAGGCCTCTATGGATCAGATTTGTAAGGTGGCTACCTGGTCCTCCTTACATACTTTTTCTACATTTTACAAGTTTGATGTTTTTGCTTCAGCTGAAGCAGCCTTTGGGAGAAAGAGATTTACAGGCTGTGGTGCCCTCAGATTAGGGTCCGCCTCTCTTTTTATCCCTCCCATTATCATTCAGTGTCCTCTAGAGCTTGGGTATAGGTTCCGCAACAGTAAGGAATGAAGCCGTGGACTCTCCTTATATTAAGAAGGAAAATGATAAATTATGCTTACCAGATAATTTCATTTCCTTTTGTATAAGGAGCATCCACGGCCCCCGTCCGTTTTCTTCGATAGGCGGCTACCTAAATTATATTTTTCTTCTGGCATCTTTTATACCCTGATATTTCTCCTACTGTTCCTTGTTCCCTCGGCAGAATGACTGGGAGATAGGGGAAGTGGGAGAGGTATTTAAGCCTTTGGCTGGGGTGTCTTTGCCTCCTCCTGGTGGCCAGGTTCAGTATTCCCAACAGTAAGGAATGAAGCCGTGGAAATGGAATTATCTGGTAAGCATAATTTATGTTTCTTTTATAAGATACGACGAGTTCACAGATTCATCCTTTACTTGTGGGATATTATCCTCCTGCTAACAGGAAGGGGCAAAGAGCACCACAGCAGAGCTGTCTATATAGCTCCTCCCTTGACTCCACCCCCCAGTCATTCTCTTTGCCTACTCTAAGTAATAGGAAGGGTAAAGTGAAAGAGGTGATAAAATGTTAGTTTTTATTTTCTTCAAGCAAGACTTTTTTATTTTAAATGGTACCGGTGAGTGCTATTTTTTCCCAGGCAGCAGATGGATGAAGATTTCTGCCTGGAGACTGATGATCTTAGCAGTTGTTACTAAGATCCAGAGTAGCTCCCACAGAATGGCTGAGGAGTACTTAAGAAACTTCAGTGTGAGGAACGTTTTTCATGCTACAAGCATTGAGGTATGTTCAGTCATTTTTTTCTGGAGAGACTGTGTTATTTCAGAATTGGCTGACAGTATCCCCATGAGGGAAAGGGTAAGCAGTAATTCTAATGTATAGAGGGGTATTACTGGACCTGTATGTTGGGCTGTAAAAAATGGTTGATACTGATGACATGATGTTTGTGGGCAAACGTTTCTATGTTGGGAGTTAATATAACGTTTTTTGTGGCAAACGTTTTCAATTTATTTTAACAATGGAGGGTACACATGGCTTCATTTAGATGGGTATATGAACCCACATGGCTAGGTTTTAGACCACTCTGGTGCGGTTATTGTTAAGGCTGTGAGACATCGAGTTAGATGGGCGGGGCCTATTTTCGCGCCTCATTTTCGCAGTTGTATTTCCCATGCAAGCAGCAAGCTCCAACTCCGGTGGGCCTTTCAGGAAAGTTTGGGCCTAATCGAAGGGTTAATCCGATTTTGCAGACCCCTGAGGGCAGGTAGGCGCCACAGCAGGGCTGTGGCGAGGTGCAGGGGGTGTTTCTGTTTAACTATAACATTTTTGGTATAATGTTTTTTGTTCTTGGGATACATTTATCATAAAAGTGAGATAATTTTATCGTTTTAAAGCAGTTTTGGAAAAATTGTATGCTTTTCTTTCTCTTAAAGGCGCAGTACCGTTTTTTCAGATTGTTATTTTTTCACAAAATAAAGTGTTTTCAAGCCTGTTTGTGGTCATTACTAGCCTGTTTTAACATGTCTGACATTGAGGAAAGCCAATGTTCTATGTGTTTAGAAGCCATTGTGGAACCCCCACTTCAAATGTGTCCTTCATGTACTGAAAGGGCCTTACATTGCAAAGAACATATTTTAGCTGATAAAAGTATGTCTCAGGATGATTCTCAGTCAGAAGAAAATCAGGTTATGCCATCTACTTCTCCCCAAGTGTCACAACCTTTAACGTCCGCCCAAGCGACGCCAAGTACTTCTAGTGCGTCTAATTCTTTCACCCTGCAAGATATGGCTGCAGTTATGTCTACTACCGTTACAGAGGTATTATCTAAACTGCCTGGTTTACAGGGTAAGCGCAGTAGGTCCGGTATTAGAGTAAATGCTGAGCCCTCTGATGCTTTATTGGCCATCTCCGATGTACCCTCACAGTGTTCTGATTTGGGGGGGGGGGAATTGCTGTCTGAGGGAGAGCTTTCTGATTCAGGAAAGATGTTCCCTCAAACAGACTCAGATGTGACGGCCTTTAAGTTTAAGCTTGAACACCTCCGCTTGTTACTCAGGGAGGTTTTAGCGACTCTGGATGATTGTGACCCTATTGTCATCCTGCCAGAGAAACTGTGTAAAATGGATAAATATCTAGAGGTCCCTACTTACACTAATGTTTTTCCAGTCCCTGGAAGAATTTCGGACATTGTTACTAAGGAATGGGATAGACCAGGCATTCCGTTCTCTCCCCCTCCTACTTTTAAGAAAATGTTTCCCATATCTGACACTGTTCAGGATTCGTGGCAGACGGTCCCTAAGGTGGAGGGAGCTATTTCTACCCTGGCTAAGCGTACAACTATACCTATTGAGGACAGTTGTGCTTTCAAAGATCCTATGGATAAAAATTAGAAGTGCTTCTAAAGAAGTTGTTTATTCATCAGGGTTTTCTTCTGCAACCTATAGCGTGCATTGTTCCAGTAACTACTGCAGCAGCTTTTTGGTTTGAGGCTCTAGAGGAGTCTCTTAAGGTTGAGACCCCATTAGATCATATTTTGGATAGAATTAAGGCTCTCAAGCTAGCAAATTCTTTTATTACAGATGCCACTTTACAGATGGCAAAATTAGCGGCTAAGAATGCAGGCTTTGCCATTTTAGCGCTTAGAGCGTTATGGCTTAAGTCATGGTCTGCTGATGTGTCATCTAAATCCAAGCTTTTAGCTATTCCCTTTAAGGGTAAGACCCTATTCGGGCCTGAACTTAAGGAGATCATTTCTGACATTACTGGAGGTAAAGGTCATGCCCTTCCTCAGGACAAGATGGTTAAAATGAGGACCAAACAGAATAATTTTCATTCCTTTTGAAACTTTAAAGGCGGTCCCTCTACTTCCTCATCCGCCTCCAAGCAGGAGGGGAACTTTGCTCAATCCAAGTCAGTCTGGAGACCTAACCAGACCTGGAATAAAGGTAAACAGGCCAAGAAGCCCGCTGCTGCTACCAAGACAGCATGAAGGGGCAAACCCGATCCGGGACTGGATCTAGTAGGGGACAGACTTTCTCTCTTCGCTCAGGCTTGGGCAAGAGACGTTCAGGATTCCTGGGCATTAGAAATTGTGACCCAGGGGTATCGTCTGGAATTCAAAGATTCTCTCCCAAGGGGGAGATTTAATCTTTCACGTTTGTCTGTAAACCAGACAAAAAGAGAGGCGTTCTTACACTGTGTACACCAGTTCCAAAAGTAGAACAAAGGCAGGGGTTTTACTCCAATCTGTTCGTGGTTCCCAAAAAAAGAGGGAACCTTCAGACCGATTTTAGATCTCAAAACTCTAAACAAATTTCTCAGAGTCCCATCTTTCAAGATGGACACCATACGAACAATTTTACCAATGATCCAGGAGGGTCAATATATGACCACCGTGGATTTGAAGGATGCGTATCTTCACATTCCTATCCACAAAGATCATCACCAGTTCCTCAGGTTCGCCTTCCTTGACAAACATTACCAGTTTGTGGCCCTTCCTTTCGGGTTGGCCACAGCTCCCAGAATTTTCACAAAGGTGCTAGGGTCCCTTCTGGCGGTTCTAAGGCCACGGGGCATAGCAGTGGCGCCCTATCTGGACGATATTTTGATTTAGGCGTCAACTTACCATCTAGCCAAATCTCACACGGACATCATGTTGGCTTTTCCACTCACGGGTGGAAGGTGAACATAAAAAGAGTTCACTTGTTCCTCTGACAAGAGTTCCATTCCTAGGAACTCTGATAGACTCGGTAGACATGAAGATTGTTCTGACGGTGATCAGAAAATCAAAGATCTTAACCACTTGCCAAGCACTTCATTCCATTCCTCGGCCATCAATGGCTCAGTGTATGGAGGTAATTGGACTAATGGTAGCGGCAATGGACATAGTTCTGTTTGCTCGCTTACATCTCAGACCACTGCAGCTGTGGAATGGGGATTATGCGGATTTATCTCTGCAGATAAATCTGGATCTAGAGACCAGAGACTCTCTTCTTTGGTGGTTGTCACAGGATCATCTGTCCCAGGGAATGTGCTTCCGCAGGCCAGCATGGGTCATAGTGACGACGGACGCCAGCCTCTTGGGCTGGGGTTCAGTCTGGAATTCCCTGAAGGCTCAGGGTGTGTGGACTCAGGAGGATTCCTTACTACCAATAAATATTCTGGAACTGAGAGCTATATTCAATGCGCTTCAAGCGTGACCTCATCTGGCTTCGGCCAAATTCATAAGATTCCAGTCGGACAATATCACGACTGTAGCATATATCAATCATCAAGGGGGAACTAAGAGTTCTCTAGCGATGATAGAGGTTTCCAAAATAATTCAATGGGCAGAGACTCACTCTTGCCATCTATCAGCAATATATATCCCAGGAGTGGAGAACTGGGAAGCGGATTTTCTAAGTCGTCAGACTCTTCATCCGTGGGAGTGGGAACTCTATCCGGAGGTGTTTGCGAAACTGATTCATCAATAGGGCACACCGGAATTGGATCTGATGGCATCTCGTCAGAATGCCAAACTTCCTTGTTTGATCCTCAAGCTGTACTGATAGATGCTCTAGCAGTACCGTGGTCGTTCAACCTGGCTTATGTGTTTCCTCCTTTTCCTCTTCTACCTCGTCTGATTGCAAGAATCAAACAGGAGAGGGCTTCGGTAATATTGATAGCACCCGCGTTGCCACGCAGGACTTGGTATGCAGACCTGGTGGAAATGTCATCTCTGCCACCGTGGAAACTGCTCTGCCACCGTGGAAACTGCCACTGAGACAGGACCTTCTCATTCAGGGTCCGTTCCAACATCCAAATCTAATTTCTCTGCAGCTGACTGCCAGGAGATTGAATGCTTGATTCTATCTAAGCGGGGATTCTCTGAGTCGGTCATTGATACCTTGGTTCAGGCTCGGAAGCCTGTCACTAGGAAAACTTATCATATTATATGGTGTAAATATCTTTATTGGTGCGAATCCAAAGGCTACTCATGGAGTAAGATCAGGATTCCTAGGATTTTGTCCTTTCTCCAAGAAGGATTGGAGAAGGGGTTATCAGCTAGTTCCTTAAAGGGACAGATTTCTGCTTTGTCAATCTTACTACACAAGCGTCTGGCAGATGTCCCAGACGTTCAGTTGTTTTGTCAGGCTTTGGTTAGAATTAAGCCTGTGTTTAAACCTGTTGCTCCGCCATGGAGTTTGAATTTAGTTCTTAATGTTCTTCAAGGGGTTCCGTTTGAAACCATGCATTCCATAGATATTAAACTTTTATCTTGGAGTTCTGTTTTTAGTTGCTATCTCTTCTGCTCGAAGAGTTTCTGAGCTATCTGCGTTACAATGCGACTCGCCTTATCTTATATTCCATTATATTCCATTATGATAAGGTGGTTTTGCACACTAAATCTGGATTCCTTCCTAAGGTTGTTTCAAATAAGAATATTAATCAGGAAATTGTTGTTCCTTCTGTGTCCTAACCCTTCTTCTAAGAAGGAGCGTCTGTTACATAACTTGGACGTGGTTCGTGCCTTGAAGTTTTACTTGCAAGCGGCCAAGGATTTCCGTCAAACATCTTCTCTGTTTGTTGTATATTCTGGAAAGCGTAGAGGTCAAAAAGCTACGGCTACCTCTTTTTGGCTGAAAAGCATCATTCGTTTGGCATACGAGACTGCTGGACAGCAGCCTCTTGAAAGAATTACAGCTCATTCTACTAGAGCGGTGGCTTCCACATGGGCTTTTAAAAACGATGCTTCTGTTGAACAGATTTGTAAGGCTGCGACTTGGTCTTCCCTTCATACCTTTTCCAAATTTTACAAATTTGATACTTTTGCTTCTTCTGGGGCTGTTTCAAGCAGTGGTGCCTTCTGTTTAGGTATCTGTCTTGTTCATCCGTGTCCTGTAGCTTTGGTATTGTATCCCACAAGTAAAGGATGAATCCGTGGACTCGTCGTATCTTATAGAAGAAAAGGAAATTTATGCTTACCTGATAAATTGATTTCTTCTATGATACGACGAGTTCACGGCCCGCCCTGTCAATTTAAGACAGATTATATTTTTTGGTTTAAAACTTCAGTCACCTCTGCACCTTTTAGTTTCTTCTTTTTCTTCCTATACTTTCGGTCGAATGACTGGGGGGTGGAGTCAAGGGAGGAGCTATATAGACAGCTCTGCTGTGGTGCTCTTTGCCACTTCCTGTTAGCAGGAGGATAATATCCCACACGTAAAGGATGAATCAGTGGACTCGTCGTATCATAGAAAAAATCAATTTATCAGGTAAGCATAAATTTCCTTTTTCCTTTATTTACCATTCCCCAGTTTTGCATAACAAATACTGTTATATTAAAATACTTTTTACCTCTGTGATAACCTTGTATCTAAGCTTCTGCAGTCTCCTTATCTCAGATCTTTTGACAGACTTGCATTTCAGGCAATTAGTGCTAATTTTACAATAACTCCACGGACGTGAGAGCACAATGAGATATATATATATATATATATATATATATATATATATATATATATATATATATATATATATATATATATATATATATATAGCACACCTGACTAACTCCTTCTAGCTGTGTGAAATGCATGCAGATAAGAGGCGGCCTTCAAGGGCTTAGAAACTAGCATATGAACCAACATAGATTTAGCTTTCAACTAAGACTACCAAGAGAACAAAGCAAATTTTAATAATAAAAGTAAATTGGAAAGTTGTTTAAAATTACATGCCCTAATTAGTTCCAGACACACGCATGTGAACCCTCTTAAGCTGCTATTCTTCTTTTGCACTACATTCTATGTAAACTTGGTTTTGTGTATATGACAGAACATCTGTATTACTGCAACTGTATTTGTCATGCATGTTTCGGATCTTATATAAAGTTTTTAAAAAAAATTACATGCCCTATCTGATACATGAAAGTTTAATTTGGAAAATACTGTTCCCTTAAGGCACGTCTCCTGCTTTTAGAGTGATCCGCCCTACAACACCAAAAAAGATTTAGAGGTACACTACATCACTTTAAAGTGCAACCCAAACAAAAAAAGTGGATAAATGCCTTCTTTTTTCTGATACAGTACAAAACCAATAACCCAAAGATTAATCTGTTGCTGCTCTACAAATAACTGATAATAATAATAATTACTGTGATAAATTCACCCTATTCTTAAAAAAAAATCTCTATCCTTAAAAAAGATTGCCCTGAAATGGGCATTTAAATTTAAAAAATCCCTATTCTAAAATCAAAGTAACCCTGCAACCCCCAAAAAAGCCTATCTTAAAAAACATACTCTAAAAATTACCCTAATAAGTGCATTTGGTAGGGCTTTGCCCTAAAGTGATTATAGTTCTTTTACATTTAAAAAAAAATCCCTATCTTAAAAATAGAATAGCCCAGAGAAGGGCATTGCCCTAAAGCTAATCGAGCTCTTTAACATGAAAAAAACTATAGTAAAAAAAAAACCTATTCTAAAAAAAGATTGCTCTTAAAACGGCATTGGGTTGTACATTGTACATAGGAGGGCATTTGGTAGGTCATTGCCCTAAAGTGATTAAGCTTGTTTGCCTAAACAAAAAAAAAATCCCTATTTTAAAACCCCCCAACTAAAAACAGATTGTCATGGAAAGGGCATTTGGTTGGGCATTGCCCTTAGAAGGGCATTTGGTAGGGCACTGCCCTAAAGCAAATTTGCTCTTTTGAGATTTAAAAAATATTCTAAAAAAAACTATGGAAAAAAATCCCTATGCAAAAAGCCCACCCCAATAAATCCTAACTCTAAACCCCAAAGTTTCTACTCACCCAACTTGACTCTGGCTTCTTCGTACTCAGCTCCGGAAGGTCTCCTCTTCTTTTTTTCATGGTGGCGGGTTCTCCAGGTGGTCCTCTTCATCTTCATGGCAATGGTTCTCTTGTAGCTTCATCCATGGCAGCAATGCATCTTGTTTCTTCTTCCATCTGATACTTGTTCATGCGGTCCCTGCTGCACAACAAAGCTTGAATGTGTGGTACCCCCTTATATAGGGGTACCTTTGCATGTCTATTGGCTGATTTTCAAAACCAAATTCAAATCAGCTAATAGAAAAAGTTTTCATTTTAGAAGACTAATCGGGTTACCATTCAATTTCTCATTGATCATGAGAATTTAATTGGCGATTCATCTAATTCAAATAACAACTTACCTCCATCAGTACCAGATTACCTCCCTTATCAGCTGGTTTTATTAACGAGCCCTGAGCCTCCATTATGTCTTTTGTTGCCGTTCCTTCAGTCCTTCTAAGATTATCTTAAATGAGGCAGTTAAAGGGACATAAAACTCAAAAAAAAATCTTTCATGATTCAGATAGAGAATACATTTTTAAACAGCATTCCAATTTACTTTTATTGTTTAATTTTGCTTAATTCTTTAGGTATCCTTTGTTGAAGAAATAGCAATGCACATGGGTGAGCCAATCACAGGTGGCATCTATGTGCAGCCACCAATCAACAGCTACTGAGCATATTTAGTTGTTGGAAAGTTGTTTAAAATTGCATGCTCTTTCCAAATCATATTACCAGATCCAAATCACTGTTACCAGTGACAATGCGGGCATAAATGCTTATTTTGGCTTAAATGTAGATTGTGGCTGTACAGTGCAGTGAATCACTTCACTCTCCTGACTAGAATTCTCATCTATCAATGATTGTAACACATTCAAGGTTTCAATATCTAAATACTGTAATTTATTTAAATTTTATGCTCCATCTGAATCATGAAAATGTAATTTTGATTTTGACTTTAGTGTCCCTTTAAAGATGGATAAAGAGGGATTTAAAAAAAAAAGAAAAGAAAAAGTTACCTGTATTTAGTACAGGGCTAGGTCCACCCCCACACTGCACTCTTGGTATTTATT
Organism: Bombina bombina; assembly: GCF_027579735.1. Taxonomy (NCBI): domain Eukaryota; kingdom Metazoa; phylum Chordata; class Amphibia; order Anura; family Bombinatoridae; genus Bombina; species Bombina bombina. Next base: position 942,415,149 of record NC_069500.1, read on the forward strand.
CTGTGATCTCTTTTAATAGCACCCTCAGTTTTTTTTAAATAATATTTCCGTTGTTGATGTTATAATTAAGGTGTTTTGTGTGAACAAATGTTTGTGAAATTAAAATGTTGTGTTATTTTCTATTGCATACTGTATACACAACAGCTTGGTAATCTGTCACACATTTATTAAAAATTAACAAAAAAACACAACGAATCCGAAAGAAAAATAATAAACCAGGAATCAAAGCCAGAGCGGGTAGTCAAACAAACTGGGTCAGGAACCAAAGCGAGTAGTCATATATAAAAGAAAGAGAGCGTCTGATAAAGGCTTAAGTACTTATGTATGCTAAAAAAATCAAAATTTAAATTTAGGATTAAAAATACATTTATTATAACCTATATATAAAAATGAGGAAATAGCGAATAAACCTGTGGTTAAAAAATATTATATTAATAATGATACATTTTTTAGCCACAGGTTTATTGGCTATTTCCTCATTTTTTGAGGAGTGTGAGTAATTAACTTACTCTCATTCTCTGTTTTTGTCTTTGTTTTTGCTTTTACTGTGTATAGGGTACCCTATTATTTTTATATATATATATATATATATATATATATATATATATATATATATATATATATATATATTTAAGTAATTACCAGCTTAAGGTTATAGTGTAAAAAGCTCATAAGTAATAATTGGATCCCTTTATAAATACTGTGGCGATCCAATTAGTGCACGGTAATCTAAATTATTAAAGGGACACTGTACCCAAAATGTTTCTTCCGTGATTCAGATTGAGCATGAAATTTTAAGCAACTTTCTAATTTACTCCTATTATCAAATTTTCTTCATTCTCTTGGTATCTTTATTTGAAATGCAAGAATGTAAGTTTAGATGCCGGCCCATTTTTGTGAACAACCTGGGTTGTCCTTGCTGATTGGTGTATAAATCCATCCACCAATAAAAAAGTGCTGTCCAGAGTACTGAAACCAAAAAAAAGCTTAGATGCCTTCTTTTTCAAATAATGATAGCAAGAGAACGAAGAAAAATTGATAATAGGAGTAAATTAGAAAGTTGCTTAAAATTGCATGCTCTTTCTGAATTACAAAAGAAAAATTTTGGGTACAGTGTCCCTTTAATTGCCAAGAAAAAGAAATAGAAAGTAGATTATAGCCAGCACAGACTTATTTCCAGCTAATCGCTCCACATACTGTGTCACAATGAAAGAGACATACCCAAATTGCGATCAAAAATTAGAAAATAATTTTATAGAACATTAAAGTGATACATTTGACAGTTAGTTTTATATCAAACAGGAGTGCAAAAATGGGGTACCCCAAAGGCCTCACTTATAATAAATTGATCATGCAGCAACTTAAAAATAGAATGCAGAGATATGGTATATACAGGGTTAACCAACAACCTAATGCTAAATCATGGACGGACTGCAAAGACATATATACTAAATGTCCAAGTGTAAATCTTGTTGATTTAGCCGTTTATTCAGTCCTGATAATACGTAGTAAGTTAACCATTCATCATGTATCATGGATACATTTGATAATTTGTTTTTACCTATTTCACCGTATGTTATTGTACCGTTCATTTTGAATAAAAGGCAGTACCTTAGCCGTAGGTAATTATGACGCTAGAGAAAGCCTGAAACTAATGGCAGGTGAAACGTATGTAGCGTAACGTAACAGCTACACCCACTGGAAGGTTGATGTGGGGAGTAGCACCTTATGCCGGAGCATTGAAACTTTGTTGCAAAGTGTATGGAGTGTAACAACCTCTTAAAGAATTCCACCTTGTAACTCAAGTCTGAACTGCCAGCAGTATCCAACTAATTAGGTTGACGGCGTGGAGAGCAGACTGCCGCACAGTAAACTTCAAGGAAGCAGGATCAGTGTGCAGTACCCAACTAACTAGGTTGACGGTATTAACAGCCGACTGTAGCATAAGGATCCGGAGGTGACACCCACGATAAACAAGAGCCTGGGGAGGACTTACTGGATTTGGTGAGATAAATTGTTATACTTGTGACTCCCTATCCGGCAGTTTCCTTCTTTCGGATGTGGATTTCTTTAAATTACTTTATCATGGTAAAATCTGATACAACAGTACTAATATGATGAATGGTTAACTTACTACAAATTATCAGGACTGAATAAACAGCTAAATCAACAAGATTTACACTTGGACATTTAGTATATATGTCTTTGCAGTCCATCCATGATTTAGCATTAGGTTGTTGGTTAACCCTGTATATGCCATATCTCTGCATTCTATTTTTAAGTTGATGCATGATCAATTTATTATAAGTGAGGCCTTTGGGGTACCCCATTTTTGCACTTAGTCTGTGCTCCTGTTTGATATAAAACTGTCAAATGTATCACTTTAATTTTCTATAAAATTATTTTCTAATTTTTGATCGCAATTTGGGTATGTCTCTTTCATTGTGACACAGTATGTGGAGCGATTAGCTGGAAATAAGTCTGTGCTGACTATAATCTACTTTCTATTTCTTTTTCTTGGCTATATATATATATATATATATATATATATATATATATATATATATATATATATATATATATATATATATATATATATATATATATATATATATATATATATTGTTATAATAAATGTATTTTTAATCCTAATTTAAATTTAGATTTTTTTAGCATACATAGGTACTTAAAGGGACATTAAACCCAATTTTTTTCTTTTATGATTAAGAAAGAGCATGCAATTTTAAACAACTTTCTGATTTACTTCTACTATCTAATTTGCTTCATTCTCTTGATATTATTTGCTGAAAAGCATATCTAGATAGGCTCAGAAGCTGCTAATTGGTAGCTGCACATAGATGCTTTGTGTGATTGGCTCACCCATGTGCATTACTATTTCTTAAACAAAGGACATCTAAAGAATTAAGCAAATTAGATAATAGAAGTAAATTGTAATGTTGTTTAACATTGTATTCTTTATCTGAATAATGAAAGAAAAAAAATGTGTTTAATGTCCCTTTAAGCCTTTATCAGGCGCTCCTTTTCTTTTATATATAACTATTTTCTTTGAGTTTTTAGGGATCTAATTTTGGGAGCTTGTACCTTTTTTAAATGTTGGCACTGTATATATCTTTATTTACCAAAGTGAGTAGTCGGACAAGCCCGAGCTCAGGAATATGAAGATCAGCAAAGTCAAGAACAAGACAGGGATCAGGAACCAGAAGGGATGTCAAACAAGCCAGGTAATACACAGAGTCAGGAACTCACAGAGAAGTCAGAGACAACGCAAGGGAAAAGGCAGACTGAACTGAGGCACTTAAATAGTAAGTGATGACATCATCATTCTGGGACTGCAACCTGTCTCTCACTGATGATGTTCTCCTGTTTCGCCATAAGAGGGAGCCTGGGTGTAGTGAGCAGCGTTACACACTCTGATTCAGGCAAGGAGAAAACACAGATGAGAGAAATGGCAGCCATAACAAAAAGCTGCACAAACACATATGTTATAGTTGCACATTTAGCAGTAAAAATCTTAATTTACAGTATACATGTTTTTAATATTTTAATCAGAAGCATCATGTCATAGGATCTGACAGCTTTAACCTTTTTTTTTTTAAAAAAAAGAACAAATTCACGCACTGGAAGCTCAAAGCATCATTGATATCAGCTGTGGAGATAGCCATTCTGTTGCACTGTGCAACCAAGGTAATGTGTTTACCTGGGGTACAGGGACAGAAGGTCAGCTCGGCACCGGAGAATTCCCGAAGCAGAATTTCCTCCCAAAGTAAGTTATAAACATGTATAGTGGCCTACTGTATAAGTAAAATGCACATGAAATAGATGACTTAAAGGGCTATTGAAATTATCTGCATTAAAGGGACAATATCCTTACCAAATAACTGCACATTAATTTTTGCAGTTCATAAAGCAAATTATTGACTGTAATAAAAAAAACAATTGCATGTTTTACCCCTACCCAATTGTGGTTATTCACTTACTGTGAATAAAACACCTTTTGTGCATGTTGCAATAATTTAGAACATATGAGCACAGTATAAAAGATTTCTGAATAGATTAACACCTTTTTTTTGTTGAAATTGGTTAGCTAAACTTTATTCACCATTTGTCTTATTTGCATTATATGGAGGAGCCAATCCAGACTTTTTTTTACTAGAGTAGACAAGGTTTGCCACTTTCATTTTTCTAGTGAAAATGTCATCAAAGTAAATCAATCAATATTGACAATGAATGCAGGCGTTTTTTTTCACTTAAACAATAATATTTATTAATGACATGTCTAAATGATAATTGGGTTATATTGCAATTAATATTAACAATGTGCATGTAAAAAATTACTTTAATGGCAGTTAATCATCCCTATAAGGAAAATATGGTCATGGTAAGTGTGTTTTGCTATTCAGGATTGTCATAATTTGGAAGGTTTAATCACTATTGCTCCCTCAGCTTCCCCAATCACAAGAAATGCCCTAACCATGCCACATCCAGCTCTTCCCATCCCTAACTACAGTATGATACGTCCTGTACTACCAATGACACACCCACGGTTCCCCCCCAGTCACAAAACCTGAGAGTCACTTCCTGTCCCAGAAACTCTTCAGGAATTGTTGATAAAAAAAAAAAGTATTTTTGTATAGAGACTTATTTAGAATAATCCAAAATGTTAGAATTAAAAGAAGCCATCCATATTTTTCAAGCCCTGGTCTATAATTTACAAATTTTACATCTTTCCCTGCAGCACAGTTGTGTCATTGCAGTATTGCCTCCATTCCATTCAATACATTATTTCAGCTTTACTTTAATTGGGCTAAATAGTTTCTATACTATATACTGCAAATGTTCAATGTAATTGATGTTTCATATTCATATTGGGGTTTTCAAACACCAGTAAAGATATTACTTTCTTCTGTTAAGTGTGATCAGTCCACGGGTCATCATTACTTCTGGGATATTACTCCTCCCCAACAGGAAGTGCAAGAGGATTCACCCAGCAGAGCTGCATATAGCTCCTCCCCTCTACGTCACTCCCAGTCATTCTCTTGCACCCAACGACTAGATAGGATGTGTGAGAGGACTATGGTGATTTTATTTAGTTTTATTTCTTCAATCAAACGTTTGTTATTTTTAATAGCACCGGAGTGTGTTATTCCTTCTCTGGTAGAGTTTGAAGAAGAATCTACCAGAGTTTTTTCTATGATTTTAGCCGGAGTAGTTAAGATCATATTGCTGTTTCTCGGCCATCTGAGGAGAGGTAAACTTCAGATCAGGGGACAGCGGGCAGATTAATCTGCAAAGAGGTATGTAGCAGCTTTTATTTTCCGACAATGGAATTGATGAGAAAATCCTGCCATACCAATATAATATCATGTATGTATATTTTACATTTGAGTATTCTGGGGAATGGTACTTCACTGGAATTACACTGTGTATATAAGACTTTAGCCTATTTGCAAGCAACAGGCTTTTTAATAACTCTTAATTTATGTTAAATGTTTTTGCTGGAATGTAAAATCGTTTTCATTTTCTGAGGTACTGGGTGAATAAAATGTTTGGGCACTATTTTTCCACTTGGCAGTTGCTTGATCTAATTCTGACAGTTTACTGATCTCTCTCACTGTTGTGTGTGAGGGGGAGGGGCCTTTTTTTGGCGCTTTTGCTACGCATCAAAAATTTCAGTCAGAAGCTCATTGTTTTTTCCTGCATGTTCCGGTTCATCTTACAGAACTCAGGGGTCTTCAAAGCTTGTTTGAGGGAAGTAATCTTCACAACAGAGCTGTGAGATTGTAGTTGACTGTGATAAAAAAACGTTTATTCTTTAACTTTTTTATGCCATTAGGGTTAGTTATTCTTTGCTAATGGGAACAAGCCTTTGCTAAAATTGTGTTTTGTTTTTACAAAGTTTGATGCTGTAACCTTTTCAGTTTATTGATTTCAACTGTCATATATCTTTCTGTGCTTCTTAGGCACAGTACGTTTTTCATTGTATTTTACTTGAATAATATTTCCAAGTTGCAAGTTTAGTTGCTAGTGTGTTAAACGTGTCTGATTCAGAGGATGAGACCTGTACTATTTGTGCTAACGCCAAAGTTGAGCCCAATAGAAATTTATGTACTAACTGTATTGATGCTGCTTTAAATAAAAGTCAATCTGTACAAATTGAACAAATTTCACCAAACAACGAGGGGAGAGTTATGCCGACTAACTCGCCTCACGTGACAGTACCTGCATCTCCCGCTCGGGAGGTGCGCGATATTGTGGCGCCCAGTACATCTGGGCGGCCATTACAAATAACATTACAAGATATGGCTACTGTTATGACTGAGGTTTTGGCTAAATTACCAGAGCTAAGAGGCAAGCGTGATCACTCAGAGTGCGCTGATAATGCTAGGGCCATGTCAGATACTGCGTCACAACTTGCAGAACATGAGGACGGAGAGCTTCATTCTGCGGCTGACGGTTCTGATCCAAACAGATTGGATTCAGATATTTCAAATTTTAAATTTAAGCTGGAAAACCTCCGTGTATTACTAGGGGAGGTGTTAGCGGCTCTGAATGATTGTAACACAGTTGCAATACCAGAGAAAATGTGTAGGTTGGATAAATATTTTGCTGTACCAACAAGTACTGACGTTTTTCCTATACCTAAGAGACTAACTGAAATTATTACTAAGGAGTGGGATAGACCCGGTGTGCCGTTCTCACCCCCTCCGATATTTAGAAAGATGTTTCCAATAGACACCACCACACGGGACTTATGGCAAACGGTCCCTAAGGTGGAGGGAGCAGTTTCTACTTTAGCTAAGCGTACCACTATCCCGGTGGAGGATAGCTGTGCCTTTTCAGATCCAATGGATAAAAAGTTAGAGGGTTACCTTAAGAAAATGTTTGTTCAACAAGGTTTTATATTGCAACCCCTTGCATGCATTGCGCCGGTCACGGCTGCAGCGGCATTCTGGATTGAGTCTCTGGAAGACAACCTTAGTTCAGCTACTCTGGACGACATTACGGACAGGCTTAGAATCCTTAAGCTAGCTAATTCATTCATTTCGGAAGCCGTAGTACATTTAACTAAACTTACGGCTAAGAATTCCGGATTCGCCATTCAGGCGCGCAGAGCACTGTGGCTAAAATCCTGGTCAGCTGATGTAACTTCTAAGTCCAAATTACTTAATATACCTTTCAAAGGGCAGACCTTATTTGGGCCCGGTTTGAAAGAAATTATCGCTGACATTACAGGAGGTAAGGGCCACGCCCTGCCTCAAGACAGAGCCAAACCTAAGGCTAGACAGTCTAATTTTCGTTCCTTTCGGAATTTCAAAGCAGGAGCAGCATCAACTTCCACTGCTCCAAAACAAGAAGGATCTGTTGCTCGCTACAGACAAAGCTGGAGACCTAACCAGTCTTGGAACAAGGGCAAGCAGGCCAGGAAACCTGCTGCTGCCCCTAAAACAGCATGAATTGAGGGCCCCCGATCCGGGATCGGATCTAGTGGGGGGCAGACTTTCTCTCTTCGCCCAGGCTTGGGCAAGAGATGTCCAGGACCCCTGGGCGCTAGAGATAATATCTCAGGGATACCTTCTGGACTTCAAATTCTCTCCTCCAAGAGAGAGATTTCATCTGTCAAGGTTGTCAACAAACCAAACAAAGAAAGAGGCGTTTCTACGCTGCGTACAAGAACTTTTGTTAATGGGAGTAATCCATCCAGTTCCACGGTCGGAACAGGGACAAGGGTTTTACTCAAATCTGTTTGTGGTTCCCAAAAAAGAGGGAACTTTCAGACCAATCCTGGATTTAAAGATCCTAAACAAATTCCTAAGCGTTCCATCGTTCAAAATGGAGATTATTCGGACAATTTTACCCATGATCCAAAAGGGTCAGTACATGACCACAGTGGATTTAAAGGATGCTTACCTTCACATACCGATTCACAAAGATCATTACCGGTATCTAAGGTTTGCCTTCCTAGACAGGCATTACCAGTTTGTAGCTCTTCCATTCGGATTGGCTACAGCTCCAAGAATCTTCACAAAGGTTCTGGGTGCTCTTCTGGCGGTACTAAGACCGCGGGGAATCTCGGTAGCTCCGTACCTAGACGACATTCTGATACAAGCTTCAAGCTTTCAAACTGCCAAGTCTCATACAGAGTTAGTACTGGCTTTTCTAAGGTCACATGGATGGAAGGTGAACGAAAAGAAAAGTTCACTCGTTCCACTCACAAGAGTTCCCTTCCTGGGGACTCTTATAGATTCTGTAGAAATGAAGATTTACCTGACAGAGGACAGGTTAACAAGACTTCAAAGTGCTTGCCGCACCCTTCATTCCATTCAACACCCGTCAGTGGCTCAATGCATGGAGGTAATCGGCTTAATGGTAGCGGCAATGGACATAGTTCCCTTTGCTCGCTTACACCTCAGACCACTGCAACTGTGCATGCTAAGTCAGTGGAATGGGGATTACTCAGATTTGTCCCCTTCTCTGAATCTGGATCAAGAGACCAGAAATTCTCTTCTATGGTGGCTTTCTCGGCCACATCTGTCCAGGGGGATGCCATTCAGCAGACCAGACTGGACAATTGTAACAACAGACGCCAGCCTTCTAGGTTGGGGTGCCGTCTGGAATTCTCTGAAAGCTCAGGGACAATGGAGTCAGGAGGAGAGTCTCCTGCCAATAAACATTCTGGAATTGAGAGCAGTTCTCAATGCCCTCCTGGCTTGGCCCCAGTTGACAACTCGGGGGTTCATCAGGTTTCAGTCGGACAACATCACGACGGTAGCTTACATCAACCATCAGGGAGGGACAAGAAGCTCCCTAGCAATGATGGAAGTATCAAAGATAATTCGCTGGGCAGAGTCTCACTCTTGCCACCTGTCAGCAATCCACATTCCGGGAGTGGAGAACTGGGAGGCGGATTTCTTAAGTCGTCAGACTTTTCATCCGGGGGGAGTGGGAGCTTCATCCGGAGGTCTTTGCCCAAATACTTCGACGTTGGGGCAAACCAGAGATAGATCTCATGGCGTCTCGACAGAACGCCAAGCTTCCTCGTTACGGGTCCAGATCCAGGGATCCAGGAGCAGTCCTGATAGATGCCCTGACAGCACCTTGGGACTTCAGGATGGCTTACGTGTTTCCACCCTTCCCGATGCTTCCTCGATTGATTGCCAGAATCAAACAGGAGAGAGCATCAGTGATTCTAATAGCACCTGCATGGCCACGCAGGACTTGGTATGCAGACCTGGTGGACATGTCATCCTGTCCACCTTGGTCTCTACCTCTGAAACAGGATCTCCTGATACAGGGTCCTTTCAAACATCAAAATCTAACTTCTCTGAAGCTGACTGCTTGGAAATTGAACGCTTGATTTTATCAAGACGTGGGTTTTCTGAGTCAGTTATTGATACCTTAATACAGGCTAGGAAGCCTGTTACCAGAAGGATTTACCATAAGATATGGCGTAAATACCTATATTGGTGTGAATCCAAAGGTTACTCTTGGAGTAAGGTTAGGATTCCTAGGATATTGTCTTTTCTACAAGAAGGTTTAGAAAAGGGTTTATCTGCTAGTTCATTAAAGGGACAGATCTCAGCTCTGTCCATTCTGTTACACAAACGTCTGTCAGAAGTTCCAGACGTTCAGGCTTTTTGTCAGGCTTTGGCCAGGATTAAGCCTGTGTTTAAAACTGTTGCTCCGCCATGGAGCTTAAACCTTGTTCTTAACGTTTTACAGGGCGTTCCGTTTGAACCCCTTCATTCCATTGATATAAAGTTGTTATCTTGGAAAGTTCTATTTTTAATGGCTATTTCCTCGGCTCGAAGAGTCTCTGAGTTATCAGCCTTACATTGTGATTCTCCTTATTTGATTTTTCATTCGGATAAGGTAGTTCTGCGTACTAAACCTGGGTTCTTACCTAAGGTAGTCACTAACAGGAATATCAATCAAGAGATTGTTGTTCCTTCTTTGTGTCCAAATCCTTCTTCGAAGAAGGAACGTCTACTGCACAATCTGGACGTAGTTCGTGCCCTAAAATTTTACTTACAGGCAACTAAGGAATTTCGACAAACGTCTTCTCTGTTTGTCGTTTACTCTGGTCAGAGGAGAGGTCAAAAGGCTTCTGCTACCTCTCTTTCCTTTTGGCTTCGTAGCATAATACGTTTAGCTTATGAGACTGCTGGACAGCAGCCTCCTGAAAGAATTACAGCTCATTCTACTAGAGCTGTGGCTTCCACTTGGGCCTTCAAGAATGAGGCCTCTGTTGAACAGATTTGCAAGGCTGCAACTTGGTCTTCGCTTCATACTTTTTCCAAATTTTACAAATTTGACACTTTTGCTTCCTCGGAGGCTATTTTTGGGAGAAAGGTTCTTCAGGCAGTGGTTCCTTCTGTATAAAGAGCCTGCCTATCCCTCCCGTCATCCGTGTACTTTTGCTTTGGTATTGGTATCCCAGAAGTAATGATGACCCGTGGACTGATCACACTTAACAGAAGAAAACATAATTTATGCTTACCTGATAAATTCCTTTCTTCTGTAGTGTGATCAGTCCACGGCCCGCCCTGTTTTTTTTAAGGTAGGTAAATATTTTTTAAATTATACTCCAGTCACCACTACACCCTTGGCTTCTCCTTTCTCGTTGGTCCTTGGTCGAATGACTGGGAGTGACGTAGAGGGGAGGAGCTATATGCAGCTCTGCTGGGTGAATCCTCTTGCACTTCCTGTTGGGGAGGAGTAATATCCCAGAAGTAATGATGACCCGTGGACTGATCACACTACAGAAGAAAGGAATTTATCAGGTAAGCATAAATTATGTTTTTTGTACTTTCTTTATACTGTTTATTCTAAACATTTACAAATTTCCAGGAGTAAATGGGTGATGTTTGCTTATGGTTGGGCATTACGTATATATTAATAAAAGATATGCCAAGTCAATAATTGTAAGGTGCTAATGACGCAATTGTTAGATATTTAACTAAGATGAAGAATGAGTTTCATTATATGATATGCTAAAAATATGGTTTCCAGTATGGAAATTAAAATTCAGTAGCAAATAAATATGAAAAATAGAAATTTAAATTATATTTTTGTTTTGTTCCTGCATTTTTCTTCATTGAGACATGAACTGTGCTCCTGGGGGGTTTTAAGGTTGTCATAGATGTGACAGCTTAACGACATGAACATATTATTTATTAATCCTCAAAATGTGACCTAGAAAACAAATGACAAGTTAATTTATTCCACCTCTGATTTTGTTTCCTATATGAAAATAAAACTGATTATGCTAAGGGTAATTTAACTAATCATTAAAAGTAAAGACAAAAAATTATATTTACTTCTAAATTTTAAGGGACATTTAACAAAAAAAACTGTTGCAGATGACTAATTAAACATAAAAAATATTTCATATTTGGAGGCAAAAAGTCAAATTAAAGCTGTTTTAGTTTGCTAGTGAAACTAATAAACAATGTAAGTTTGTGTACAATTTATTCTGAGGGCCTGAACATCTAAAACTCAGTGGCATTTTGGAGCACTATATTGCAACATGTGTTTCTCTCCTTCCTATCCAGAACCCTGCATAGTGAGATAACGGCTGTCAATCTAAAACTTCCTTTCTAAAATTCTTTAAAGTATCTTATTGTACTGATGAGACTTCTTAGATAATCTTGCATACGGCAGGGGTCAAGTACTACATAAAAAGTGTCTGAACTCACCAAGACTTCTACCCCCTTACAATTAATATTGTTTTACACACACACACACACTGTATTTATATGTATATAATCTATACACTTTGGTTAATGAAAGCAAATTAAAACCAATGAAGGGTTGAATAGTTGACTTTGGGCCTGAGACTACTCCTCTGTCATAGAGTCTAACCCACTTAAGGTGCAATAGTCCTATTTCTGCTGAGGGGAGCTAAATAACCCCAGAGCAAGCCACAGAGAAATGTAAGTGATCACACAGCAGGACCGCTGACAGGCTTGCATTTAGTGTATTGTAGGAAGTGTTACTGCCCATTACTAGAGGATCTCACTATCCCTCTAGCCAGACTGTGCTCCAGCTCCTCTCACCAGCAGCAGCAGTGTTTAATGAAGTATTTCTGTTTTCTGTCCAAAGGGAACTTAGTTCCTCCTGCACAAATAGTGCAGGAACTCCGTTCCCATGCTTTCCCGCTGGGCTTGACCCCTGCCTTACAGTATACAGACAAAATATAATTCCACTCATGACAGAATACATTTTTTAAATAAAAATACTGATTTTAAAACATCCTCTTTTATATGTAACAAAGAAAAAATTACTTCAATGTTTTTTTTTGTTTTTTTTAATAGGAAAATAAAAGTGCAAAAAGAAAATGTTCACATAAGTTGTGCTATTGCTTGCATTAAATATGTGCAAAGGTTTTCCAGAGCAGTGATGCACTAGTGGGAGCTAGCTAAACACGTGTTAAGCCAATGACAAGAGGTATATGTATGTACCCCCCATTTACCAGCTAGCTCCCAGTAGTGCATTGCTGCTTCTAAACCCACCTTGGTGTGCTTTTCAACAAAGAATATCAAGAAACAATGTAAATTTGATAACAGAAGTACATTGAAATGTCTCTTAAAATCTGTCTGAACCATGAACATTTATTTTTTACATTCATGTACCATTTAAAAAAGTTTCTTTAATTGTATTTGTTTGCAGGAGGATAACTGGACTTTCCAACATAAAAATTATACAAATCTCATGTGGACATTTTCATTCCATTGCTCTTTCAGAAGGTAAATAATACAAGCAATGGCCTCTAATTTGACTTTAAATAAAAGCATTTGAATCTCCTAAGATGTATTGATTTTGCTTTTAATGATGATAACTAGGACTCAAGGACAAATATGTTTGGCATATAGGAAATTCAAGACACAATTTTGTTTTCTTAAATTAACTCAGATATAAAAATTATGAAATTATAAATAAGTTCCACTGACTCAAGCATTATTTGCTCTCTTTCTCTTTCTTTTTGTGTGTGCAAGATTTGCATATCTAGGTATTGTTCATTCCTAAGTATATTGGGTTTTCTTTAAAAGTGGTGCGCTATTTAGCGCTCCCACTCTAGTGTAAACATTACTGCAATAGAGTGTATAACAACTTGAAAGTAAAATCCAACGTGCGCTTACCAAATGAACTTCGGATATCACGACCACGCTAACTTATTCTCCCCATAGACTTCAATGGAAGGCCTAGATGAAAACACCTTGCACTTATCACTTGCATGCTAACTCAACAGGAGTTATTAATATTTCACATTCCAATTTTTTTTACATACAGAAAAATGTATTTTTATTTTATATATATAAACCCAGCCTCTGCTCCGGAAAATGTTGCACCCAGTCACTAGCAGGATTCCTGTTTCCTGTGCATTTAAAGGACCATGTTGAATCAGAAATGCCAGTGCTATCTAAAACCTTACTTCCCACAGTACCTTCTGGTACTGAGGATACAGATGGGTTCACAACTATTTATGAAGATTCGAACTCCGATGAGTTAGAGCCCCAGACTGCAGTCTGGAAGAGGGGTCCTTGAGTCCCTAACCATGTGTCCAACCTCTTCAAACTCTACAAGCCAAGAACTACAGTAAAATCACAAGACTGTTCTATGGCTGCTCTGTAAAGAGTCTATTGTAAAAAGGTCATGTTTTGAAACGATTCCTCTAGATTGTACTTTTGCTTCGGATGGAACATTAGTCTTTAAAATTGACCTGCAAGTCTATGAAAAGGTAAAGGCCATGTAGAGGAGGGTGCACGAGATCGAACCTGAGACATCTGGTGCTGATTTTCTCTCAGTCTCGGGGGCCGATTTATCACAGCCTGAATGTACCTGTTTCCGCGCGAGCCTTCAGGCTTCTTAAGAATGCTGCTCCTTAACTCATCCGCCACCTCTGAGGCGGCGGACAGCAATCAGCCCGATCGCATATGATCGGGTTGATTGACACCCCCTGCTAGCGGCCGATTGGCCGTGAATCTGTAGAGGGAGGTATTGCACAAGCATTTCACAAGAAATGCTTGTGCAATGATAAATGCCAACAGCGTATGCTGTCTGCATTTATCGATGTGCGATGGACATGATCCGCTACAGCGGATCATGTCTGTCCGCACCATGATAAATCTACCCCATGGCTTCAAGTGGGCACTCTAGTCTCGGCCTTGAGTGGGCACTCTAGTCTCGGCCTTGAGTGGGCACTCTAGTCTCGGCCTTGAGTGGGCACTCTAGTCTCGGCCTTGAGTGGGCACTCTAGTCTCGGCCTTGAGTGGGCACTCTAGTCTCGGCCTTGAGTGGGCACTCTAGTCTCGGCCTCGAGTGGGCACTATAGTCTCGGCCTCGAGTGGGCACTCTAGTCTCTGCCTCGAGTGGGCACTCTAGTCTCGGCCTCGAGTGGGCACTCTAGTCTCGGCCTCGAGTGGGCATTCTAGTCTCGGCCTCGAGTGGGCACTCTAGTCTCGGCCTCGAGTGGGCACTCTAGTCTCGGCCTCGAGTGGGCACTCTAGTCTCAGCCTTGAGTGGGCACTCTAGTCTCGGCCTCGAGTGGGCACTCTAGTCTCGGCCTCGAGTGGGCACTCTAGTCTCGGCCTCGAGTGGGCACTCTAGTCTCGGCCTCGAGTGGGCACTCTAGTCTCGGCCTCGAGTGGGCACTCTAGTCTCGGCCTCGAGTGGGCACTCTAGTCTCGGCCTCGAGTGGGCACTCTGGCCTCGAGTGGGCACTCTGGCCTCGAGTGGGCACTCTGGCCTCGAGTGAGCACTCTGGCCTCGAGTGGGCACTCTAGCCTCGGCCTCGAGTGGGCACTCCTGTCTCGACCTTAAAGTGGACACTGTTTCTCTGAGTCTTCAGTTCCTGTACAATAAAACTTGCTTTGTCTACCTGTTTATTCAGTCATGCCTAAAAGGGGTAGTTCCGCTAAGAAGTCTATTCCTCTGGCCCCTTTTAGAGCACAAGACGACCTTAAATCTGACACTACCTTACATGAGCTCCAAAACCCTGAACCCACTCCCATGAGGATGATACTATATATCTATAGGAATATATAAAGGTATAGGTATATATGGAGATTATATATATATATATATATATATATATATATATATATATATATATATATATATATATATATATATACTGTATTTTAAGGATGAAAATAAAACTTTTTGTTGTATGTGAAGAACACTGGAATGTGAAATAAAAAAAGTTTAAGAATATTTATATGAATAATTTTTATAAGATATTATTTGTATGAGTGTAACAGTATATTTAAATGTATTTCTCTTTCCAATGGCATGAAGAGTCCACAATTCCATTCTAATTACTAGTGTGAATTCAACCACCAGGAGGAGGCAAAGAACACACAGTTTTTATTTGTTTTTTTTCCATATTTATTTCATAGAAAAATACCATGGAGAAAGGACTGGATTTATCTGGGACCTGCTTCCCTCAGGAGGGGTTTGTTTTTCATTTTATATATATATATATATATATATATATATATATATATATATATACACTGTATATATATCCGCAAGTTTGGGATATTTGCGGCGGAGCAGCTTCCTGGGTTAAGAGCAACCAAGACACAGAATTGCCGCTATATAGCCTTATGACTGGTCAGAGTAAAGGTAAAGACCCAGGCTTTAGGGGTGTGGGGACCCTGCATATTTTACCCTCATGCTCCTATCCCTGCCCAGTCAGTTTTTACAGTCTTTTTCTCTTTATATCAGAGAAAAAAATCTTTTATGGGTGTCTGTGTACTTTTTATTTTCCTCAGAGGGTCAGGGGAGCTGTTTAAATATGTTTAATCCTGAAGAGCAGGCTGCTTTTAAAATAAAGATAGCAAGCTAACAAAGAAAATTGATAATAGGAGTAAATTAGAAAGTTGCTTAAAATTGCATGCTCTATCTGAATCATGAAAGAAAATTTTTTTGGTTCAGTGTCCCTTTAAGTAGTCTTGTCAGCCTCTAAGTTAGAGCAATGATGAAAGTTAGAGTCTAGAGATGCAGGGAGAGTTTTTCTCCGAAACCATCCAGACTCATATTAACAGCTCCTTAAGCAATCAGCGTTGACGAGTTTCGCTGCCTGCTTTCTTTACCTAAGTCCATGTCAGAAACACTGCTACCATCTGTCAAACTTGAAGGACCGTGTTACTGTTCCACGGCATAGATTCCGGTAAGATTGTTTCATTTTTACACACATTTTAACGATAGAAGACCGGGTCACAGTGTGACTCCTTTATCTTTATGGAATCAAGGGTTAATATCTCCTGAGGGGGATTTTTGAACAGGGTTTTTTTTAATCATATTTGTTATGTGATTTCGACTGCTTATGTGTAAGAGACGTTTGGGCTCATAGGCTGATATGGAAAGTACAGGTTGTTTTTCATTTTGAGAGCTGCAGTTTTATTAAACTGGCGCGTTTTTCCTTAGCAAGGGCGGTCCTGCATGATGCACCATGTGACCGGGCGTGGTCATGGTTTATTTCCATTTCTGATTCCTGAACGAGTTTCTGCGGAGAGAAGCAAATTCTCTACCTGTCTGGGTCATAGGAGGTGGTGAGTGCCCCAGCCATTGGGAGTAAAAGGTGCCAGTTGTATGAAATTGTTCCTGAAATGGTATTATACCCCTTCCAGACTTTCGCAGATGTTTCCTACAACATCCTCTCTCTGTTGGAGGGAATGCGAACTAAGAGGCTCAGATATACATATATGGTGGGACTGCCCAAAATTAAAACCCATATAGAATCAAATATCTAACCTTTGCTCTACTCTTGGGCTAACTGTCTCGCTCACCCCTGAGATTGCTTTACTACACATGTTCCCACGAAGTGTCCCGACTCCCCTGTCTAAGCTGATAATCTTTATTCTTGCGGCCATGAAGTTGGCGATAGCGAGAGCATGGAAGCAGACCCAGCCTCCAGATATTACAGCTGTCACCTCTATAATGCAGATGTATGCCAAGATGGAACAAAGTTTTTACTTTAGTATGGACAAGGAGGACCTCTATTGGCAGATTTGGGAACCCTGGTTTAGCTATCAGGAAGACTGTAGACAAGCACGCAGACACGATGCGGTCCCTAGACGCCCCCATTAGTGTAATTTAGTTCTAAAATTTGATGTGAATCTGCTACCTAATTTAGTATTTAGATTTAGAATAGCATGCCTGCGTTTACTTCTGAGAGAAGTTTTGGCGATGCTAGAGGTTCCCAGTACTGATCCGTCAGTTGATTCTATGTCCTCTAAATCAGATAGCGATCTTGACTAGACGAGTAGAGAGGGATGGAGATCCTATTCCTTATCATCCAGATATAATTTTATTTTTATTTGTTATTTGGAATCCCAATTCTGAGCTCTACGGGGGGTTTGTGTCGTAGGACAGGCTGGACCTCTTTCTCAAACATTGGTGTGTCCGGTCCACGGCGTCATCCTTACTTGTGGGATATTCTCTTCCCCAACAGGAAATGGCAAAGAGTCCCAGCAAAGCTGGTCACATGATCCCTCCTAGGCTCCGCCCACCCCAGTCATTCTCTTTGCCGTTGCACAGGCAACATCTCCACGGAGATGGTTAAGAGTTTTTTGGTGTTTAAATGTAGTTTTTATTCTTCTATCAAGTGTTTGTTATTTTAAAATAGTGCTGGTATGTACTATTTACTCTGAAACAGACAAGGATGAAGATTTCTGTTTGTAAGAGGAAGATGATTTTAGCAGACAGTAACTAAAATCGGTTGCTGTTTCCACACAGGACTGTTGAGATGAAGTAACTTCAGTTGGGGGAAACAGCAGACTTTTCTGCTTAAGGTATGACTAGCCATATTTCTAACAAGACCATGTAATGCTGGAAGGCTGTCATTTCCCCTCATGGGGACCGGTAAGCCATTTTCTTAGTCAAACATAAAAGAATAAAGGGCTTAAAAAAGGGCTTAAAAACTGGTAGACATTTTTATGGGCTAAAACGATTGCTTTATTGGGGCACATTATGCAGATTCTAGCTAATAATTGGCATTATAATCTTGGGGAACGTTTAAAAAACGGCAGGCACTGTGTTGGACACCTTTTTTAGTCTGGGGGCCTTTCTAGTTATAGACTGAGCCTCATTTTCGCTCCATTACTGCGCAGTTGTTTTTGGAGAGCAAGGCATGCAGATGTATGTGTGAGGATCTAAGAATCACTAAAAAAGCTTCTAGAAGGCGTCATTTGGTATTGTATTCCCCTCTGGGCTTGGTTGGGTCTCAGCAAAGCATATAGCTGGGACTGTATAGGGGTTAAATTTAAAAACGGCTCCGGTTCTGTTATTTTAAGGGTTAAAGCTCTGAAATTTGGTGTGCAATACTTTTAATGCTTTAAGACACTGTGGTGAAATTTTGGTAATTTGAACAATTCCTTCATACTTTTTCACATATTCAGTAATAAAGTGTTTTCAGTTTGAAATTTAAAGAGACAGTAACGGTTTTATTTTAAAACGTTTTTTGTGCTTTGTTGACAAGTTTAAGCCTGTTTAACATGTCTGTACCATCAGATAAACTATGTTCTATATGTATGAAAGCCAATGTGTCTCCCCATTTAAATTTATGTGATAATTGTGCCATAGTGTCCAAACAAAGTAAGGACAGTAATGCCACAGATAATGATATTGCCCAAGATGATTCCTCAAATGAGGGGAGTAAACATGATACTACATCATCCCCTACTGTGTCTACACCAGTTTTGCCCACACTGGAGGCCCCTAGTACATCTAGTGCGCCAATACTTATTACCATGCAACAATTAACGGCTGTAATGGATAACTCCATAGCAAATCTTTTATCCAAAATGCCTACTTATCAGAGAAAGCGCGATTGCTCTGTTTTAAACACTGAAGAGCAAGAGGGCGCTGATGATAACTGTTCTGACATACCCTCACACCAATCTCAAGGGGCCATGAGGGAGGTTTTGTCTGATGGAGAAATCTCAGATTCAGAAAAAATTTCTCATCAAGCTGAACCTGATGTTGTGACATTTAAATTTAAATTAGAACATCTCCACGCACTGCTTAAGGAGGTGTTATCTACTCTGGATGATTGTGACAATTTGGTCATTCCAGAGAAATTATGTAAGATGGACAAGTTCCACGAGGTTCCGGTGCCCCCCAACGCTTTTCCTATACCCAAGCGGGTGGCGGGCATAGTAAATAAAGAGTGGGAAAAGCCCGGCATACCTTTTGTTCCCCCCCTATATTTAAGAAATTATTTCCTATAGTCGACCCCAGAAAGGACTTATGGCAGACAGTCCCCAAGGTCGAGGGGGCGGTTTCTACTCTAAACAAACGCACTACTATTCCTATCGAAGATAGTTGTGCTTTCAAAGATCCTATGGATAAAAAATTAGAGGGTTTGCTTAAAAAGATTTTTGTACAGCAAGGTTACCTTCTAAAACCAATTTCATGCATTGTTCCTGTCACTACGGCAGCCTGTTTCTGGTTCGAGGAACTAGAAAAGTCGCTCAGTAAAGAATCTTCGTATGAGGAGGTTATGGACAGAGTTCAAGCACTTAAATTGGCTAACTCTTTTGTTTTAGATGCCGCTTTGCAATTAGCTAGATTAGCGGCGAAAAATTCAGGGTTTGCTATTGTGGCGCGCAGAGCACTTTGGCTAAAGTCTTGGTCAGCGGATGTGTCTTCCAAGACAAAATTGCTTAACATTCCTTTCAAAGGTAAAACATTATTTGGACCAGATGTGAAAGAGATTATTTCAGACATCACTGGGGGAAAGGGCCACGCCCTCCCACAGGATAGGTCTTTCAAGGCTAAAAATAAGCCTAATTTTCGTCCCTTTCGCAGAAACGGACCAGCCTCTAATTCTGCATCCTCTAAGCAAGAGGTTAATACTTCACAACCCAAACCAGCCTGGAAACCAATGCAAGGCTGGAACAAGGGTAAGCAGGCCAAGAAGCCTACCACTGCTACCAAAACAGCATGAAGGGATAGCCCCCGATCCGGGACCGGATCTAGTGGGGGGCAGACTCTCTCTCTTTGCTCAGGCTTGGGCAAGAGATGTTCAGGATCCTTGGGCGCTAGAAATAGTTTCTCAAGGTTATCTCCTAGAATTCAAGGAACTACCCCCAAGGGGAAGGTTCCACAGGTCTCACTTATCTTCAAACCAAATAAAGAGACAGGCATTCTTACATTGTGTAGAAGACCTGTTAAAGATGGGAGTGATACATCCAGTTCCAATAAGAGAACAAGGAATGGGATTTTATTCCAATCTGTTCGTAGTTCCCAAAAAAGAGGGAACATTCAGACCAATTTTAGATCTGAAGATCCTAAACAAATTTCTCAGGGTACCATCGTTCAAAATGGAAACTATTCGAACGATCCTACCCACCATCCAGGAAAGTCAATTTATGACTACCGTGGATTTAAAGGATGCGTACCTACATATTCCTTTCCACAAGGAACATCATCAGTTCCTAAGGTTCGCTTTTCTGGACAAGCATTACCAGTTTGTGGCACTTCCATTCGGATTAGCCACTGCTCCAAGGATTTTCACAAAGGTACTAGGGTCCCTTCTAGCGGTTCTAAGACCAAGGGGCATTGCAGTAGTACCTTACTTGGACGACATCCTAATTAAAGCGTCGTCCCTGTCAAGAGCAAAGGCTCATACGGACATCGTCCTAGCCTTTCTCAGATCTCACGGATGGAAGGTGAACAAAGAAAAAAGTTCTCTGTCCCCATCAACAAGAGTTCCCTTCTTGGGAACAATAATAGATTCCTTAGAAATGAGGATTTTTCTGACAGAGGTCAGAAAATCAAAACTTCTAAGCTCTTGTCAAGTACTTCATTCTGTTCCTCGTCCTTCCATAGCGCAGTGCATGGAAGTAATAGGATTGATGGTTGCAACAATGGACATAGTTCCTTTTGCACGAATTCATCTAAGACCATTACAACTGTGCATGCTCAGACAGTGGAATGGGGATTATACAGACTTGTCTCTGATGATTCAAGTAGATCAAAAGACCAGAGATTCACTCCATTGGTGGCTGACCCTGGACAATCTGTCACAGGGAATGAGCTTCCGCAGACCAGAGTGGGTCATTGTCACGACCGACGCCAGTCTAGTGGGCTGGGGCGCGGTCTGGGAATCCCTGAAAGCTCAGGGTCTATGGTCTCGGGAAGAGTCTCTTCTCCCGATAAACATTCTGGAACTGAGAGCGATATTCAATGCTCTCAGAGCTTGGCCTCAACTAGCAAAGGCCAAATTCATAAGGTTTCAATCAGACAACATGACGACCGTTGCATTTATCAATCATCAGGGGGGAACAAGGAGTTCCCTGGCGATGAAAGAAGTGACCAAGATAATTCAATGGGCGGAGGATCACTCCTGCCACTTGTCTGCGATCCACATCCCAGGAGTGGAAAATTGGGAAGCGGATTTTCTGAGTCGTCAGACATTCCATCCGGGGGAGTGGGAACTCCATCCGGAAATCTTTGCCCAAATAACTCAATTATGGGGCATTCCAGACATGGATCTGATGGCGTCTCGTCAGAACTTCAAGGTTCCTTGCTACGGGTCCAGATCCAGGGATCCCAAGGCGACTCTAGTAGATGCACTAGTAGCACCTTGGACCTTCAACCTAGCTTATGTATTCCCACCGTTTCCTCTCATTCCCAGGCTGGTAGCCAGGATCAATCAGGAGAGGGCCTCAGTGATCTTGATAGCTCCTGCGTGACCACGCAGGACTTGGTATGCAGACCTGGTGAATATGTCATCGGCTCCACCATGGAAGCTACCTTTGAGACAGGACCTTCTTGTTCAGGGTCCATTCGAACATCCGAATCTGGTTTCCCTCCAACTGACGGCTTGGAGATTGAACGCTTGATTTTATCAAAGCGTGGGTTTTCAGATTCTGTAATAGATACTCTGATTCAGGCTAGAAAGCCTGTAACTAGAAAAATTTACCATAAAATATGGAAAAAATATATCTGTTGGTGTGAATCCAAAGGATTCCCATGGAACAAGATAAAAATTCCTAAGATTCTATCCTTTCTACAAGAAGGTTTGGAGAAAGGATTATCTGCAAGTTCTCTAAAGGGACAGATCTCTGCTTTATCTGTTTTACTTCACAAAAGACTGGCAGCCGTGCCAGATGTTCAAGCATTTGTTCAGGCTCTGGTTAGGATCAAGCCTGTTTACAGACCTTTGACTCCTCCCTGGAGTCTAAATCTAGTTCTTTCAGTTCTTCAAGGGGTTCCGTTTGAACCTTTACATTCCATAGATATTAAGTTACTATCTTGGAAAGTTTTGTTTTTAGTTGCAATTTCTTCTGCTAGAAGAGTTTCAGAGTTATCTGCTCTGCAGTGTTCTCCGCCCTATCTGGTGTTCCATGCAGATAAGGTGGTTTTGCGTACTAAGCCTGGTTTTCTTCCGAAAGTTGTTTCTAACAAAAATATTAACCAGGAGATAGTTGTACCTTCTTTGTGTCCGAATCCAGTTTCAAAGAAGGAACGTTTGTTACACAATTTGGACGTAGTCTGTGCTCTAAAATTCTATTTAGAGGCTACTAAAGATTTCAGACAAACATCTTCCTTGTTTGTTGTTTATTCTGGTAAAAGGAGAGGTCAAAAAGCGACTTCTACCTCTCTTTCCTTTTGGCTTAAAAGCATTATCCGATTGGCTTATGAGACTGCCGGACGGCAGCCTCCCGAAAGAATCACAGCTCACTCCACTAGGGCTGTGGCTTCCACATGGGCCTTCAAGAACGAGGCTTCTGTTGACCAGATATGTAAGGCAGCGACTTGGTCTTCACTGCACACTTTTGCCAAATTTTACAAATTTGATACTTTTGCTTCTTCGGAGGCTATTTTTGGGAGAAAGGTTTTGCAAGCTGTGGTTCCTTCCGTTTAGGTGACCTGATTTGCTCCCTCCCTTCATCCGTGTCCTAAAGCTTTGGTATTGGTTCCCACAAGTAAGGATGACGCCGTGGACCGGACACACCAATGTTGGAGAAAACAGAATTTATGCTTACCTGATAAATTACTTTCTCCAACGGTGTGTCCGGTCCACGGCCCGCCCTGGTTTTTTTAATCAGGTCTGATGAATTATTTTCTCTAACTACAGTCACCACGATATCATATGGTTTTGTTTTTGTTTTTAGAGCCCTGGATTGTTGTAGAACGTCCTTTTAGGAAGACGTTTCATCAATGGGTCTTTTTGTACTAACGACTTTGATGGTCGCAATTGTTGGAGACTTCTGGTGGAAGCTTCTAGGTCTCTGTTCGGGGTGATGTTTCCCTCAATAATTTCAAGACAATGTTTAAGCCTCAGAGCTTATTTTTCTTTGTTTGATTATTCTCAGTTTTTTTCTAGCGTTGCTGGAACTCAAGAATTTTCTGTTTAGCCCTTGGGTGTTCTGACAGATATGTTGTATCCTAATTGACAGGCAGGACCTGTTTTGGATACTAGTTAAGTCTGCTCTTTCTTTCTACATGAGATGGATTTATTTCTAGATGTTCCAGTCCAGACAGAGCAGGTCCATCTATCCTAGATGACAGTCAGGACCTGTTTAGGTACAATCTTGGGTGGGCGCTTGATTTGATGCTGGATCATATTGGAATCAAGCATCCCAGGGACCGGAGCTAGGCTTCACATTCTGTTCTGGGCAAGTTGTTTCCTCTCTTGAGTTTGCCTTTCGGCAGAAAGAGGGAAATTGCAAGTGACTTTTGGAGTCATTGTCCCGGTACCTATCGCACGGTGTGATCACTTTCATTCCACGGTTGGGGCATGGACCTTTAAGGGGAGGGACCTCCCGTCCTATTTGGATTGTATGATTATCAAGCAGAGCTTATTAGATCTCCTTCTTGAGGGAATATATAAGGTTCTCTCTACCTTTGTTCAGTTTTCATCCTTTTGAACATGCCGGGTCTTAGGGACCGTATCTTCCAGTAAACCCTGTTCTGATCCTAGGGTTTTTTTCTGGGATCGGGGGTTTAATGTGGAAGTATCCTGCTTCCAGTTTATTTATAGTAGCTCCCGGGTCTATGCGGTTCTAGTTTTTCTTTCCATCTTCTGCTAGTAGACTTTTAAGGATTTTCTCTTGTCTTTTTCGATCCTCAGAGTTGGATCTAGACCTGAGTTTCTGGTGTAGGCACCAGGGTGGACCATTGGATGCTGATTTGGTCTTACAGACAGGAAGATTTTTCTTCAGTCTGCAAAGTTGGAGTTTTCCACAATGGGTTATGCCTTCCAGTCCCCCTTCCAGACTTCATTGGCACTGTGGTGGAGGGGGAGGTATTCAGCTGAGGCCGAGTCTTCGGCATATCGTTGGTAAATCCGTCTTAGCTGACCTACATGAAATACCGGGTGGGGAACTCGATCTCCAGGGTCTTGTCAGTTCTCCCTGTACGATGGGACCTTTCTTTTAGCTCTCCCGGGGCGTTTTTGACTTTGTCACTTCCCTGTCAGTGGGAAGAGAGTGTTCTATGGGGGTCCGTGGATCAGGAGTTTCCTTCATATTATTACTAAGGTTCCTCAGTTGAGCATTCTGCTCTGAGAATTTGGTCTTTTGGGTTCATACTATTTGGGACCTCTCAGTGGGTAGATCCTTTTCTGTGAAAGAAAGTTCCTCCTATGTCGACGGAAGGGTCTCGAGTTTCGTGGTGAGCAGAGGCCCACTATGGATCATTGTTTGCGATCCACTCTATGGACAGCTTTTCTGGAACGGATGTTCACTACAATCATTCCTTTAATCGGACTATCCGAAGGGTTTCGAATGTTTGTATCCGAATGGGTAGTCTTATTAAGATTCTCAGAGCGTCCGTACTTATCCCATATTTCCCCTTAGGGGGTCGTGGTCGGGGATCTTCAGTCAGAGCAAATGGATCCTTAACGGGGCTTGGAAGGCCTATTTTAATCTTCTCCTTTAGACCATGTCTCTCTTTGTTGAGAATGGCCTGATCATGTGTGACTGATTGCTCCGTTGATTCCCGCAAGTTCGTATTGCGGTTTAGGGGCTTCATTGCCATTGGATGTGCCTTGTTGCAGGGATCTGATGGGTCAAGGTTCCTTGCATCATGGGATATTATTCTCTGAGGCGGATTGCGAGAAGTTGCGTGGTCTTAGCCTAAAGAATTTTTTTCTGAAGGGTTACGGTCCCTTCCTTCACCTCGTAGCTGGTCCCTCGTCATCTATCATAGGTGTGGAGATCCACCCTTTGTCCTTCGTCCTTGCTCTCTACTGAGTCCAGGATTTTTTTTCTTTATTTTCATCCAGGATGATCTGGAGAATGGACTGCCTAGCTAGTTTTTCTTGTTAGAGCAATTTTGGTTTGGGACATCTAGCTGTACTAGCCTCAGGGTTAGTTTAGCTGCCTAGCTAGCGGAGGGTTGCAGGTTGAATCCGGTTGTAGTTCCTTTCCCCTGGATTGTGAGCTTGCATGCCGTTTTTAAGATACCCTGTTTGTCCTGCTGTACCAGAGGTTCATTGAACTTCCTGGAGTTAATTTCCTTTTGCTAGGGCACTGACTGCAGTCAGGCCGGTGAGTTCATTCTACTGCTCCTTCTTGGAGTATAGACTTTATTTTTAGGGAGTTGCATCAGGTTACTTTTGTACCTGTGCAGGTGGTGGTCTTTGAATTTTTTCTTCAATTATCCCTTCCGTCTGTAGATTGTTTTCTACATACTATAATCTCAATGTTACATTCTTACAATACTCCTTAAAGAGGTTTCTTTTATAATAAGGCTGTGTTACGAGATTTGTTAGGTTTTTTTCCCCCTAAGATTGTTGTTTTTCCTTCTCTACATGGCAAAGGACTTTTTCCCCTTTCGGGGAATCATACCTTGATATTTTCTTGTAGTCTGCATTAGAATAGACAGTTCGTTTCTGTTGTATATTCGTATCTGGTAAGTGCAAGGGTTTGGAGACTTCCTTATTGATAGTGGAGGAGTGTTTTTTTGCTTGCTTAGGAGACAGCGGGACACTAGCCTCCTCAGGGGTTTATGGCTCACTTCGAGAGCAGTGACGTCCTCTTGGGTCTCTGGCATGAGATCTCTATGGTCCTGATTGTTGGGCGGCTGCTTGGTCCTCCCAGCATTCCTTTTTGCTTCTGTTGAAACATCCTTCGGGAGTTTGGGTTGTTGCAGGCTTTGGTGCCCTCAGATTTGTGCCGCCTTTTTTGTTTAACCTCCCGTTAGCATTCAGTGTCCTCTGTAGCTTAGGTAAATTTTCCCATAAGTAATGAATGCAGCTGTGGACTCATCCTGTATTAAGAAGGAAAACATAAATTATGCTTACCAGATAATTTCCTTTCCTTCTGTACAGGGAGAGTCCACAGCTCTTGCCTGTGTTCTCCGATGGGCGGCCCTAAATTTAATTTGTTTCTTTTGGCACCTTTTTCACCCTGATATTTCTCCTTGTTTCCTCGGCAGAATGACTGGGGGATGAGGGAAGTGGGGGGGGGAGGTATTTAGGCCTTTGGCTGGGGTGTCTTTGCCTCCTCCTGGCCAGGTTCTGTATTTCCCATAAGTAATGAATGCAGCTGTGTACTCTCCCTGTACAGAAGGAAAGGAAATTATCTGGTAAGCATAATTTATGTTTTTTTATTTTTGCCTTATTTTACTGATCGACAGTTATTCCCTGTTGTCTGACGCCACCTAGTGGTGTTTTCAGGGTATTTCTATATAGCATTATATAGTGCTTTTTGTTCTTATTCATAAGGCTTCTATTATCACACTTGGTGTGAAATATTTCTCGTTCCTTTAAAGGATTTTACACTCTCCTTCTATTATAATGTGTTTCAGACTTCACATTTAAGAAGTTTGGAGGGAAGTTGAGTTTCTTTACTCACAAAGTCTATATTACTTTTATTTTACTAGTGTTTGCCTCCATTCTGGGGCGGTTCAATGTAAAATACATTTATATATTTTTATACATCAGGATCCTATGGGGGCATGTCACTTATATATTGCTTGCATTCCCATATACATATTTTCATTTCAGGAGGTATCTCTAGGAATTTCGTTCTGAGAGACCTTAGGACTCTAAGAGGTTTATCTCTTTTTACTCTTTTTTTATGTTTACGGAAACTTTATTTAATCTCTCTCATTATAAGGTGATTTCTGCTCGTGTCTGGGGCATCACGTGTTGCCCAAGGACACATGCATATCTTTTTTAGTGGATTGGATCACTAATATGCTTATTTCTCCAACATTGGTGTGTCCGGTCCACGGCGTCATCCATAACTTGTGGGAATATTCTCTTCCCCAACAGGAAATGGCAAAGAGCACAGCAAAAGCTGTCCATATAGTCCCTCCCAGGCTCCGCCCCCCCAGTCATTCTCTTTGCCGCTCTGAACAAGTAGCATCTCCACGGAGATGGTGAAGAGTATGTGGTGTTTAGTTGTAGTTTTTTATTCTTCTATCAAGAGTTTGTTATTTTAAAATAGTGCTGGTATGTACTATTTACTCTGAAACAGAAAGAGATGAAGAGTTCTGTTTAAAAGAGGAGTATGATTTTAGCAGCAGTAACTAAAATCAATTGCTGTTCCCACACAGGACTGTTGAGCTGAGAGAACTTCAGTTGGGGGGAACAGTTTGCAGACTTTTCTGCTCAAGGTATGACTAGCCATTTTTCTAACAAGACTGTGTAATGCTGGAAGGCTGTCATTTTTCCCTCATGGGGATCGGTAAGCCATTTTCTTAGACTCAAACAGAATAAAGGGCTTATTATGGGCTATAAACTGGTGGACACTTTTAGGGGCTAAATCGATTACTTTATTTAAGTATTATATGCAGTTTGAAGTGAATTTCACACTTTTTTAATATTGGGGAACGTTTTTTAGCGCCAGGCACTTGTTAAGACACCTTCCCAGTCAGGAAGGGCCTTTCACTGTAGTAGGCAGAGCCTCATTTTCGCGCCATTATTGCGCAGTTACTTTTGAGTACAGTACATGCAGCTGCATGTGTGAGGGACTGGTATCCACTGAAAACGTTCCTAGAAGGCTTCAATTGATATTGTATACCCCCCTGGGATTGGTGAAGTCGCAACAAAGGCTGTGGCTGGGACTGTAGGGGGGTTAAAATTGCAAACGGCTCCGGTTTCCACATTTTAAGGGTTAACAACTTGAAAATTGGGATGCAATACTTTGAATGCATTAAGACACTGTGGTGACAATTTGGTAAAGATTGGATAATTCCTTCATAGTTTTTCACATATTCAGTAATAAAGTGTGCCCTGTTTAACATTTAAAGAGACAGTAATGGTTTTGTTTTAAAACGTTTTTTGTGCTTTATTAACCAGTTTAAGCCTGTTTAACATGTCTGTACCTTCAGATAGATCATGTTCTGTATGTATGGAAGCCAATGTGGTTCCCCCTTCAAATATGTGTGATAATTGTGCCATAGCGTCCAAACAGAGTAAGGACAGTACTGTCACAAATAGTAAGGTTGCCCAGGATGATTCCTCAGATGAAGGAAGTAGACATAGTTCTACATCATCTCCTTCTGTGTCTATACCAGTTATGCCCGCGCAGGCGACCCCTAGTACTTCTAGCGCGCCAATGCTTGTTACTATGCAACAATTGACGGCAGTATTGGATAACTCCATAGCTAATATTTTATCCAAAATGCCAGCATTTCAGAGAAAGCACAATTGCTCTGTTTTAAACACTGTAGAGCATGAGGGCGCTGATGATAATTTTTCTGTCATACCCTCACACCAATCTGAAGTGGCAGTGAGGGAGGGTTTGTCAGATGGGGAAATTTCTGATACAGGAAGAATTTCTCAGCAGGCAGAACCTGATGTTGTGACATTTAAATTTAAATTAGAGCATCTCTGCGCATTACTTAAGGAGGTGCTATCTACTCTGGATGATTGTGACAATCTGGTCATCCCAGAAAAATTGTGCAAGATGGACAAGTTCCTAGAGGTCCCGGTGCACCCTTATGCCTTTCCGATACCTAAACGGGTGGCGGACATAGTGAATAAGGAGTGGGAGAAGCCAGGCATACCTTTTGTCCCTCCTCCTATATTTAAGAAATTGTTCCCTATGGTCGACCCCAGGAAGGACTTATGGCAAACAGTCCCTAAGGTCGAGGGGGCGGTTTCTACACTAGCCAAGCGCACGACCATTCCTATTGAGGACAATTGTGCTTTCAAAGATCCTATGGATAAAAAATTGGAGGGTTTGCTTAAAAAGATTTTTGTACAGCAAGGTTACCTCCTTCAACCTATTTCGTGCATTATTCCTGTCACTACAGCGGCGTGGTTCTGGTTCGAGGAACTGGAAAAGTCGCTCTGTAGGGAGACTCCGTATGAGGAAGTCATGGACAGAATTCACGCACTTAAGTTAGCTAATTCCTTTATTTTAGACGCCGCTTTGCAGTTAGCAAGGTTAGCGGCGAAAAATTCAGGGTTTGCAATTGTGGCACGCTGAGCGCTCTGGCTAAAGTCTTGGTCGGCGGATGTATCTTCCAAGACAAAATTGCTTAATATCCCTTTCAAAGGTAAGACCCTTTTTGGGCCAGAATTGAAAGAGATTATTTCAGACATCACTGGGGGAAAGGGCCATGCCCTCCCACAAGATAGACCTTTCAAGGCTAAGAATAAGTCCAATTTTCGTTCCTTTCGCAATTTCAGGAACGGACCGGCTTCCAACTCTGCAGCCTCTAGACAAGAGGGTAACGCTTCCCAGACTAAACCAGCTTGGAAACCAATGCAAGGCTGGAACAAGGGTAAACAGGCCAAGAAGCCTGCTGCTGTTACTAAAACAGCATGAAGGGGTAGCCCCCGATCCGGGACCGGATCTAGTAGGGGGCAGACTCTCTCTCTTTGCTCAGGCTTGGGCAAGAGATGTTCAGGATCCCTGGGCACTAAAAATAGTCTCTCAGGGTTATCTTCTAGAATTCAAGGAACTACCCCCAAAGGGAAGGTTCCACATGTCTCTCTTACCTTCAAACCAAATAAAGAGACAGGCATTCTTACATTGTGTAGAAGACCTGTTAAAGATGGGAGTGATACACCCAGTTCCAACTGTGGAACAAGGTCAGGGGTTTTACTCAAATCTGTTTGTAGTTCCCAAAAAAGAGGGAACTTTCAGACCAATTCTGGATTTAAAAATTCTAAACAAATTTCTCAGAGTTCCATCGTTCAAAATGGAAACCATTCGAACAATTTTACCTACAATCCAGGAGGGTCAATTTATGACTACCGCGGATTTAAAGGATGCGTATCTACATATTCCTATCCACAAAGATCATCATCAGTTCCTAAGGTTCCCCTTTCTGGACAAACATTACCAGTTTGTGGCTCTCCCATTTGGGCTAACCACTGCTCCAAGGATTTTCACAAAGGTGCTCGGGTCCCTTCTAGCGGTCCTAAGACCAAGGGGTATTGCAGTGGCACCTTATCTGGACGACATTCTAATCCAAGCGTCGTCTCTTTCCAAAGCAAAGGCTCATACAGACATTGTTCTAGCCTTTCTCAGATCTCACGGGTGGAAGGTGAACGTAGAAAAGAGTTCCCTGTCTCCGTCGACAAGAGTTCCCTTTTTGGGAACAATAATAGATTCTTTAGAAATGAAGATCTTCCTGACAGAAGTCATAAAGTCAAAGCTTCTAAACGCTTGTCAAGTTCTTCACTCTATTCTGCAGCCTTCCATAGCTCAGTGCATGGAAGTAGTAGGGTTGATGGTTGCAGCAATGGACATAGTTCCTTTTGCTCGAATTCATCTAAGACCATTACAACTGTGCATGCTCAAGCAGTGGAATGGGGACTATACAGACTTGTCTCCAATGATTCAAGTAGACCAGATGACCAGAGACTCACTCCGTTGGTGGTTGACCAAGGATCACCTGTCCCAGGGAATGAGTTTCCGCAGACCAGAGTGGGTCATTGTCACGACCGACGCCAGTCTATTAGGCTGGGGCGCGGTCTGGGATTCCCTGAAAGCTCAGGGTCTATGGTCTCGGGAAGAGTCTCTTCTCCCGATAAACATCCTGGAACTGAGAGCGATATTCAATGCTCTCCGGGCTTGGCCTCAACTAGCGAAGGCCGGATTCATAAGATTCCAGTCAGACAACATGACGACTGTAGCTTACATCAACCATCAGGGGGGAACAAGGAGTTTCTTGGCGATGAGAGAGGTGTCCAAAATCATCAAATGGGCGGAGGATCACTCCTGCCACCTATCTGCAATTCACATCCCAGGAGTAGACAACTGGGAGGCGGATTATCTGAGTCGTCAGACTTTCCATCCGGGGGAGTGGGAACTTCACCCGGAGGTGTTTGCCCAGTTGACTCAATTATGGGGCATTCCAGACATGGATCTGATGGCGTCTCATCAGAACTTCAAGGTTCCTTGCTACGGGTCCAGATCCAGGGATCCCAAGGCGACTCTAGTAGATGCATTAGTGGCGCCTTGGTCGTTCAACCTAGCTTATGCGTTTCCACCGTTCCCTCTCCTTCCCAGGCTTGTAGCCAGGATCAGACAGGAGAAGGCCTCGGTAATTCTGATAGCTCCTGCGTGGCCGCACAGGACTTGGTATGCAGACCTGGTGAATATGTCATCGGCTCCACCATGGAAGCTACCTTTGAGACAGGATCTTCTAATACAAGGTCCATTCGAACATCCAAATCTAGTTTCTCTGCAGCTGACTGCTTGGAAATTGAACGTTTGATTTTATCCAAGCGTGGGTTTTCAGATTCAGTGATAGATACTCTGGTCCAAGCCAGAAAACCTGTGACTAGAAAGATTTACCATAAAATATGGAAAAGATATATCTGTTGGTGTGAATCCAAGGGATTCTCCTGGAGTAAGATTAAAATTCCTAGGATCCTCTCCTTTCTCCAAGAAGGTTTGGATAAGGGATTGTCAGTGAGTTCTCTAAAAGGACAGATTTCTGCTTTATCTGTCTTGTTACACAAACGACTGGCAGCTGTGCCAGATGTACAAGCTTTTGTACAGGCTTTGGTTAGAATCAAGCCTGTTTACAGACCCTTGACTCCTCCCTGGAGTCTAAATTTAGTTCTTTCAGTTCTTCAAGTTGTTCCGTTTGAACCCTTACATTCCATAGATATCAAGTTACTATCTTGGAAAGTTTTGTTTTTGGTTACTATTTCTTCTGCTAGAAGAGTTTCTGAATTATCTGCTTTGCAGTGTGACCCACCCTATCTGGTGTTCCATTCAGATAAGGTTGTTTTGCGTACCAAGCCTGGTTTTCTTCCAAAAGTTGTTTCCAACAAGAACATTAACCAGGAAATAGTTGTTCCTTCTTTGTGTCCGAATCCATTTTCAAAGAAGGAATGTTTGTTACACAATTTAGATGTAGTCCGTGCTTTAAAGTTCTATTTAGAAGCAACAAAGGATTTCAGACAAACTTCTTCTTTGTTAGTCGTTTATTCTGGTAAGAGGAGAGGACAAAAACCTACTGCTACCTCTCTTTCTTTCTGGCTGAAAAGCATCATCCGATTGGCTTATGAGACTGCCGGACGGCAGCCTCCTGAACGAATCACAGCTCACTCTACTAGGGCTGTGGCTTCCACATGGGCCTTCAAGAATGAGGCTTCTGTTGATCAGATATGTAAGGCAGCGACTTGGTCTTCTCTGCACACTTTTGCCAAATTTTACAAATTTGATACTTTTGCTTCTTCGGAGGCTATTTTTGGGAGAAAGGTTTTGCAAGCCGTGGTGCCTTCTGTTTAGGTAACCTGATTTGCTCCCTCCCTTCATCCGTGTCCTAAAGCTTTGGTATTGGTTCCCACAAGTTATGGATGACGCCGTGGACCGGACACACCAATGTTGGAGAAAACAGAATTTATGCTTACCTGATAAATTACTTTCTCCAACGGTGTGTCCGGTCCACGGCCCGCCCTGGTTTTTTAATCAGGTTTGAAAAATTTCTTTCTCTATACACTACAGTCACCACGGCACCCTATAGTTTCTCCTTTTTTTCTCCTAACCGTCGGTCGAATGACTGGGGGGGGCGGAGCCTGGGAGGGACTATATGGACAGCTTTTGCTGTGCTCTTTGCCATTTCCTGTTCTGGAAGAGAATATTCCCACAAGTTATGGATGACGCCGTGGAACGGACACACCATTGGAGAAAGTAATTTATCAAGTAAGCATAAATTCTGTTTTTTGTGTTTCCCTATTTTAGGCATATGGAATAATCACTCTCATATTGAGGTGATTTATGATAATGTCTGTGACATTTTGTTTTTGTCCTATGTAACTTTAAGATGTTTAGTTTGTTACTCTAATGATGTATATGGACTGAATCTCTGTAATATTGAGACATCATGTTTTGTCCATGTAACATAGCTATAATTCCTAGAGTTCTTAGGGACACTAATACGTTTTAAGTATGTATTTCTCTCATATTGAGGTGATTTCTCTAATGTGACATCATGTTTTGTCTCTGGTATCATATATATTTTTTAGTGATCTTAAGACACTAATATGTTTATTTTATGTTACCATAATTATATATATATGGACTCAATATTGTCTTTTCTCTCATATTGAAGTGTTTTCTGATTCTGTTTGAGACATCATGTATTGTCTTAATGTATCTTTCTCGTTCGGCTGATGTCAGTGTCATCGCAGATTTTTCTAAGTAATATTGCATTTTTCCATAGTTCACTTTTCTTGCGTATGGACTCAATATTATAATCTCATGAGGAGATTTTTTTCTTATGACTGTGGCTTCATGTATGGTCCTATGTCAAAATCATAATTTGCTTAGTGATCTTAGGACTCTAATATGTTCTTCCTAATTGAGATATATGAGAAGGTTTTCTGCCATGGGCAGCTGCATCATGTTTGTCCTCTGAATCATACATATTCTTATTTGTATTTCTTGGATTTTATATATATATATATTTATATATATATATATATATATATATATATATATATATATATATATATATATATATATATATATATATATATATATATATATATATGTATATATATATATATGTGTGTGTGTGTGTTCGTATTTTCTGCATTATTATTTATGCAGCTATGCCTTGTTAGCACAGTAGGTAGTGCTTCAGTCTCATAGTCTGAAGGTTGTGAGTTACAAGACACTTGCTCTTTCAAAATGCTCTTACAATTTATGGTATTGGGGACTGCGTGAGCGCTATCCCCTGAAATAAAGGAATTATAAACCTTTATTGGATTTTAGTTCTAGTTTATTTCTTGTTCTTTATGGGTTCTTACTCTCCTTTGATGTTTTATTCCTAGTTTTCCTGGACCAGCCTGTTCAGAAGAGTCATGAGTTCAGGTTTCTCCCGTGCTTATGCACTCTTCAAGGCTTCCAGCCTAGGAAGCTAAGGCTCCTTAGAGTTTGAGGCACTTAATACTTTAATCCCCTTGCGTCTTGGTTTAGACCTCTCTAAGGTTTACGGAAATGAATGCTCTTTTATGCTCTTTGGATCTTCTCTAGCATTGCTTAGTAATTAACATGTCCAGCTAGTTGGTTGTGAAATCGAATCCACCCTGGGGGCTGGATTTCCATTAAGAACTCAGGTATACTGGGGCAGCTATGCCCTACTGGCTTCCTGCCTGGTCTTACAGGGCTTGAGGTTCGGTTATCATTCTGCTACGATTATTTATCCTTCAAGGTAGAATGGGTTTTCCAGATAATATTTTGGAATGGGAGCATTTCTAGGGCCACTAGTAGCAAGGATGTGTAAGGAAGCATTGGTAATCCAGAGCTGCACAGGAAGTTTCCAACATCCTAACCTTTACTTTTTTTTTTGTAAACGTTAATGTGATGCATTTCCACGCCATATCAGGGTAGCTCTTAGTAATTCAAAGAGATTTTTGATATACGAGTATGAATCTGCCTTTTGTTCTTTGACAATCCCTTAAAAAAGAGAGTTTCTTTGTGTGCTTCAAATGTTCATTTGTGGGATTTATTAGTGTGGTATGCCACCATGTGGCGTATAATGGCGTTACACTGTACCAATTTCTTTTACTGCTTCTATATTCAGTAGTAAAGGTTTACAGCTATCTAGTCCTTTTCCTAGGGTTCTGTATAGGTAAGATACTATACCTTAAGGTATGGCGCACATACCTTTTGCTGGTGCGTATCTTTTCTCTTGAAAGGTGAGAGTTCCCATATTCTTTCTTTTCTACAAAGGGTTTGGAGATGGTTTTGTCAATTTGTTCTCTTTAGGGTAAGATTGCTGCTCTTTCTGTTCTGTTTCGTACACGTTTGGCTGATTAACCAGATGTTCAATCATTTGTTCAGACGTTGGTCAGAATCAGGCCTGTGTTTGTTCCTGTTGCTCCTCCGTGGAACCTTATTCTAGTTATTTGGATTCTGCAGCAGGCTTCCTTTGAGACTATCACTCTACTGCAGTTTAGTTTGTTTTTACTATCTTTCTTCTGCTTGTAGTGTCTCAGGGTTTTCGGTTCTACAGTGTGTTCCCTTGTATCCTTATTCCCTTGTGGATAAGGTGGTCCTTCTTACCACAATGGGATTTCTTCCTCTGGTGGTGGCGGATTGCAATATCAATCTAGCTATTTTTGTTCTTTCGTTCTGTCCTAATCCTTCTTCTCAAGAAGGAATGTTTGTTACTGGATTTAGTTTGTGATCTAGATCTCTATCGCCATGCTTCCAAGGATTTTTAGCAATCTTCTACGCTCTTTATAGTGTTTTTCTGTCTCTCGTGAGGACCAGAAGGTCACATCTGCTTCTCTTTCCTTTGGGTTGAGAAGTTTTATTCGTTTTGCTTTGGGTCAGCTGGACATCTACCCCCTGAGAGGATTGTGGCTCATTCTACTAG
This sequence comes from Bombina bombina, assembly GCF_027579735.1. Classification (NCBI taxonomy): domain Eukaryota; kingdom Metazoa; phylum Chordata; class Amphibia; order Anura; family Bombinatoridae; genus Bombina; species Bombina bombina. The sequence goes on from NC_069500.1 coordinate 942,450,936, forward strand.
GACTGTTTTCTTCTTCCTGGGCCTTTAAGATCAAGGCTTTTGTGGAGAAATTTTGCAAGGCGGTCACTTGGTCTTTGTTGCATACATTTTGTAATTTTTCACATTGCAACGTTTTTGTCTGAGGTTTCCTTTGGGAAACAAGTTCTTCTAGTGGATGGGGCCCTCAGTTTAGGTCCGTCTGTCTTGTTTTCTCCCTCCCTTTCTATTATGCGTCTTCTAGCTTGGGTATTGGTTCCCACTTGTAATTAGAATGGATTTGTGGACTCTCCATGCCATTGGAAAAAAAACAAAATTTATGCTTACCTGATAAATTATTTTCTTTCCTGGCATGGAGAGTCCACGACTCGCCCTTGTTTACATTCAAGTTGGCTTATTATTAGTCTTTCTAAACTTCAGGCACCTCTATACCCTTGGGGTTCCTCTTCTCTTTCCGTATTCCCTCTGCTAAATGACTGGGATTATGGGAAGTGGGACGGACTTTTAAAGCTTTGCTGGGGTGTTCTTTGCCTCCTCCTGATGGCCAGGATTTGAATTTCCACTAGTAATTAGAATGGATCCGTGTACTCTCCATGCCAGGAAAGAAAATAATTTATCAGGTAAGCATACATTTTGTTATTTTGTGTTTCGTGCAACTTTTATTCTATTGCTAACACTTTACAAAAGGTCTTCAATTGCATTCACTTTAAATTCAATTGCGCTCGTGCAGTGGCATTTACTTCCTACTTGTAATATGAGCGCAATTTACATTATAATGGAGCGCTAGCAGTTACGCAGAAGCGAAAAGGGGTATATATCGGGTGTTTGTGCGCGTCAGGTTTTTTGCTGGTATTCAAAGTTGAAAAGTAAATTCGATCTCTTGAGGGCAATTGAAGTTAACTCGCGTGTATATACAGGGAGTGCAGAATTATTAGGCAAGTTGTATTTTTGAGGATTAATTTTATTATTGAACAACAACCATGTTCTCAATAAACCCAAAAAACTCATTAATATCAAAGCTGAATAGTTTTGGAAGTAGTTTTTAGTTTGTTTTTAGTTATAGCTATTTTAGGGGGATATCTGTGTGTGCAGGTGACTATTACTGTGCATAATTATTAGGCAACTTAACAAACAACAAATATATACCCATTTCAATTATTTATTTTTACCAGTGAAACCAATATAACATCTCAACATTCACAAATATACATTTCTGACATTCAAAAACAAAACAAAAACAAATCAGTGACCAATATAGCCACCTTTCTTTGCAAGGACACTCAAAAGCCTGCCATCCATGGATTCTGTCAGTGTTTTGATCTGTTCACCATCAACATTGCGTGCAGCAGCAACCACAGCCTCCCAGACACTGTTCAGAGAGGTGTACTGTTTTCCCTCCTTGTAAATCTCACATTTGATGATGGACCACAGGTTCTCAATGGGGTTCAGATCAGGTGAACAAGGAGGCCATGTCATTAGATTTTCTTCTTTTATACCCTTTCTTGCCAGCCACGCTGTGGAGTACTTGGACGCGTGTGATGGAGCATTGTCCTGCATGAAAATCATGTTTTTCTTGAAGGATGCAGACTTCTTCCTGTACCACTGCTTGAAGAAGGTGTCTTCCAGAAACTGGCAGTAGGACTGGGAGTTGAGCTTGACTCCATCCTCAACCCGAAAAGGCCGCACAAGCTCATCTTTGATGATACCAGCCCAAACCAGTACTCCACCTCCACCTTGCTGGCGTCTGAGTCGGACTGGAGCTCTCTGCCCTTTACCAATCCAGCCACGGGCCCATCCATCTGGCCCATCAAGACTCACTCTCATTTCATCAGTCCATAAAACCTTAGAAAAATCAGTCTTGAGATATTTCTTGGCCCAGTCTTGACGTTTCAGCTTGTGTGTCTTGTTCAGTGGTGGTCGTCTTTCAGCCTTTCTTACCTTGGCCATGTCTCTGAGTATTGCACACCTTGTGCTTTTGGGCACTCCAGTGATGTTGCAGCTCTGAAATATGGCCAAACTGGTGGCAAGTGGCATCTTGGCAGCTGCACGCTTGACTTTTCTCAGTTCATGGGCAGTTATTTTGCGCCTTGGTTTTTCCACACGCTTCTTGCGACCCTGTTGACTATTTTGAATGAAACGCTTGATTGTTCGATGATCACGCTTCAGAAGCTTTGCAATTTTAAGAGTGCTGCATCCCTCTGCAAGATATCTCACTATTTTTGACTTTTCTGAGCCTGTCAAGTCCTTCTTTTGACCCATTTTGCCAAAGGAAAGGAAGTTGCCTAATAATTATGCACACCTGATATAGGGTGTTGATGTCATTAGACCACACCCCTTCTCATTACAGAGATGCACATCACCTAATATGCTTAATTGGTAGTAGGCTTTCGAGCCTATACAGCTTGGAGTAAGCCAACATGCATAAAGAGGATGATGTGGTCAAAATACTAATTTTCCTAATAATTCTGCACTCCCTGTATATATATATATATATATATATATATATAATATATATATATATGTGTGTGTGTGTGTGCGTGTGTGTACATATGTATTTATATGTGTATTTACAGACATATAAACCCATATAAATACATATGTACACATATATATATATATATATGTACACATATATATATATATATATATATATATATATATATATATATATATATATATATATATATATATATATATATATATATATAAAGTGCATTGGAACCCTTTGCAGTTAAGTAGATGAAAACATGTAAAAATATTTATGCAATATTCATTTTTAATCTCATATTCTCAAGTGCACTTACCCGGCATGAACATATGAATATTTCACATTCCAATATTCTGCACATAGCAGTATATGTTCTATGAATTTTTAAATTGATATTCCTATATACATCTGTATAAATCTAAAGACATATATGTAATCATGTATATATAGGTATAAATATATATTTGTGCAAAAAAAATCAGATATATGTAGAAAGATGTATTTATGAATAAATAGAACATATTCTACTATGTAAAGAACATTGGAATGTGATATATATATATATATATATATATATTTTTTTTTTTCATGTTGGGCTAGCGAACTTGAGAATATGCAATCGTGTTTACGCACGAGTAATGTGTTAGATGTTTTTCCACATTTTTTGTTCCATTGACTTCTATGGGGGAATAGGTTATTGTGCATGTTATTCTAAGTTTATTTTACGCTTGTTGGGTTATTGAGCTAGGGAAAACCGTTTACTTTCAACATGTAATACAAGTGTTACCCGACATGCGCAAAACGCTTACTTCTAGCGCAGTTAATGCTCCATTGGGAGCGTTAAATACCGCTCTACTTGTAAACTGGCCCTATGTGTTTTTTTTATTATTTATTTGTATCCATAGTTTTCCTATACATTACCTAATAAGTCTCTTTTTGATACTTAGGATATACTATCAAACGTTCACATTTATTAAGAAATAGGTTGATAGCTGGATTTTAAAACAATGATTATTTCACATGCTTTTGTTCAGATATAATGCAAATCTGGCCTGTTAGTGTACCCTAAGGACTGAAATTGATAAATATTAATCTATAGTACAAAATAGCCAGTGGGTAATGGTTTAAAGAGTCAGAGCCAGTAAAGCAGGTGGGGGTTTAGTGGCTTTGTAAGGCAAATCCATAATGCACACAATTGGTTTGCTCATGAAACTCATATTAACATATATGTAGATTTAATAAAATGTTACTCTTTTTATCGCTAAGATGGTAAAGTCTTTTCATGGGGACAGAACAATTATGGCCAACTGGGCTTGGGTAAGCAGATTCCAAATCAAGCCAGCCCACAACTTGTTACATCTCTGAAGGGAATTCCACTGGCCCAAGTTACAGCAGGCGGATCTCACAGTTTTGCTCTGTCAATGTCAGGAAGTGTGTTTGGTTGGGGAAAGAACAATGCAGGACAGCTGGGATTTACAACTAAAGCAAACGCAGGTAATAGGAATACATTTATTTTATTAGCCAACTGATTTGTAGTTTAACTGTTTGCAGACCTTTAATTCATGCCTTATACCACAGATTGCTTTAATGTATGTTTCAATCTATTTAGCATTTGGATGTGTATGTTCAGCTGCTATGAAATTATTTTATAAAGCATCCTTTTTTCACATCTTATGCATAGTTAGTTATTTAGTAAATACATTGAAGTAAAATTCCTTAAATCATTTACATCATGACATAATGTATAACTAAAGAAGAAAGTAGACCAAAGATATTAAAATGATCATCAAGCTCAAGAGCTGCATTTGGCTTGCTCCATCAACTAAAATTCCATTTTTTCACAAAACCAGTGGGAGAAACTTAAGTCATGTGCATGTCACAAATAGGAGTTGCCATAAATATATTTATGCTTGAACTTGACAGTCCGGTATTTCTTACTGAAGGGCTTATCTCTCTTCACCTTCACTGCACCGTTGGCTTAGGGCACCTCTGGATTAGCACTTGAGCGAGAGCCAGGACCTTTTGTAGTGCGTCACATTTAGGGTAAACTTGCTATCCAACCTCCAGGAGGTGTTAGCCCACCAAGGCTTTCGCGCAAGTGCTAACATTTAACTTTCCAAGGAGAAATGCAAGTGGTATGGATTGCACTCTAGCACCGATAGCGCACCATAGAACTACAGTTTTTACATTCTACCTGTATTTTAAGTAAAAATGGTTAGTTGTTTTTAAGGAAGCTTCCTCTAAATAAAAAATAAAAAACTATACCCACTCATCCCAGGAACTAAATAGAAAAAATACATTTTCTCACACCATTTAGCACTACTAATTTACATTTTTTATTTTATGTACAGCAATTTGGGCAACATTTTAGAAGGCTTCTCATTTATAGGGTATTTAACTGTTCTTTTCCATATTCAGTTGTTTGCTGTTTTAAAGATTTGTGTCTTATGTATCTAAATAGTGCATTTCCATCAAATGTAGGTATGTTTAAACCATATGCAGTAAGCAATTTGAGAAATCTTGGAGTTGTCTATATTACCTGTGGAGATGAGCATACAGCTGTTTTGACAAAGGTGAGAGTGTTATTCATATTATGTTGCACAAAACACTGAACATCATAGATAATGTAATTCATCCAAGACAGACTATTTTTATTCAAATGTGTTTATTATAATTTATGAGCATTTCTAATGCCCTGTCTCTATGGCAACTTTGCAATGGCATACTACAGATATTACCTTATTTGTTGTTAACGTTTACATAGTTTATTATCTCATGATACATTAGACACATAATTTAGCTATATGTGCAGCGCGTGCTTGACAACATTTCCACTATGCGTTGTATCTAATATATATATTTTTTTTGTCAGGAGAAGAATGTGTACATATTTGGAGATAACACTTATGGACAACTTGGGCAAAGTTCTCAAAAACAAACATCAGTTCCTCAGAAAATAGAAATAGAAGGATTAGAGGGCCAGATTTCTCTGGTAGCTTGTGGAAGGTAATTCCTACCATTTTGATACCTTAAATGGCCAAATAGTGAAACTGTTAATATCAGCTGAGAAAGATTTAATTTATAAATATAATTCCTGTTCTCTTCCCAGATTGAGTACAGATCTCTTATGTCATTTTAGTTGCTTTCAAAAATGTAACCTTAGAAAAAAATAAAGAATACATTTTATAGCTTTGTTGACCTCAATCTTTGTTCCAGAAATACCAAATTATTTTTTATTAGTGTTTGCTAACAACGAAAGGTGAAGGAGAAAATATGTGATTTTGATGAATTTGCTTGAACTGAAATTGGAGGAGAAAGTAAAAATTAGTCTAAGAAAAACCTCAATAGTCATTTTATTGTAAAACAAAAGTATTTAAAGATGTTTGCATGATAAGTTATGTAAAAGCAAGTTGAATTTATATTGGCGCTAGCAGAAAATGCATGTTTGCACACAACTCAAATGCAGTATTAATGCCTAACCGCCAATATAGACTTCTATGGCAAATCTATTAATTAACAAAACGTTTTCAACTGCCTGAAAAGGGAAAAAGATTATACAACTCTAAAATCGAAATTTTATATATATATATATATATATATATACTCACACAATCACTCACACACAATCACTCACACACAATCACTCACACACAATCACTCACACACAATCACTCACACACAATCACACACACACAATCACTCACACACAATCACACACACACAATCACACACACACAATCACACACACACACAATCACACACACACACATACACACACACACACACAATCACACACACACAATCACACACACACACATACACACACACACACACACACACACAATCACACACACACACAATCACACACACACAGAGAAGCACACTCACAGGAGTAAACAACCGGCTCAATACCATTGTTAGTCTGTTCTATGGAGATTTACCACCTGGGTGCAGCTTCTTTTAGCCCAGTAATGCTTTTCACAAAGTAGAATTTTCCTGTAGTATATCAGTCTGATCCCGCCTATTACGGTAAGTCCAGCGACGAAATACCAGGCAATTCCTCTCTCTAAACAAGAAACACAGCTACCCCAGACGATCGTTTCAAAACTTGCTTCTGCTCTGATAATGTTCCCCCACTCTGAGGACTTTTTTCCAGCAGGAAAATGCTCTATTCCACGCAGCCAGGCCAATCAAGGTGTGGATAGAGGACCACCAGATTAAGACCCTGTTATGGGCTGCCAAATCTCCAGACCTGTAACCCCTTGTGAAGTTAAAATATTAGTATTGTGTTGTTTAAAAATGAATATGAACTTGTTTTCCTTGATTGTTATTTTGACCAGTTGTCATTTGTTGTAAATAAATGCTCTAAATGATAATATTTTTATTAGGAATTTTGGGAGAAATTTAAGTAGTTATAAAATGTTAATTTTTCTTAAACACATACTGTACCTACAAATAGTAAAACCATAGAAAACGACAATTTTGCAGTGGTCTCTTAATTAGTCCCATAGCTATATATTTATATACACACCGCTTGGAGACCATGATCTTTGTTAAAACCAATTAGAAGTTGTATTCAAAGAAAAACAAAGGTCACAAGCAGGGGTTCCCTATGAGACTATGTAAACATGCGTCATTTATCATACAAATGATGACAGCTGCAAATCTTTGTCTCTTCCATCTTCAATTTTCAATTTTCTAGTCAACTTGTTCATTAGTCCTTGATAATAATGTAAGCTCAGAAATGGATACAAAGGCCCCAGATCAGTGCAAAGTATATAACTTGTTTCTTCTGTTATGTGTGATCAGTCCACGGGTCATCATTACTTCTGGGATATAACTCCTCCCCAACAGGAAATGCAAGAGGATTCACCCAGCAGAGCTGCATATAGCTCCTCCCCTCTACGTCAGTCCCAGTCATTCTCTTGCACCCAACGACTAGATAGGATGTGTGAGAGGACTATGGTGATTATACTTAGTTTTTATGACTTCAATCAAAAGTTTGTTATTTTAAAATAGCACCGGAGCGTGTTATTACTTCTCTGGCAGAGTTTGAGGAAGAATCTGACAGAGATTTTTTACTATGATTTTAACCGGAGTCGTTAAGATCATATTGCTGTTCTCGACCATCTGAGGGAGGTAAAGGCTTCAGATCAGGGGACAGCGGGCAGATGAATCTGCATTGAGGTATGTGGCAGTTTTTATTTTCTGAATGGAATTGATGAGAAAAGCCTGCCATACCGTTAAAATGACATGTATGTATACACTTCAGTATTCTGGGGATGGTATTTCACCGGAACTACTGTGTTAAGGTCACTAATCCTTTTAATAACTATTCTCATGTTAAACGTTTTTGCTGGAATGTAGAATCGTTTACATTGCTGAGGTACTGTGTGAATAAATGTTTGGGCATTATTTTCCACTTGGCAGTTTTTTGCTTTAATTGTGACAGTTTCGTTTCTCTTCACTGCTGTGTGGGAGAGGGAGGGGCCGTTTTTGGCGCTCTTTGCTACGCATCAAAAAATTCCAGTCAGCTACTTTTATATGTCCTGCATGATCCGGTTCATCTCTGACAGATCTCAGGGGTCTTCAAACTTCTTTGAAGGGAGGTAAATTCTCTCAGCAGAGCTGTGAGAATTCTTATAGTGACTGTGTATAAAAAACGTTGTTTTGTTTTCTTATGTACAAATTTAATTAGTGTTGTTTTTTACTAATGGGAACAAACCTTTGCTAAAAGTTGTGTTGTTTTAAAATTTGATGCAATAACTGTTTTTCAGTTCATTATTTCAACTGTCATTTAATCGTTAGTACCTCTTTGAGGCACAGTACGTTTTTTGCTAAAAAAGATTATAACCAAGTTGTAAGTTTTTTGCTAGTGTGTTAAACATGTCTGACTCAGAGGAAGATATCTGTGTCATTTGTTCCAATGCCAAGGTGGAGCCCAATAGAAATTTATGTACTAACTGTATTGATGCTACTTTAAATAAAAGTCAATCTGTACAATGTGAACAAATTTCACCAAACAGCGAGGGGAGAGTTATGCCGACTAACTCGCCTCACGCGACAGTACCTGCATCTCCCGCCCGGGAGGTGCGTGATATTTTGGCGCCTAGTACATCTGGGCGGCCATTACAGATAACATTACAAGATATGGCTACTGTTATGACTGAAGTTTTGTCTAAATTACCTGAACTAAGAGGCAAGCGTGATCACTCTGGGGTGAGAACAGAGTGCGCTGACAATGCTAGGGCCATGTCTGATACTGCGTCACAGCTCGCAGAGCATGAGGACGGAGAGCTTCATTCTGTGGGTGACGGTTCTGATCCAAACAGATTGGACTCAGATATTTCAAATTTTAAATTTAAATTGGAGAACCTCCGTGTACTACTAGGGGAGGTCTTAGCAGCTCTCAACGATTGTAACACTGTTGCAATACCAGAGAAACTGTGTAGGTTGGATAAATACTTTGCGGTACCGGCGAGTACTGACGTTTTTCCTATACCTAAGAGACTAACTGAAATTGTTACTAAGGAGTGGGATAGACCCGGTGTGCCGTTCTCACCCCCTCCAATATTTAGAAAGATGTTTCCAATAGACGCCACCACTCGGGACTTATGGCAAATGGTCCCCAAGGTGGAGGGAGCAGTTTCTACTTTAGCTAAGCGTACCACTATCCCGGTGGAGGATAGCTGTGCTTTCTCAGATCCAATGGATAAAAAATTAGAGGGTTACCTTAAGAAAATGTTTGTTCAACAAGGTTTTATATTACAACCCCTTGCATGTATCGCGCCGATTACGGCTGCGGCAGCATTTTGGATTGAGTCGCTTGAAGAGAACCTTAGTTCCTCTACGCTAGACGACATTACGGACAGGCTTAGAGTCCTTAAACTAGCTAATTCTTTCATTTCGGAGGCCGTAGTACATTTAACCAAACTTACGGCTAAGAACTCAGGATTCGCCATACAGGCACGCAGGGCACTGTGGCTAAAATCCTGGTCAGCTGATGTTACTTCTAAGTCCAAATTACTTAATATACCTTTCAAGGGGCAGTCCTTATTCGGGCCCGGTTTGAAAGAAATTATCGCTGACATTACGGGAGGTAAGGGCCACGCCCTACCTCAAGACAAGGCCAAAGCTAAGGCTAGACAGTCTAATTTTCGTCCCTTTCGGAATTTCAAAACAGGAGCAGCATCAACCTCCACTGCACCAAAACAGGAAGGAGCTGTTGCTCGTTACAGGCAAGGCTGGAAGCCTAACCAGTCCTGGAACAAAAGCAAGCAGGCCAGGAAACCTGCTGCTGCCCCAAAGACAGCATGAACCGAGAGCCCCCGATCCGGGACCGGATCTAGTAGGGGGCAGACTCTCTCTCTTCGCCCAGGCCTGGGCAAGAGATGTTCAGGATCCCTGGGCACTAGAGATCATATCTCAGGGATACCTTCTAGACTTCAAATTATCTCCCCCAAGAGGGAGATTTCATCTGTCAAGGTTGTCAACAAACCAGATAAAGAAAGAAGCGTTTCTACGCTGCGTACAAGATCTGTTAACAATGGGAGTGATCCATCCGGTTCCGTGGTCGGAACAAGGACAAGGGTTCTACTCAAACCTGTTTGTGGTTCCCAAAAAAGAGGGAACTTTCAGGCCAATTTTAGATTTAAAGACTCTAAACAAATTCCTAAGAGTTCCATCGTTCAAAATGGAAACTATTCGGACAATTTTACCCATGATCCAAGAGGGTCAGTACATGACCACAGTGGATTTAAAGGATGCTTACCTTCACATACCGATCCACAAAGATCATCACCGGTATCTAAGGTTTGCCTTCTTAGACAGGCACTACCAGTTTGTAGCTCTTCCATTCGGATTGGCTACGGCTCCAAGAATCTTCACAAAGGTTCTGGGTGCCCTTCTAGCGGTACTAAGACCGCGAGGGATTTCGGTAGCTCCGTACCTAGACGACATTCTAATACAAGCTTCAAGCTTTCAAACTGCCAAGTCTCATACAGAGTTAGTTCTGGCATTTCTAAGGTCGCATGGATGGAAAGTGAACGAAAAGAAGAGTTCTCTCTTTCCTCTCACAAGAGTTCCATTCTTGGGGACTCTTATAGATTCTGTAGAAATGAAGATTTACCTGACAGAAGACAGGTTAACAAAACTTCAAAATGCATGCCGCGTCCTTCATTCCATTCAACACCCGTCAGTAGCTCAATGCATGGAGGTGATCGGCTTAATGGTAGCGGCAATGGACATAGTACCTTTTGCTCGCCTACACCTCAGACCGCTGCAACTATGCATGCTAAGTCAGTGGAATGGGGATTACTCAGATTTGTCCCCTACTCTGAATCTGAATCAAGAGACCAGAAATTCTCTTCTATGGTGGCTTCATCGGCCACACCTGTCCAGGGGAATGCCATTCAGCAGGCCAGACTGGACAATTGTAACAACAGACGCCAGCCTACTAGGTTGGGGCGCTGTCTGGAATTCTCTGAAGGCTCAGGGACTATGGAATCAGGAGGAGAGTCTCCTTCCAATAAACATTCTGGAATTGAGAGCAGTTCTCAATGCCCTTCTGGCTTGGCCCCAGTTAACAACTCGGGGGTTCATCAGGTTTCAGTCGGACAACATCACGACTGTAGCTTACATCAACCATCAGGGAGGGACAAGAAGCTCCCTAGCAATGATGGAAGTATCAAAGATAATTCGCTGGGCAGAGTCTCACTCTTGCCACCTGTCAGCAATCCACATCCCGGGAGTGGAGAACTGGGAGGCGGATTTCTTGAGTCGCCAGACTTTTCATCCGGGGGAGTGGGAACTTCATCCGGAGGTCTTTGCCCAAATACTTCGACGTTGGGGCAAACCAGAGATAGATCTCATGGCGTCTCGCCAGAACGCCAAACTTCCTCGCTACGGGTCCAGATCCAGGGATCCGGGAGCAGTTCTGATAGATGCTTTGACAGCACCTTGGAACTTCAGGATGGCTTATGTGTTTCCACCCTTCCCGCTGCTTCCTCGATTGATTGCCAAAATCAAACAGGAGAGAGCATCAGTATTTCTAATAGCACCTGCTTGGCCACGCAGGACTTGGTATGCAGATCTAGTGGACATGTCATCTTGTCCGCCTTGGTCTCTACCTCTAAGACAGGACCTTCTGATACAGGGTCCATTCAAACATCAAAATCTAACTTCTCTGAAGCTGACTGCTTGGAAATTGAACGCTTGATTTTATCAAAACGTGGTTTTTCTGAGTCGGTTATTGATACCCTGATTCAGGCTAGGAAGCCTGTTACCAGAAGGATTTACCATAAAATATGGCGGAAATACCTATACTGGTGCGAATCCAAAGGTTACTCCTGGAGTAAGGTTAGGATCGCTAGGATATTGTCTTTTCTACAAGAAGGTTTAGAAAAGGGTTTATCAGCTAGTTCATTAAAGGGACAGATTTCAGCTCTGTCCATCTTGTTACACAGACGTCTGTCAGAAAATCCAGACGTCCAGTCCTTTTGTCAGGCTTTAGCTAGGATCAAGCCTGTGTTTAAAGCTGTTGCTCCACCATGGAGTTTAAACTTAGTTCTTAACGTTTTACAGGGTGTTCCGTTTGAACCCCTTCATTCCATTGATATAAAAATGTTATCTTGGAAAGTTCTGTTTTTAATGGCTATTTCCTCGGCTCGAAGAGTCTCTGAGTTATCAGCCTTACATTGTGATTCCCCTTATCTGATTTTTCACTCAGACAAGGTAGTTCTGCGTACTAAACCTGGGTTCTTACCTAAGGTAGTCACTAACAGGAACATCAATCAAGAGATTGTTGTCCCATCCTTGTGTCCAAATCCTTCTTCAAAGAAGGAACGTCTTTTACACAATCTGGATGTAGTTCGTGCCCTCAAGTTCTACTTGCAGGCAACTAAAGATTTTCGCCAAACTTCTTCCTTGTTTGTCGTTTACTCTGGACAGAGGAGAGGTCAAAAAGCTTCTGCTACCTCTCTCTCTTTTTGGCTTCGTAGCATAATACGTTTAGCCTATGAGACTGCTGGACAGCAGCCTCCTGAAAGAATTACAGCTCACTCCACTAGAGCTGTGGCTTCCACTTGGGCCTTTAAGAATGAGGCCTCTGTTGAACAGATTTGCAAGGCTGCAACTTGGTCTTCGCTTCATACTTTTTCCAAATTTTACAAATTTGACACTTTTGCTTCTTCGGAGGCTATTTTTGGGAGAAAGGTTCTTCAGGCAGTGGTTCCTTCTGTATAATGAGCCTGCCTATCCCTCCCGTCATCCGTGTACTTTTGCTTTGGTATTGGTATCCCAGAAGTAATGATGACCCGTGGACTGATCACACATAACAGAAGAAAACATAATTTATGCTTACCTGATAAATTCCTTTCTTCTGTTGTGTGATCAGTCCACGGCCCGCCCTGTTTTAAGGCAGGTAAATATCTTTTAAATTATACTCCAGTCACCACTTCACCCTTGGTTACTCCTTTCTCGTTGTTTCTTGGTCGAATGACTGGGACTGACGTAGAGGGGAGGAGCTATATGCAGCTCTGCTGGGTGAATCCTCTTGCATTTCCTGTTGGGGAGGAGTTATATCCCAGAAGTAATGATGACCCGTGGACTGATCACACAACAGAAGAAAGGAATTTATCAGGTAAGCATAAATTATGTTTTTTTTCGTGGACATTTTCAAATTAAAGGGACATAGAACCCCAAATTTTTTTTTCATGATTTAGGTAGAACATACAATTTTAAACAACTTTCCAATTTACTTCTATTATCAAATTGGCTTCATTCTCTTGGTATCGTTTGTTGAAGGAGCAGCAATGCACTACTGGTTTCTAACTGAACACATGGATGAGCCAATGACAATTGGTGTATATATATGCAGCCGCCAATCAGCAGCTAGAACCTAGGTTCTTTGCTGCTTCTGGGCTTTCCTAAATAAACCTTTCAGCAGAGGATAACAAGAGAAGGAAGCAAATTAAATAATAAAAGTAAATTGGAAAGTTGTTTAAAATGTTATAAATTGTATAAAACGGTCTAAATCATGAATGTCTAATTCTGACTTTACTTTCCCTTAAAGGAAATTACAATCAATAAAATAAAAATGAGAAAACTCAGTTATTATGGGGTTTTGCTCCTATTAACATCACTAATATTTGTATTGCGAGATTTTTTTTTCTTCCCCATTCATAAGAAAGCACTTTTTCTAAAATCTTTTTGCATGATGTTTTCTAATGCAACAGCCTCTTGAAAACCATATTTTGGCTGTTCACACATTTTATTTTACTGTTAAAGTTTTTGCAGGTGCCCAGATCACATGTTAATAAATACATCTGATTCCTGACTTTTAAACTGTAAAACTTGTACAGAAGTATAATGATCATAATATTAAAGGTACAGTCTACTTTATTTTTTTATTGTTTAAAAAGATAGATAATGCCTTTACTTCCCATTCACCAGCTTTTCACAACCAATATTGTTATATTTATATACTTTATAACCTCTAAATCTCTGCTTACTTCTAAGCCCCTGCAAGCCACCTATTATCTCAGTGCATTTTATTAGCTTTTCACAGCCAGACAGTGTTAGTTCATGTGTGCCATATAGATAACATTGTGCTCACTGCCATGGAGTTATGCAGGAACCAGCACTGATTGGCTAAAATGCAAGTTTGTAAAAAGCACGGAGATAAGGGACAGAGGCTTAGATACAAGGTAATCATAAAGGTATAAATATAATAAGGTAATAGAGCCGTACTGTAACCTTAAGAGGTGGAAATGGGCTATTGTATGTCATGTTGAAAAGTCATTTTCTGCTTCAGGCTTTTAACAAGTTAAACAATAATGCATTGTGATCATTCAAGGAACTTGACACCCAAATTGGTCAGAAAACTATAAGCCATTTTGGGAGCAAATTGTTGATAATTTGATTTTGGCTCCATATTATGTAAGGTATTTGAAATAAGGAATATTTGTGACCACAAAAGAACTATATAAATTTAAAAACAAATAGAAATGATATTGTTCTGTTCCTGATTTAATATCTAATGAGTGTTCTATGAGTACAACCCACCATAGAGCTATATTACAGAATGAAAATTATAATGATATTAATGGCCACTAATATGTTTCAACTTTTTGCTTTTAGTTTCCACACCCTGGTATACATCTTCACAACAGGTATCATTATTTCCTTTGGCAAAGGATCCCCAAGGCAAGAAGAAAATAATGTTACATCGCATCAGATTCCAATTTCATTTGATATTAGTAGCTTGGTTGCTGCAAAAGGTAAAATATGTTCTACAGCAGGAGGATGTGACAGTGTTACATACTATTTATAATACGGACATTAAAGACATTTTTGGAATATGATCTGCATACAGCATAATTTAAATTTAATTTTAAGAGAAAAACGTGCTTGAAAATCCTGGTGAATTTTTAGCATTTTTGCTATCACTCCATTTAAACAGAAACAGAAGCTTTTTTTTTTATTTGCTTTAATTCTTTTTTTTTTCTTGAAAAGAAAAGCACAACATTGTTTATTTTGAATAATACTTACACTATGATTATTTTTTTCCAGACTTTCTGGACCTTCATGTAAAATGGATTTTTGCTGGGAATAATGTCAGCTTTGCCACCACTACTCTTCAACCACAGGTTATCTTTTACAAGTTCTTATGAACTGTTTTAGTTAGTAAATGTGATTACTGCAAATTATATTGAAAACATTTTTATAAATGGTTTTTAACTGGAAGTTTTATCAACAACAAGGGAAATGTAATTTATTTGCTTCAAGGAAAGATATTATAGTCACAATTTTGAATAGTTGCTAATAATGACTAATTTCTTTAATCAAAACTAGTAATTACTTTGTAATGCTAAGAACTGCAGATTTTTCTGAAAGTCAGGGGGTTGATAATAGAACTTGCTAAGGCTTGTTTGTGCCGCCCCAGGGAGTTAAAGGGACAGTCAACACTAAAATTGTTATTGTTTAAAAAGATAGATAATGCCTTTACTATTATTATTATTATTGGTTATTTGTAGAGCGCCAACAGATTCCGCAGCGCTATAAATAAATGCGTACAACAAAACAGTTATAGGGATCAAGAGTTGCACTGTTGTAGTCAGCTCTTAAGAAGGTGATCTACAAACAGCTGGACTCTTAGGCTTACATGCTAAGGGGGTTCAGGGGATAGCAATTGAGGAGAGGAACTGGTATAAAGTAAGGTTAGCGTAGGTTTTATGCATCCCTGAACAGTAGAGTCTTTAGGGAGCGCTTGAAGCTTTCAAAACTAGGGGAGAGTCTTGTGGAGCAAGGCAGAGAGTTCCACAAGATGGGAGCAAGTCTGGAGAAGTCCTGTAAACGGGAGTGTGATGAGGTAACACGAGAGGAGGAGAATAGGAGGTCATGAGCAGAGCGAAGGGGACGGGAGGGAGAGTATCTGGAGACAAGGTCTGAGATATAGGGGGGAGCAGTTCAGTTGAGGGCTTTGTATGTCAGAGTGAGAATTTTGTGTTTGATCCTAGAGGCAAGAGGAAGCCAGTGAAGGGATTGGCAGAGAGGTGCAGCAGATGAAGAGCGACGTGTAAGGAAGATGAGTCTGGCAGAGGCATTCATTATGGATTGTAAAGGAGCTAGGCGGCAGGTGGGGAGACCAGAGAGGACAGAGTTGCAGTAATCGAGGTGGGAAAGAATGAGAGAGTGGATTAAAATCTTAGTTGAGTCTTGTGTAAGGAAGTGTCTAATTTTAGAGATGTTTTTAAGGTGGAAGTGGCTGACTTTAGCCAAGGACTGAATGTGAGGAGTGAAAGAAAGATCTGAGTCAAATGTGACCCCGAGGCATCAGGCATGCGGGGTAGGGGTAATGATGGAGTTATCATCAGTTATAGAGAGATTGGGGGTGGAGATTTTGGAAGAAGGGGGGGAAATGAGGAGCTCAGTTTTGAAGAGATTTAGCTTGAGGTAGTGAGAGGACATCCAGGAAGAGATGTGAGAAAGACAGTGACACGGGTTAGCAAGGAAGGAGATAGGTCTGGTGCAGAGAAGTAGATTTGGGTGTCGTTGGCATACAAATGATATTGGAAACCGTGGGACTTTATTAGGGAACCTAGTGATGACGTGTAGATTGAGAAGAGAAGGGGACCGAGGACAGAGCCTTGCGGTACTCCGAAAGAAAGTGGTGACGGGGCAGAGGATGCCCCAGAGAAGGCTACACTAAAGGTACGGTTTGACAGGTAGGAAGAGAGCCACGAGAGGGCTGTGTCACAGATGCTGAAGGATTGGAGGGTTTGAAGCAAAAGAGGGTGGTCAACTGTCAAAGGCTGCGGACAGATCAAGGAGGATAAGCAGAGAGAAGTGGCCTTTTGATTTTGCTGTAAGTATGTCATTGGTAACCTTAACAATTCCTGTCTCTGTGGAGTGATGGGGACAAAATCCAGATTGCAGTGGGTCAAGAAGGGAGTTTAACGTAAGGAAATGGGATAGGCGTGCATATACTAGTATTTCCAGAAGCTTTGAGGCAAGAGGGAGGAGGGAAATAGGGCGGTAGTTGGATGGGGAGGTCGGATCAAGGGAAGGTTTTTTGAGGATAGGTGTGAGCAGTGCCTGTTTCAGCGATGAGGGAAATATACCGGTGCTGAGGGAGAGGTTGAAAATGTGTTTTAGTATAGGGGTAAGGGTAGCAGAGAGGGAGGGGAGTAGCTGTGAGGGGTTAGGGTCAAGGGGATAGGTAGTGAGGTGAGAGCGCAGTATAAGTGCCGAAACTTCTTCCTAAGTAACAGGGTAGAATGAGCTAAGTTTAAGATTATGTGGGTTGTGGTTGATTGAGAGCATTTGAGGGGGTGAGAGAATGGAATTATGTTGAGAGCCAATTTCATTTCTGATGGAGTCGATTTTGTTATTGAAGTGGCTGCAAAGTCTTGAGCTGACAGAGAAGTTTTATTAAGAGGTGGGGGAGGGCGGAGGAGAGTATTAAAAGTGGAGAACAGACGTTTTGGGTTTGAAGAAAGATTATAGATAAGAGTAGAGAAGTAGTGTTGCTTATGGAGATTAAGGGCAGAATAGTAGGAGTTCAAGATGAATTTGTAGTGAAGAAAATCAGCTGAACTCCGAGATTTTCTCCAGTGCCGCTCAGCAGTACGGGAAAATCTGCGTAGGTACAGTGTCAGAGGAGTATGCCAGGGCTGAGGATAAGTGTGTGATTTCTGAGCTAGGGTAAGAGGGGCGAGATTGTCAAGGACGTATATAAGGGTGGAAATATAGTGGCAGATTGTTCAGGGCAGGAAAAGAAGGAGAAGGATGAGAAGTTTGAGGAAATTAGCAAGCTGTTGCTGATCTAATGACATAATGCTTCTGTGAAGTTTGGTGTGAGGAGTAGAAGGAGGGAGAGTTGTAGGGAGGGATGATATGTTGCAAGTAAGGAGATAGTAGTCAGAAAGAGGAAAGGGGGAGTTTGTGAAGTTTGAGAGAGTGCATCGATAGCTAAAGATCAGGTCAAGAGAGTGACCATCTTTGTGAGTGGGAGAATCAGTCTATTGTGACAGACCGAAAGAGGAAGTGAGTTTCAGAAGTTGTTTTGCAGAAGAGGCAGTTGGATTGTCAAGAGGGATGTTGAAGTCGCCAAGATTAAGGGCAGGGAGTCTGAGGAAAGGAAATAAGGTAGCCAGGCAGCCAAGTGATCTAGAAATTGAGTTGAGGAGCCAAGGGGTCCGTATATGACTGCAACACGTATAGAGAGAGGAGAGAATAAGCAAATCATGTGGGTTTCGATTGAGGGAAGAGATGGGATGTATTTGTTGAAAGGTGCAACGAGAGGAAAGTAAAATACCTACACCACCTCCTTGTCTATTACCAGACCTAGGAGTGTGCTGAAGTGGAGACCCCCATGTGACAGAGCAGCAGTGGATGCTGTGTCTAGGGGAGAGAGACAGGTTTTTGTTAGGGCCAGAAGGTTGAGGGAGCGGGAGATAAAGAGGTCATGTATAGAAGTGAGCTTGTTGCAAACAGAGCGAGAGTTCCAGAGTGTGCAAGTGAAAGGGGTAGTGGCTTTTGATGCAAGAGGAATGTGAGTAAGGTTTGCAGAGTTTTGTTTTCTGAGTCTATGGGACGGTACACATGGATGTGCACATCTAGGCAGTTGTTGGGGACCAGGATTAGGGGAGATGTCACCAGCAGTTAGTAAAAGCAAGAGGAAGAGTGACATGAGATGAGATACAGATTTGCAGTAATGAGACTGCTTTTGAGATGAGGTGCAGGGGGGAGAGAGAGTGTTTAGGAATAGGTAAAGTTCATGAGTACAAAAGTAAGGTGAGTTTAAGAGAGTTGGGCTAATGAACAGTGCAGGTGGAGAGGGAGAAGGAGTAATTGAATAATGTAGTTTGTTATGGAGACAAGAGGCAGCAAAGAGGAACATGAATATATTGAGCATTTTTACAAAAGTAAGAATCGGTTAAACACATAAGACACAGTATTACAGTAACATTGCATAAGGAAACAATGAGGTATATAAAACATAATATTACAAGAGTACTTGATTTGTGTCTTATAAACTGTTCACTTAATTCTTGTATAATTCTATTGTTAATGCTTCACTTATAAAATGTTCACTTAATTCTTGTATCATTCTATTGTTAATGCCTCACTTATAAAATGTTTACTTAATTCTTGTATCATTCTATTGTTAATGCCTCACTTATAAAATGTTCACTTAATTCTTGTATCATTCTATTGTTAATGCCTCACTTATAAAATGTTCACTTAAATCTTGTATCATTCTATTGTTAATGCCTCACTTATAAAATGTTCACTTAATTCTTGTATCATTCTATTGTTAATGCCTCACTTATAAAATGTTCACTTAATTCTTGTATCATTCTATTGTTAATGCCTCACTTATAAAATGTTGACTTAATTCTTGTATCATTCTATTGCTAATGCCTCACTTGTAAAATGTTTACTTAATTCTTGTATCATTCTATTGTTAATGCCTCACTTATAAAATGTTCACTTAATTCTTGTATCATTCTATTTTTAATGCCTCACTTATAAAATGTTCACTTTAAAAATGTGAACATATGCTATTGTAGCAATGCACCCCCTGTGCAATGCACATCCCAAACTAGTGTGAAATATATGCAGGCAGGGCAGTCAGCTGAGTCCACTAAATTTAGTTGATTGCTATGCTAATAAAAGACTATTTGAAAGGCCAATTGGAAATTTAGTTTCTGGTCTGGTCAGGGTGAGATGTTAAAGGGACACTGAACCCAAATGTTTTCTTTCGTGATTCAGATAGAACATGACATTTTAAGCAACTTTCTAATTTACTCCTATTATCACATTTTCTTCATTCTCTTGGTATCTTTATTTGAAATGCAAGAATGAAAGTTTAGATGCCGGCCCATTTTTGGTGAACAACCTGGGTTGTTCTTGCTGATTGGTGGATAAATTCATCCACCAATAAAAGAGCGATGTCCAGAGGTCTGAACCAAAAAAAGCTTAGATGCCTTCTTTTTCAAATAAAGATAGCAAGAGAACAAAGAAAAATTAATAATAGGAGTAAATTAGAAAGTTGCTTAAAATTGCATGCTCTATCTGAATAACGAAAGAAAAATGTTGGGTTCAGTGTCCCTTTAAGTAAACAGACAATAAAATTTGGAGGAGGTTAAAGCTATGGCATAAGACAGCTATAAATTTTAGAATAATAGCAAGTATTGATAAGGATTGAGCATCACATGGCAATTAACAAAACATTAGAAGTAAGACATTGGATAACAGTACAACAAATGTAGGACTAAATTAACAACCTAAAATCATTTGCTCTATATACATATACTACCCATTCCACAGCTTTGCACAACCAACATTGTTATATTAATATACTTTATAACCTTTAAACCTCCAAATGTCTGCCTGTTTTTCGAAGGCTCTATTGACAGCCTCTTAATAACATGCTTTTTTATTTGCTTTTCACAACAGAAGACTGCTAGTTCATGTTGGCCATATAAATAACATTGTTTTCATGTCCGTGGAGTTATTTAAGAGTCAGCAGCACAACACAGCACGAATTGGCTAACATGCAAGTCAATAGATAATAAATAAAAAGTCATGTGATTAGGGGGCTTTCAGAAAATTCTTAGATACAAGGTAATCACAGAGGTAAATAGTGTATTAATATAACAGTCGGCTAGATTACGAGTTTTGCGCTATGAGGGGTGCGGTACTAACTTGCACGTTATTGTCACCGCTCACTTACCTACAGCGCTGGTATTACAGGTTTTCAGAAACCCGGCATTAAAAGGCAAGAAGTGAGCGTAGAGCAAAATTGTGCTCCATACCGCACTCCAATACCAGCGCTGAGCTGGTTGTACGTAGACATCAATGGGGAGAGCCGGCTGAGAAAAAGTCTAACACCTGCAAAAAAGTGGCGTAAAGCTCAGTAACGCAGCCCCATTGATTCCTATGGGGAAACTAAAGTTATGTTTACACCTAACACCCTAACATGAACCCCGAGTCTAAACACCCCTAATCTTACACTTATTAGCCCCTAATCTGTTTATTAACCCCTAATCTGCCGCCCCCGACATTGCCAACACCTACATTATATTTATTAACCCCTAATCTGCCGTCCCAGACATCGCCGACACCTACATTATACTTATCAACCCCTAATCTGCCGCCCCCAATGTCGCCGCCACTATAATAAACATATTAACCCCTAAACTGCCGCACTCCCACCTCGCAAACACTAGTTAAATATTATTTACCCCTAATCTGCCGCCCCCAACGTCGCCGCCACTATAATAAACATATTAACCCCTAAGCCGCCACACTCCTGCCTCGCAAAAACTAGTTAAATATTATTAACCTGAATCTGCCGTCCCCAACGTCGCCGCCACTATATTAAATTTATTAACCCCTAAACCTAAGTCTCACCCTAACACCCCCTAACTTAAATATAATAACTAAATAATTCCCATTTAAAACAAAATACTTACCTGTAAAATAAACCCTAAGCTAGCTACAATATAACATAGTTACATTGTATCTAGCTTAGGTTTTATTTTTATTTCACAGGCAAGTTTGTATTTATTTTAACTAGGTAGAATAGTTATTAAATAGTTATTAACTATTTAATAACTACCTAGCTAAAATAAATACAAATTTACCTGTAAAATAAAACCTAACCTAAATTACACTAACACCTAACACTACACTACAATTAAATAAATTACCTAAATTAAATACAATTAACTGCATTAAATACGATTACCTAAATTACAAAAACAAACAAACACTAAATTACAAAAAATAAAAAACAAATTACAAGATATTTAAACTAATTAAACCTAATCTAATAGCCCTATCAAAATAAAAAATAAAAAACCCAAAATAAAAAAAACCCTAGCCTAAACTAAACTACCAATAGCCCTTAAAAGGGCCTTGCCCCATAGAAATCAGCTCTTTTACCTGAAAAAAAATACAAACAACCCCCCCAACAGTAAAACCCACCACCCACACAACCAACCCCCCAAATAAAACCCTAACTAAAAAAACCTAAGCTCCTCATTGCCCTGAAAAGGGCATTTGTATGGGCATTGCCCTTAAAAGGGCATTTAGCTCTATTGCAGCCCAAAGCCCTAACCTAAAAATAAAACCCACCCAATAAACCCTTAAAAAAACCTAACACTAACCCCTGAAGATCCACTTACAGTTTTGAAGACCGGACATCCATCCTCAACGAAGCTGGGAGAAGTCCTCAACGAAGCGGCAAGATGTCCTCAACGAAGCCGGGAGAAGTGGTCCTCCAGACGGGCAGAAGTCTTCATCCAGACGGCATCTTCTGTCTTCATCCATCCGGCACGGAGCGGGTCCATATTCAAGACATCCAACGCGGAGCTTGCATTCTATTGGCTATTCCAATCAGCCAATAGAATGCGGGCTCAATCCTATTGGCTGATTGGATCAGCCAATAGGATTGAAGTTCAATCCTATTGGCTGATTGCATAAGCCGATAGGATTTTTTTCAACCTTAATTCCGATTGGCTGATAGAATTCTATCAGCCAATCGGAATCTAAGGGACGCCATCTTGGATGACGTCATTTAAAGGAACCTTCATTCGCCGTTAGTCGTCGGAAAGAAGAGGATGCTCCGCGTCGGATGTCTTGAAGATGCACCCGCTCCGCGCCGGATGAAGATAGAAGATGCCGTCTGGATGAAGACTTCTGCCCATCTAGAGGACCACTTCTCCCTAGTTGGATGAAGACTTCTCCCGGCTTTGTTGAGGACTTCTCCCGGCTTCGTTGAGGATGGATGTCTGGTCTTCAAAACTGTAAGTGGATCTTCAGGGGTTAGTGTTAGGTTTTTTAGGGGTTTATTGGGTGGGTTTTATTTTTAGGTTAGGGCTTTGGGCTGCAATAGAGCTAAATGCCCTTTTAAGGGCAATGCCCATACAAATGCCCTTTTCAGGGCAATGGGAAGCTTAGGTTTTTTTAGTTAGGGTTTTATTTGGGGGGTTCGTTGTGTGGGTGGTGGAATTTACTGTTGGGGGGGGTTGTTTGTATTTTTTTTTCAGGTAAAAGAGCTGATTTCTTTGGGGCAATGCCCCGCAAAAAGCCCTTTTAAGGGCTATTGGTAGTTTAGTTTAGGCTAGGTTTTTTTTATTTTGGGGGGGCTTTTTTATTTTGATAGGGCTATTAGATTAGGTGTAATTAGTTTAAATATCTTGTAATTTAATTTAGTGTTTGGTGTTTTGTAATTTAGGTAATTGTATTTAATTTAGTTAATTGTATTTAATTTAGGTAACTTATTTAATTGTAGTGTTAGGTGTTAGTGTAACTTAGGTTAGGTTTTATTTTACAGGTAACTTTGCATTTATTTTAGCTAGGTAGTAACTATTTAATAACTATTCTACCTAGTTAAAATAAATTCAAACTTGCCTGTGGAATAAAAATAAAACCTAAGCTAGATACAATGTAACTATTAGTTATATTGTAGCTAGCTTAGGGTTTATTTTACAGGTAAGTATTTCGTTTTAAATAGGAATTATTTAGTTATTAATAGTAGGTTTTATTTAGATTTATTTTAATTATATTTAAGTTAGGGGGTGTTAGGGTTAGGGTTAGACTTAGGTTTAGGGGTTAATAAATATAGTATAGTGGCGGCGACGTTGGGGGCGTCAAATTAGGAGTTAATAAATGTAGGTAGGTGGCGGCGATGTTAGGGACAGCAGATTAGGGGTTAATAATATTTAATGTTTGCGAGGCGGGAGTGCGACGGTTTAGGGGTTAATGTTTATTCTAGTGGCGGCGATGTCGGGAGCGACAGATTAGGGGTTAATAATTTTATTTTAGTGTTTGCGATGCTGGAGGGCCTTGGTTTAGGGGTTAATAGGTAGTTTATGGGTGTTAGTATACTTTTTAGCACTTTAGTTATGAGTTTTATGCTACAGCTTTGTAGTGTAAAACTCATAACTACTGACTTTAGAATGCTTTACGAATCTTGCGGGATAGGCTGTACCGCTCACTTTTTGGCCTACAAAAAAAAGCTTGTAATACGGCGCTATGGAAGTCCCATTGAAAACAGACTATACGCAAATTGTGTAAGTTGATTTGCGGTAAGGCCAAAAAAGTGTGCGGGACAGCTGTACCTATAAGACTCGTAATAACAGCGGTAGTAAAAAAGCAGCGTTATGAGGCTTAATGCTGCTTTTTTACTCATAACGCAAGACTCGTAATCTAGCCGAGTGTTTGTTATGCAAAACTGGGGAATGGGTAATAAAGAGATTATCCAATAAAAATTATGTTGTAGGCTGTCCCTTTAATGAACTCTAAAGTGATGGGGATAAATGATTCACAACTTTTCCCTATATCCACTTGATGGAACAAAATAAGGCTGTAAAACAAAACATAACCACTCAACTAATTAAAAGTTCTCTGTATATTTATTTATTTTTAAGGTGCAAGTTTTTCTTAAGTGACAACATTTTGCGTTATCTCTTATGTTAATTTTGCCTGTCACACATGTTGCTGCTCTACATTAACCATGAAGTTTCTGATTTTCTCTCATATTAATAGCAGTGGTTCACATACATAGCTGAGGCAAAAAGAAGATAGATCCATCTAGTAGCGGGGCTACTTAACAGAGGGCCCTGGTGCAACTTTTTTTTGGTCCCCAAAGGTTGCTCAGTAGTTACAAATAGTAATAATTAATATGCTGCTCTGTATAATGGTTTGAGGATAGATATATAGATATCCCTGCAACCTGCACTAATAAAAGGCTTCCTCTGCATTATGATTGTACACATTCTGCACTCACCTATGTATAGACTGGCTGATATAAGCCCACAGCACGTGGGCCCTGATGCCATTACACCTGCTCACCTGCTGCACCAATGGTAGTTCCGCACCTGGCGTCTCAGTAATGTACACCTAAGGATGAAAGAAGTGTAAATCTAGACTTGGGTTAATGTTATTTTTTAGTCATACTATTACTTATGCTTAGAGCCTTCTTTCTAAAAATGTGAACAAAATGTATCCATTAAATGATATAGGGCTAGATTATGGATGGAGCGCAATCGTTTGCGCGAGTAGCACACGCAAGATTGCAGTATTTTTTGTGCTTGTATTCGTATTATAACTGACACTGTGTTTTATATTACTGCAAATTAGTCTGTGCAGTAATTTACGCTCCTCACGCTCCACTCCTAATCTAGTCCATAACAGGTAAATGTCCTATAAAGAGTGTTTATCTGTTTGTAACCCTGTGACATTGAATGTTTCTTTAGAACTCTGCAAGAGCTCCTCGGACTCACCACTTGCGAAAGATTCTGCAACTTGACAAAACCATAATAAAAAAATGGATAAATGCAAAAACTGGGAGTGATGATTATAAAGAATTTAAGAGGTAGAAATATATGATTCCTTTTGTTATACATTGTTAGAATTTTCAGTAACTGGTTTTATACAAAAGCATAGAATTTGATGACGTATACAACCCAGAGGAACAATTTAGAATCTATGTATTTCCTTATGTAGAATAAATAAAACCTCAAAAAACAATATGGATATCCCAGATATTATTAAAGCTCTATCTTTCTCTTAAACTAACTTTCAATGAGCAAAAAAAGCATATAGATAAAGACCGAGAAACATTTACATTGGATTAAGGAGGTATGCACAAAAATAAATCATTTGACCCTGGGGCTTAGATTGGATATTCCTAATGCAGCATATTGAAGCTGCTGTATTGTCTTGTGTGATATACTGACATAACAGAAGCTTACCTTCCACGTTACCATCATTATTAATATGAGTTCCTTTTACTTGGCCAAACATTACTACATAAGAGTCATCTGCCAGATACAAACTATAACTATCTTTGTTTTTGTTTATAGGGTTATAAACAAACTTTTTTCATCTGCCTCTTGTATAACAGCAAGTTTTATAAAGAACAGGTAAGTCTCATCAAAGCTACAATGTAGACAGTTTAAAACATTATGGGCCAGATTACGAATGGAGCGAAAATTAACGCTCCCACTTGAACCTTAATTGTGCTAGAAGTAAGATTTGTATGCTTGTCGGGTTGTGCTCGTATTATGAGTTGAAAGTAAACTGTTTTCACTATTGCGCTAACCCAAGAAACACAAAAATCCGAAGTTAGAATATTGTGTGCGCTTTCACTTATTTCCCCCATAGAAGTTAATGGAGAAAAAAAGTGAAAAAAATAACAGCCCACTCTCACACAAACCCGATCGCATATTCTCATGTGTGCTAACCCGACATGAAAATATGTATATTTCACATTCCAATGTTCTGCACTTAACAGAATATGTTCTATTTATTCATACATAAATATTTCTACATATATCTGATGGGTTTTTAGTACAATATATATATATATATATACATATATATACAAATGATTTTATATAGGGGTATGTATATATATATATAGGAATGTCTATTTGAAAGTACATAAAACATATTCCGCTATGTAAAGAACATTAGGATGTGAAATATTTACAGTAAATACATAATTAAAACCTTTACATGTTTTCATCTACTTAACTCCAATTAACTTATATATACAAATGGCTATATATGTGTACATATGTCTGTAAATACATATATAAGCATATAAATAGAAATCTTCACGTCAAAAAGCACTCTCACCGAACTGGTCAGGTAGGCACCAGGGTGCAAATAATGATAATAGACTGTTAAGAAAAAAAGCGCTCTCTGGTTTTGAAAACAAATAGTGAGTTTACTAGCGTGACGTTTCGAGGTATTTACCCCTTCCTAAGACAAAGGGGTGAACTTTCAAAACCAGAGAGTGATTTTCTTATTGACAGCCTACACATATAAATACATGTGTACACACACACTTATATATATATATATATATATATATATATATATATATATATATATATATATATATATATATATATATATATGTATATATTCTATAACCCATACTATACCATAAACGCTGTATTTGCTTTATATTAATATTTAAATACAGTAAATAAAAGCAAATCATTAATATTAATGCCGCCTCCGTTCAGTCCCTGGCACCCAGTGGCAGCATGATGTCTAATTCTTAGACTGCCTTGTGCTCACAACTTTCAAGAGCAGTTATGTAGGGTAGGGTCTGGTGGCATTAAAAGGACTTGCTTTCACCTTTGAGAGCCCACTATAGAGAAAGGAAGCTGCAGAGCAAATTTAGTGTTAATTTTAATGTAGAGTATCTTCCATTTTTTTTCTGGTTGCTTGAGTTCCGGTTACTGAGAGCTTACTGTATATATACACTGTATCATATACATCTTTAGACATGTAAATGTATGTATCTCTATGTTAAAACCCTTTGGCTGCCTTTTTTTTCTCTCTAAAACCTGAGACCTCATATCTTTGAGCCTTTATAACTTTTGTGTGCAATATTTTTGGAGAATATTTTTTATTAGATTGTAATATTAAGCGTGTAATTATACTATGTAAGGTATTTTTGATGTGTTTTGTGCCACTTTTTAGTTTCGCAAAACAGTTAACCAGGGCTCTGAAATTGCGGTAATAATTCTAGTGTAAATCACGATTGCACTCAAGCGTTCGCGTTTCCTTTCAACTCCTAATACGAGTGGTAAGCCCGAAGAGCGCAAACCCTTGCGATATATCCCTTATCACTCGGGTGCAAACGTTTGCGCTCCACTTGTAGTCTAGCCCTAGTCTTGGAGTTCAGCTGATTTTCAACATTACAAATTTATCTTGAACTCCTACTACTCTGCCCTTAATTTCCATAAGCAACACTACTTCTCTACTCTTATCTCTAATCTTTCTTCAAACCCAAAACGTTTGTTCTCCACTTTCAATATTCTCCTCCGCCCTCCCCCACTTCCTAATACAACTTCTCTGTCAGCTCAAGACTTTGCCAACCACTTCACTAACAAAATCTACTCCATCAGAAATGAAATCAGCTCTCAACACAATTCCATTCTCTCACCCCCTCAAATGCTCTCAATCAACCACAACCCACATAACCTTAAACTTAGCTCATTCTCCCCTGTTACTGAGGAAGAAGTTTCGGCACTTATACTGCGCTCTCACCTCACTACCTGTCCCCTTGACCCTATCCCCTCACAGCTACTCCCCTCCCTCTCTGCCACCCTTACCCCTATACTCACACACACTTTCAACCTCTCCTTCAACACCGGTATATTTCCCTCATCGCTGAAACATGCACTGGTCACACCTATCCTCAAAAAACTTTCCCTTGTTCCTACCTCCCCATCCAACTACCGCCCTATTTCCCTCCTCCCTCTTGCATCAAAGCTTCTCGAAAAACTAGCTTATGCACATTTATCCCATTTCCTTACAATAAACTCCCTCCTTGACCCATTGCAATCTGGATTTCGTCCCCATTACTCCACAGAAACAACAATTGTTAAGGTTACCAACGACCTACTTACAGCAAAATCAAAAGGCCACTTCTTTCTGCTTATTCTCCTTGATCTGTCCGCAGCCTTTGACACTGTTGACCACCCTCTCATGCTCCAAACCCTCCAATCCTTCGGCATATGTGACACAGCCCTCTCATGGCTCTCTTCCTACCTGTCAAACCGTACCTTTAGTGTAGCCTTCTCTGGGGCCTCCTCTGCCCCGTCACCACTTTCTGTCGGAGTACCGCAAGGCTCTGTCCTTGGTCCCCTTCTCTTCTCAATCTACACATCATCACTAGGTTCCCTAATAAAGTCCCACGGTTTACAATATCATTTGTATGCCGATGACACCCAAATCTACTTCTCCGCACCAGACCTTTCTCCTTCCTTGCTAACCCGTGTCACTAACTGTCTTTCTCACATCTCCAACTGGATGTCCTCTCACTACCTCAAACTAAATCTCTCCAAAACTGAGCTCCTTATTTTCCCCCCTTCTTCTAAACTCTCCACCCCCAATCTCTCTATAACTCCATCATTACCCCTATCCTGCATGCCCGATGTCTCAGGGTCACATTTGACTCAGATCTTTCTTTCACTCCTCACATTCAGTCTTTGGCTAAAGCCTGCCGCTTGCACCTTAAAAACATCTCTAAAATTAGACACTTCCTTACACAAGACACAACTAAGATTTTAATCCACTCTCTCATCCTCTCCCGCCTCGATTACTGCAACTCTGTCCTCTCTGGTCTCCCCACCTACCGCCTAGCTCCTTTACAATCCTTAATGAATGCCTCTGCCAGACTCATCTTCCTTACAAGTCGCTCTTCATCTGCTGCACCTCTCTGCCAATCTCTTCACTGGCTTCCTCTTGCCTCTAGGATCAAACACAAAATTCTCACTCTGACATACAAAGCCCTCAACTGCACTGCTCCCCCCTATATCTCAGACCTTGTCTCCAGATACTCTCCCTCCCGTCCCCTTTGCTCTGCTCACGACCTCCTACTCTCCTCCTCTCTTGTCACCTCATCACTCTCCCATTTACAGGACTTCTCCAGACTGGCTCCCATCTTGTGGAACTCTCTGCCTCGCTCCACAAGACTCTCTTCTACTTTTAAAAGCTTCAAGTGCTCCCTAAAGACTCTACTGTTCAGGGATGCATACAACCTACTCTAACCTTTCTTTATACCAGTTCCTCTCCTCCATTGCTATCCCCTGAACCCCCTTAGCATGTAAGCTTAAGAGTCCAGCTGTTTGTTGATCACCTTTTCAAGAGCTAACTACAACAGTGCAACTCTTGGCAGGGCTCTCTACCCATTTGATCCCTATAACTGTTTTGTTGTACTCCGCCTTTGTTGATAGCACTGCAGAATCTGTTGGCGCTCTACAAATAACCGATAATAATAATAATAGCCCTTTTTTTTTTACAACCACAAGGCTACACTTACTTGATTGAAAGAGACCTTATAGTAATTTTTTTTTTGTATCTAAAATATGTTTAAACCTTTATTTTAGTTCAGCCTGAGCTATTTGTGTTTTGTAAACATGCACCTATTCACCAACATAGATTTAGAGTTTGCCCTTATCAGCCAGTAAGCAACCAAAACTCGAAAATGTATTGTGCACAAGCATACCTCTTTATTTAGTTTCAATATACGTTTGAATATCTTTCAGTTCTCTGGATATGAAGTTGCTGATCTCTCGTATGCTTGGTAGAATTCATTTGCATTTAATGTGTTTTACATTTACAGTGACTACTGTTGGTAATTAAGTTGATATAAGCAATTGCTTTCTTACTCCATGAAGGATTTTACACAATGCTTGAGGCATGCACTGCTGATAGCTGCAACATACAAATAACTAATGGTGTTTATATATAACGTTTAAGTTATGAAATCATGTTTGTCATCACATATACTCCCAGAAAAAAGAGAAAAAACAGAGCGCACAAAGGGAAATGAAGATTAAAGTGTAGTTTAATATACACAATTACACGCAAACATAATTGTACTTACTCTAAATTAGTTAAAAACAAGCATCCAGATACGTGCAGTGCACACAACGATCAGGAGAACAGATGTCTAATTACTCCCCATGGTTGCTCGCTCCTCAGTATCTCCGGAAAAACCCAGGGGTGGCGATCTCGTGATGATCAGAGTCTGGATTTGAAAATGTCTGTATATAATAACCCAACGAGTTTCTCCTGGTCTCCGGCCGGGCTTTTTCAAGAGGATGGTGTCGGAATATACTCCCCACTTTTATGGAAGCCACAAAGTGACTCCAAACAAAGATGCATTATCCATACAATCTGATTCATTATTTTCTATGGTAGGTAGCTCGTCCCTCTCTTGGACTAATTTAGCCCCCCCTTTTTTTTAAAAAAAACTGCGTGAGGTGTGCCCCTGAGAGGATTGGAGTGTTAATTTCACTCCATGCTAGCAAGACTTTGAGAATGGGGCCATTGATATTAATAGTCAAGTGGAAAAAAACATAATTTATGCTTACCTGATAAATTATTCTTTCATTGTGGTAAGAGTTCATGATCCATTACTCCTTGGAATTACCTTCCCTACCACTAGGAGGAGGCAACAATTCTCTAATACCAAGAGCTCTATATAACCCCTCCCTTCTCTATAGTAGTTAGTCTGACGTATAGCCAAGCAAAAAAGGTAGGAAAAGAAGTAAAGAGCAAAAAATATAGGTGCTGGCAAAAAAGATGTGCCATAACATAAAAAAAAATCACCAAAAACAGGGTGGGGGTCTTGTGAACTCTTACCACCATAAAATAAATTAATTTATTGAGTAAGCATTAGTTATGTTTTCTTTCATAAAGGTGATAAGAATCCAATAGGTGGGAACCAATACCAAAGCTGTGGAGAGTCCATGAGTAGTACAAAGATAGAGTGGGATAAGAAACATCCTATTTCCATAAGGAAGCTAAATACACAACCCTTAAAAGAAAGTTCATATATTTCTTAATTTTTTAAAAACAGGCAAAATTACACAGAAACAACAGCATGAAGGACCTTTCTACCAAGGAAGCAAAAACATCAAAATGGTGAAAGTATGCAAAGAAGACCAAGTAGCTGCCTTGCAAACTTGCAAGAAGTATCTACTGATCTAGTAGAGTGGGCAGTAATCCGATTAGGAGGAGTGTGACCTGCTTTAAAGTAAGCTTCTCAAGTCAAATGCTCTAACCAAGAAGCCAAAGAAACAGCAGAAGCTTTCTGACCTCGTTTAAAAGCAAAAATAAATAAGGAGAATCACAAGAAACAACAGAAAGTTCAGAAACTCTTCTAGCAGAGGAGATAGCCAAAATAAATAAGATTTTACAGGAAAGAAACTTAATGTCCACCTTATGAATAGGCTCAAATGGAGGAACCTACAAAAGCTTCAGTACCAGAGTCAAGTTCCAAGGTGGAGACATTGGTTTAAAACAGGCATAATATGCACCAAAGCCTGGAGAAAACCATGAATATCAGGGAAATTAGCAATTTTCTTGTGAAACAAAACAGATAGCAGAAATCTGACCTTTAAACGAACTGGGAGATAAACCTTTATCAAAACCATCTTGCAAAAATTGCAAAATTCTTGGAATCCTGAAAGAGTGTCAGGAAAAGCTATGATCAAGACAGTAAATAAAGTTTTCCAAACCTTATAATACATTTTCCTGGTAACTGACTTCTGAGCCTTATCAGGATTTCAATCACGCACTCAGAGAAACCCTTATCCCTAAGAACTAACCAGTCAATCTCCATGCCACCAAGTTTAGAGTTTTCAGATTCTGATGGAAAAATTTTCCTTAACAAAGAAGGTCCCACCATAGAGTAAGAGGCCAAGGAGGGCAACTGGACACCTGATCCACAACCCAAACTCTCTGGGACCAAGCTGGAGCAATTAAAATCACCTGCAAATTCTCCTGCCTGAACTTGGAAACTACTCTGGGAAGAAGTAACAGGCGAAAACACATAGGCCAGCTGTAAGGACCATGGAGCTATTATAGCATCCACAAACTCTGCCTCAGGATCACTTGACTTTGCAAAGCATTTGGGAAATTTGTTGTTCAACCGAGAGGCCATCAGATCTACCTCCAGGAGACCCCAAAGATATACAATCTGATTGAACATTTCCAGATGAAGAGACCATTCCATGGTTGATGAAACTGATGACTGAGAAAATCTGCTTTCTCCAACATTGGTGTGTCCGGTCCACGGCGTCATCCTTACTTGTGGGATATTCTCTTCCCCAACAGGAAATGGCAAAGAGTCCCAGCAAAGCTGGTCACATGATCCCTCCTAGGCTCCGCCCACCCCAGTCATTCTCTTTGCCGTTGCACAGGCAACATCTCCACGGAGATGGTTAAGAGTTTTTTGGTGTTTAAATGTAGTTTTTATTCTTCTATCAAGTGTTTGTTATTTTAAAATAGTGCTGGTATGTACTATTTACTCTGAAACAGAAAAGGATGAAGATTTCTGTTTGTAAGAGGAAGATGATTTTAGCAGACAGTAACTAAAATCGGTTGCTGTTTCCACATAGGACTGTTGAGATGAAGTAACTTCAGTTGGGGGAAACAGTTAGCAGACTTTTCTGCTTAAGGTATGACTAGGCATATTTCTAACAAGACTGTGTAATGCTGGAAGGCTGTCATTTCCCCTCATGGGGACCGGTAAGCCATTTTCTTAGTCAAAAACAAACAGAATAAAGGGCTTATTATGGGCTAAAAAACTGGTAGACATTTTTATGGGCTAAATCGATTGCTTTATTTGTGCATATTATTCAGATTTAGGCTAATAATTGGCATTTATAATCTTGGGGAACGTTTATAAAACGGCAGGCACTGTATTGGACAACTTTTTCAGTCAGGGGGCCTTTCTAGTCATAGACTGAGCCTCATTTTCGCGCCATTAATGCGCAGTTGTGTTTTGAGAGCAGGGCATGCAGATGCATGTGTGAGGATCTAAGAATCTCTGAAAAAGCTTTTAGAAGGCGTCATTTGGTATCGTATTCCCCTCAGGGCTTGGTTGGGTCTTAGCAAAGACTATATCTGGGACTGTATAGGGGTTAAATTGAAAAATGGCTCCGGTTCCGTTATTTTAAGGGTTAAAGCTCTGAAATTTGGTGTGCAATACTTTTAAGGCTTTAAGACACTGTGGTGAAATTTTGGTAATTTTTGAACAATTCCTTCATACTTTGTCACATATTCAGTAATAAAGTGTTTTCTGTTTGAAATTTAAAGTGACAGTAACGGTTTTATTTTAAAACGTTTTTTGTGCTTTGTTGACAAGTTTAAGCCTGTTTAACATGTCTGTACCTTCAGATAAGCTATGTTCTATATGTATGAAAGCCAATGTGTCTCCCCATTTAAATTTATGTGATAATTGTGCCATAGCGTCCAAACAAAGTAAGGACAGTACTGCCACAAATAATGATATTGCCCAAGATGATTCCTCAAATGAGGGGAGTAAACATGATACTACATCATCTCCTACTGTGTCTACACCAGTTTTGCCCATGCAGGAGGCCCCTAGTACATCTAGTGCGCCAATACTTATTACCATGCAACAATTAACGGCTGTAATGGATAACTCCATAGCAAATCTTTTATCCAAAATGCCTACTTATCAGAGAAAGCGCGATTGCTCTGTTTTAAACACTGAAGAGCAAGAGGACGCTGATGATAATTGTTCTGTCATACCCTCACACCATTCTGAAGGGGCCATGAGGGAGGTTTTGTCTGAGGGAGAAATTTCAGATTCAGGAAAAATTTCTCATCAAGCTGAACCTGATGTTGTGACATTTAAATTTAAATTAGAACATCTCCGCGTACTGCTAAAGGAAGTGTTATCTACTCTGGATGATTGTGACAATTTGGTCATTCCAGAGAAATTATGCAAGATGGACAGGTTCCTAGAGGTTCCGGTGCCCCCCGACGCTTTTCCTATACCCAAGCGGGGTGGCGGACATAGTAAATAAAGAGTGGGAAAAGCCCGGCATACCTTTTGTTCCTCCCCCTATATTTAAGAAATTATTTCCTATGGTCGACCCCAGAAAGGACTTATGGCAGACAGTCCCCAAGGTCGAGGGGGCAGTTTCTACTCTAAACAAACGCACTACTATTCCTATCGAAGATAGTTGTGCTTTCAAAGATCCTATGGATAAAAAATTGGAAGGTTTGCTTAAAAAGATTTTTGTACAGCAAGGCTACCTTCTACAACCAATTTCATGCATTGTTCCTGTCACTACGGCAGCGTGGTTCTGGTTCGAGGAACTAGAAAAGTCGCTCAGTAGAGAAACTCCATATGAGGAGGTTATGGACAGAGTTCACGCACTTAAATTGGCTAACTCTTTTATTTTAGATGCCGCTTTGCAATTAGCAAAATTAGCGGCGAAAAATTCAGGGTTTGCTATCGTGGCGCGCAGAGCGCTTTGGCTAAAGTCTTGGTCAGCGGATGTGTCATCCAAGACAAAATTGCTTAACATTCCTTTCAAAGGTAAAACTTTATTTGGACCTGATTTGAAAGAGATTATTTCAGACATCACTGGGGGAAAGGGCCACGCCCTTCCACAGGATAGGTCTTTTAAGGCTAAAAATAAACCTAATTTTCGTCCCTTTCGCAGAAATGGACCAGCCTCTAATTCTGCATCCTCTAAGCAAGAGGGTAATGCCTCACAACCCAAACCAGCCTGGAAACCAATGCAAGGCTGGAACAAGGGTAAGCAGGCCAAGAAGCCTGCCACTGCTAACAAAACAGCATGAAGGAGTAGCCCCCGATCCGGGACTGGATCTGGTGGGGGGCAGACTTTCTCTCTTTGCTCAGGCTTGGGCAAGAGATGTTCAGGATCCTTGGGCGCTAGAAATAGTTTCTCAAGGTTATCTCCTGGAATTCAAGGAACTACCCCCAAGGGGAAGGTTCCACAAGTCTCACTTATCCTCAAACCAAATAAAGAGACAGGCATTCTTACATTGTGTAGAAGACCTGTTAAAGATGGGAGTGATACACCCAGTTCCAATAAAGGAACAAGGAATGGGATTTTATTTCAATCTGTTCGTAGTTCCCAAAAAAGAGGGAACGTTCAGACCAATTTTGGATTTGAAGATCCTAAACAAATTTCTCAGGGTACCATCGTTCAAAATGGAAACCATTCGAACGATTCTACCCACCATCCAGGAAAGTCAATTTATGACTACCGTGGATCTAAAGGATGCGTACCTACATATCCCTATCCACAAGGAACATCATCAGTTCCTAAGGTTCGCTTTTCTGGACAAACATTACCAGTTTGTGGCTCTTCCATTCGGATTAGCCACTGCTCCAAGGATTTTCACAAAGGTGCTAGGGTCCCTTCTAGCGGTTCTAAGACCAAGGGGCATTGCAGTAGTACCTTACTTGGACGACATTCTAATACAAGCGTCGTCCCTGTCATAGGCAAAGGCACATACGGACATCGTTCTAGCCTTTCTCACATCTCACGGATGGAAGGTGAACAAAGAAAAGAGTTCTCTGTCCCCGTCAACAAGAGTTCCCTTCTTGGGAACAATAATAGATTCCTTAGAAATGAGGATTTTTCTGACAGAGGTCAGAAAATCAAAACTTCTAAGCTCTTGTCAAGTGCTTCATTCTGTTCCTCGTCCTTCCATAGCGCAGTGCATGGAAGTAATAGGATTGATGGTTGCAACAATGGACATAGTTCCCTTTGCACGAATTCATCTAAGACCATTACAACTGTGCATGCTCAAACAGTGGAATGGGGATTATACAGACTTGTCTCCAATGATTCAAGTAGATCAAAAGACCAGAGATTCACTCCGTTGGTGGCTGACCCTGGACCATCTGTCTCAGGGAATGAGCTTCCGCAGGCCAGAGTGGGTCATTGTCACGACCGACGCCAGTTTAGTGGGCTGGGGTGCGGTCTGGGAATCCCTGAAAGCTCAGGGTCTATGGTCTCGGGAGGAGTCTCTTCTCCCGATAAACATTCTGGAACTGAGAGCGATATTCAATGCTCTCAGAGCTTGGCCTCAACTAGCAAAGGCCAAATTCATAAGGTTCCAATCAGACAACATGACGACTGTTGCTTATATCAATCATCAAGGGGGAACAAAGAGTTCCCTGGCGATGAAAGAAGTGACCAAAATAATTCAATGGGTGGAGGATCACTCCTGCCACTTGTCTGCGATCCACATCCCAGGAGTGGAAAATTGGGAAACGGATTTTCTGAGTCGTCAGACATTTCATCCGGGGGAGTGGGAACTCCATCCGGACATCTTTGCCCAAATAACTCAATTATGGGGCATTCCAGACATGGATCTGATGGCGTCTCGTCAGAACTTCAAGGTTCCTTGCTACGGGTCCAGATCCAGAAATCCCAAGGCGACTCTAGTAGATGCACTAGTAGCTCTTTGGACTTTCAACCTAGCTTACGTATTCCCACCGTTTCCTCTCATTCCCAGGCTGATAGCCAGGATCAATCAGGAGAGGGCCTCGGTGATCTTGATAGCTCCTGCGTGGCCACGCAGGACTTGGTATGCAGACCTGGTGAATATGTCATCGGCTCCACCATGGAAGCTACCTTTGAGACAGGACCTTCTTGTTCAAGGTCCATTCGAACACCCAAATCTGGTCTCCCTCCAACTGACGGCTTGGAGATTGAACGCTTGATTCTATCAAAGCGTGGGTTTTCAGATTCGGTGATAGATACTCTGGTTCAGGCCAGAAAACCTGTAACTAGAAAAATTTACCATAAAATATGGAAAAAATATATCTGTTGGTGTGAATCCAAAGGATTCCCATGGAATAAGATAAAAATTCCTAAGATTCTCTCCTTTCTTCAAGAAGGTTTGGAGAAAGGATTATCTGCAAGTTCTCTAAAGGGACAGATCTCTGCTTTATCGGTCTTACTACACAAAAGACTGGCAGCTGTGCCAGATGTTCAAGCTTTTGTTCAGGCTCTGGTTAGGATCAAGCCTGTTTACAGACCTTTGACTCCTCCCTGGAGTCTAAATCTAGTTCTTTCAGTTCTTCAAGGGGTTCCGTTTGAACCCTTACAATTCCATAGATATTAAGTTACTATCTTGGAAAGTTTTGTTTTTGGTTGCAATTTCTTCTGCTAGAAGAGTTTCAGAGTTATCTGCTCTGCAGTGTTCTCCTCCTTATCTGGTGTTCCATGCAGATAAGGTGGTTTTGCGTACTAAGCCTGGTTTTCTTCCTAAAGTTGTTTCTAACAAAAATATTAACTAGGAGATAGTTGTACCTTTTTGTGTCCGAATCCAGTTTCAAAGAAGGAACGTTTGTTACACAATTTGGATGTTGTCCGTGCTCTAAAGTTCTATTTAGAGGCTACTAAGATTTCAGACAAACATCTTCCTTGTTTGTTGTTTATTCTGGTAAAAGGAGAGGTCTAAAAGCGACTTCTACCTCTCTTTCCTTTTGGCTTAAAAGCATTATCCGATTGGCTTATGAGACTGCCGGACGGCAGCCTCCTGAAAGAATCACAGCTCACTCCACTAGGGCTGTGGCTTCCACATGGGCCTTCAAGAACGAGGCTTCTGTTGACCAGATATGTAAGGCAGCGACTTGGTCTTCACTGCACACTTTTGCCAAATTTTACAAATTTGATACTTTTGCTTCTTCGGAGGCTATTTTTGGGAGAAAGGTTTTGCAAGCTGTGGTGCCTTCCGTTTAGGTGACCTGATTTGCTCCCTCCCTTCATCCGTGTCCTAAAGCTTTGGTATTGGTTCCCACAAGTAAGGATGACGCCGTGGACCGGACACACCAATGTTGGAGAAAACAGAATTTATGCTTACCTGATAAATTACTTTCTCCAACGGTGTGTCCGGTCCACGGCCCGCCCTGGTTTTTTAATCGGGTCTGATGAATTATTTTCTCTAACTACAGTCACCACGGTACCATATGGTTTCTCCTATATATATTTCCTCCTGTCCGTCAGTCGAATGACTGGGGTGGGCGGAGCCTAGGAGGGATCATGTGACCAGCTTTGCTGGGACTCTTTGCCATTTCCTGTTGGGGAAGAGAATATCCCACAAGTAAGGATGACGCCGTGGACCGGACACACCGTTGGAGAAAGTAATTTATCAGGTAAGCATAAATTCTGTTTTCTAACTGGTCACCCCTGGGAATGTGGACTTAGGAAATTAGACAGCAATTGGACTGTCTAGCCATATATTAAGTTTTTTTTTTTTTTAAAGGACCCCTTGATGGTTAGCATAAGCTTCAGATGCCTGAAGAAACAGCCAGAGGGCTGAGAAACATCTACACAATTTGGAAAAAATCTATGTAAAACAACAGAACTGTCATTAATAGTATTTTCAGTAATGTGTTTCAGATATTAGGCAAAGGCAAAACTTAAAGAGACATTCCGGTCAAAATGTAAGTGCCCATAGATGAATTACATCTTTGAATAGAAACATATTTGCAATATACATGTATTGGCAAAAATGCTTCTAGTAAATTTTATCATTCTCAGTGCACCAGCATTTTAAATACTGCAACTGCTCAGATCATCAGTGGGGCTTGTATCATCTCAGCAATTACCAAATTGCGTCATTATCAGATGATACAAGCACCATAGACTGTCTCAGCAAGTGCTGTGTATAAAATGCTGGTGCACGGTGCATACTTAAATACACATTTTAAACAGCTATAGCTTTTATAAGACGCATTTTGCTAATACATGTATATTATAAAAATGATTATATTCAAAACTGAAATACATCCATGTGGATTCTCGTTTTGGCTAGAATGTCCCTTTAACAAAGTAATATTTAACAAGAACAAAAATAATCACTGTGCATGTTTATCAGAGAGGCACAAAGAAATATAGCCACCCCTTATATGGCAGGCCATAAACCAGGCTCTGGCTGGATACCTTATAATTTTATTTAGGTATATCTAGTAACCATACCCTTATGATCAATCAGATCATGGAATCACAGGGATTATTTTGATAACAAATATGACCTGTCATATAAAATGTCTTCAAGATGTATTATATTGAGATACTTCTATTTAGGTATAATACATTGTTACCTTTACTTGCCCCCAGAGCTGTGCCCTTGACAAAATGCACTATCTTCTGTCACTCTGGGGCATATTTATCAAGCTCCGTAAGGAGCTTGATGCCCCGTGTTTTTGGCGAGCCTGCAGGCTCGCCAGAAACAGCAGTTATGAAGCAGCGGTCACAAAGACCGCTGCTCCATAACCTGTCCACCTGCTCTGAGCAGGCGGACAGACATCGCCGGAAATCAACCCGATCGGGTTGATTGACACCTCCCTGCTGGCGGCCCATTGGCCGCGAGTCTGCAGGGGCGGCGTTGCACCAGCAGCTCTTGTGAGCTGCTGGTGCAATGCTGAATACGGCAAGCGTATTGCTCGCCCTATTCAGCGAGGTCTGGCGGACCTGATCCGCACTGTCGGATCAGGTCCGCCAGACCTTGATAAATAGGGGCCTCTGTGTTAACAGCTTGGCCCATAAAGACCAATGTAGAGAGAAAACCGAATTGTACCTTGCTAAACCAGATGTAAGTAATAAAAATCAATCATCCCAAAAGTTTATCTTTTTAGACAGGGTTCTGATCTGTGTTAAAAGATATTTAAATAGCAAACATGTGAATACAGGACACAGAAAAAGAAATTAACCCATGACATCCTGAAATCATGCGTTTTTCATGACACTGAGCTGCTATACATTTTTGTGTGCCAATTCTAACTGGTTGCAATAGAGGCCACATGAATGGATACATTCTGACTATTTACTTTTTGATGGAAAATTCTGAAATATTAAGACGGACTGTCACTGTCTCCTGTACCGCCTGTAGAGTGGGACAGTTATTTGTGTGCAGGGAAATAGATATCCTCAGTGCAGGTTATGTTGCTTATATTTACATTACAAACAGGATCCACTGAAGCACACTAGTAATAGGGGCCAATTTATCATCAGTCTGTCAGACATACTCCGCTCAGCAGATCATGTCCGACAGACATCACTAAATAACGACAGCATACTCTGTCTGCATTTAACATGGCACAAGCAGTTCTTGTGAACTGCTTGTGCAATGCCGCCCCTGCAGAGTCGCGGCCGCTAGCAGGGGGTGTCAATCAGCCAATCGTATGAGATCGGGCGGATTGATGTCCGTAGTCTCAGAGCAGAGACCGCTGCTTCATAACTGCTGTTTCCTGCAAGCCTGAAGGAAACAAGGGCATCAGGGGCCATTCGGCCCTTGATAAATCGGCCCCATAGACTGTGTTATATTTATGTATAAAATTAACCAAAGGACATTTGTACATCATGGTGGGCTACACTGTTTAAACTAAAGTCTAAAAATGGTTGTAATTTTGAAGGCACATGAAACCCCAAATGTTTCTGCTATGATTCAGATATAGGATGGTATTTTAAACAACTTTCCAATTTACTTCTGTTATCTAATTTGCTTAATCCTTTGTGGAAAATAATACCTAGATAGACTGAGGAGAAACACTGCATTAATGGGATCTAGCAGCTGATTAGTAGCTGCACATATATGCTTGTTGTAACTGGCTCACCAGATGTGTTCAGCTAGCTCCCAGTAGTGCACTGCTGCTCCTTCAACAAAGGATACAAGAGAACGATGCAAATGTAATTATAGAAGTAAATTAGAAAATTGTTTAAAATTGCATGCTTAAAGGGACACTAAACCCAAATTTTTTCTTCCATGATTCAGATAGAGCATTCAATTTTAAGCAACTTTCTAATTTACTCCTGTTATCAATTTTTCTTCATTCTCTTGCTATCTTTATTTAACCCCTTGAGTGCTAACGATGGCTCAGAGCCGTCGCTAGCACTCAACTACCTTTTTGGTGATCTGGGGGCTCCCACCCACTCCTACCCCGGCGATCAGACCTGCATAGTGACAGGCATCGCCGGGGCTTCCCGTTACGTGCGGTGACGTCATGCGTAATGGCGTGATGACGTCACAGCGCAACTTTATTAAAAATTGACAATACAAAGTATAGGGAAAGGGGGCATGCTGCTTAGAAACCTGTATCTCAGGGATCTGAGCAGCTACAGACCCCCAAGACCCACCATTGGAAAGGTAATCGCCTAACCTTTCCAATGGTATGAGTCTTGGGGATCTGGGGGAGGGGGGAAGTCAAAACATGTTTTGTTAAAAATAGTAAAAATCAGAAAAATATTAAATCCAGCTTAGCACTCAAAGGGTTAAAAAGCAGGAATGTGATGCATAGGAGCCGGCTCATTTTTGGTTGAGAACCTGGGTTATGCTTGCTTTTTGGTGGGTAAATGTAAGCCTCCAATAAGCAGCACTATCCATGGTGCTGAACCTAAAATGGGCTGGCTGCTAAGATTTACATAACTGCTTTTAAAATAAAGACAGCAAGAGAACGAAGAAAAATTGATAATAGGAGTCAAT
Source organism: Bombina bombina (assembly GCF_027579735.1). Classification (NCBI taxonomy): domain Eukaryota; kingdom Metazoa; phylum Chordata; class Amphibia; order Anura; family Bombinatoridae; genus Bombina; species Bombina bombina. The sequence continues at coordinate 942,492,739 of NC_069500.1, forward strand.
TAGAAAGTTGCTTAAAATTTCATGCTCTATCTGAATCATGAAATAAAAAATGTGGGTTCAGTGTCCCTTTAATCTGAATCCTGAAAGACAATTTTTAGGTTTCATATCCCTTTTAAAGTGAATGTAAAGTTTAATAAGATAGTGCCCAGTTTTTAAAAATACTCTTATAAACAGGGGCACTTTCATTCATTAAACTTTAATTTAAGCGTTTTTTTTTAAATAAATTTTTCCTGCTGTACTTAGCACATCAATGACGAATCCAGCTTCCTCCAATCATTGTGTGCACCCCAAGGCGTCCAGCTTGTCAGGCCACAAAATGATTGGAGGAAGCCGGATTTGTCTTCAATATGCTAAGTACAGCAGGAGCTAGTGTCTGTCAGACGACCCCTATGTCCTTGATTTTATATACATATGGTTACTCTTTTATTCCTGATTTTAACACATTTATTTTTTTTTTAAATATTTTTATTGAGACAAACAGAACAGAGTAAAGTAATACAACTCCACAAGAGTATGTGCATAGGAATTACATACATATAAAGGTAAACAATAAATCTTAGATATTGGTATGATGAAGATTAGCTTGCTCTTTCCACATACGCAGTTTTTCATTTGCTGGAGAGCATAGAGGTGGGGTTGTTCAGAAAGAAGTATAGGGTCTCTTTTTAACATTATATAGGATATTATGAATATTAGTTAACAAAGTTATATCCCTGCTTCGTGATGGGATAGGGCAAGAAAAACACTCCCTGTAGACTGAAGTGGGTGTTGAGTAATAATATGGTGAGAGATCTGCGAGTCCACTTGTGGTAGAAAATACATTTATCTAATAGCTGGCGGGGACTTTTGGATTAACCATGGAATCTGTATCGGTGAAGGGATATAACTTAACAAGAATATTGTGAGAGAAGGAAAGATTACAGCGGACAGGAGCCGCTTGAATTAAAGAAAAATGGGTATAGGACCCAATATAGGGGGGGCGGAGCTATGATAGAATTCACTATATGGAATGTAGCTGGTTTAAAAATATAAAAGTGTAAAAGGGGAGGAGGATGAACCTGGCAAATACTCTGGATATATGTTTGGAGTCTAAAGGGCGAGGGAGGGAAACTTGCTGGTGCATAACTAGATGTTCTCCATTCTCAGCCGTGGTGAATTTGCAGAGACTTACAAAATAAGGGGTAGTAGGTACATTCAACCATAACAGAGTCTCTAGGGTGGTAGATATTAAACAGACCAACGTTAGTTAAGCATAGTTATCATATGTTATACGGTCAATATATCTAGATAGAACAGAGTAAGGCCAAGCTAGAATCAGGAAACTTTTAAATTGAACTCCAGCCAACCTGAGTGACATAAGCGATAACTGCAAACTGGACGGTAGTCAATCTGCGTGTAAGGGGGTAATTGTCGGTGTCTAGCTTGGCGAAACAAGGTAACAGTTAAAGTAAAACAAGCTTGGCTTCCTCCTGGATTGTTTGGCATCTAGAGTTGCTATGATATAGGGTTAAACAGTTATACAGACAAACTTCTCATAATCTTTTTGAGGAACATGGTTATCTTATAGGGTTTACAGAGTGCGTTTGGTAGAGGACTTCATTTATAAATGATTTATGATATGGGAACGACTAAAAGGTATATGAACATTCATTAAGATGACGTATAATCAACTCTCTAATCAACTTGAATCTATATGGGTAGAGGAGAGATAAGGGCTAGCTAAATTTAAATATAAACTGAAGTGTAATCCCTCATTGGTACAAATGCTGCTAAAATAACACCTTGAGCTCGTGAAAGTGGGTGTTCCATATCACAGTTAACATCAAACATATTGTTCAGGAATACATGCTGACTAACATAACCTGAGATTATCAAATATATTGAGAGTTTAAAGGAGTTCCAATGGGAACAGAACATATATAAGTGTATATGAGTGGGAGTACATAGCAAGAGCATCAGGGCAATTGCATGTGTCTCTATTAAATCAATGAGTACAAAATAAATGTGCAGCATGCGGTCAGTCTGGTTCAGTAGTAATTCAGAGAGCACTAATGTCAAGCCTAAACAGCTCTATCCTCAGGGGGTGAATGTAGTGGGAGCATTAGATCAGAACCTTAAAGGGACATTAAACACTTTGAGATGGTAATATAAAATGATAAATTGTATATATAAAACAGCTCTGCAATATACTTTCATTATTTATTTTGTCCTCTTTGCCTGTAATTCCATTCTGAAATTGTGAGCTTTTCAGTTCCTGTTAGAAATGGAAGTGCAGAACCCTGTTAAATCCAGCACAACCATTGGCTGCACACTCTAGTGACCTATTTATAACTGTCTCTAATTGGCCACAGCAGAGAAGGTAACACAAGTTATAACAAGGCAGCTCCCAGTGTTTTATAGACACTAAAACTTTACACTTATTTTGTCACTTTTTAAACAACTAATGAAACTTTAAAAAATACATCTACATGTTACTCATGCACTAATCTTTTCTTTGAATGTATGATTCTATCTAGCATGTATTTAGTGTTTAATGTCCCTTTAAGGCATGCTTCTAACAGTAACACTAAATAGTAAAATCCAGAGCCTGTAACGTGTGAGTGGTAAACAGACATGCTGCGTCTATAGAGTTAGCTTAATGAAAATTGATATAAGCAAGAGATAATAAAAAAAAAAAAAAAAACATGTATCATTTTCATCTGAACACACAAACAGTTATAGATATGGTAATCATCTATGCACATATTACATAAGGACAGTATGGACAAACTTAGCAAGATCACTAAGGGTTAAGAGCACTGAGAATTGGCATAGAGTTCAACAAGCTAGATGTCTGCGTGAGCTTGTTTGTAAAGTTCTCTAAGGTAACTGTGTCAAGTCACATTCAAAGCGTGGCATAAATGAGTCCCTGTTACCGCTTACGCCGGAACATCTCTAGCTAACCCACTCCTTCCTTTAGAGGCTTCAGAATGCCCCCTTGGATCCATAGATGTGGGGGTCTGTGTAAGGGGATATAAAACATTAGGGTAGCAACATGATTAGGAAAGTCTAAGGATTTCAAGTATCTGCTGTTTTCAGAGACCTCTATCTGTGCCCAAATATGGAAGCGCCGACTCCCTGTGCCTCCTCTTTTAATGCGTCTCCGGTCTCTGAGAGGGTGGTTAATGGCTGCCTCAGGGGAGGCAGGAACGTCTCTGGGTTTCGGCTGTCCTTTAATCCATTGTCGTGGTCTGTTAAGTGCTGCTCCGGCGTGGGGGGCTCTCCTCTAGGATGATTAAAGTTGGCAGATTCAGATGTGCTCTGTGGGTGTTTCGAAGTGTTCATGTATGTGGGTGGGTCGCTAGGCTCGCAGTACTGAACTATTTGGGGATAGCTGGTCAGTGTCGGAGCTTCATTTCTGACTGAGGCTGAGTCGGGGAGAATAAGTACCTTCAGGGGCCATAACTCTGTTGCGGGGTTTCGTTCTTGGGGTAATAGTCAGTCGGCTGGGATCTCCAGTCTCATCTCGGGTACTGACTTCTCGCCTATGTTTCTTCTGTTATGTGTGATCAGTCCACGGGTCATCATTACTTCTGGGATATAACTCCTCCCCAACAGGAAATGCAAGAGGATTCACCCAGCAGAGCTGCATATAGCTCCTCCCCTCTACGTCAGTCCCAGTCATTCTCTTGCACCCAACGACTAGATAGGATGTGTGAGAGGACTATGGTGATTATACTTAGTTTTTATGACTTCAATCAAAAGTTTGTTATTTTAAAATAGCACCGGAGCGTGTTATTACTTCTCTGGCAGAGTTTGAGGAAGAATCTGACAGAGATTTTTTACTATGATTTTAACCGGAGTCGTTAAGATCATATTGCTGTTCTCGACCATCTGAGGGAGGTAAAGGCTTCAGATCAGGGGACAGCGGGCAGATGAATCTGCATTGAGGTATGTGGCAGTTTTTATTTTCTGAATGGAATTGATGAGAAAAGCCTGCCATACCGTTAAAATGACATGTATGTATACACTTCAGTATTCTGGGGATGGTATTTCACCGGAACTACTGTGTTAAGGTCACTAATCCTTTTAATAACTATTCTCATGTTAAACGTTTTTGCTGGAATGTAGAATCGTTTACATTGCTGAGGTACTGTGTGAATAAATGTTTGGGCATTATTTTCCACTTGGCAGTTTTTTGCTTTAATTGTGACAGTTTCGTTTCTCTTCACTGCTGTGTGGGAGAGGGAGGGGCCGTTTTTGGCGCTCTTTGCTACGCATCAAAAAATTCCAGTCAGCTACTTTTATATGTCCTGCATGATCCGGTTCATCTCTGACAGATCTCAGGGGTCTTCAAACTTCTTTGAAGGGAGGTAAATTCTCTCAGCAGAGCTGTGAGAATTCTTATAGTGACTGTGTATAAAAAACGTTGTTTTGTTTTTCTTATGTACAAATTTAATTAGTGTTGTTTTTTTTTACTAATGGGAACAAACCTTTGCTAAAAGTTGTGTTGTTTTAAAATTTGATGCAATAACTGTTTTTCAGTTCATTATTTCAACTGTCATTTAATCGTTAGTACCTCTTTGAGGCACAGTACGTTTTTTGCTAAAAAAGATTATAACCAAGTTGTAAGTTTTTTTGCTAGTGTGTTAGACATGTCTGTCTCAGAGGAAGATATCTGTGTCATTTGTTCCGGTGCCAAGGTGGAGCCCAATAGAAATTTATGTACTAACTGTATTGATGCTACTTTAAATAAAAGTCAATCTGTACAATGTGAACAAATTTCACCAAACAGCGAGGGGAGAGTTATGCCGACTAACTCGCCTCACGCGACAGTACCTGCATCTCCCGCCCGGGAGGTGCGTGATATTTTGGCGTCTAGTACATCTGGGCGGCCATTACAGATAACATTACAAGATATGGCTACTGTTATGACTGAAGTTTTGTCTAAATTACCTGAACTAAGAGGCAAGCGTGATCACTCTGGGGTGAGAACAGAGTGCGCTGACAATGCTAGGGCCATGTCTGATACTGCGTCACAGCTCGCAGAGCATGAGGACGGAGAGCTTCATTCTGTGGGTGACGGTTCTGATCCAAACAGATTGGACTCAGATATTTCAAATTTTAAATTTAAATTGGAGAACCTCCGTGTACTACTAGGGGAGGTCTTAGCAGCTCTCAACGATTGTAACACTGTTGCAATACCAGAGAAACTGTGTAGGTTGGATAAATACTTTGCGGTACCGGCGAGTACTGACGTTTTTCCTATACCTAAGAGACTAACTGAAATTGTTACTAAGGAGTGGGATAGACCCGGTGTGCCGTTCTCACCCCCTCCAATATTTAGAAAGATGTTTCCAATAGACGCCACCACTCGGGACTTATGGCAAACGGTCCCCAAGGTGGAGGGAGCAGTTTCTACTTTAGCTAAGCGTACCACTATCCCGGTGGAGGATAGCTGTGCTTTCTCAGATCCAATGGATAAAAAATTAGAGGGTTACCTTAAGAAAATGTTTGTTCAACAAGGTTTTATATTACAACCCCTTGCATGTATCGCGCCGATTACGGCTGCGGCAGCATTTTGGATTGAGTCGCTTGAAGAGAACCTTAGTTCCTCTACGCTAGACGACATTACGGACAGGCTTAGAGTCCTTAAACTAGCTAATTCTTTCATTTCGGAGGCCGTAGTACATTTAACCAAACTTACGGCTAAGAACTCAGGATTCGCCATACAGGCACGCAGGGCACTGTGGCTAAAATCCTGGTCAGCTGATGTTACTTCTAAGTCCAAATTACTTAATATACCTTTCAAGGGGCAGTCCTTATTCGGGCCCGGTTTGAAAGAAATTATCGCTGACATTACGGGAGGTAAGGGCCACGCCCTACCTCAAGACAAGGCCAAAGCTAAGGCTAGACAGTCTAATTTTCGTCCCTTTCGGAATTTCAAAACAGGAGCAGCATCAACCTCCACTGCACCAAAACAGGAAGGAGCTGTTGCTCGTTACAGGCAAGGCTGGAAGCCTAACCAGTCCTGGAACAAAAGCAAGCAGGCCAGGAAACCTGCTGCTGCCCCAAAGACAGCATGAACCGAGAGCCCCCGATCCGGGACCGGATCTAGTAGGGGGCAGACTCTCTCTCTTCGCCCAGGCCTGGGCAAGAGATGTTCAGGATCCCTGGGCACTAGAGATCATATCTCAGGGATACCTTCTAGACTTCAAATTATCTCCCCCAAGAGGGAGATTTCATCTGTCAAGGTTGTCAACAAACCAGATAAAGAAAGAAGCGTTTCTACGCTGCGTACAAGATCTGTTAACAATGGGAGTGATCCATCCGGTTCCGTGGTCGGAACAAGGACAAGGGTTCTACTCAAACCTGTTTGTGGTTCCCAAAAAAGAGGGAACTTTCAGGCCAATCTTAGATTTAAAGACTCTAAACAAATTCCTAAGAGTTCCATCGTTCAAAATGGAAACTATTCGGACAATTTTACCCATGATCCAAGAGGGTCAGTACATGACCACAGTGGATTTAAAGGATGCTTACCTTCACATACCGATCCACAAAGATCATCACCGGTATCTAAGGTTTGCCTTCTTAGACAGGCACTACCAGTTTGTAGCTCTTCCATTCGGATTGGCTACGGCTCCAAGAATCTTCACAAAGGTTCTGGGTGCCCTTCTAGCGGTACTAAGACCGCGAGGGATTTCGGTAGCTCCGTACCTAGACGACATTCTAATACAAGCTTCAAGCTTTCAAACTGCCAAGTCTCATACAGAGTTAGTTCTGGCATTTCTAAGGTCGCATGGATGGAAAGTGAACGAAAAGAAGAGTTCTCTCTTTCCTCTCACAAGAGTTCCATTCTTGGGGACTCTTATAGATTCTGTAGAAATGAAGATTTACCTGACAGAAGACAGGTTAACAAAACTTCAAAATGCATGCCGCGTCCTTCATTCCATTCAACACCCGTCAGTAGCTCAATGCATGGAGGTGATCGGCTTAATGGTAGCGGCAATGGACATAGTACCTTTTGCACGCCTACACCTCAGACCGCTGCAACTATGCATGCTAAGTCAGTGGAATGGGGATTACTCAGATTTGTCCCCTATTCTGAATCTGAATCAAGAGACCAGAAATTCTCTTCTATGGTGGCTTCATCGGCCACACCTGTCCAGGGGAATGCCATTCAGCAGGCCAGACTGGACAATTGTAACAACAGACGCCAGCCTACTAGGTTGGGGCGCTGTCTGGAATTCTCTGAAGGCTCAGGGACTATGGAATCAGGAGGAGAGTCTCCTTCCAATAAACATTCTGGAATTGAGAGCAGTTCTCAATGCCCTTCTGGCTTGGCCCCAGTTAATAACTCGGGGGTTCATCAGGTTTCAGTCGGACAACATCACGACTGTAGCTTACATCAACCATCAGGGAGGGACAAGAAGCTCCCTAGCAATGATGGAAGTATCAAAGATAATTCGCTGGGCAGAGTCTCACTCTTGCCACCTGTCAGCAATCCACATCCCGGGAGTGGAGAACTGGGAGGCGGATTTCTTGAGTCGACAGACTCTTCATCCGGGGGAGTGGGAACTTCATCCGGAGGTCTTTGCCCAAATACTTCGACGTTGGGGCAAACCAGAGATAGATCTCATGGCGTCTCGCCAGAACGCCAAACTTCCTCGCTACGGGTCCAGATCCAGGGATCCGGGAGCAGTTCTGATAGATGCTTTGACAGCACCTTGGAACTTCAGGATGGCTTATGTGTTTCCACCCTTCCCGCTGCTTCCTCGATTGATTGCCAAAATCAAACAGGAGAGAGCATCAGTAATTCTAATAGCACCTGCTTGGCCACGCAGGACTTGGTATGCAGATCTAGTGGACATGTCATCCTGTCCGCCTTGGTCTCTACCTCTGAGACAGGACCTTCTGATACAGGGTCCATTCAAACATCAAAATCTAACTTCTCTGAAGCTGACTGCTTGGAAATTGAACGCTTGATTTTATCAAAACGTGGTTTTTCTGAGTCGGTTATTGATACCCTGATTCAGGCTAGGAAGCCTGTTACCAGAAGGATTTACCATAAAATATGGCGGAAATACCTATACTGGTGCGAATCCAAAGGTTACTCCTGGAGTAAGGTTAGGATCGCTAGGATATTGTCTTTTCTACAAGAAGGTTTAGAAAAGGGTTTATCAGCTAGTTCATTAAAGGGACAGATTTCAGCTCTGTCCATCTTGTTACACAGACGTCTGTCAGAAAATCCAGACGTCCAGTCCTTTTGTCAGGCTTTAGCTAGGATCAAGCCTGTGTTTAAAGCTGTTGCTCCACCATGGAGTTTAAACTTAGTTCTTAACGTTTTACAGGGTGTTCCGTTTGAACCCCTTCATTCCATTGATATAAAAATGTTATCTTGGAAAGTTCTGTTTTTAATGGCTATTTCCTCGGCTCGAAGAGTCTCTGAGTTATCAGCCTTACATTGTGATTCCCCTTATCTGATTTTTCACTCAGACAAGGTAGTTCTGCGTACTAAACCTGGGTTCTTACCTAAGGTAGTCACTAACAGGAACATCAATCAAGAGATTGTTGTCCCATCCTTGTGTCCAAATCCTTCTTCAAAGAAGGAACGTCTTTTACACAATCTGGATGTAGTTCGTGCCCTCAAGTTCTACTTGCAGGCAACTAAAGATTTTCGCCAAACTTCTTCCTTGTTTGTCGTTTACTCTGGACAGAGGAGAGGTCAAAAAGCTTCTGCTACCTCTCTCTCTTTTTGGCTTCGTAGCATAATACGTTTAGCCTATGAGACTGCTGGACAGCAGCCTCCTGAAAGAATTACAGCTCACTCCACTAGAGCTGTGGCTTCCACTTGGGCCTTTAAGAATGAGGCCTCTGTTGAACAGATTTGCAAGGCTGCAACTTGGTCTTCGCTTCATACTTTTTCCAAATTTTACAAATTTGACACTTTTGCTTCTTCGGAGGCTATTTTTGGGAGAAAGGTTCTTCAGGCAGTGGTTCCTTCTGTATAATGAGCCTGCCTATCCCTCCCGTCATCCGTGTACTTTTGCTTTGGTATTGGTATCCCAGAAGTAATGATGACCCGTGGACTGATCACACATAACAGAAGAAAACATAATTTATGCTTACCTGATAAATTCCTTTCTTCTGTTGTGTGATCAGTCCACGGCCCGCCCTGTTTTAAGGCAGGTAAATATCTTTTAAATTATACTCCAGTCACCACTTCACCCTTGGTTACTCCTTTCTCGTTGTTTCTTGGTCGAATGACTGGGACTGACGTAGAGGGGAGGAGCTATATGCAGCTCTGCTGGGTGAATCCTCTTGCATTTCCTGTTGGGGAGGAGTTATATCCCAGAAGTAATGATGACCCGTGGACTGATCACACAACAGAAGAAAGGAATTTATCAGGTAAGCATAAATTATGTTTTTCGGCTCGCTATATGTGGCGTCGGGAGGTTCTCCTCACAACACAGCATCTCTCCTGCTAGAGCAATTAAGGCGCCAAATTCCCGGTTTAGAGAAGTAAAGTGATAATCCAGTAGCTGCGCCACTTGTGACTCCCATCTTTCCAGTTGCTCCATATGTGCAACAGATCAGCCTCCGAGCAGTATATGCGAAGTTCAGCCCAAGCTATCAGACGCTGTATGCTTTCCTATGACTCTTCACCACGACAAGGTGTACTTTCTAAGCCCAACACGGTGAAATCTGTGCTATAGGTCCTAAAGGCCAGGGCCGCAGAAGACATCAATATGATATTATGGGTCCCGCTCAACTCATCTATGTAAATTTAGTGTCTCTGTGATCGCAAACTTTTATAGATGAAGCTGTAAGAGTTCAATGTATTAAAGTTTAGAAAAAAGTTGCGATAGCATTAAATTAGTGAGTTATACGAGCGGGAGCTCTAAAAGACGCGTCTGCTCCTCTCCAAGGCTAGCTCCGCCCCCCGATTTTAACACATTTAACATGATTTCCTCTCAGATATGTTACAAAGTAAGTGGCTGTTTGGATTTGCGGCTTATAAAACTGTACACATGATTTCCGTTTCTACCACTTGAAAATAGCACACAGGTTTCCTATATGACTTCAGTAATAAAACACATTACTGTATTCTAGTTATGTTTCCTACAAATACATTAGCAACTTTTCACCTCAGATTAACATTGAAATAAATTACAAAATTACATATTATAAATGAGACAGATTCATTTATATTATTAAAAAAATCATAACTTATGATTATTGAAATGTAATTGATTTTATTTACTATTTTCAGTACTTTGAAACCACTCCAGGTAACTTATCAAATCGTTGACCTTGAAGTTGCAAGCAATCTCTTTGCAGAGCTAAACAAGGACAAACGAATTTCATCCATAGTAAGTAACTATTTGTTTTTCATTCAATACCATTTTAATTAGGGTTGTAACATTTTTGCAAATGCAGGTATTTTCCAAGTGAATCTCAAATTACATCAGATAAATGACATCATTTGGGCTCAACAATAATTTTGAATAAAAAATGTTTACATGGGAAATTATAATAAAACTGGTAATATGCGTGTGCATGCATACTTACATAAAACCACATATATACATACAAATATATATATATATACTAGCTGTTGCCCGCGGCTTCGCTCACGTGTATTTTGTGATTTGTAAAATATAGGGAAAATGCGACCACTCACGAGACGACGTGTGCCCTTACGTGTGTGCCTGTTTGGGGTGCACACTGGCTGACATGAACTTCTTGAGTTTTATTATTATTATTATTTATTTATAGAGCGCCAACAGATTCCGCATCGCTGCCCATGGGTACAAAGATAAAAGTACAATGGAGAAACAATACAATAAGAGACAAAATTTTACAGAGAAATACAGGGGGAATTGAGGGCCCTATTCCCGTGGATGGATAGGAGGATGGGAAACAGGAGGTGGGGACTGCAAAGGTGAGTCAGTCAGTCAGGACTTCTTTTATATATATATATATATAAGTCCTGACTGACTGACTCGTCAACGCCCAGCTCAAACCGTTTAACCTAGGAACGTAAAATTTGGAAGGTTCATTGTTTTTATGACGTAGGCACCCACTAAGGAAGGATTTTTTAAATTTTTGTGTCAGTCGTGTTTTTCTGATCGCAATCCAAATTCATGATACTTTAAGGGACATTAAGTCAAGATTAAACTTTAATAATTCAGATAGAGCATGCAATTTCAAACAAACTTAATTCACTTCAATGATCACATTTGCTTTGTTCTCTTGGTAGCCTTTCTTGAAAAGCATACCTAGGTAGGCTCAGTAGCTGCACTTCTATTGGGTACTAGCTGCTAATTGGTGGCTGCACATATATACATTTTGTTATTGGTTTACCTAATGTGTTCAGCTACCATGCAGTAGTGCATTGCTGCTCCCTTAACAAAGGATACCAAGAGAATTAAGCAAATTGTAAAGTTGTTTAAAATGTATGCTCTATCTGAATCATGAAATATTAATTTTGGGTTTCACATCACTTTAACTTCCTTCTCGGTTAATTAAAGTTAAAAAAAATAATAAGCACTTTTACACTAATACAAATTATCATAATCGATAACCCAACATACACGCATGCCCACTATACTGATACTGTCCCTTTTCAAATCACTTAGAGAGACATACATATTCGGGGCATTCACCCCTTCCTCAGACCATTCAAAAGTGATACAAACAGTGTTTAAGTAAATAACAAGCCCCTCCTCCCACAGGATCTAGCCAATCAGCTAGAAATATAACAAAACATTTCATTTGTATATGCTCATATCAATTATGTAACAAACAGTGACATCAAACAACATATGTCTAATCTTCCATAAAACATCAAAAAATGTTAATATATTTAAGGTATATACAAAGTAGTGAATGTATGTAAGGTATATACAAAATAGTGATAGGTGACCATCAAAGTGCATAACGATAATATGGATCATTGTAAGCAACTATAACAATATTATTATATGGCTTCAAAAATATGTTCACAATAAAATTATGTCTATCGCTACACAATGTCTGAACATAAGTATATTCCAGGTAATGGAGTGTGCCAAACAGTAATTTACACAATGTTTTAAACAAAATGATTGAACAGAGCCTAGAAACTTACGTCCGCCATTAACAAACAAACCGAAGACGGCTTGGAATCGAGGGCGTGGCAAGGACGTCATCACAGACACAACTCTCACGACCAATCAGAGTGTTGATATGGTAACGAAGAAGTAGCTCCCAAAGATCGTTTTGTTTAAAACATTGTGTAAATTACTGTTTGGCACACTTCATTACCTGGAATATACTTATGTTCAGTCATTGTGTAGCGATAGACATAATTTTATTGTGAACATATTTTTGAAGCCATATAATTATATCGTTATAGTTGCTTACAATGATCTATATTATCGTTATGCACTTTGATGGTCACCTATCACTATTTTGTATATACCTTACATACATTCACTACTTTGTATATACCTTAAATATATTCACATTTTTTGATCAGATGTTTTATGGAAGATTAGACATATATGTTGTTTGATGTCACTGTTTGTTACATAATTGATATGAGTATATACAAATGAAATGTTTTGTTATATTTCTAGCTGATTGGCTAGATCCTGTGGGAGGAGGGGCTTGTTTTTTATTTAAACGCTGTTTGTATCACTTTTGAATGGTCTGAGGAAGGGGTGAATGCCCCGAAACATCACTACATAATAAAGTGTGTTGTGGTTTAAATACAGTGAGTGCATATTCCTAGTATTCTCTCTCTCTCTCTCTCTCTCTGTGTATATATATATATATATATATGTGTGTGTGTGTGTGTGTGTATATGTATGTATATATATATATATATATATATATATATATATAGGTAGTCCTCAGTTTACGCCGGGGTTAGGTTCCAGAAGGAATGGTTGTAAATCGAAACCGTTGTAAATTAAAACCCAGTTTATAATGTAAGTCAATGGGAAGTGAGGGAGTTAGGTTCCAGGCCCCTCTCAAAATTGTCATAAGTAACATCTAATACATTATTTTTAAAGCTTTGAAATGAAGACATAAATGCTAAACAGCATTATAAACCTAATAAAATAATCACACAACACAGAATATATAATTAAACTAAGTTAAATGAACAAAAACATTTGCTAAACATCATTATTAACCTAATAAAATAATCACACAACACAGACTTTACTTGCATTTTTCTTCAAACAATTATTTCTATGCATTCCAATCTGGATTTATTTATAGACAGGACGATCTTGTTCCTATGAAAGCGGCTCGATAGCTCAGGTCTAGTTATACTGATTAATTTTAGCTTGCTTGACTTGCATATCTTTGCTGCAACACAAGCGGACAGCTCCACCTACTGGTTATTTTAATCAATGCACTGCTTCTCAATGCTTTTCAATAGCAGTCACATGACTGGAAAAAAAGGTTGTTATTCTGTTATTCTGAAACAGTGCAAATTGAACCGTTGTAAACCGAGGGCCACCTGTGTGTGTGTGTGTCTGTGTGTGTATGTATATATATATATATATATATATATATATATATATATATATATATATATATATATATATATATATACACACACAGTATATATATATATATATATATATATATATATAGTTAGTTGTGAAGCACAACAGGTTAGTTGCACATCACTTATTAGCATCAATGCACACAATTAAAAAGGATCAATCAACATAATCAACCCCCTGAAATCACCATTTTATTCATACAAGCGCCCTACACAAACACTACACACAACACACAAACAATAAACACATACTACATGTACACCAAACAAACACTACACACACACCACAAACACATATACACATACTACTCATACACCACACATTCACTACACATAACACACAAACAATACACACATACTACACGTACACCACACAAACACTGCACTCACCACACAAACACTACACACATATGACATGTACACCACACAAACACTACTCACACCACAAAAACATATACACATACTACATGTACACCACAAAAACACTGCACACACTACACATACACCACACAAACACTGCATACACTACACATAGACCACGCAAACACTGCATACACCACCCAAACACTACACATACTACACACACACAAACACTACATAAACCCTACACCAGGACTTAAATTGGTTTAAAGTCTAGCTCAAAAACTTAGAAGCCAGCAGATTTTGGCCATCTTTATAAAATATTATATATATGTGTGCTATGTGTGACAAAACCTGCTGAATTATTTGGCTGCTTGATCCTCTGCTATGTTACTGACCACTACAGAGGGCATCACATGTGTAATTAAGTAACATAAAATGGACATGAAACACAAAATTTTACTTTGATTATTTAATTTGCTTTTTTATTTAGATCCTTTGTTGAGGAAATAGCAATGCACATGGGTGAGCCTCACCCAATCACACGAGGCATCTACGTGTAACCACCAATCAGCAGCTACTGAGCCTATTTAGATATGCTTTTCAACAAAGGATGCCAAGAGAATTAAGAAATTAGATTATAGAAGTACATTGGAAAGTTGTTTAAAATTACTGCTCTTTCTAAATCATGAAAGAATTTTTTTAGGTTTCATGTCCCTTTAACCCTACCCCCATGTTGCTTCAGAGATAAAACGGTTTTAATGGGAGGTATAAGAGGTAGAATTTAGATTTGTATTTCACAGCTGCCAAGAATGCATCCAGCCACACTAAGCTAAACTTTAGGTGGTGGCCTGCAGGGGAAGTGAGGGGGTACAGATGAGGGTCTTGGAGGCTTTAATACAGGGTACCAGGGCCTAGTTTTAAGAAGCCAGTGGCTCCTTGGCACCTGGGTTTGTTGAGCCATGCACTACACAACACACAAACACTATACACATACTACTTATACACCACACATACTACACATAAACCTCACAAATACTATAAACATATACAACACAAACAATACACAAAAAATGCACACACCAAGCAAACACTATGCACAAACTACACATACACCTCACAAACACAACATATACACTACAAACATACCACATACACCACACAAACACTACACACACCACGCAGACAGTACACACATACCAAACAAACACTACACACACCACACAAACACTACACAAACAATGCACACTCCAAGCAAACACTACGCAAATACTACACACACACCACACAAACACTACACACATACCACACAAACACTACACACACACCACACAAACACTACACACACCACACAAACACTACATGCATACCACACATACACCACACAAACAGTACACACATACCACACATTCACCACACCCACCACACAAACAGTTCACACATACTACACATACACCACACCCACCACACAAACAGTTCACATATACACCACACAAACACTAAACGCATACCACACATACACCATACAAACACTACACATCCCGCAAACAGTACACACATACCACACATACACCACACAAACACTACACACATAGCACACAAACTTTTTCTTTCTGGTTTGTTTTACAGATGTGTTCCAGCTTAAAAAATGGTCTGTTTCCAGAGCTTCAGTCTCTCCCACCCCTCTATGAGGCAGTGTGCCTATTTCTCTTGGTGCCGGAATACCCTTTGATGTATGACCCAAATACTTGCTTGTCGCTTGTGGTCCCATTTTCTAATGCCGTAAACAACTTAAGCAAAAGTTCTTTGGATATATTAGGTACAGTTGCTTTTCAACAAATGTTTTATCTAACATGGAGCATTGGTAGATGTTTTAAATTAAATGTAATGATTTTCCTTCTGTTTTAATGGCTTTCATCGTTTTTTTATTTTCTTTGTGACACCTCTGACTCAATTTTTAAAGTGATGTATCAAGATGTCTTATGCTATACAATTAATTGTAGGAAAATAATATGAAAATGTTACACTACTTATCAGTTTAAAATTGGTCTATAATGAAAATTGATACATTCAATATAATATCTATTTAATCTGTTTATCCTAACTATTTGTACAAAGACCCTCAGTCTTAAATCACTGTGACACATTGATGTCTGAAGACTCTGGCTGAAAATCAGTCATCTACAGTAACCTGAGATAAAACCTGTATCACAATAAGAAATGTTGTTAAGTTTGTTTGTCTGTTTTTGGTTTAAAATAAGTATTAGATAGACATAAAAACATAATTTATGCTAACTGATAAATTTTATTTCTTTCATGGTGGTGAGAGTCCATGATCCAATTACTCTTCCTGCCACTTGGAGGAGGCAAAGATTCCCAAACTCCAAGCGCTCTATAAAACCCCTCCCACCTCACAGGTACTTCAGTCTAACTTATAGCCAAGCAAAAGCGGTAGGAAAGAAATAAGAGCAAAAAAATAGGACCAAGGAAAAAATATGTGCACATAAATGAATCCACACCAAAAACTGGTTGTGTTCTCGTGGACTCTCACCACCATGAAATAAATTAATTTATCAGGTAAGCATAAATTATGTTTTCTTTTATACAGGTGGTGAGAGTCCTCGATCCATTACTCCTGGGAACTAATATCCAAGCTGTGGAGTCCACGAGTAATGAAAACAAGGGCTGGATACCTTGCAAAATTAGTCAACAAAAGCCTATTTTTAAAAAGCAAAAATATGTTCAGGTGGTGACTGACCCACCTCCAAGAATACCTTATTGATCAAAAGTATCAACTAAGAAGCCAAATAAATGGCCAAAGCTTTCTGCCCTTTCTAGAACAGAAAAGTGAACAATCAAACTGGAAGTTTGTCTAAAATCCTTATTTCCTGGGTGGATATCTGTGTATATGGCAGATTATAAGGAAGCTATAGCTGCAATTATATTTTGATTTGAGTGACTCTTCCAGGAGAATAGTTTGCGGCAGGGGCCTGTTATATACACTTAGGCACAGGTCTCAGGGGCGCGGCAATGCTGAGATTGCCCCAAGCCCTACCACCCCCTCTCCTGCTGCATGTATATTACAACGCCAAAAACCAAACCGGCATGGCAATGAAAGAACAAGAGTTTGAAGAAGCAGTGCTGGGGCTTTTAGAAGAGCATTTTCAGAAAGTCAAAATGCTCTTTGATAAATGCTTTAATGAGAACCCAACCTCTGAACAAGATGAAGATTGCAAAATGCTTTTTATAGGGGAGCTGTATAAGGCCAGCAGGGGAAAACCTTTTACTTCTGATGATCTGTCGCTAGACAACTACCAGACAGCCAACGAGACGGAGAAGTGAGAAATTTTGTGTCACACTTCCTGTGACACCTGTGGAAGGCTTGTGACTAAATCCAATCAAGTAAAAAATATTCCACTACTCATATTTCAAATACAACCCTTCCCCAAAAACTGTACTGTGAGAGGAAATGGGCCTCAACACAATCTGAGAACCCCTCTCATTGAAGAATCAAACTGCACATCTTCATTCTTCACCTTCTTCCAGCAGAGGCAAAGTCAAGAATGAGTTACCAATGAGGTGGTAGTGGTTTTATAGAGCTCTTAGGTTTTGGGAATCATTGCCTCCTCCTAGTGGTAAGGAAGAGTATTTCCCAGGAGTAATGGATCGTGGACTATCACCACCTGTATGAAAGAAAGTTCTTGTTCAATAAAACATTTTTTTCAAACAGCATACACTTTGTAGAAATACCCACACACTTCTTCTAAAAGCACTGAAGTGCAAGTAAATTCAGCACTTTCCCCCTTGAAAGGTGTGCTCACATGCATCACCCATATTATCTCAGCATCGGCTTACATTCATACTAGTAGCCAATGCAGAGTTCATATAAATAAAATGTATTCAAGTTTGTTTGGAGGGAAGCACCAGATGCATCAGTAGCTTTGGCACTTGTTTTTAAATGATAAATAATTCAAAGGTTTTTAATTATTCTGCTATTTATTACTCACAATATTTTATTACAATGTACTTATTGGAGTGGCATTATAACATTGGTTACATTCACATGAGTACCCAATACAGAGTTGATATGAGAGGAATGTAATTCAAGTTTATGTTTGGAGATATTTTCAGTGAAAGGTACTTTTCTCCTGTTAAGTGTAGTCAGTCCACGGGTCATCCATTACTTATGGGATTATAACTCCTCCCTAACAGGAAGTGCAAGAGGATCACCCAAGCAGAGCTGCTATATAGCTCCTCCCCTCTACGTCATACCCAGTCATTCTCTTGCACCTAACTAATAGATAGGATGTGTGAGAGGACAGTGGTTATTAAAACTTAGTTTTTTATTTCTTCAATCAAAAGTTTGTTATTTTAAACGGCACCGGAGTGTGTTGTTTTTTCTCAGGCAGCATTAGAAGAAGAATCTACCTGAGTTTGTGTATGATCTTAGCGGACGTAACTAAGATCCATTTGCTGTTCTCGGCCATTCTGAGGAGCGAGGTAACTTCAGAAAGGGGGACAGCGGGCAGGGTTAACCTGCAAAGAGGTATGTTGCAGTATATTATTTTCTAAGGAATGGAATTGACTGAGAAAATACTGCTAATACCGATAAAATGTAAGTACAGCCTTAAATGCAGTAGTAGCAACTGGAATCAGGCTGTTATGTATGTATGTTGGCACTGAAGTATTTCTGGGGAATGGCACTTCACTAAGAAAATACTGTATACATATAACTTATAGCCTTTCTGCAGTAAAAGCAACTAGCAACAGGCTTTTTTATAACTTCATGTATTTATCTTTAAAACGTTTACTGGCTTGTTAATCGTTTTAGCTCTGAGGTACTTGGTGAAAAATTTTATGGGCATTAATTTCCACTTGGCTATCGTTTGTTTTAAATAAAATCAGTTTATTGAGCTTCCCCACTGTTGGATTATGAGTGGGAGGGGCCTATTTTGGCGCTTTTCTACGCAGTAGAAATTCAGTCACAAGTCTTCCTTGTTCTCCCTGCATGATCCAGGACGTCTCTTCAGAGCTCAGGGGTCTCCAAAACTAGTTTTGAGGGAGGTAATCACTCACAGCAGACCTGTGAGACTGTGCTTTGACTGTGATAAAAACGTATATATTTTATTGTTATCCGTTTTTTTGGTATTAAGGGGTTAATCATCCATTTTCTAGTGGGTGCAATCCTTTGCTAAATTAATACATTTACTGTAAAAATTTGGTTTCTATAACTAATCCGGTTCATTGTTATTTCAACTGTGACAGTTTTTGTGTGCTTCTTAAAGGCACAGTAACGTTTTTTATATTGCTTGAAAATTGTTTTGAAAAGTATTTCCAAGCTTGCTAGTCTAATTGCTAGTTTGTTTAAACATGTCTGACACAGAGGAATCTCTTTGTGCAATATGTTTAAAGGCCAATGTGGAGCCCAATAGAAATTTGTGTACTAATTGCATTGATGCTACTTTAAATAAAAGCCAATCTGTACATGTCAAGAAAATTTCACCAGACAACGAGGGGAAAGTTATGCCGACTAACTCTCCTCACGTGTCAGTACCTGCACCTCCCGCTCAGGAGGTGCGTGATATTGTGACGCCAAGTACATCAGGGCGGCCATTACAAATCACTTTACAAGACATGGCTAATGTTATGACTGAAGTTTTATCTAAATTGCCAGAACTTAGAGGTAAACGCGACCACTCTGGGGTGAGAACAGAGTACGCTGATAATGTTAGAGCCATGTCTGATACTGCGTCACAAATGGCAGAGCATGAAGATGGAGAGCTTCATTCTGTAGGTGACGGATCTGATCCAAATAGACTGGACTCAGACATTTAAAATTTTAAATTTAAGCTTGAGAACCTCCGTGTATTATTAGGGGAGGTATTAGCGGCTCTGAATGATTGTAACACGGTTGCAATCCCAGAGAAATTATGTAGGCTGGATAGATACTATGCGGTACCGGCGTGTACTGACGTCTTTCCTATACCTAAGAGGCTTACAGAGATTATTACTAAGGAGTGGGATAGGCCCGGTGTACCTTTTTCCCCTCCTCCTATATTTAGAAAAATGTTTCCAATAGACGCCACCACACGGGACTTATGGCAGACGGTCCCTAAGGTGGAGGGAGCAGTTTCTACTCTGGCTAAGCGTACCACTATCCCGGTGGAGGATAGCTGTGCCTTTTCAGATCCAATGGATAAAAAGTTAGAGGGTTACCTTAAGAAAATGTTTACTCAACAAGGTTTTATATTACAACCCCTCGCATGCATTGCGCCTGTCACGGCTGCGGCGGCATTCTGGTTTGAGTCTCTGGAAGAGACCCTTGACACAGCTCCATTGGATGAGATTACACACAAGCTTAAAGCTCTTAAGCTAGCTAATTCATTTATTTCTGATGCCGTAGTACATCTAACTAAGCTTACGGCTAAGAATTCCGGATTCGCCATTCAGGCGCGCAGAGCGCTGTGGCTAAAATCCTGGTCAGCCGATGTGACTTCTAAATCTAAATTGCTTAACATACCTTTCAAAGGGCAGACATTATTCGGGCCCGGTTTGAAAGAAATTATCGCTGACATTACCGGAGGTAAGGGCCATGCCCTGCCTCAAGACAGAGCCAAACCAAGGGCTAGACAGTCTAATTTTCGTGCCTTTCGTAACTTCAAGGCAGGAGCAGCATCAACTTCCTCCGCTCCAAAACAGGAAGGAACTGTTGCTCGCTACAGACAGGGCTGGAAACCTAACCAGACCTGGAACAAGGGCAAGCAGGCCAGAAAACCTGCTGCTGCCCCTAAGACAGCATGAAGTGAGGGCCCCCAATCCGGAAACGGATCTAG
The DNA here is from genome assembly GCF_027579735.1 of Bombina bombina. Lineage (NCBI taxonomy): Eukaryota > Metazoa > Chordata > Amphibia > Anura > Bombinatoridae > Bombina > Bombina bombina. Next base: position 942,513,475 of record NC_069500.1, read on the forward strand.
TAGGGGGCAGACTTTCTCTCTTCGCCCAGGCTTGGGCAAGAGATATCCAGGATCCCTGGGCGTTAGAGATCATATCTCAGGGATATCTTCTGGACTTCAAAGCTTCTCCTCCAAAAGGGAGATTTCATCTTTCAAGGTTGTCAACAAACCAGATAAAGAAAGAGGCGTTTCTACGCTGTGTACAAGATCTTTTACTAATGGTGAGTGATCCACCCGGTTCCGCGGTCGGAACACGGACAAGGGTTTTACTCAAATCTGTTTGTAGTTCCCAAGAAAGAAGGAACCTTCAGACCAATCTTGGATTTAAAGATCCTAAACAAATTCCTAAGAGTTCCATCGTTCAAAATGGAAACTATTCGGACAATCTTACCCATGATCCAAAAGGGTCAGTACATGACCACAGTGGATTTAAAGGATGCCTACCTTCACATACCGATTCACAAAGATCATTACCGGTTCCTAAGGTTTGCCTTCCTAGACAGGCATTACCAGTTTGTAGCTCTTCCCTTCGGGTTAGCTACTGCCCCAAGAATCTTTACAAAGGTTCTGGGTTCTCTTCTGGCGGTACTAAGACCGCGAGGAATATCGGTAGCTCCGTACCTAGACGACATTCTGATACAAGCGTCAAGTTTCCAAACTGCCAAGTCTCATACAGAGTTTGTACTGGCATTTCTAAGGTCACATGGGTGGAAAGTGAACGAAGAAAAGAGTTCTCTATTGCCACTCACAAGAGTTCCCTTTTTAGGGACTCTTATAGATTCTGTAGAAATGAAAATTTACCTGACAGAAGACAGGTTAACAAAGCTTCTAAATGCTTGCCGTGTCCTGCATTCCATTCCACACCCGTCAGTGGCTCAATGCATGGAGGTAATCGGCTTAATGGTAGCGGCAATGGACATAGTACCCTTTGCACGCCTGCATCTCAGACCACTGCAATTGTGCATGCTAAGTCAGTGGAATGGGGATTACTCAGATTTGTCCCCTATGCTGAATCTGGATCAAGAGACCAGAAATTCTCTTCTATGGTGGCTCTCTCGGCCACATCTGTCCAAGGGGATGCCCTTCAGCAGGCCAGATTGGACGATTGTAACAACAGACGCCAGCCTGATAGGTTGGGGCGCTGTCTGGAACTCCCTGAAGACTCAGGGATCATGGACTCAGGAGGAGAGTCTCCTTCCCATAAATATTCTGGAATTAAGAGCAGTTTTCAATGCCCTTCTGGCTTGGCCTCAGTTAGCAACTCTGAGGTTCATCAGGTTTCAGTCGGACAACATCACGACTGTGGCTAACATCAACCATCAGGGAGGGACAAGGAGTTCCCTAGCGATGATGGAAGTCTCAAAGATAATTCACTGGGCAGAGTCTCACTCTTGCCACCTATCAGCGATCCACATCCCAGGCGTGGAGAACTGGGAAGCGGACTTTCTAAGTCGCCAGACTTTTCATCCGGGGGAGTGGGAACTTCATCCGGAGGTCTTTGCCCAAATACTTCGGCGTTGGGGCAAACCAGATCTGGATCTCATGGCGTCTCGCCAGAACGCCAAACTTCCTTGTTACGGATCCAGGTCCAGAGACCCGGGAGCAGTTCTAATAGATGCTCTGACAGCACCTTGGGCCTTCAACATGGCTTATGTGTTTCCACCCTTCCCGATGCTTCCTCGATTGATTGCCAGGATCAAACAGGAGAGAGCATCAGTGATTCTAATAGCGCCTGCGTGGCCACGCAGGACCTGGTATGCAGACCTAGTGGACATGTCGTCCTGTCCACCATGGTCTCTACCTCTGAGACAGGACCTTCTGGTGCAGGGTCCTTTCAAACATCCAAATCTAATTTCTCTGAGGCTGACTGCATGGAGATTGAACGCTTGATTCTATCAAAGCGTGGATTCTCGGAGTCAGTGATTGATACCTTAATACAGGCTAGGAAGCCTGTTACCAGGAAAATTTATCATAAAATATGGCGCAAATACTTGCATTGGTGCGAATCCAAGAGTTACTCATGGAGTAAGGTTAGGATTCCTAGGATATTGTCTTTTCTACAAGAAGGTTTAGAAAAGGGTTTATCCACTAGTTCGTTAAAGGGACAGATCTCAGCTTTGTCCATCCTTTTACACAAACGTCTGTCAGAAGTTCCAGACGTTCAGGCTTTTTGTCAGGCTTTGGCCAGGATTAAGCCTGTGTTTAAAACTGTTGCTCCGCCATGGAGCTTAAACTTAGTTCTTAACGTTTTACAGGGGGTTCCGTTTGAACCCCTTCATTCCATTGATATCAAGCTGTTATCTTGGAAAGTTCTGTTTTTAATGGCTATTTCCTCGGCTCGAAGAGTCTCTGAGTTATCGGCCTTACATTGTGATTCCCCTTATCTGATTTTCCATTCAGACAAGGTAGTTCTGCGTACTAAACCTGGGTTCTTACCTAAGGTAGTCACTAATAGGAATATCAATCAAGAGATTGTTGTTCCATCATTGTGCCCTAACTCTTCCTCAAAGAAGGAACGACTTCTGCACAATCTGGACGTTGTCCGTGCCCTGAAATTTTATTTGCAGGCAACTAAAGATTTTCGACAAACTTCTTCCCTGTTTGTCGTGTATTCTGGACAGAGGAGAGGTCAAAAGGCTTCGGCTACCTCTCTCTCCTTCTGGCTTCGTAGCCTATGAGACTGCTGGACAGCAGCCTCCTGAAAGAATTACAGCTCATTCTACCAGAGCTGTGGCTTCCACTTGGGCCTTTAAGAATGAGGCCTCTGTTGAACAGATTTGCAAGGCTGCAACTTGGTCTTCACTTCACACTTTTTCCAAATTTTACAAATTTGACACTTTTGCTTCTTCGGAGGCTGTTTTTGGGAGAAAGGTTCTTCAGGCAGTGGTTCCTTCCGTGTAATGAGCCTGCCTGTCCCTCCCGTCATCCGTGTACTTTTAGCTTTGTTATTGGTATCCCATAAGTAATGGATGACCCGTGGACTGACTACACTTAACAGGAGAAAACAAAATTTATGCTTACCTGATAAATTCCTTTCTCCTGTAGTGTAGTCAGTCCACAGCCCGCCCTGTTTTTTATGGCAGGTCTAAATTTTAAATTATACTCCAGTCACCACTGCACCCTATAGTTTCTCCTTTCTCGTTTGGTTTTCGGTCGAATGACTGGGTATGACGTAGAGGGGAGGAGCTATATAGCAGCTCTGCTTGGGTGATCCTCTTGCACTTCCTGTTAGGGAGGAGTTATAATCCCATAAGTAATGGATGACCCGTGGACTGACTACACTACAGGAGAAAGGAATTTATCAGGTAAGCATAAAATTTTTTTTTTTTTTTTTTTTATAAGTAAACATATGTATTGTTTAAAATACATTTAACATTGATTAGGGACTTTTATTTTAATTTAAGTAACTCTCACCTAGATTACGAGTTTAGCGTTACGGTTTTAACGCTGAAAAAATGGCCATTTCAGCGTAAAAACAGTAACACAGCCATTACGAGTTGTGTCGGTATAGCTATACCGCAAGCATTTTAGCCTGTAACGTAACGTCAGTCCCACACTCAAAAAAATTACGTTTTTGCTTGGGATTTCCATTGCGCCGGTATTACAGGTTGTGCGGTGAGGCTAAAATGCTTGCGTTACAGCCTATACCGACACGATCCATACCGCCATCTGAGAGCAGTAGTTATAGATTTTGTGTAACAAAAATGTTTCACAAAACTCATAACTAAAGTGTTACAAAGTACACTAACACCCATAAACTACCTTTTAGCCCCTAAACCGCCGCTCTCCCACATCTAAAAAACTATATTAAACCTATTAACCCCTAATCTGCTGCCCGCCTACATCCCCGCCACTATAATAAAGTTATTAACCTCTATTCCGCCGCTCCCTGACACCACTGCCACTAACTAAACTTATTAACCCCTAAACCGCCAGCCCCCCACCTCGCCACTACTAAATAAACCTATTAACCCCTATACCGCCAGCCCCCCCACATTGCCACTAATAAATTAAACTATTAACCTCTAAACCTATCACCTCCTAACTTTAAATTAAAATTACAATATCCCTATTTTAAAATAAATAAAAACTTACCTGTGAAATTAAAAAAAAACTACGTTTAAACTAACAATTAACCTAACATAACTATTATACTAAAATTAAAATAACTACCAATTAAAAAAACTAAATTACACATTAAAAAAACATCACACTATTAAAATAATTACAAAAAATAAAAAATACTAAATTACGAAAAATAACAAACACAAAATTACGAAAAATCACAAACGAAATGTTCAAAAATAAAAACAATCTAATAGCCCTATAAAGTAGGGGGGGGGGGGGGCCCTTCTTAGATTCTTGCACCTGGGCCCTGTGGTTTCTTGTTACGCCTCTGCCCCTAGCCTACAATAAACTACCAATAGCCCTTAAAAGGGCCTTTTGTAGGGCATTGCCCTAAAGAAATCAGCTCTTTTACCTTGAAAAAATACAAAGACCCCCCAACAGTAAAACCCACCACCCCAAAATAAAAAACCTAACTCTAACAAAAACCTAAGCTACCCATTGCCCTGAAAAGGGAATTTGTATGGGCATTGCCCTTAAAAGGGCATTCAGCTCTTTTACATTGCCCTGAATTTGCCTGAATACAACGGACAGTCTACACCAGAATGTTTATTGTTTAAAAAGATAGATAATCCCTTTATTACCCATTCCCTAATTTTGCACAATCAACACTGTTATATAAATACACTTTTTACCTCTGTGATTACCTTGTATTTAATCCTCTGCAAACTGCCCCCTTATTTCAGTTCTTTTGACAGACATCCGTTTTAGCCAATCAGAGCTGACTCACCTGAACTCCACGTGCGTGAGCACAGTGGTATCTATATGACACACATGAACTAACACCCTCTAGTGGTGAAAAACTGTCAAAATGCCCTGAGAGAAGAGGCGGCCTTCAAGGGCTTAGAAATTAGCATATGAACCTCCTAGGTTTAGCTTTCAACTAAGAATACCAAGAGAACAAAGCAAAATTGGTGATAAAAGTAAATTGGAAAATTGTTTAAAATTACATTCTCTCTGAATCATGAAAGTTTATTTTGGGCTAGACTGTCCCTTTAATCTATGGTTTTTAATTTAATGGATGTTTTTTATTTTGTATTTTTAAAACAATACTTTATTGCAAGTTTTTATTCTATCCTTTACCATATCAATCAATATAATCGATAAAACTAATAAATATTTTCATAATATATTGGTTCTTATTAAAGGTGTAGTTAGCTTTATAGCGCACTCTTTTTGTTTGTTGTTAATTTATTGTGAGATTTAGGGATAATTCTCAATTAAGAGTTGCAAATACTACTTTAGAGGGTATTTAATTTATATTACTATTAATAAATCTAGCCCTTAGCCTCCTCCTATAGGGTAGCAAATACACCAGGACCTTTAGTCTCCTCAGAAATGACCTGAAAAACCCTAAGTACTTCAAGGTTTTTAAGGGTAAAATTCACATATCTGCCATGGGGGGGGGGGGGGATTAAATTCTGTGCAGGAGTGAAGTGGCATGCAGAGCTCATGGACTGTTCAGAGAGTGAGAACGCTTTTTATAACTCCTGCAGTGCAGGTCCTGGCTACAGCAAACCGTTGGAATTATGCACAGGAAAGTTTACAAAAATGCAAAAAGAATATACTTTAAAACATACACATTAAATAAAATGTGACTAAAATGTTTGTTCCTTGTTACTCTCATCCACCAGAGACCTTATGGAAATCTTTGCCAGTAAACTCATTTACAAAGATAATTGAGATGGTTAAAAATGCCCTGGTATTAACTGTGCTTGGTGGTCATGTGGAGCCCAACAGAAAAAATCTCCTACATATGCTAGAAAAACTATTTAAAGTAAGTATGAACATACTACAATATGTGCACTAATGTTAAATGTAAATAGGCTATTCATTTATTCCTTGTTGCAAATAGTAGTAATGTAGTAAGAACTATTTTTTGTACACCCCCCCCCCCCCACCCCATCTCTCAAACGTATCTCCTTGTGGTTTTAGGTCTCAGGTGTAGCAGGAAACACCCTCATATATTTTTGCAAAGATTAAATGGATCTAGGTCAAAATTTAAATGTACATGGGTGCATTTCAATTTAAAATAGAAGCATTTTTGCAATATACTTCCATTAGCAAAAATGCTTCAAGGTCAAGTTATTACTGATTCTCTGTGGCATATACACATATCCTGTGAGGGCTCAGCAAGTCAGCAGTGGTTTGTATGACACAAATTACGTCTTCACAGAAACAATACACACCACTGTCAGCTCTCTGAGCTTGAATACTTGTGCACAGGCCGTCACAGCATATGTGCGTATGCCGCAGAGAAAAACTAATAACTTTTACTAAAAGCATTTTTGCTAATGGAAGCATATTACAAAAATGCTTCTATTTCAAACTGAAATGCATTTATGCATATTTTAATTTTGATCTTTTTATCCCTTTAAAGTGATAGTATGGGGCATATTTATTATAGTGCGGACGGACAAGATACAATGTAGCGTATCATGTCTGCTGCACATCGATAAATGCAGACAGCATACGCTGTTGGCATTTATCAATGCACCAGCAGTTACCGCCTCCTGCAGATTCGCGGCCAATCGTCCGCTAGCAGAGGGTGTCAATCAACCCGATCGTATTCGATCGGGTTGATTTCTGTCCGCCACATCAGAGCACGCGGACAGGTTATGGAGCAGCGGGGGGCATCAAGCTCCATACGGAGCTTGATAAATTGACCCATAAATGTTAATGTATTGGATGAAAAATTACTACCTCAAAGACAAACCTCATTGTCACTGAGAACGATAATGAACTGCACATGCACAGTAATTTTTCTGACTGATACAGGACAGGTGCATGCATCTTGTATTATTCTCTGCACCCTCTACATAGCTTTCTTTTTTCCCCTTCAGTTATTACCTACTCCTGCATGTGCTCTGCCCTGCTCACACACCTTACACTCACACTCTTTAACTCTCCTCCATTCTCACTTCTCCCTCCCACCCTGTCTCTCTATATTCATCATTTTTTTAATATTAATATTTGTATGTGTAATCAAAATGCGTTTGTGAACTTTACAGTGTTGTTTGACTGTAAGGGTAGATTTATTAAGCAGCGGATGCTGCTTTCTACGCCCATCGTTTCAGGCTCGCCTTTTAGGTGGCGGACTGAAATCACCCCAATACGATAGCGGCTGCCGGTGAGAAGGGGGCGGCATTGCACAAGCATTTCACTAGAAATGCTTGTGCATTGATAAATGCCGACAGTGTATGCTCTCTGCATTTAGCGAGGTCGAACGGACAAGATTCGCTACAGCGAATCATGTCTGCTTGACCTTTAATAATAAAATAAATCTACCCCTAAGTATGTATGTTTATTGTGCGTAAAGTAAACATTTAAGCGCTAACCTCTTTGTCCTTTTTCTCCATACAATAATATGGGCTATAAAATTGAAGCGTATTGTTATTGTCAGGGTACCAGGAACCAGACTGATGTAAAAGGCTAAATTAATCAAACATTTATTAAAAAAAAATAACAAAAAAATTATAACAAGTCCAAAAGCCAAATGACAAGCCTGGAGTCAAAGCCAGAGCAGATAGTTAGACGAGCTGGGTCAGGAACCAAAGCAAGTAGTCAGACGAGCCTGGGTCAGGATTACGAAGATCAGCAAATTCAGGAACTAGCCAGGGATCAGAAACCAGAAAGGACGTCAAACAAGCCAGGTTATACACAGAGTCAGGAACACAGGAACTCACAGAGAGATCAGAAACAACGCAAGGGCAATGGCAAACAGGACTGAGGCAGTTAAATAGGGAGTGATGACATCATCATTAATTCTGGTCTGCAACCTGTCTCTCTCTGATGATGTTCTCCAGTTAGGCCATAAGAGGTAGCCTGGGAGTAATGAGCAGCGTTGCACACTCTGCTACAGGCAAGGAGAAAAGAGAGGTAAGTCTAAAACAGCAGCCAAGATAAAAAGCAGCAAAAAACTATTAAAGTCAGAGTAAAACCCTGACAGTCATATGTCAGTTTAAATTATTCAATAACAATATGTGGAAAACGTAGGTTGTGAAGCCTGCCATGGGCTCTCTGTTTTCAGGACTGGTGAATCCACTATTTTTAGATTTAACCCCTTCACTGTTGCGCCTTTTTACACCCCTGTACAAAAGCTGTCACATTTCACTAAATATCCCACACAAATTATAGATTTTCTTTTTTTCAGCAGGCCCAGCAGATTCTGAATATACCATTATTATATCTATATTTCAGGACATGAAAAAACTACAAAAAAAAATAAAGATAGTGTATGTATGAAGTATGTATCTAAATGTATAAAATGTATATATAAGATTTAGTTAATGATATTAAAAAAGGTAGCCAAAAGTGAAATACGGGCCCATACTGACTTATGGTGGTTTATAATATAAACTAGAGGGGTCATTTTGTGCCAGTACAGAAATAAAAGCACTTATTCTTCCTGCAAGGTGATCACCTAATCACCTGGCTAGATAGAAAAAATTTATATATTTATGTAAGAGAGGAACTTATCTACTATAAAATAAACTTTATTAGGGGTCACTAGACATAACTATTTTTTTTATTAAGCCTATAAAGTTCCATTCCTCAACAAAACCCCATGTGCTGTGTTTATACATTTTAATAAATATTTGGGTTCTTGTGTTTTTTCCATTTGATTTTTTTTTTATAATTCTTTCTTTTATTGAATGAGAAGAAAAAGAAAAAAGATAAGAAAACAGACAAAAAGAAAAGTTTTCCACAACACATAGGAACTTCATATCTTCTTAGAAATACACGTCATGTACCTAAATATCTTGTAAAACATTACCAAACTCAATTTGTTTTTCCATACAATTTATTAACATTGTCTTCTCCGTTCTCAAACCACCACTCCTTTACCCCTATCCTTCCTAATTCTCCAGGGAGGAAAAAGACAATGACTTAACATTCTAGTAGCAAACCAGTTATTCTCTTATTATAGCATTTTCTATTCTGTATTGAAAAAGGGAGCAACATATTGTAAATTCATAGACATAGATTTAATAAAATGCCCCCATTTAGCAAAAAAAAAAGCTGAACATCTAAATCAGAGTTTATCATAAAATCATATTGTTCGATTACCAATTTAGTTTTCTAAGAATTGTTTTTTACTTTCACATGGAAAAAAATATATTTCTACCAGTTAAAATTGTGAAATTTAAAAATTTCACATTTACTATTTCCCAACTTCCCTCTATGAGAAATATGAAATTATCCTTCTGTAAGGCAATTCTTTTTTAATAATCTTAGTTAACCAAAACGCTATCCTAGCCAAAAAAAACAACTGATTTTCGGGAAGTCCCACAAAGAATGCGTAAGATTCACCATGGGAAAACAACATCCTCTAGAGCATATGACAACTTGATTTTTATTCCAGTAAGTTAAATTATAGGGGGTAATATAAATCCTATTAATAATAGGAGATAGATAGGGTTGTCTTCCATGCTCTATCAATACTTCTTTAATAAGTGTATTACTAACTATCCTGAGCTCATTTCTGAGAAAGTATATTAAGATTGTCTTCTCCCTCTTTATCCAAATTCCAATTATTGCTGATCTGTTTATCCTTTAACTAAGCCCAATAAGGCCTTACTTGCAAATAAGTAAAAAAAAAAAATCTCTATTGGCGATGCCAAATTCTTGTTTTATCATTTAGAAATGTTTTTTAAAGATTCCTTGAGTTCCCTCTGTCAACTGGACAATATACTCCAAACCCTTTCTTTTCCAATCTAGAAAAACCCTAAAGCAATAGGTAGATTTATTGAAAAATAAGGATTAATGTTTTAAATACCTACATTTTTTTTGCCAAGCAATAATTGTATAGCCTTTACCAACGCCTTTACTCTTGGGATTGCCGCCCACTTTACCACCACCAATCGTGGCCTGCAGTGTGAGGGATCGCTGGCAGCAGCATCAGAAGGGCGATCACCCTTCATGGACGGGTCGTCATGCGCTCACAGACAGAGATCTGCATGACAATCCATTCTCGTCATGCGCATGGAAGTGGTTACACTACAGGAAAAGGAACAAAATGATTAATGAAAGTAAATTGCAAAGTTGTTTTACTATGCATAATGAAGCATTTTACATTAGAATCTCAAAGTGTTTACTGACACTTTAGGGCACATGTTTTTGTACATTTTTTCCTAACTATAACCATAAAAAATGCACATGAACTGGAAATATTGTGTATGCAGCTTTGTCAGGTTTTACAAAGGTTACATTCACTATTCAGATGGATTGGAATGGCTTAGTATGCATTCTGAGGTGATTTTTGCCTTAGTTTTCTAAGTATTTGTATAGACATTCTGATTAATTGGAATAGACCCCAATTAGTCTAATGATTACATCATAATGTCCCATTGACTCATTTTCATCCATTTAATTTTCTTATGTTCCCTATTTTTCCATGGGAATGTGAAAGAAATGTTAATATTAAAGGGACTTGAAACCCAAAATTTTTCTTTCATGATTCAGACAGAGTAGGCAATTTTAAACAAGTTTCTAATTTTCTTCTATTATCACATTTTCTTTGTTCTCTTAGTATCTTTTGTTGAAAAGCAGGGGCGAAAGCTCATGGCGTGCACATATCTAGAGCACTATACGGCAGCAGGTTTGCAAGAATGTTATCCATTTGCAAGAGCACTAGATGGCAGCACTATTTCCTATACCTACCTAGGTATCTCTTCAACAAATGCCATGGGAATTAAGCAAATTTGATAAAAGAAACAAATTGGAAACTTTTTTTTTATATTATATTCTCTGTCTGAGTTACAAAAGAAAAATTTCAGGTTTCATATCCCAAACCCATCACTGTTGTAGAGAATTTATAAATTAAGTCTGCTTATATGGATTGTAGAAAGTCTTTGAGCTCAATTTATCAATTTATGAAGGCAGCTTCTCAGCAGATCTGACACAGGATTACTTTCATAAGGCCACCATTTTTTTAACCTCTCCACCACTTAAGATGTGGCGGAATAAAATCACCTTGGACTGATCCGACGGGTGATTGATAGCCCCTGCTCTTGCACAATTGTTTGCACAAGAGCAGAAAGCAGTGTTACACAAGCCGTTGCTTGTGCAACAATAAATGTGAATAGCAGATGCTCTTTGCATTTGGGGTGGACAGGTTGCTTGTTTGGGAGCATTATCCACCCTGACAATTATAAAACTCTTTAAGACTCCTAAGCAATGCATGCATGTAATAAAATAAAATGGGAATGGAAACCCACTAATTCATGTTACATAGTCTACTAGCAGCTACTAATTTGCCATATACACAGTAATATAACATAACCTTATTTTTTTATTTCCACAAATTTCAGTTTCCTAAATACCCCTTGTCATAATAATTCACCCTCTACAATGCTTTTCTCTTTTAACCATCTCTAATCACCATTGATCATTTTTCTTCTCCAATGTTTTTTCCGCATTACCTCCAAAATGGCACATTTATCACATTAATCCCATTTATCCCCCTCTCTCTCTTCCTCTCTCCCTAATGATCGAAAGTGACATAAGACTGCAAGGTATTAAAAAAGGGATCCATTGCGATGTCGAGAAAGCCGGCAAAATATTCAAAAAGGCTAATAGTACTATTTAAAGGCAGCATCGCAGAGAGGCATTTTTACCATACATTTCAAGTGGGTACCGATGCTACTCTGATACCAATGATATATTCAAAGAAGCATCGCCACCTACTTTGAAGGTGTAATGCAAATGATCCCTTCAAACAGTACTGTATGACAGTACAATTTACATGTTTCAACCTAAACTCAACCCCTGTTCGTACAATACAATAGTGAATTAAACATATCAATACACCTATAGGAATGGGGGGATTGTGGGTATATGAAATATGTATATACATTGCTTAATGTGTGTGTATTATATAGTATAATGTTGGAAATTGTATGTAAACTGTAAACGTGATTGTACTAATCTTATATTATGTCCTTAGGTGTGTATTTTTACTTATTTTAAGACTGTGATTGAGCATTCTTGATATTCATATTTACATTATAGATGTGCATTTGTGATTGCAATATTCATATTTCACAATATTGCGATGGCATCTTTCCAATGGCATGGAGAGTCCACAAATCCATTATAATTACTAGTGGGAATTCAACTCCTGGCCACCAGGAGGAGGCAAAGAACACCCCAGCAAAGCTTTAAAGGGACAGTCAACACCAGAATTTTTGTTGTTTAAAAAGAAAGATAATCCCTTTATTACCCATTCCCCAGTTTTGCACAACCAACACAGTTATATTAATACACTTTTTACTTCTGTAATTATCTTGTATCTAAGCTTCTGCTGACTGCCCCCTTATTTCAGTTCTTTTTACAGACAGTGCTCACTCCTAGGTCACTTTACGTGCATGAGCTCAATGTTATCTATATGAAACATGTGAACTATTGCCCTCTAGTGGTCAAAATGTATTCAGATTAGAGGCAGTCTTCAAGGTCTAAGAAATTAGCATATGAACCTCCTAGTTTTAGCTTTCAACTAAGAATACCAAGAGAACAAAGCAAAATTGGTGATAAAAGTAAATTGGGAAGTTGTTTAAAATTGCATGCCCTATTTAAATCATGAAAGTTTTTTTTGGACTTGACTGTCCCTTTAAGTATTCTTCTACTTCCCACAATCCCCCAGTCATTCTTTGCCTTTGTACATCATGGAGGTGTGCGAAGATGGTGTCTGAAGATAATTAATCCTTTAATGGGTAGTTTTCCTGCTAGCAAGGATTGGGGCATGCTGTGTCCATGTAGTACTCTTTAGTTAGAGTTATGGTGGCTATTAGCTGTTGGAAGTCGGCATGGTAGTCCTTGCTTGTCTTCTAACTTTTATGCTGACCCCTATATAGAAAACCAGGGTTAGTTACTCTGCTTTTCTTTCTCTTCAGGTCCCTGTCAGAAGTCGTCTGAGTCTGTCATACCTGAGAAGCTGTTCCTGCCCTGCAGCTGTATTCCACAGGTAAGTGTTCTTTGCCTTCTAGGTAAGAAGGATATGGCACTTTTGGGGGTTAACTCCTTCAGGTGGAAGTTAAATGGATGTAATATCTCTTCAGGTTTGGGATATCATTTTGGGCAGCAGAAACAGGACACTGTACTGATTATTAAGACTTATAAGGAGTTAAAACATTCTCCTTTATCATTACTGACCCTTATGGCTCTTGAGGGGTTAATAGGACAGGGACTAGAACTGTTTTTTTTTATTATTTGTGAAGCAATGAGCCCCTATGTTTTTTATGTGGCTAATTTTCACTTTGAATGGTAGAAGTGTATGTTTGATAGACAAAATCTGGTTCTCAGCAACAGTAGCGAAGAACCACTCCACTTTCTATGTTTTTAGTGCGGGATTTCAGCGCAGCATCATTCGCGGGCTTTTTCCCCCTAGTAGCGCATCTAATTTTGCTTGCAGTCACAAGACAGCACGGCTTCTCTTCCGCTAATCGAATTTCCTCTGAGTCGCAGTCCTCAATCAGTCTGAGGAGAGGAGTGCCTTCAGTCTGTATTTAGGAGCAGGATCCCTCAGTTTTCGCCTTCTGAGTTATCAGTGAAGGATTTCAGCTGCGCTATTGAGCTGTTGCTGCAGATATCTTTATAATTGAGCTGTTGGTACAGATAGCTCTGAGCAGTTTCTGTGTCACAGGAGGGGTGAGTCTCCCTAGCAGAGCTGGGGATATAGCAATGCTTGCTGATTTATAATTAAAAATTATAATTATTATTTATTTATTTTAAGAAAAAAATGTTTTTTTTTGTTTTTTTTAGGACCTTATTTTATTTAGTTTATTGTTGGAAACCAACAATATATCTGTTTCTTTTGACAAATGTTTATATTGTCTTGAGGCTCAGGTTATACACCCTGGGCAGTTTTGTTCCACATGTGTTTATAAAATTTTACTTTCTAAATCTAAAGATTCCCTCTTAGAGCCATCTGTTTCTCAGGATATTGTTGTCCATGACATGCCTCAGCTTTCTCCCCAGACGTCTTTGTCCTTGGCAGTTACACAAGCAGTGCCCTGCGGTTCCTCTCAGTCTGTACCTGGGGGTGTATATTTACCAGATAATTTTGCTGTGCAGCTTACTTCTGCAGTTTCTGCAGCACTGAGTGCCTTACCTATTTCAGGTTAAAGGAAGAGAAAATCTAAGAACACTTCCTCTAAGTCAGGAATTTCTGATAAAGCCAAAGCTGCCTTAGTCAGTTTGTCTCAGTTATCTGAGAATGATCATTCTTCTATAGCTTCTGAGGGCAAAATTTCTGATTCTGAGTTTCCTGTGGCTAGTACAGCGGATTCAGAGGAGGTTAGTTTTAGAACTTGTACACCTCAGTTTACTATTGAAAGAGGTTCTAGCTACTCTGGAGGATTCTGAACCTACATTCGTAGAGACTCCTCCTAAGGTTAATAAACTAAATAGAGTCTTTGATGTCAAACCTAGATCTGTGGAGGTATTTCCTGTTCCAGAGGGCATGTCAGACATTATTTCTCAGGAATTGGAGAAGCCGGGTGTTCTATTTTCCCCGTCTCCTGTCTTTAAAAATATGTTTCCTGTTGCAGACTCTGTGCGAGACCTTTAGATGGAGCTATATCTACATTAGCCAAGCGAACCACTATTCTTCTTGAGGATAGTACCTCCTTCAAGGATCCTATGAATAGGAAACTGGAACGGTACTTAAGAAAACATTTTCTTCACCAAGGTCTGCTATGGCAGCCAGTTGCTAGTATGGCGGCAGTCACTGGTGCGGCCTCTTACTGGTGCGACTCCTTATCGGATCTGATTTTGGAGTATACTACAGTAGAGGAGATCCAAGACAGGATCAAGGCTTTAAAACTGGCTAATACCGTCATCTTTGATGCCAGTATGCAAGTAGTTTGAGTGCAAAGACTTCTAGCCTTGCAATTCTATCTCGCAGAGCCTTGTGGCTAAAGTCTTGGTCAGCGGACATGGTGTCCAAGTCTAGACTTCTGCCTTTTCCTTTTTAAAGGTAAGACCTTATTTGGTCCTGGTCTGGCTGAAATCATTTTCACAGTCACGGGTGGAAAGGGAGCTTTTCTGCCTCAGGATAAGAAGGTTAGACTTTTAATTTTCATTCCTTTTGCAACTTCAAGGGACAAAAATCCTCTTCTTCTTCCAACCCTGAACAATCCAAACCCTTATGGAGATCTAACCAACCTTGGAATAAGGGTAAGCAATCCAAGAACCCTTCCTCTGAGAAGGACCTTTGAAAAAGCCATTTGATGTGGCAAAACATGTTAGGGACGTTAAGGCAATGGTGAGGAGTCCTAGGAGCTCCTGTGTTTTTAGCAAGCCTTAAGCTTCCGACAAATTACTGTAGTCTACTATTATAATATATTTACTTTTTCAAATATATATACTCAATATTTATCTACGAACGTTATGAGTGGTAGCTATCAGCTATCTGCACTTTATACCCAATCACAGATACTATGGTGAATGAGAGTGAATGAATGAATACTTTTTAACTGAGTGTGATGAAATCCTGATAAATGACAAACCAGATCTATACTTGGTTAGAGCGGGCACATTTGATATATGACAGTGCATGGATCATTACAATGATACGCCGGTATATAAGTGAACCGAACGCCGTGAGTCAATATTGAAGCCAATTAGTATATGCATGAGAGCGTGTTTGCGATATCTCGTACCGACGGTGCATAACCAGAGACCTATAGAAATCAGACTAACGGTACATTTAACCTAATACATATTCTAATTTGGCAGATGCAAACGTGATTTAAGCTGTATCAAAGTTGACATACCTAAACAGCTAACTGAGACGGTATTATTTACATAACATGAACCTGCATGATTGAATACATTAACAATTGAGCGTGATGATATTGTTAAGATAAGAAATAATTAACCTGCTCTAATTGTTGTTAATACGGGGGTCACCTGATACAAGACAGCGTACAGATCGTTTGAATTGCACGCTGCTACAAAGGTGGAACCCGATGCTGTGATTCAGTAACTAAGTCAAACAACACATGCACAAGTGGGTGTAAGGGAAAACCTGCATCAACTGGGTATTATAAGCAATTAATACAAGCCAGGTGGATGGTACATTTAACCTAATATTTAACCAACACTGGCAAGACATAAACGCAACTAGAGCTGTTATGTTAGTTGAGATAATACAGTGGCTCACTGGGATATTACTGTTTATATAATATGAACTCTGCTATATAGGTGATAGTGCAACGCTTTATTCATTGCAATACTACATACTATTACTCATATCTTCAGGCCGGTTTGCCTGATAGACCTAACGGTAAAGGGTACTATTTGAGCACAAACCAATACGCCTAGGGTCACATATGATAGCCCAGACTGATTATCATTAACGAGTACCACGAACAATAAGATATATTATATACTCAGTATAGTGAATTAAGACTATAGCTAATTAATTGGCAAACGCAAGTCTGAATGATAGGGAATATTAACATAGCATATCAGTTGCCTCGGATACCTTGTGTATAATTAGCACAGTTCAGCTATATAGTGTATCAAACTTTCTGCAATCCTAATAGCCACTTCTGTTACCTTAAGTGCTACAATGCTCCTGGGTTAACAAATTATTGATCAAATTAGATATTGATTACAATATCTGATCAACATTTAAATTGTAACTTGAGCGCCTCCAGCAATTATTACATCCTAATTACCTTGGTATTAATATTTTCATGAGTAACAACATAGTCGCGTGTTGCTTATCATCTTAATTCACTGTGAGCAAATAAAACAATAGTATACAAGGTTACACACCCAGTACAGTATTCTTACTTATTAGACTTGGTTTGTATCTCAATTAAATCACAAGATCTGGTTCACAGCTAACAGTCGAACAATCTAACTGTTTAATCACACCAGTGGTATCATAATCATTTTATTCTCTCATTCTTTGAGCCAATATACTTATACAGTGAGCCAATCCAATTCACATACTATTATTAGTGACGTTATTGACTTATTGGATATTGGATCTCTATCTATACAGTGGATATTCTAGATATCCCCACATAGTGTTGTGGATTGGGTGAGATACTATTGACTAGAAGTATTCCACTCAAATTTTAGTATACTACAGTCGGTGCTGTAGCGTGTTTTTAATGTGTTATCCTATTTTATTTTTGACCCCAATAAAAGTTACATTTTAACTATAGCTCAATCTACTTGTCTCTCCTATTCTATCCTTGGAATAAACTAGTGATAATTATACGAATTATCTAAAACTGACATGGGAGTGCTCCCAAGTTTATTCTTTTTCTCTCAATTCAAGTATCTAGTTATATACACACAGCACCCAAACCCAGCCGTATTAGTTGGCTCAATAAAGGAAATACAGGTCTCTTGTACACAAGTAGTGCCATTGGTAACCTTCTCAATCTACCTTCCTCTGAGAAGGGTCTGCCCCCGATCTAAGTTCGAATCAAGTAGGGGGCAGACTTTCCTTCTTTCAAGAGGCTTGGATTCACGATGTCCCCAAACCTTGGGCGGTGGAAGTAGTCACTCAGGGATACAAGATAGGGTTCAAATCTCGTCCTCCCAGGGACAGATTTCTCCTGTAAAGTTTTCCCTGCAAACTAGGAAAAAAGAGAGGAATTCTTGCACTGTGTCAGGGATCTCACTTCTCTAGGAGTGATTACCCCTGTTCCTCTGGCAGAACAGGGTCGAGGATTCTATTCTAACCTATTTGTGGTTACCAAAAAGGAGGGAACCTTTTGACCCATTCTAGACCTCAAGTGTCTCAACAAATTTCTCAGGGTTCCGTCTTTCAAAATGGAGACTATTCTTTCTATTCTCCCTTTAGTACAGGAGGGTCAGTACATTACTATGATGGACCTAAAGGACGCATATCTTCATGTTCCTATACACAAGGATCATTTCCAATTCCTTCTGTTTGCCTTCCTGGACAAAGACTTCCAATTTGTAGCCCTGCCTTTTGGCCTAGCCACTGCCCCCCAAATCTTTACAAAGGTTCTAGGGGCTCTTCTGGCAGTAGCCAGATCTCAAGGAATTGCGGTGGCGCCATACCTGGATGATATCTTGGTTCAGGGGCCATTTTTTTATTTAGCAAAACCTTTTAAAAAAAAATCTTTATCACACAGCAACGAAAAGTATTACATGAATCAACATGATCAAATCGAACAGAGGGTCATGCAGGACCCCTGAGACAGAAATAAAAGATTAGATGCAAAATAAGATCACAAGTCTCTGTTATTGCATTTTACTATTTTACCTAAAAAAAGAAGACAAATAAACACATAGACTAACAACAAAAAAGTGAGAGAGAAAAAAAAGGAAAAAATCAGTCAAACCACCTCCCCCTAACCTCCCCTCCTCCATCACCCCTCCACGATATCACTAGCATTGTCAAGCCATATGCTAGGTAAATGGCCGGCAAGCAAAATCCCATACTAATTCTCTGTTGTCAATTCTCCACTCTCACGGGAGTTCCTTTGTACCAAGCACCAAGGTATGCTTTTTTGGCTAACGATCATAGACTCGATTTCCATGAAGATTTTCTTAACAGAAACCAGAAAGGCCAAACTTATTTCTACCTGTCTTTCAGTCTTCTGCCCGCCTCGCATTGGCGCAGTGTATGGAAGTGATTGGTCTAATGGTGGCTTCCATGGACATTATTCCTTTTGCTTGATTCCATCTGAGACCTCTACAGTTATGCATGCTCAGACAATGGAACGGAGATCACTCGGACCTCTTTTAGAGGATAGTCTTAGACAATATGACGAGAGACTCTCTGGACTCTCTCTCACAGGACCATCTGTCTCAAGGCACATGCTTCTTGAGACCATCCTGGGAGATTGTGACTACAGATGCCAGTCTTTCAGGCTGGGGAGCTGTTTTGGGTTCCTTAAGAGCTCTGCCGAACCGGACATCACCGTCACTATAATAAATATATTAACCCCTAAACCGCCGCACTCCCGCCTCGCAAACACTAGTTACATTTTATTAACCTCTAATCTGCCGTCCCTAACATCGCCGCCACCTACCTACATTTATTAACCCCTAATCTTCTGCCCCTAACGTCGCCACCGCTATATTAAAGTTATTAACCCCTAAATCTAAGTCTAACCCTAACCCCCCCAACTTAAATATAATTTAAATAAAATAACTATCATTAACTAAATAATTCCTATTTAAAACTAAATACTTACCTATAAAATAAACCCTAAGCTAGCTACAATATAACTAATAGTTACATTGTAGCTAGCTTAGGGTTTATTTTTATTTTACAGGCAAGTTTGTATTTATTTTAACTAGGTAGAATAGTTAGTAAATAGTTATTAACTATTTAAAAGCTACCTAGCTAAAATAAAGACAAAAGTACCTGTAAAATAAAATCTAACCTAAGTTACAATTACACCTAACACTACCACTATAATTAAATTAATTCCCTAAATTAAATAAAATTATCTAAAGTACAAACCCCCCCACTAAATTACAGAAAATAATAAAAAAATACAAGATTTTTAAACTAATTACACCTAATCTAATCCCCCTAACAAAAAAAGCCCCCCAAAATAAAAAAAAGCCCTACCCTACACTAAATTACAAATAGCCCTTAAAATCCCCCCAACATTAAAACCCACCACCCACACAACCAACCCTACTCTAAAACCCACCCAATACCCCCTTAAAAAAACCTAACACTAACCCCTTGAAGATCACCTTACCGGGAGACGTCTTCATCCAACCGGGCAGAAGTGGTCCTCCAGACAGGCAGAAGTCTTCATCCAAGCCGGGTAGAAGTGGTCCTCCAGACGAGCAGAAGTCTTCATCCAGACGGCATCTTCTATCTTCATCCATCCGGCGCGGAGCGGATCCATCTTCAAGACATCCGACGTGGAGCATCCTCTTCATCCGGAGTCTTCTTACTAAATGACGGTACCTTTAAGTGACGTCATCCAAGATGGCGTCCCTTCAATTCCGATTGGCTGATAGAATTCTATCAGCCAATCGGAATTAAGGTAGAAAAAATCCTATTGGCTGATGCAATCAGCCAATAGGATTGAGCTGGCATTCTATTGGCTGTTCCAATTAGTGAGGCAGTGAGCGGAGTTGGAAGCGAGGCTCGTGATGTCAACACAACTTAGTTGTATCTCTGTGAATCGGATAAGACCGTAGCAAAGTAGATTGAGTAGCAAAGGTAACTGAATGTAAACTTGATTCAAATTAGTATTTAGCAAACAGTTGAAAACAGTAAGTAAGCACATATGATGATGATCAATGCATAAAACAATTCAAGTTGAAAAGGGCAAACTTGTAATAGCGAAGTGTCCCACGAAGCAGAGAGGTAAACGTCTCAAAGAGAGCAGGATTCAAAGTAGTCTTTTCTTCAGGCCCTGGTCAGAATCAGGCCTGTGTTTAAACCTGTTGCTCCTCCGTGGATTTTTAATCTTGTTCTTAGGGTTCTGCAACAGGCTCTGTTTGAGACTATGTACTCTGTTGACATTTAAGTTATTGTCTTGGAAGGTTTTGTTTTTACTAGCCATTTCTTCTACTCGTAGAGTCTCTAAGCTTTCGGCTTTACAGTGTGACCCCCATTATCTTATTTTCCATGCGGATAAGATGGTCTTTCGTACCAAATTGGAATTTTTTCCTAAGGTGGTTTTGGGCCATTTATCAATCAGGAAATTGTCATTCCTTCATTCTGTACTAATCCTTCTTCTCATAAGGAATGTCTGTTACATAACCTGGATGTAGTGCCTGCTTTGAAATTCTATCTGCAGGCTACTAGGGATTTTTGGCAATCTTCTGCCCTTTTTGTTGTTTTTTTCTGGTAAACGTAAGGGCCAGAAGGCCACTTCAACTACTCTTTCCTTTTTGGTTGAGGGTTGTTATTCTGTTGGCCTATGAGACAGCTGGTCAGCCTCCTGGGAGGATTACGGCTCATTCGACTAGGGCTGTCTCTTCTTCCTGGGCCTTTAAAAATTAGGCTACTGTGGAGAAAATCTGCAAGGCGGTCACTTGGTCCTTGTTGCATACATTTTCCAAATTTTCCAAATTCAATGTTTTTGCCTCTGCTGAGGCTTTTTTTGTGAGGAAGGTTCTCCAGGCGGTGGTGCCTTCAGTTTAGGTCCGCCTGTCTTGTTCTCCCTCCTTTCTATTCTGTGTCCTCTAGCTTGGGTATTGGTTTCCACTAGTAATTAGAATGGATTCGTGGACTCTCCATACCATTGGAAAGAAAACAAAATTGATGCTTACCTGATAAATTATTTTTTTTCCTGGCATGGAGAGTCCACGACCTACCCTTATCTAAATTTTTAGACGTCTTATTTTGTTTTGTCATTTTCTAAACTTCAGGCTCTATACCCTTTGTGTCCTCTTCTCTTTCCATATTCCTTCAGCTGAATGACTGGAGATTGTGGGAAGTAGGAGGATACTTAAAGCTTTGCAGGGGTGTTCTTTGCCTCCTCCTGATGGCCAGGAGTGGAATTCCCACTAGTAATTAGAATGAATTTGTGAACTCTCCATGCCAGGAAAGAAAATAATTAATCAGGTAAGCATAAATTTTGTTTTTGCAATCGGATTTTACTCATAATATTGTGACTACACTGTACCATCCGTGTTCTATAATAATATATATCTATAGATATATATTAATATAGAACACGTTTAATACAGTGCAATTGCAATATTATAAGTAAAACACATGATCACGCAATCGTGATCGCAATATTATGAAATATGAATATTACAAACATATTGAGAATGTGCAATCTTAATCTTAAAATAAGTAAAAATACACATATTCTAACATTACACTATACAATCCCCAGCTCCTATAGTTTTTAATAGGAAGTGTTTTTTTTTGTCTTTATTATCAAACACCTAGATTACAAGTTTTGCGCTATAGAGGTTGTTAAACGAACACAACAAAAGTTGCATTATTTCATCCTCCATAACGCTGCCATTACAGGTTTTTGAAAAGCCGCCTTGTGCATGCGATATGGTAGCGATGAGCTCCATACCGCACAAAATCCAAAGGGCTGAGAATACGTGCTTGTGCACGCTTTTCCCATAGATCATCAATGGGGAGAGAACCTAACACCTGAAGTGCGGAATGGCGATCGCCGTAACGCAACCCCATTGATGTCTATGGTGAAACAAGTTATGTTTAAACCTAACATAAACCCCAAGTCTAAACACCCCTGATCTGCTGCTCCCAACATTGCCGCCACCTAAATAAACTTATTAACCCCTAATCTGCTGCCCCCGACATCGAAATAAACTTATTAACCCCTAATCTGCCCCTCCCGATATCGCCGCCACTATAATAAAGTTATTAACCCCTATTCCCCCGCACCCCAACATCGCAGACACTATAATAAAGATATTAACCCCTATTGCGCCGCTCCCCGACATCGCCGCTACTAAATAAAGTTATTAATCCCTAAACCTCTGGCCTCCCACATTACTGCTACTAAATAAACCTATTAACCCCTAAACTGCCAGCCCCCCACATCGCAAAAAACTAAATTAAACTATTAATCCCTAAACCTAACAACCCCCTAACTTTAAATTATCGCGATGCTGGGAGCGGCAGATTAGGGGTTAATAAATTTCATTTAGTGTTTGCGATGCGGGAGGGCCTCAGTTTAGGGGTTAATAGGTAGTTTATGGGTGTTAGTGTACTTTGTAACAGTTTAGTTATGAGTTTTGTGTAACAATTTTGTTGCGCAAAACTCATAACTACTGCTCTCAGATTGCGGAACGGATCGTGTCGGTATAGGCTGGAACGCAAGCATTTTAGCCTCACCGCACAACTTGTAATACCGGTGCTATGGAAAGCCCACGAAAAAAGGTCATTTTTTTGAGTGCGGGATCGACGTTGCATTACAGGGTAAAATGCTTGCGGTATAGCTATACCGACAAGACTCGTAATGGCTGAATTGCGTTTTTTACTCTGAAATGGCCATTTTTTCAGCGTTAAAACCGGATGGCAAAACTCGTAATCTAGGTGATTGTCTATTGCAGACATGATGAATACATGGGAGTAACTTCTATTTTAATGGGAAACATTGCCGTGGGTTTCTAATATTCAAAGCACTGTCCTCCATCATATCTATCCCTTTTCAGCCATATCAGTTTTCACTGGCGATATTTCCCAGTGTGACAAATCTAGTGAGTGTACAGTGAAACTGAATATATATATATATATATATATGCATAATTTGAAGTGTTACTAAACAGAAAACTTAGTTTATTTATATAGAATATATCAACAGACAGACAGACTGCGAGTCTGGCAAAACCAAACAGGCAATAGCTTGTCGGTCTGTCAATGTTTTGAATATTGGGGCCTCTCTCTACTAGTCTGTTAGCCCTGACCGAGTAAGAAATTATAGTGGACAAGTAAGAAATTGGAAATTTTTCCTTTATTTAACATTGAGACATCGAGTGAACGAGTACATTTTTTCCCTTTCTCGGGGCTAGTAACTTTTCTCCCTTGATGACTAAACCATAGTTTTTCCACCCCGTATATACGTTTGTATGTATGTGTGTGTGTGTGTGTGTGTATATATATATATGTATATGTGTGTGTGTGTATGTATATATATATATTATTATTTATTTTATTATTTTTTTCTTATATATTTTTTCAAAAAAATTATATACAATATTTCAGTAGTAAAATATTGCAAATCTGTCCACCTCACTTTTACTTTATCTGTTATACTATTCTGTGTTACAGGCAAACAGGAAGGCCAACTACATAGTTCCTGTTGAAATGTTCTGTGTTGAGCAAATTTGCCCATTAATTATTATTCCCGCAGATGTTTCCAACTGGCGTTTATGGCAGTCTGAACCTGTGAGTAAAGAAATTAAATGTACACAGATATCAAAAAGCAGTTATGTGAAAAAGTTAAATGTCATGTTTATTAGTTTCAAAGCCACAGTTATGTAGACACTACGTGAAATAAGTTTGCTTGCTTGATCCTATGAAATTTAATAATACAGCCCTGGAGATTGTAACAACAGCAAAACAAGGACAAATACTCCATATTATTTTATTTGTGTTGTGCACCTTTCTATTACCCTTGACCCTTGTGTTAGCAAACCCTCCCAAAATCTGTAGAGCAGTTTTAATAAAAGCGCCATTCAAACAGAAATGTTATTAAAGGGACATAAAAACACTAATTGCATTTTAGAAACATTGGGCTCCATTTATAAATAGCAGATGCTGCTTCGAATGCCCATCATTTCAGGATCGCCTCAAACGGATGTTAAGAAGCAGCGGTAATAAGACCGCTGTTCCTTAACCTGTACGCCACCTTTTAGGTGGCAGATTGAAATCATCCTGATCTGATAAAATCAGGATGATTGATAGCCCCTGCTAGCGGCCGATTGGCTGCCAGTGAACAGGGGGTGGCATTGCACAAGGATTTCACTAGAAATGTTTGTGCAATCTTAAATGCGGCTAGCGTTTGCTGTCCGCATTTAACGATGTAGAGCAGACATAATTCGCTATAGCAAATCATGTCCACTCGACATATGATAAATCTACCCCCTAGTATTTAGGTTATTCTCCAACTCTCTCTAATCATGGGTGCCACCACGTTGAAATCTACCTTACATTGCACTCCACTCTTGACATGATCGCACGTATTCAGCAACTCTCCCTGACGTATCTGCAGTGTAACCTAGATTTTAAAATGGCAGCACCCATAACAAGAGGGAGGTGCGTGAAATGTATTTAGTGTTTAGTATCCCTTTTAAGCACTGAGAGATTTGAGACCAGAATATCAATGTATTTTCAAATATTATGCGGTAATGTTACAATTAAACCATTCATTACCACTATGCCATCTTTCTGTCCACCTTCAAGAGCAATATCATTAAAAGTTCTTTTCTATTAAACTATCCATATTTTAGATGAACAAATGTGACATATATTTAATATGATATCTGATTCCTGTAAAGGTATTTGACAGCAAGATTTAAAGTGTGGCACGTAACAAAATGGGAGTAATAGTTTGGTTTAGTAGGATTTTAAGGGACATAAATACCAACATTAAACTTTCATGGTTCAGATAGAGCATGCAAGGGGACATTCTAGTTATATTGCATAACCTAATTAGTCCGTAGTCCAGGATTGAACAAATAATTCTTCATTTGGCATCCATTTCTAGTTTTGCATGGTTTGAAAGTAAATATAAATTGAAAGATTAATTATGCATTCCACATAAAATAACATTATATATATATATATATATATATCAATGAAAAAGAGTGTACATACAACCAATATATATTTCAGAACTTCAGAACATGTACACTTTGTATATTTATAAATACTTAGAAAATATTTTACTTTGAGTAGAACATTGGAATGTGAAATATTTACAGTAAATACACGGTATAACACTATTAAATATGAATATTTCATAAATATACTTTTTCATGTTTTCATCTACTTATCTGCAAAGGGCTGTGATGTGATGCACTTATATATATACAGGCAGTCCCCGGGTTACGTACAAGATAGGGACTTTAGGTTTGTTCTTAAGTTGAATTTGTATGTAAGTTGGAACAGGCAATTTTTTTAGGTGAAACTCTAGCCAAACATTTTTTTTTGTTTTGGATAGAATACGATAAAGTTTGTTTTGCTATCTGTGCCCCTGTTCAGAAAATTTCACATCACTTTCTGTCCTTGTGACAATTGGATTTTCAGTATTTTGGATTATCCTGGAAAGAAGGATTGTCGATAAAGCTCTATTTTCTCTGTATGTAAGTACGAGTTGTACTTAAGTCGGATGTCTGTAACCCGAGGACTGCCTGTATATATATATGTGTCTATATGTGTGTACATATGTATTTATGTGTTTATATGTGTATACTGTATATGTCTCTAAATACATATATGCACATATAAATACATGAATACTTCTGTAAACACATATAAACATATAGAAAGACAAAAACAAGAGAAGTGCAGACACCGGATCTCTGTGCAGCGTTAAAAACACCTTTAATCAGGCCCCTAACACAAGGCTGAAACTCACTAGAACAAAGATAAAAATGTGCATTCAGATACACAAAGTATCATCATGACATAGGGTATTTGTCTTGCATCAAAGTTTCTGTAGCGTGGTTCCATTTTACCCAATAAGTTAGCTTTATTACCCCTCTTTAATGAGTAATGCCTTTCCTAATTCCTATAAATTTGACTATTTTCTTAGGATTCTTATTATGGACACTTTCAAAATGTCTAGCGGACACGATTCACTGTAGCATACACTGTCAGCATTTAACATTGCACAAGCATTTCTGGTGAAATGCTTGTGCAGTGCCGCCCCCTGCTCACTGGCGGACAATTGGCCGATAGCAGGGGACATCAATCATCCCATCAAGCATCCGCTGCTTAATAAATGGAGCCCATAATATTTATCAAAGCCTTTTTTAATATTATTTACATGTTCTATAAATCTTGCGGACAAGTTTCTAGAGGTGCGGCCCATGTATTGCAATTTACAAGAACATTCTAATAAATAAATTACATTACTAGATTTACATGCTCTTTCTTGTTCTTTTTTTAATACTCTTTACTATTAAAACATTTACATCCCGCACTTATAAAAACTTTTAAGTTCATTGTTTAACAAAGTAATTTTAGATTAATCTATCAAAAAACTCTTAATTAATTAAAATTAATTAATTTATCTTTTATATTAGGAGTTTTTTTTTAAAGATCATTATAAAAATAATGAGCTAATTTGAAAATGTTAACTACTCTTTAGAAAGGCAGTTTTACCTGCTGAAACACTTAAGGCACTTTTTATTAAAGCTGTATTTTTGAGCTGTATGTTTGATTTTAAAGATCAGTTAAAATATATTTGAACTTTTATATAGTTCTGAGTTGCTGAGAATGAACAAATCTGGGAGCAGCTTGTTGCTGTGATGAAATAATAAACACTTTTTGGATCTACACTCACTGACCACTTTATTAGTTACACCTTGCTAGTACCGGCTTGGACCCCCTTTTGCCTTCAGAATTGCCTTAATTCATTGTGGCATAGATTCAACAAGGTGTTGGAAACATTCCGCAGACATTTTGGTCCATATTGACATGACAGCATCACACAGTTGCTACAGATTTGTCTCATCAATGATGTGAATGTCCCATTCCACTACATCCCAAAGGTGCTCTATTGGATTTAGATCTGGTGACTGTGGAGGCCATTGGAGTACAGTGAACTCATTGTCATGTTTCAGAAACCAGTTTGAGATGATTTGAGCTTTGTGACATGGTGCATTATCCTGCTGGAAGTAGCCATCAGAAGATGGGTGCACTGTAGTCATAAAAGAATGGACATGGTCAGCAACAATACTCAGGTAGGCCATGGTGTTACTAAGGGGCCCAAAGTGTGCCAAGAAAATATCCCCACACCATTAAACTAGCACCAGCCTGAACCGTTGATACAAGGCAGGATAGATCCATGGTTTCATGTTGTTTACACCAAATTCTGACCCTACCATCTAAATGTTGCAGCTGAAATCGAGACTCATCAGACCAGGCAACATTTTTCCAATCTTCTATAGTCTAATTTTGGAGAGCCTGTGCGAATTGTAGCCTCAGTTTCCTGTTCTTAGCTGACAGAAGTGGCACCCGGTGTGGTCTTCTGCTGCTGTAGCCCATTTGCTTCAAGGTTCGACGTGTTGTGCATCGTATGCAGATGGTATTCTGCATACTTTGGTTGTAACAAGAGTTTATTTGAGTTACTGTTGCCTTTCTATCATCTTGAACCAGTCTCCTCTGACCTCTGATATCAACAAGGCATTTTGGTCCACACAACTGCCGCTCACTGGATATTTTCTCTTTTTCGGACCATTCTCTGTAAACCCTGTGCGTGAAAATCTCAGTAGATCAGCAGTTTTTTTAAATACTCAGACTACCCCGTCTGGCACCATCAACCAAGCCACGTTCAAAGTCACTTAAATCCCATTTCTTTCCCATACTGATGCTCGGTTTGAACTTTAGCAAGTCGTCTTCGCCACGTCTAGATGCCTAAATGCATTAAGTTGCTGCCATGTGATTGACTGATTAGCAATTTGTGTTACCAAGCAAATAACAGGTGTACCTAATAAAGTGGCTGGTGAGTGTATATTTCCTCTTCCTCTGTATTTTCCATTTATTGGTGAATTGTGCTAGAGGGTACTACACTATATTGTGATTCATTTCCTTTCAAGATTTTCATCATAAGTTGCAGCGTAAATGTTGAATTGCCGCCGTCGGAAATTGTAAGACATTGGGTTAGATTATAAGTGGAGCACAAAATATCACTTTCGCGAAAGCTATATTTGCATTCAAATTCGTAATACCAGCGCACGCAAATGTGAACTGGTATTACAAATTAGGTGCAATGCAAACTCGAACTCACGTTCGCATTACACGGAAGCATTTTGTTCACAAGAGAGCGCTTCCATAGGCTCCAATGGGAACCTCATTCTCATGCTGTGAGGCACAGCTGAGAACCTAGCACAGCAAAGGGGGTAAGTATAAACACATATTAACACATAAATATATATGTATATAAGCATATACATATATATTTACTGGGAAGACATAGTCCCCATAGACCGCAATGTAAAGTCACACCCACCAACTTTAACCCATTATTACTGCTTCTTGCAGTTATATTTAAAAAAAAAAAAAAAAAAAACACCACTGTATTTTAGGAGCAATTGGGGGACATTTAGAAAATGAACCAGAGATCTGATCTCTGGTTATTCCACAAGCTCACGGTAGCAATAACCAGCCACTTGTAATGGCTGGTTATTTATCTCACGCCCGTAAACGGGTGAATTAACCCATTAAGGGCACACGATAAATTAGCGCTCCACTTGTAATCCAGCCCATTGTTTTTGGTTGGTGAGATCCAGTCATTGATTATACTTTTATTATTTCATGTTGATGGGACTTAAAGGAATGGAATTGAAAGGTCAAATTTGAAATGTTCATAAAATACTTCTAGAAAAAGTTATTACTGTTTCAGTGGCATACGCACATATGCTACGTGTGGTTATATGAGCATGATTCACACCATGACTGCTGCGCATGTGTATTGTATCAGTGAAGACTTAGTTTGTGTCATACAAGCCACTGCTAACTCTCTGAGAAGGTCCCCTGTTTGAATACTGGTGCACAGGACACAAACCGTAATAACCTTTACTAGAAGCATTTTTTTGCTAATGGAAGTATATTGCAAAAATGCTTCTATGTCAAATGTAAAACCACCCTTGCATATTTCAGTTTTGACCTTTCTATCCCTCTAAGAGGCAAATCTAGTATTCAAACTGGTTTTCACTTTTTGAAGTCTCCACCCTTTCGTTAGTGATTATAGGTGAGAGACAGGTGACACTCAATGTCAACAATAGCATCTCACTTTACCAACCACTTCAATCTTAAAGGGACACTGAATCCCAAAAAATTTTTTCCGGGATTCAGATAGAACATGAAATTTTAAGCAACTTTCTAATTTACTCCTATTATCAAATTTTCTTTATTCTCTTTATATCTTTATTTGAGATGCAAGAATGTAAGTTTAGATGCCGGCCCATTTTTGGTGAACAACCTGGGTTGTCCTTGCTAATTGGTGGATAAATTCATCCACCAATAAAAACATGCTCTCCAGAGTTCTGAACCCAAAAAAAAAAGCTTAGATGCCTTCTTTTTCAAATAAAGATAGCAAGAGAACGAAGAAAAATTGATAATAGGAGTCAATTAGAAAGTTGCTTAAAATTGCATGCTCTATCTGAATCACAAAAGAAAAAAATTGGGTTCAGTGTCCCTTTAATAAAGCTCACCCCACTGTTTGCTTTTTTTTCCCCATTTTTTTTAATTAAATGCAAATAACTGAAATGACTGAATACATATGCTCACTTCTTACAGTTTTCTAGATTTGAAATAAGGTGGAAAAATATTCTATTGCTGTTAGTCAAATGTCTTCAATACATTATCATCTCCATGTATACAGGAGCCTGATGAAAATGCATTCCCAGCTATATTTTGTCGTTTTCCATTTATCTTCAACTTTGACACCAAGATTCAAGCTTTGCACTTTGACATACTCAGCAAAAAGACGGTAGGTGTTAGTGGAATTTTGTATTGTATTGCTTATTATAACTTGTTTAACATTAATAATATGTGATTGTTTACAGCTAATGTGGAAATGGAATAGCCACTTATCAATTCTTGAAGAAAAGACACGTTGTACTTTATCATATAAGATCTCAACTGCATGTTGGTTTATTTGTGGTGTAGAAAGTGGTGCAGTTGAGAGCATAATGTAGACACCAATCACCATTGGTTCCCTGCTGCTATACTTGTGTCTCCCAAATGGGACTTTACCTATGTCTAACACCTTTCATGATTCAGATAGAGCGTACAATTTTAAACAACTTTCCAATTTACTTCTATTATCAACTTTTCTTAGTTTTCTTGGTATTCTTTGTTAGAAAGCAGGAAAGTAATCTTTTTCATCTCATGTAGTGTTCCAGATGTGTACGCTACCTATTTAAGTAACTCTTCAACAATGAATATGATGAGAACGAAGCAAATTGGACATATTTTTAAAATTGTATGCTCTATCTTAACCATGAAAGAAAAACTTGTTTTATTTCTCTTTAAAGGGACATAATACTCATATGCTAAATCACTTGAAACTGATGCAGTATAACTGTAAAAAGCTGACAGGAAAATATCACCTGAGCATCTCTATGTAAAAAAGGAAGATATTTTACCTCACAATTTCCTCAGCTCAGCAGAGTCAGTTCTGTGTAAAAAGTTATACTCAGCTGCTCCCAGCTGCAGGTAAAAAATTTAAAAAAAATGAAGAAATGAACAGCAGCCAATCAGCATCAGCAGTGCTGAGGTCATGAACTCTTACTGTGATCTCATGAGATTTGACTTAACTCTCATGAGATTTCATAGTAAGCTTCCTTTACCTGATTGGTGAAATAATATGAGAGTGCACGATGCTAGTCCCTTCAGATGTCCCAGGACAGACACACTAAAATGCTGCTTAGAAATCCTTTACAATGGGAGGTGGCTACTGAGGAACTTTTGAGGTAAAATATCTTTCTTTTTTACATAGAGATGTTCAGGTGATATTTTCTAATCAGCTTTTTACAGCTATGCTGCATCACTTTCAAGTGTTTAAACATTTGGGTATTATGGCCCTTTAAATACATAGTAAGATGGGTTCTGTAATGCAAAAATGTAATTCTCTAACAATTTAGAACATGTATTTTAGCAGTAGAATGCCCTTTGAAATTTTCACCATTTTTTGTTATTCACCATGATGTGCCTCATTTTTGAAAGAGGGCTTTCTTATCTTTTGCTTTAATGATCTATTTTTTTTATTCAGTTTATTTCACTGTTCTCCTTTCATTACTGAAAACTAGGTGTATAATGAGTTAATTTAGTTGCATTGTTTTTATTGACCATGTGCTATCTAGAAGGCCAAGCAATCTCTCATTTGAAAGAGGAGTTTTACTTTTTTAAGTAATAGTGTCATTGGTGTATGACTTTATATTTGGTAAGTAAGAGGCACAGTTTCAAACCCTCCCACACTCATTTATTACTCTAAATCATGGATAGTAAACTACCATATTAACTGTGATAATGTTACAAATAGAGGGTCAAGTGAATATGAGTTCAGGATAATATTCCAGAAATATGCTGAAGCTATCCAGGAGCTTTTGTCGCCCCCAGACATACACATATTATTATTGTCTATTTATGTAGTGTCCACATATTACGCAGTGCTGTAATATTAAAGGGACAGTCAAGTCCAAAAAAAACTTTCATTTTTCAAATAGGGCATGTAATTTTATACAACTTTCCAATTTACTTTTATCAACAATGTTGCTTTGTTCTCTTGGTATTCTAGTTGAAAACAAACCTAGGAAGGCACATATGATCATTTCTAAGCCCTTGAAGACTGCCTCTATTTTATTTACTTTTCACAGCAGGGGAGAGCAAGCTCATGTAGGCCATATAGATAGCATTGTGATCACGCTTGTGGCTAGTGGCTGACACTGCACTAATTGGCTAAAATGCAAGTCAATAGATAATAACTAAAAGTCATGTGATTAGGGGCGGTCAGAAGATGCTTAGATACAAGTTAGTCACAGAAGTAAAAAGTGTATTAATATAACAGTGTTTGTTTTGCAAAACTGCGGAATGGGTAATAAAGGGATTATCTATCTTTTTAAACAACAAAAAATCTGGTGTTGACTGTCCCTTTAAGTGTACAGTGGTGGGGTACAATATCCAGTAGACAATACATAAATCATAAGAGTGGAGAGCCCTTCCCTTGAGTCACTGTAAGCTGTAAAACAACTTAACGTGATCAATAGGACAAGTGGACTCGTGAGCTTACATTTTACACGTACACACAAATACATACATATACACAGCACACATACATACACACAAACGCATACATACACTCATAAATACATACATACAAACAAACAGACAAACACATACATACAGTACATACATAAATACATACATGCACACAAACACATACATACATGCATACAGACACACATAAATACATACATGCATACATACGCACAAACACATACATGCATATGTACACACATAAATACATACATACACACAAATACATACATACACATAAACACAAACATGCATAGAGAAACACATAAATACATACATGCATACATACGCACAAACACATACATGCATATGTACACACATAAATACATACATACACACAAATACATACATACACATAAACACAAACATGCATACAGAAACACATAAATACATACATGCATACATACACATATAAATACATACATACACACAAACAAACACATACATGCATACGTACGTACACATATAAATACATACATACACACAAATACATACATACACACAAATACATACATACACATAAACACAAACATGCATACAGAAACACATATATACATACATGCATACATACACATATAAATACATACATACACACAAACACATACATGCATATGTACACACATAAATACATACATACACACAAATACATACAGAAACACATAAATACATACATGCATACACATATAAATACATACATACATACACATAAACACAAACATGCATACAGAAACACATAAATACATGCATACATACACACATAAAAACATACATACACACAAACACATACATGCATATGTACACACATAAATACATACACAAACATACAGGAATTATGAAAAATTATGAGCACATTTTTACCCCATGAGACATGATTCTAAAATGTAATTTGCAATTTTTATATTAATTAATTTTAACATCATACATTGTAGCTCTTGGTGCAGCTCTCATAAATTGTATGAACAGACATTAAACTGTTTTTCGCTATCTATGTTTAAAATGCTGGAAACAACTTAACTTAAAAAGAATGGTTATTACTAACCACTCTATTGTCTCTCCGCCAGTGCCTAGGTCTCTCTTGAGTCATTCTCTTATTTTAACCCTTTACCAGTGTTAATTTCGTCGACTAAAATGACTATAAAACTAAAGAAATTCTGATGACTAAAATACGACTAAAACTAAAATGACATTTTAGTCAAAAGACTATGACTAAAACTAAATCAAAATGACATTTTAGTCAAAAGACTGCGACTAAAACTAAATCAAAATGTGCTGACAAAAACATTTTATGCAAGTTGTTATAATCAATCCATATCCGATTACTGCTCTTTTGTAAAAATTTACGAAACTTAATTTTATTAAAATTTAAGATAGACATGTTATATACCACAACAGTTAAATCTGTTAAATCTCTATTGCATGTTCAAACCTTAATACCATAAATAAAAACAGGTTAATAAACCTTTACTCCAGGAGTATATAATGAGTTGGGAAGTTCTAGAGCAGTGCTAATATCGTTGCCAAAACTTTTTCGAATCTGTGAACAATCAATTGATTCTTCCTATAGAAATAAGCATAACCCACGAGTATGGGTTTAAGTTATGCTGTGCCTGTGCTAGCTGCAGAAACTTTTTGTTGTGTTGAGTTTCTTGATACTTGTTTTAATTATTAACAGAGAACTGTTAAAGTTTTTATACTGGGCAATATGTGCAATACAGCCAATACAGTTTGTTTTTTTTATATTTTAAAGTTGCACTTCTGTTTGTTTATGAAACTTGGTTTTATTTAATTTAAAGTTTAATAAAGATGTTATATATCACAACGGCTAAATCTGTGTCTGTATTGCATGTTTAAACCTTAATACCATAAATATTAACAGGTGTTATGTTTACTCCTGGAGTATGTAATCAGTTTGCAAATGATAGAGAAATGCTTAAATAACGCATTGCACTTTAACTACACCCCTTAGATTTTAGTCGACTAAAATCTACTGAAAATTCAGTCGACTAAAACTAGACTAAAACTAAGACTGAATTGAAATTTGCCGTCAAAATTAACACTGCCCTTTACTTGTGCCAGATGGTGAGAGCCACTTTTTCACTCCTTAAAGCAACATAAACCCTAATCTTTCTTTTGTGATTCAGATAGAGCATGACATTTTAAACAACTTTCTAATTTACTTCTATTATCAAATTGTCTTAGTTTTCTTGGTATCATGTGTTGAAAAGCAGACGTGAGCTAAGGAGCGTGCATGTGTCTGAAGCACTGTATTGCAGCAGTTATGCAAGAATGTTATCCATTTGCAAGAGTACTAGATGGCAGCACAATTTCCTGTAGTGCTGCTCTTCAACAAAGCATACCATGGGAACAAAGCAAATTGGACAATAGAAATCAATTGGAAACTTTTTTTAAATTGTATGCTTTGTCTGAATCACAAAATAACAATCCCTTTAAAAATTGTTTAATATTTTTTATTTCTACAAAGGAATGACTATTGCTTTTTTATTTATTCAGAATGCTCAAGTTAAGGCCCAACAGGAGATACTGGCAAACAGATTGCAAGGAAGCAGTGAACTTCCCAAACTTCCTTACTTTCTACTCAAAGTTAGACGCAACCATCTAATGGAGGATACCATACGGAAACTGAGCATTGTGGAAGACTGTGATCTTAAGAAAGAATTACTGGTAGAGTATCAAAGGAACAACCAAAATTGTATTAAAGGGACAGTTCACCCAAAAACTTTCTCTCCTTTAAATTATTCCCAATGATCCTTTTTACCTGCTAGAGTGTATTAAATTGGTTGCAAGTGGCTCCTTTACTCCTATTTCAGCATTTGAAATAGCTGATTTAGCTTGTGGTCTCCCAACCTATACTGAAAGTTTTGATACTGGAGTATACGCTATTGACAAGCTTAAGTAAACACAGCCAGCAGAAGAGATTACACTCTCAGTGGGATGTAGTATAGTAAAGTAATAAAATGATAATTGTCCATTGTTCTCTCTATGTATTGAGCTTTAGTTTTCCAGACAATTATAAGATAAGGAAGCAAGTCTGTGTACACAAAGTTATAACATAATGAGATCTGATAATACCTTATGTTCAACCCCTTGTAATAAGCTGTGGTTTCAAAGCACAAAACCAGCTACTTCATATATACAAATAAACCCGAAAATGCAATTTCTCAAATATTTTATACTCTGCAGGTGGTATAACAAGTCATTTAAAATACATGAATGGAAAAACAATTTTACAGTGTACTGTCCCTTTAACTTTTTATTGAAGTGAAGTTGTGGATTATTAAATGTAAGAAAACAGGTAACTT
This sequence comes from Bombina bombina, assembly GCF_027579735.1. Classification (NCBI taxonomy): domain Eukaryota; kingdom Metazoa; phylum Chordata; class Amphibia; order Anura; family Bombinatoridae; genus Bombina; species Bombina bombina. The sequence continues at coordinate 942,549,355 of NC_069500.1, forward strand.
TAAAATGAACAGTTGCAGCAGTGATTGCATGCGCTTCAATGCAAAGCTTGAAATTCGTTTTATTGGTTGTTTTAGAAAAAAGGATGAATCTTAGCTATAATTAATAGCTGCATGACAGGAAAAAATGACAATTAAAAAATACATTTAATATCATAGCCATGAGACCCAAATGCCACTAATGATTTGTACTTTACACAATAGAATAAAGCCTACCAAAACACAGAAGATATAATATTCACCATCTAGAGAACTCTTCTTCTACATTAAAATTGTCTGAACAGATAACCTCTATATGGCAGCAGTGTTTGCAACAATGTTTGTCACAATGCACGCTCCCAAGCCTACCTCATTATATTTTCATGGAAAATAGCTACGTAAGGTTTTTTTTGTTTTGTTTTGTTTTCATGCAATGCTTTGTATCTTAAAGGGATATGAAACCTAAAATTTTTCTTTCATGATTTAGATATAACATGCAATTTTAAACAACTTTCTAATTTACTTCTATTGTTAATTTTTCAGCGTTCTCTTGGCATCTTTTGTTGAAAAGCAGGGGCGTATGCTTAAAGGGACACTGAACCCAATTTTTTACTTTCATGATTCAGATAGAGCACAAACTTTTAAGCAATTTTCTTATTTACTCCTATTATCAATTTGTCTTCGTTCTCTTGCTATCTTTATTTTAAAAGCAGGAATGTAAATCTTAGCAGCCAGCCCATTTTAGGTTCAGCACCATGAACAGCGCTTGCTTATTGGAGGCTTACATTTACCCACCAATAAGCAAGCATAACCCAGGTTCTCAACCAAAAATGGGCCGACTCCTATGCATCACATTTCTGCTTTTTAAATAAAGACAGCAAGAGAACGAAGAAAAATTGATAATAGGAGTAAATTAGAAAGTTGCTTACAATTGCAGGCTCTATCTGAATCAGGAAAGAACAAATTTGGGTTTAGTGTCCCTTTAAGAGATGGATAAAATTCTTGCAAGTGTACTAGATAGCAGCACTATTTCCTGCCATGCAGTGCTCCAGATGCCTACCTAGGAATCTCTTCAATAAAGATTATCATGGGAAGTAAGCAAAGTTGATATTAGAAGTATATAGGAAACTTTAAAAAAATTGTATGCTTTGTCTGAATCACAAAATAATTTTTTTGGGTTTCATATCCCTTTAATAATGAATCATGTATTGCGCCACTTGTAATATAGTGTTTTCCTTCTATTGGCAGTGAGAGTCCACAAGAATATTCATAACCTGGCCACCAGGAGGAGGCAAATACACCCCAAACAAAGCTATAAATATTCCTCCCACTTCCCCTACTCTTCCAGTAGTGATTTGTCTTGTATCATGGAGGTAGGCCGAGAGAGGTGCTTTGTAAAAGATTAAAAAAATAATAAGAAATTAAGTTTAACATGGATTGGCTCTCATTGGGAGCCGGGGATGATATAGCGATATAAATTTCAATGGAGAATTGATATATTTAATACTTGTCAATGCTGGGACTACCACTCATCTTTCCAGTTTCTTAATCCCCTGTCTGATAACGATGTGAGACTCACTCTAAAATACAGACATCATGGGTAAGTTTTCCCCTCTCTCATGGCAACTTGTCTAATAGAGAGCACATTTAAATCCCCTTTTTATCAGGCGGTGACCTGGCATAAGCAGACCGATATACCCGGTATCAAGCCAGACTTCATTAAACATTTATGCGGCTGAGAGGGGAACGCTTCATGCACCCCGTTATTCAGGACACAGACAAGTGTTTTAGTCCTAGTGAGGGACTCCTTAACACTCAGACATGTGTCATGCAGGAGTGTAGGTGATACAACCGCACTAAGAATTTGATACTGGTGCTTCGGTCATTCAATACATTTTGTGAGCTTGATCACTACTACAGTCCACAGGCCTTTTGTTGATACAGGCCGCAGCAGTGGTCGGAGACACAGTTTCCCATCATAGACATCGCTTTCGCACTATTTCCGCTTCAGCTCCACTGCACAACAGACCTGTGGGAGAGTAGTAGCCGTGCAGCTCAGCCGGATCAGAGGTGGTATAATGCCCTAAAAGGGCTTAAAGGGGACAGTTTATTTGTACATTGGAAGCATCGGGTACTCCGCTGTGAGGCTCATGATTGTTGCCACAATTGTCATTACACACCACGATATTATGGATGACTCTATATTAATAGAGAGTCTGGAGGAATCTTCGTCTGTACATTCTGATAACAACAATAAATGTATGCAATTGTTGCCTAACATACATCCTGACGCCTTATTCAGGAAGCCCAAGCGGACAGCCCGTTGAGGAATTTCCACGTTGCCTGTCTCTAGCAGGCCCTAATGCAGCTTCTCAAGTTTCGGCTGATGCTGACCTCCCTGTCCAACAGCCCATGAATGCGACCACAGTCACCCCAGAAGACTGCGAAAATAGGGTAGGCCTTTCACCTAAAAATCTCATGGCCCGTAAACAGGCTGCTGTGTCTGCTGCACTGAGCGCTATGCCGGTAGCAGGAAAGAGAAAGAGAAAAATTAAACATTGTTCTCCGGTACGTAGCCCTAATGCTGTGGTGGAGGCCACAACTGACATTTATGGGCAACCTTCTGATGACGAACCATTAGTCAGCTCTGAAGGAGAGTCGGAAGAGGACTCTGAGGAGGGTATGATTAGGTTCAAAGTGGAGCAGCTCAGGCTCCTGCTTAAGAGGGTTCTATCTACACTGGGGGTTCCGGGGGCAAAGCTGCCCGAGGTGGACTAAGTTCAAAGACTTGAATCAGTATTTAGACATAGACCTAGGGCCCCAGAGATATTTCCTGTACCCCTATTATAGCAGAGATCATCTTCAAGAAATGGGGTAGACCGTGGTTACTTTTACCCCTTTGGCATCTTTTAAAAGATTGTTTCCTTTAACTACTACTGACGCGGAGGTATGGAATAGTGTTCCTAAAGTTGATGGCGCCATATACACATTGGCCAAGAGCTCTACCATTCCACTTGAAGATAGCACTTCCTTTAAGGATCCACTAGATAGAAAGCTTGAGGGATACCTAAGAAGGGTGTTTCTGCAGACAGGCAACCGGTTTCAACCAGCAGGAGGGAATAGGGCCACCAAATTCTGGTGTGAGGCTTTAGTGGATCTGATTACTGTTGAAACTCCTCCAGGAGCATATACAAGATTGACAAATGCCTTCATCAGGGATGGATTTCTTCAAATTATCCGCATTAATGCTAAGAACTCTAGCTTTGCGTTCTGGCCAGGAGGGTCTTGTGGCTCAAGTCGTGGTTGGAGGATACTGTTTCTAAGTCAAAGCTACTATTTTTGTCCTGCAAGGGCAAGTCCCTGTTCGGTCCGTGTCTGTATTCTATGATAGCTATGGTTACTGGTGGTAGACTCAGTAAATATGCACATCTACCTTACAGATCAGCGCAGAGAGAAGCTCCAGACGGCATGTTGCCTACTTCAGTCCAACGATCATCTTTCGTGGCAAAATGCATGGAAGTGGTAGGTCTTATGGTTGTGGCTTCAGAAGTTATACCGTTTGCTTGCTTTCATCTGAGACCACTACAGTTGTGTATGCTCAGAAAATAGAATGGTGATCAATCAGATCTGTCTAAGTTCATTTACCTGGATGCCCAGGCGAGAGGGAGTCTCACTTGGTGACAGTCTCCAACTCCAGTTCTTCTAGGCATATGTTTCCGTCGCCCCTCTTGGGTGATTATCACCACAGACGGGAGTCTCTCCAGCTGGGGTGTTGTGTGGGGTTCCCTGAGAGCCCAAGGAACTTGGTGTCAGGAGAAAGTGTCTCTTCTGATCAACATTCTCGAGTTAAGAACTATATACAATGCGTTTCTATTGTGTCCCCAGCTGGGTTACGTCCACTATATTCGATTCCCATACCGTGGCCTACATCAACCATCAGGGTGGCACACAGAGCTCGCTGGCGATGCAGGAGGTGTCTCGAATCCTGCTGTACACGGAGAGACATCAATGTCAAATTACAGCTATCCACATCCCAGGTGTGGAGAATTGGGAAGTGGATCTCCTGAGCAGGCACTCAGGGGAGTTGTATTTTAATCAGGAGGTGTTTCTGGAGATCATTCGCAGATGGGGTGCCCCTGAAATAGATCTGATGGCTTCCCGCTTCAATGCAAAAATATGAATCGTGGTCCAGGGATCCTCAGGCAGAGCTAGTGGATGCTCTAGCGGTCTTGTGTAACTTCAACCTAGTGTATCTGCTGCCTTGAGTGGTCGCTCAGCTCAAGCAGGAGGGAATACCAACTATTCTGATAGCCCCTGCGTGGCCACACAGGTCTTGATACGAAGACCTAGTGAACATGTCATCTGCTTCTCCTTGGCGGTTGCCTCTTCGTCAGGACCTGCTAAATCAGGATCAATTCTTTTACCAAAATCTAGATATTCTGAGGCTGACTGCCTGAAGACTTAACAGTTGATTTTTCCTAAGAGAGACTTCTCTGATAGGGTCATTTATACTCTTATCCAGGCTCACAAGCCTGTCACCAGACGCATCTACTACAAGGTCTGAAAGACTTATCTTTACTGGTGTGACCAGCGTCATTTTTCTTGGCGTAGAGTGAGGACTTCCAAATATTTTGTAGTTTCTCCAGGAGGGTCTGGAGAAGGGCCTGTCAGACAGTTCTATTAAGGGTCAGATCTCTGCCCTTTCTGTTCTGTTTCACAAGAAGTTTGCTAGTTTGCCAGATTTTCAGGAGTTTGTTCAGGCTTTGGCCAGAATAAGACCTGTTTTCAAACCCGTTGCTCATCCTTGAAGCCTAAATTTAGTTCTTAAAGTTCTTCAGAGGGCTCTGTTTAAGCCTCTGCATGCCGTTGATATTAAGTTACTCACTTAAAAAGTGGTTTTCTTGTTGGCTATTTCCTCTGCTCGCAGAGTGTCAGAACTTTCGGTTTTAATGTGTGATATTCCATACCTAGTTATCCATTGAGATAAAGCTGTGTTGAGGACACAACTAGGCTTTCTACCTAAGGTAGTCAATACTCGCAACATCAACCAGGACATTGTGGTTCCTTCACTTTGTCCCAATCCGTCATCCTCCAAAGAGAGATTGCTGCATAACTTGGATGTGGTCAGAGCATTGAAGTTCTACCTTCACGCTACTAAGGAGTTCCGTCAATCATCTTCCTTATTCATCCTGTATACTGGTAAGTGCAAGGAGCAGAATGCCTCAGCTGTTACTCTTTCCTTTTGGTTGTGAAGTCTGATTCGCATGGCTTACAAGGAGGCGGGTCAGGAGCCCCCTTCATGAATCACAGCACATTCTACCCGTGCAGTGTCTACTTCTCTGGCCTTCAAGAATTAGGCCTCAGTTGAACAGATTTGCAAGGCTGCAACTTGGTCTTCATTGCACACTTTCACAAAGTTCTATAGATTTGATCTTTTTGCCTCAGCAAAGGCATCCTTTGGGAGAAGGGTTCTACAAGTGGTGGTGCTTATTGATTAGGACTGCCTTCCCTACTTTTCCCTCCTGAACATTTGTAAACTCCACAGCTTGGGTATTGGTTTCCCATAGGTTATGAATGTTCTTGTAGACTCTCACTGCCAATAGAAGGAAAATTGAAATTTATGATTACCTGATAAATTAATTTCCTTCTTGGCAGTGAGAGTCCATGACCCCACCCTAATACAAGATGTGTAGTGGCAGCAGTCGTTGGCACCTCTGAACCACTTGTACCTCTGTTGACTTTTCCTTATCCTCGGCTTGAACTACTGAGAGGGTAGGGGAAGTGAGAGGGATACTTATAGCTTTGTTTGAGATGTATTTGCCTCCTCCTGGTGGCCAGGTTGAGTATTTCCCATAGGTTATGAATGTCCTTGTGGACTCTCACTGCCAATAACGAAATTAATTTATCAGGTAAGCATACATTTTATTTTTTATGTTTGTTTCTCTTTTGCTGTAGGTGGCTTTCCAGGATGAAGAAGATCTTAATGCTACAGCAGTGATAAGAGATTTTTTTCTCTTAGTGATTGAAGCAATGGTTGACCCTGATTATGGAATGTTCTCCTGTCCTGATCCATTTTTACCTATGTGGTTCCGAAGCAATGTAGGTTTTGTAAAAGTGATAGAAAAAAATATTTTAATTTTACTGTTACTATTAAATTATTACTTCAACACTAGAGTAAAAATGTCATTAAAGGGACATGAAACTATTTTTTTTTTCCTCTCAGTATTTATATAGAACATAACATTTTAAACAACTTGCCAATTTAGTTCTATTATCACACTTGTTTCATTCCTTGATATCCTTTGCTGAAGGAGCAGCAATGCACTACTGAGAGCTAGCTGAATACATCTAATCAGCCAATCAGCAGCTAGCTGATTTTTTTTCAACAATGGATACCAATAGGACAAAGTACATTTGAAAATAGAAGTGAATTTAAAATGACGTGATCTATCTGAATCATGCAAGTTTAATTTTTACTTTCCTATCTCTTTAAGCATAGCATTGCATAATAAAAAGTTATTAAAATAACATAAAAGTCGCCCTTACAATAAAGACTAAATTGTCCCAGAAGAAGGCATACAAAATATTTGAGGTGTCAATATATTTTTAGAGAATTCTATGGGGTAGCCAAGGTTGGTTTTTCAACGTCTGATTTGGCAAATGGTAGATAATTGGGCCTTCAATAAATAATTGATGCAAATCCTCAAAATCAAATGTTTACTATTACCTAGAAACGTGTAGTTTATAAATCCAGACCACCCTTGAAAAGTACCAATAAACAGCTTTCAGTTATACAAAAATTGTTAATTATGTATTAAGGCACCACACCTTAAAGGGACATTATACACTCATTTTTTCTTTGCATAAATGTTTTGTAGATGATATATTTATAAAGCCCATAAAGTTTGTTTTTTTTAAAAATGTATAATTTTGCTTATTTTTAAATAACATTGCTCTGATTTTCAGACTCCTAACCAAGCCCCAAAGTTTTATTTGAATACCGTCAGCTACCTTCTCCAGCTTGCTCCTGTTTGTGTAAAGGGTCTTTTCATATGCAAAAGAAGGGGGGGGGGAGTGTCTTATTTCCCACTTGCACTGGGCTTTCCAACTGCCTTTTCAATAGAGTTAAACTGAGAGCTTCTAAGTAAGTTTTTAAACAGTTTTATATTGGATTTTTATATCAGTATCTGTGCATCTTATTCTTTATAGTAGTGTCTATTACATGCAGTTATATGAAAATGAGTGTATACTGTCCCTTTAAGTAAAAAAAAAAGTGTTGGTCTATGGTTATGGCTAGACATGTCAGTTTTAGCATTTGTTTACTAAACTCAGACTTTTTCATAGTGTGCACTAATTTTCATATATAATGATGTCACCGAAAGTGTTGTCACATGAAGTAATTTTAAAAAAAATAGAGGAAAACATTAAATTATTATGATTATATGTAGAGTGAGAGAGGAAAGAGGGACGGAAAAAATAGTTGAATACACAGTACAAATAATAGTTTTTGGTTTTCTCTTGTTAAGTGTAGTCAGTCCACGGATCATCCATTACTTATGGGATTATATCTCTTCCCCAACAGGAAGTTGCAAGAGGATCACCCAAGCAGAGCTGCTATATAGCTCCTCCCTTCACATGTCATATCCAGTCATTCTCTTGCAACCTAACTAAAGATAGGTCGTTGTGAGAGGGCTGTGATGTTTTTAAACTTAGTTTATTTCTTCAATCAAAAGTTTGTTATTTTAAATGGCACCGGAGTGTGTCGTTTGTTCTCAGGCAGCATTAGAAGAAGAATCTGCCTGCGTTTTCTATGATCTTAGCAGACGTAACTAAGATCCACTGGCTGTTCTCATACATTCTGAGGAGTGAGGTAACTTCAGAAAAGGGGAATAGCATGCAGGGCCCCCCTGCAAACGAGGTATGTGCAGTAAATTATTTTTCTAAGGAATGGAATTGACTGAGAAAATACTGCTAATACCAATGTAATGTAAGTTTAGCCTTAAATGCAGTGGTAGCGACTGGTATTAGGCTGATGAGTGTGTGCACACTGAGGTATTTTTCTAGGATATGGAATTTGACTCAGAAAATACTGTTAATATTGAAGTAATGTATGAGCCTTCACTGCAGTAAATGCGACTGGTAGCAGGCTTATTAATAACACTTCATAGCTTTTATAGCATATGTTCAAACGTTTACTAGAATGTTAATCGTTTTTTGTGAGGTACTTGGTGATAAAACTTATTGGGGCATGATTTTTACCACATGGCTATCTTTTTTCTGCATAGAAACAGTTTACTGAGCTTCCCCACTGTTGTAATATGAGTGGGAGGGGCCTATTTTAGCGCTTTTTTGCGCAGTAAAATTTCAGTCACAATCTTCCTACTTCATCCTCCATGATCCAGGACGTCTCTAGAGAGCTCAGGGGTCTTCAAAATTCGTTTTGAGGGAGGTAATCAGTCACAGCAGACCTGTGACAGTGTATTTGACTGTGATAAAAACGTTTATTATATAATTGTTATCCGTTTTGGGTATTAAGGGGTTAATCATCCATTTGCAAGTGGGTGCAATGCTCTGCTTACTTAATACGTTTACTGTGAAAATTTGGTTGCTATAACTAATTTGGTTCATTGTTATTTCAACTGTGACAGCTTTTTGTGCTTCTTAAAGGCGCAGTAGCGTTTTTTATATTGCTTGAAAATTCATTTAAAGTTTTTTTCCAAGCTTGCTAGTCTCATTGCTAGTCTGTTTAAACATGTCTGACTCAGATGAATCTCTTTGTTCACTATGTTTAAAGGCCAATGTGGAGCCCAATAGAAATTTGTGTACTAATTGCATTGATGTCACTTTAAATAAAAGTCAATCTTTACATGTAAAGAAATTATCACCAGACAACGAAGGGGAAGTTATGCCGACTAACTCTCCTCACGTGTCAGTACCTTCGCCTCCCTCTCAGGAGGTGCGTGATATTGTGGCGCCAACAGGGAGGCCCATATAAATCACTTTGCAAGACATGGCTACTGTTATGACAGAAGTATTATCTAAATTGCCAGAATTAAGAGGCAAGCGCGATTGCTCTGGGCTAAGGACAGAGCGCGCTGATGATGGGAGAGCCATGTCCGATACTGCGTCACAATTTGCAGAACATGAGGACGGAGAGCTTCATTCTGTGGGTGACGGATCTGATCCAGGAAAACTGGATTCAGAGATTTCTAATTTTAAATTTAAGCTTGAAAACCTCCGCGTATTGCTAGGGGAGGTATTAGCGGCTCTGAATGATTGTAACACAGTTGCAATTCCAGAGAAATTATGTAGGCTGGATAAATACTATGCGGTACCGGTGTGTACTGACGTTTTTCCTATACCTAAGAGGCTTACAGAAATTATTAGCAAGGAGTGGGATAGACCCGGTGTGCCTTTTTCCCCCCCCTCCTATATTTAGGAAAATGTTTCCAATAGACGCCACCACGCGGGACTTATGGCAGACGGTCCCTAAGGTGGAGGGAGCAGTTTCTACTTTAGCTAAGCGTACCACTATCCCGGTGGAGGATAGTTGTGCCTTTTCAGATTCAATGGATAAAAAATTAGAGGGTTACCTGAAGAAAATGTTTGTTCAACAAGGTTTTATTTTACAGCCCCTTGCATGCATTGCGCCTGTCACTGCTGCGGCGGCATTCTGGTTTGAGTCTCTGGAGGAGGCCATTCGCACAGCTCCATTGGAGGATATTATGAACAAGCTTAAAGCACTTAAGCTAGCTAATGCATTTGTTTCTGATGCCGTCGTACACTTAAACCAAACTTACGGCTAAGAACTCTGGATTCGCCATCCAAGCGCGCAGAGCGCTGTGGCTTAAATCATGGTCAGCTGATGTGACTTCTAAATCTAAATTGCTTAATATTCCTTTCAAAGGGCAGACCTTATTCGGGCCCGGCTTGAAAGAAATTATCGCTGACATTACGGGAGGTAAGGGCCATGCTCTGCCTCAGGACAGGGCCAAATCAAAGGCCAAACAGTCTAATTTTTGTGCCTTTCGTAACTTCAAGGCAGGAGCAGCATCAACTTCCTCCGCGCCAAAACAGGAAGGAGCTGTTGCTCGTTACAGACAGGGCTGGAAAGCTAACCAGTCCTGGAACAAGGGCAAGCAGGCCAGAAAACCTGCTGCTGCCCCTAAGACAGCATGAAGAGAGGGCCTCCTATCCGGAAACGGATCTAGTGGGGGGCAGACTTTCTCTCTTCGCCCAGGCTTGGGCAAGAGATGTCCAGGATCCCTGGGCGTTGGAGATCATATCTCAGGGATATCTTCTGGACTTCAAAGCTTCTCCTCCACAAGGGAGATTTCATCTTTCAAGGTTATCAGCAAACCAAATAAAGAAAGAGGCGTTTCTACGCTGTGTACAAGACCTCTTACTAATGGGGGTGATCCACCCAGTTCCGCGGACGGAACACGGGCAGGGATTCTATTCAAATCTGTTTGTGGTTCCCAAAAAAGAGGGAACCTTCAGACCAATCCTGGATTTAAAAATCCTTAACAAATTCCTAAGAGTTCCATCATTCAAAATGGAAACTATTCGAACCATTCTACCCATGATCCAAGAGGGTCAGTACATGACCACTGTGGACTTAAAGGATGCCTACCTTCACATACCGATTCACAAGGATCATTATCGGTACCTAAGATTTGCCTTCCTAGACAGGCATTACCAGTTTGTAGCTCTTCCCTTCGGGTTAGCTACGGCTCCAAGAATCTTTACAAAGGTTCTGGGCTCACTAGACGACATTCTGATACAAGCGTCAAGTTTTCAAACTGCCAAGTCTCATACAGAGATAGTTCTGGCATTTCTGAGGTCGCATGGGTGGAAGGTGAACGTGGAAAAGAGTTCTCTATTGCCACTCACAATGGTTCCCTTCCTAGGGACTCTTATAGATTCTGTAGAGATGAAAATTTACCTGACAGAGGCCAGGTTATCAAAACTTCTAAATGCTTGCCGTGCCCTTCATTCCATTCCACACCCGTCAGTAGCTCAGTGCATGGAAGTAATCGGCTTAATGGTTGCGGCAATGGACATAGTACCATTTGCGCGACTGCATCTCAGACCGCTGCAGTTGTGCATGCTAAGTCAGTGGAATGGGGATTATTCAGATTTGTCCCCTCTACTAAATCTGGATCAGGAGACCAGAGATTCTCTTCTATGGTGGTTTTCTCGACCCCACCTGTCCAAAGGGATGACCTTTCGCAGGCCAGATTGGACGATTGTAACAACAGACGCCAGCCTTCTAGGTTGGGGCGCAGTCTGGAATTCCCTGAAGGCTCAGGGATCATGGACTCAGGAGGAGAAACTCCTCCCAATAAATATTCTGGAGTTAAGAGCAATATTCAATGCTCTTCTAGCTTGGCCTCAGTTAGCAACTCTGAGGTTCATCAGATTTCAGTCGGACAACATCACGACTGTGGCTTACATCAATCATCAAGGGGGAACCAGGAGTTCCCTAGCGATGATGGAAGTATCAAAAATAATACGCTGGGCAGAGTCTCACTCTTGCCACCTGTCAGCAATCTACATCCCAGGCGTGGAGAACTGGGAGGCGGATTTTCTAAGTCGCCAGAGGTCTTCGCTCAACTGCTTCATCGTTGGGGCAAACCAGATCTGGATCTCATGGCGTCTCGCCAGAATGCCAAGCTTCCTTGCTACGGATCCAGGTCCAGGGACCCGGGAGCGGTGCTGATAGATGCTCTGACAGCCCCTTGGGTCTTCAACATGGCTTATGTGTTTCCACCATTTCCGATGCTTCCTCGACTGATTGCCAAGATCAAACAGGAGAGAGCATCGGTGATTCTGATAGCGCCTGCGTGGCCACGCAGGACCTGGTATGCAGACCTAGTGGACATGTCGTCCTGTCCACCATGGTCTCTGCCTCTGCGGCAGGACCTTCTAATTCAGGGTCCTTTCAACCATCCAAATCTAATTTCTCTGAGGCTGACTGCATGGAGATTGAACGCTTGATTCTATCAAAGCGTGGCTTCTCGGAGTCGGTTATTGATACCTTAATACAGGCTAGGAAACCTGTTACCAGAAGAATTTACCATAAGATATGGCGTAAATATTTGTATTGGTGTGAATCCAAGAGTTACTCATGGAGTAAGGTTAGGATTCCTAGGATATTGTCTTTTCTACAAGAGGGTTTAGAAAAGGGCTTATCCGCTAGTTCGTTAAAAGGACAGATTTCTGCTTTGTCTATTCTTCTGCATAAACGTCTGGCAGAAGTTCCAGACGTTCAGGCCTTTTGTCAGGCTTTGGCTAGGATTAAGCCTGTGTTTAAGAATGTTGCTCCGCCGTGGAGCTTAAACTTAGTTCTTAACGTTCTGCAAGGTGTTCCGTTTGAACCCCTTCATTCCATTGATATCAAGCTGTTATCTTGGAAAGTTCTGTTTTTGATGGCTATTTCCTCGGCTCGAAGAGTCTCTGAGTTATCCGCCTTACATTGTGATTCTCCTTATCTGATTTTTCATTTAGACAAGGTAGTTCTGCGTACTAAACCCGGGTTCTTACCTAAGGTAGTTTCTAACAGGAATATCAATCAAGAAATTATTGTTCCATCATTGTGTCCTAACCCTTCTTCTAAGAAGGAACGACTTTTGCATAATCTGGACGTAGTCCGTGCCCTGAAGTTCTATTTGCAGGCAACTAAAGATTTTCGTCAAACTTCTTCCCTGTTTGTCGTTTACTCTGGACAGAGGAGAGGTCAAAAAGCTTCGGCTACCTCTCTCTCTTTTTGGCTTCGTAGCATAATACGTTTAGCCTATGAGACTGCTGGACAGCAGCCTCCTGAAAGGATTACAGCTCATTCTACTAGAGCTGTGGCTTCCACCTGGGCCTTTAAAAATGAGGCCTCTGTTGAACAGATTTGCAAGGCTGCAACTTGGTCTTCACTTCACACTTTTTCAAAATTTTACAAATTTGACACTTTTGCTTCTTCGGAGGCTGTTTTTGGGAGAAAGGTTCTACAGGCAGTGGTTCCTTCCGTTTAAAGTTCCTGCCTTGTCCCTCCCATCATCTGTGTACTTTTAGCTTTGGTATTGGTATCCCATAAGTAATGGATGATCCGTGGACTGACTACACTTAACAATAATTTATGCTTACCTGATAAATTCGTTTCTCTTGTAGTGTAGTCAGTCCACGGCCCGCCCTGTCTTTTACGGCAGTTATAAATTTTTAATTAAACTCCAGTCATCACTGCACCCTATGGTTTCTCCTTTCTCGTCTTGTTTCGGTCGAATGACTGGATATGACATGTGAAGGGAGGAGCTATATAGCAGCTCTGCTTGGGTGATCCTCTTGCAACTTCCTGTTGGGGAAGAGATATAATCCCATAAGTAATGGATGATCCGTGGACTGACTACACTACAAGAGAAACGAATTTATCAGGTAAGCATAAATTATGTTTTTTTGTTACTTCCAATTTGTTAAGTGACGTTGTACAATTGATGTCACACAAATAATTTCTCAATAATAAGTAAAGGTGTCTGCCCTCTATGAATGCAAGAGTTTGTAAGTTAAAAACAAATACATATTACTTGTGAAAGAATAGCAATACTTGGCTCATAGAAAAAGGCATCAAATATATAAAGAAAATCAAATAGAAAGTACAAATAATTCAGAAAAAGTTATCATGATGAACACTATGAAAAATATTGAGAAAAGAAAAATAAGAATAATGGATGATGTCATACCCAGAGAAAACAAAACAAAATCACATATTGCATAATACATAATTCAAAATAGATTCATGTTAGAGCACAATTGATTATCTCATCTTCCATATATAACAGAGTGAGAAATTGATGAGAATATTAAAATCACAGAATAATGCATTAAAGAGGTAACCATATTCAGATATTCATAAAAGACAGCACACTATAACCATGTATTTAGTACATATAATTCATGAAAAAATAAAAATAAAAATTCTTGTTAGATCAAATTAGAAGGGTCATTAAAATAGACAAGATATACGTATGAACAAACACACATGAAAAAATGTACATACACACGAACAAAAATTTAAGTATAAATTTGTCATATACATATGCAAGTATATACATGCATTATAAGGTGCTGCAAAAGCCAACATGTCTCATATAGGTTTCATGTATGTAAACATTAATCTTTAAAGGTACAGATGTATGAAAACATGTGAACATAAGCAACACCCATATGTGTATGTATATCATACATCTGTAGCTTTAAATATGAGAATATTTTATTTTAAAAAATAAAATTGGAAGTAACAAAAAACATAATTTATGCTTACCTGATAAATTCGTTTCTCTTGTAGTGTAGTCAGTCACAGTTGCCAAAGAGATGTATAAATATTATTCGATTGTAAAGGATGTCTGTTGTAGCAATCACTGTTTATAACTTTTTGGTTTGTCACTTGCTATTGGTGTGGGTTATAAAAGTAATCCTCTTTGTATAATAGTGATCTCTATGCTTCATCTGGCTGCTGATTTAGGTATGAGGAGATGCTGAGTGAAACAGATATGATTACTGCTGTTATGTATCACACAGAAATATTCCCTTGTAATCAGTGCTCCCTATAAGCAGTTCACATACCAGGTGTGAACAACTGGGAAGCAGATTACCTCAGCCGTCATTGGTCCATCCAGGAGAGTGGTCTCTCCATCATATTTTCAATAAATTAGTGATCTACCGCACATAGATCTGATGGCCTCTCATTTAAATCACAAGCTTCTAATGTATTGTGGAAGTTTAAGAGATCCAGAGGCTCAAATAGTAGATGCCTTGGTGTGTCAATGGAACTTTCATCTAGCGTACCGGTTTCTTTACTTTGTTTTTCTTCCAAGAGTAATTACTCAAATTAAAGAGGAGTCAGCTTCAGTAATCCTGATTGTTCCAGTCTGGACCCACAGAACATATTGTACGGATGTGGTGCAGATGTCTTAATCTCCTCCATGGCTTCTTCCTCTACGACAAGATCTGTTGTCTCAAGGGCCTATTTTCCTTGAGGAGCTCAAATCTCTAAGTTTAACTGAATGGAGGTTGAACGCCTAGTTTTAAAACATAGTGGTTTCTCTAATTCAGTCATTATCACTCTGATTAAAGCCAAAAAACCTGTTACACAAAAAAAATCACAAAATGTGGAGAGAATATTTTGAATGGTGCTCTTTTAGAGAGTTTTCTTGATATTCCTTTAGGATTTCTAAAATTCTTCAATTTTTACAAGATGGCATTGACAAGGTTTTTGTCTGCTAGTTCCCTAAAAAGGTCAAATTTCTGCTTTATCTGTCCTCTTTCATAGAAAGTTAGCTAAACTTCCTTATGTTCAGACTTTTGTCCAGGTGCTAGTTAGAATTAGACCAGTTGTAAAACCTATTTCTCTCGCCCTGGAATTTAAATCTAGTTCTTTCTGTTTTGCAAGGTCCTCCATTTATACCGATATAATCCATTCTGAACAAACTCTAGGAAAGTGCTTTTCATGTTAGCAAACTCCTCAGCTAGGCGAGTTTCTGAGTTGTCAGCCTTGTCCTGTGATTTTCCATTTTTAGTTATTTACAAAGATAAAGCTGTACTTTGTACCAAATATGATTTTCTTCCTAAGGTGGTTTCTTCTGAAAATTACAATCAGGACATTGTTGTTCCTTCTTTGTGTCCAGATCCTGCTAATCCTAAGGAACAACTTTAGAGTAATATTGATGTAGTCAGAGCATTGAAGTTCTATCTTCAAGCTACTAAATAATTCAGACAATCTCCAGCTTGTTTGTTCATTACTTTGAGACTTGTAAGGGGCAGAAGGCTACTATTGTAGTGGGAGGAAAGTCGCCTCCTAATTGTATCACAGCTTATTCTACAAGAGCAGTTGCAACTCTCTGGGCTTTCAAAAATGATGGATCTTTGTAGCAGATTTGCAAAGCAGCAACATAATCTTCTCTTCTTACCTTTCAAACTTTTATTGCTTTGATGTTTTTGCTTCTGCACAATCAGCTTTTGGCAGAAAAGTCCTTCAGGGTGAAGTGTCTGATAAATAGGAGCTGCCAGAAAATTGTCCCACCCATTCTATAACATTGACCATCTGCTTGGATATTAATCCCATATGTCTTTCCTACCTATATGTTTTCCTATTCTTTGCTCGGCTATACGTTGAACTGAATGACTTTGTTTTGCTTCTGTAATATTTGTATATTTGCATTTGTAAAATGGAACAGCTTGGAGAGGGGATGGGAACAATTGTAAAGAACCCCAAAATGTCATTTAAGCAATATTTACAGATCATAATACAACTTATACATGCAACCTAAATGTAATTTTATATCATACTTTTGTATACATAGGGGCCAATTTATCAATGTCTGTCCGACATGATACGCTGTAGTGTATCATGTCCGACAGACATCGCTGAATGGCGAAAGCATACGCTGTCGGCATTTAACATTGTACAAGCAGTTCACCAGAACTGCTTGTGCAATGCCGCCCCCTGCAGATTCGCGGCCAATTGGCCGCTAGCAGGGGGTCAATCTGCCCAATCGTATACGATCGGGTGGATTGCAAACTGCAGCCTTAGAGGCAGTGGACCAGTTATGGAGTAGCGGTCTTAAGACCGCTGCTTCATAACTGCTGTTTCTGGCTCGCGCGGAAACAGGGGCATCAAGCTCCATTCGGAGATTGATAATTCGGCCCCTAAGTATCATCAGAAAGTACAGTACAATAATCTATATGTTTTAAATATAGACCAGTTTTTGCATTTTAGAACGCATAAACCAAACTAGAGACGCAGGCAGAAAAGATTGTGTCTTACTGGAGAGGGAAAATAGTAATGATTTTATTTATTTTTTAAATATTAATAAAAAAAAGTCTGAATCAAACAGATCAAATCCAAAGTGCGGCCCTTTTGTTTTGATATTCATCATACATTCTGCACCCAGGTACAGTGCCTTGTTGTCAGAGACAGTGTGCTTGACCCAGGAATATATTTAAATCAATATATCTATCAATATATCTATCTATCAATCAGCTAGATTATGAGTGGTGCGTTAGGCTTAAAAAGCAGCGTTGGCCGGTCCCAACGCTGCTTTTTAACGCCCGCTGGTATTACGAGTCTTGCAGGTACAGGTGTACCGCTCACTTTTTTGACCAGACTTGGAAATACCGCAAATCCACTTACGTAAATTGCGTATCCTATTTTTTCGATGGGACTTGCATAGCGCCGGTATTGCAAGCGGTAGAACCTCTCCTGTCAAGCCTGGTACCGCATTTTAAAATCAGTAGTTAAGAGTTTTATGGTACAACGCCGTAGCATAAAACTCTTAACTAAAGTGCTAAAAAGTGCACTAACACCCATAAACTAAAAACTTCAAAACTAAATAGAGCGCTATTTACCTAACTCTAAGAGCAAGTTAAC
The DNA here is from genome assembly GCF_027579735.1 of Bombina bombina. Taxonomy (NCBI): domain Eukaryota; kingdom Metazoa; phylum Chordata; class Amphibia; order Anura; family Bombinatoridae; genus Bombina; species Bombina bombina. Next base: position 942,566,744 of record NC_069500.1, read on the forward strand.
AACTGGAGGGGATTTTTGAGCAATATCCCTGCACTATATAACAATAAATTTAATAAGTTTTCTATTTGTGCATATAAATAATTAATTCACCATTTCATGTAGTTAAAAAAAATATATACAATAAAATTATATACAAGAAAACAACATCTATGTGATTAATACCTATGCGTGGTAAAAAACCTCTTTCCTTTTAGTCCCATACAGAGTTCTGTTTTTCCAAGGTCCGGTTTTTCCTTTCTCCTCAATTTAATTCTGCTGCTCCCTTTGAAACACTGGTGCAGTGCCTAACAATATCCACTCCAAACCAGAAACAATACCTAGAGCGCAGAAAGAAAGGAGAACACACCATCTAAGTGCAGTATTAATGATAAAAACGTTATCCTTTATTACAATACAAGATTGCACTCACAAGCTCCAACCTCAACCGTATGAGGTATAAAAACAGCATGCGAGCTCAATCCTATTGGCTGATTGGATCAGCCAATAGGATTGAACTTCAATCCTATTGGCTGATTGCATCAGCCAATAGGATTTTTTCTACCTTAATTCCAATTGGCTGATAGAATTCTATCAGCCAATCGGAATTGAAGGGACGCCATCTTGGATGACGTCACTTAAAGGTACCTTCATTCTGTGTTAGCCATCGATTGAAGAGGATGCTCCGCGTCGGATGTCTTGAAGATGGACCCGCTCCGCGCCGGATGGATGAAGATAGAAGATGCCGTCTGGATGAAGACTTCTGCCCCTCTGGAGGACCACTTCGCCCGGCTTGGATGAAGACTTCTCCCGGCTTCGTTGAGGACTTCGGCCCGTTTGGGTGAAGACTTCTCCTGGTAAGGTGATCTTCAAGGGGTTAGTGTTAGGTTTTTTTAAGGGGGTATTGGGTGGGTTTTAGAGTAGGGTTGGTTGTGTGGGTGGTGGGTTTTAATGTTGGGGGGGATTTGATTTTTTTTTTTTTACAAGTAAGAGAGCTGATTACTTTGGGGAAATGCCCTGCAAAAGGCCCTTTTAAGGGCTATTTGTAATTTAGTGTAGGGTAGGGCTTTTTTTATTTTGGGGGGGCTTTTTTATTTTGTTAGGGGGATTAGATTAGGTGTAATTAGTTTAAAAATCTTGTAATTTGTTTATTATTTTCTGTAATTTTGTGGGGTTTTTTTTTTACTTTGTATTTAATTGTATTTAATTTAGTTAATTTATTTAATTATAGTGTAGTGTTAGGTGTAATTGTAACTTAGGTTAGGTTTTATTTTACAGGTCAATTTGTATTTATTTTAGCTAGGTATTTATTAAATAGTTAATAACTATTTAGTAACTATTCTACCTAGTTAAAATAAATACAAACTTGCTTGTAAAATGAAAATAAACCCTAAACTAGCTACAATATAACTATTAGTTATTGTGACGAACCAAGGTTATCCAACCCTGCACCAGTCACTTATTTGGCACAGAAAGGGTTTTCAGCCCCCTTTTCTGTCACCTATAGCTCAAATGCTGCCACAACTTAAAATTTATTAAAGGGAAAATCTTAAGGAAAACCCCAGACTTTACACATTAACTCTAGAAATACAATTTAGCAGAAAATAACCTAAAATTATACAGTTCTAATATTCCAGTCTCTTTCAGTAAAGTGGTTCAATTATTAGACAAAGGCCAAACTTAATGAAGGAATTATTTATTATGCCAAAAATATTATGCACAATGCATTAATAATAAAAAACAGAATTTATGCTTACCTGATAAATTACTTTCTCCAACGGTGTGTCCGGTCCACAGCGTCATCCTTACTTGTGGGATATTCTCTTCCCCAACAGGAAATGGCAAAGAGTCCCAGCAAAGCTGGTCACATGATCCCTCCTAGGCTCCGCCCACCCCAGTCATTCGACCGACGGACAGGAGGAAATATATATAGGAGAAACCATATGATACCGTGGTGACTGTAGTTAGAGAAAATAATTCATCAGACCTGATTAAAAAACCAGGGCGGGCCGTGGACCGGACACACCGTTGGAGAAAGTAATTTATCAGGTAAGCATAAATTCTGTTTTCTCCAACATTGGTGTGTCCGGTCCACGGCGTCATCCTTACTTGTGGGAACCAATACCAAAGCTTTAGGACACGGATGAAGGGAGGGAGCAAATCAGGTCACCTAAATGGAAGGCACCACGGCTTGCAAAACCTTTCTCCCAAAAATAGCCTCCGAAGAAGCAAAAGTATCAAATTTGTAAAATTTGGCAAAAGTGTGCAGTGAAGACCAAGTCGCTGCCTTACATATCTGGTCAACAGAAGCCTCGTTCTTGAAGGCCCATGTGGAAGCCACAGCCCTAGTGGAGTGAGCTGTGATTCTTTCAGGAGGCTGCCGTCCGGCAGTCTCATAAGCCAATCGGATAATGCTTTTAAGCCAAAAGGAAAGAGAGGCAGAAGTCGCTTTTTGACCTCTCCTTTTACCAGAATAAACAACAAACAAGGAAGATGTTTGTCTGAAATCTTTAGTAGCCTCTAAATAGAATTTTAGAGCACGGACTACGTCCAAATTGTGTAACAAACGTTCCTTCTTTGAAACATGGATTCGAACACAAAGAAGGTACAACTATCTCCTGGTTAATATTTTTGTTGGAAACAACTTTCGGAAGAAAACCAGGCTTAGTACGCAAAACCACCTTATCTGCATGGAACACCAGATAGGGCGGAGAACACTGCAGAGCAGATAACTCTGAAACTCTTCTAGCAGAAGAAATTGCAACCAAAAACAAAACTTTCCAAGATAATAACTTAATATCTACGGAATGTAAGGGTTCAAATGGAACCCCTTGATGAACTGAAAGAACTAGATTTAGACTCCAGGGAGGAGTCAAAGGTCTGTAAACAGGCTTGATCCTAACCAGAGCCTGAACAAATGCTTGAACATCTGGCACAGCTGCCAGTCTTTTGTGAAGTAAAACAGATAAAGCAGAGATCTGTCCCTTCAGAGAACTTGCAGATAATCCTTTCTCCAAACCTTCTTGTAGAAAGGATAGAATCTTAGAAATTTTTATCTTGTTCCATGGGAATCCTTTAGATTCACACCAACAGATATATTTTTTCCATATTTTATGGTAAATTTTTCTAGTTACAGGCTTTCTAGCCTGAATCAGAGTATCTATTACAGAATCTGAAAACCCCACGCTTTGATAAAATCAAGCGTTCAATCTCCAAGCCGTCAGTTGGAGGGAAACCAGATTCGGATGTTCGAATGGACCCTGAACAAGAAGGTCCTGTCTCAAAGGTAGCTTCCATGGTGGAGCTGATGACATATTCACCAGGTCTGCATACCAAGTCCTGCGTGGCCACGCAGGAGCTATCAAGATCACCGAGGCCCTCTCCTGATTGATCCTGGCTACCAGCCTGGGGATGAGAGGAAACGGTGGGAATACATAAGCTAGGTTGAAGGTCCAAGGTGCTACTAGTGCATCTACTAGAGTCGCCTTGGGATCCCTGGATCTGGACCCGTAGCAAGGAACCTTGAAGTTCTGACGAGACGCCATCAGATCCATGTCTGGAATGCCCCATAATTGAGTTATTTGGGCAAAGATTTCCGGATGGAGTTCCCACTCCCCCGGATGGAATGTCTGACGACTCAGAAAATCCGCTTCCCAATTTTCCACTCCTGGGATGTGGATCGCAGACAAGTGGCAGGAGTGATCCTCCGCCCATTGAATTATCTTGGTCACTTCTTTCATCGCCAGAGAACTCCTTGTTCCCCCCTGATGATTGATATAAGCAACGGTCGTCATGTTGTCTGACTGAAACCTTATGAATTTGGCCTTTGCTAGTTGAGGCCAAGCTCTGAGAGCATTGAATATCGCTCTCAGTTCCAGAATGTTTATCGGGAGAAGAGACTCTTCCCGAGACCATAGACCCTGAGCTTTCAGGGATTCCCAGACCGCGCCCCAGCCCACTAGGCTGGCGTCGGTCGTGACAATGACCCACTCTGGTCTGCGGAAGCTCATTCCCTGTGACAGATTGTCCAGGGTCAGCCACCAACGGAGTGAATCTCTGGTCTTTTGATCTACTTGAATCGTCGGAGACAAGTCTGTATAATCCCCATTCCACTGTCTGAGCATGCACAGTTGTAATGGTCTTAGATGAATTTGTGCATAAGGAACTATGTCCATTGTTGCAACCATCAATCCTATTACTTCCATGCACTGCGCTATGGAAGGACGAGGAACAGAATGAAGTACTTGACAAGAGCTTAGAAGTTTTGATTTTCTGACCTCTGTCAGAAAAATCCTCATTTCTAAGGAATCTATTATTGTTCCCAAGAAGGGAACTCTTGTTGACGGGGACAGAGAACTTTTTTCTTTGTTCACCTTCCATCCGTGAGATCTGAGAAAGGCTAGGACGATGTCCGTATGAGCCTTTGCTTTTGACAGGGACGACGCTTGAATCAGGATGTCGTCCAAGTAAGGTACTACTGCAACGCCCCCTTGGTCTTAGAACCGCTAGAAGGGACCCTAGTACCTTTGTGAAAATCCTTGGAGCAGTGGCTAATCCGAATGGAAGTGCCACAAACTGGTAATGCTTGTCCAGAAAAGCGAACCTTAGGGAACTGATGATGTTCCTTGTGGATAGGAATATGTAGGTACGCATCCTTTAAATCCACGGTAGTCATAAATTGATTTTCCTGGATAGTAGGTAGGATCATTCGAATAGTTTCCATTTTGAACGATGGTACCCTGAGAAATTTGTTTAGGATCTTTAGATCCAAAATTGGTCTGAATGTTCCCCTCTTTTTTGGGAACTATGAACAGATTGGAATAAATCCCATTCCTTGTTCTCTTATTGGAACTGGATGTATCACTCCCATCTTTAACAGGTCTTCTACACAATGTAAGAATGCCTGTCTCTTTATTTGGTTTGAAGATAATTGAGACCTGTGGAACCTTCCCCTTGGGGGTAGTTCCTTGAATTCCAGGAGATAACCTTGAGAAACTATTTCTAGCGCCCAAGGATCCTGAACATCTCTTGCCCAAGCCTGAGGCAAAGAGAGAAAGTCTGCCCCCCCACTAGATCCGGTCCCGGATCGGGGGCTATCCCTTCATGCTGTTTTGGTAGCAGTGGTAGGCTTCTTGGCATGCTTACCCTTGTTCCAGCCTTGCATTGGTTTCCAGGCTGGTTTGGGTTGTGAAGTATTACCCTCTTGCTTAGAGGATACAGAATTAGAGACTGGTCTGTTTCTGCGAAAGGGACGAAAATTAGGCTTATTTTTTAGCCTTAAAAGACCTATCCTGTGGGAGGGCGTGGCCCTTTCCCCCAGTGATGTCTGAAATAATCTCTTTCAAATCAGGTCCAAATAATGTTTTACCTTTGAAAGGAATGTTAAGCAATTTTGTCTTGGAAGACACATCCGCTGACCAAGACTTTAGCCAAAGCGCTCTGCGCGCCACGATAGCAAACCCTGAATTTTTCGCCGCTAATCTAGCTAATTGCAAAGCGGCATCTAAAACAAAAGAGTTAGCCAATTTAAGCGCTTGAACTCTGTCCATAACCTCCTCATACGAAGATTCTTTACTGAGCGATTTTTCTAGTTCCTCGAAACAGAAACACGCTGCCGTAGTGACAGGAACAATGCATGAAATTGGTTGTAGAAGGTAACCTTGCTGTACAAAAATCTTTTTAAGCAAACCCTCTAATTTCTTATCCATAGGATCTTTGAAAGCACAACTATCTTCGATAGGAATAGTAGTGCGTTTGTTTAGAGTAGAAACCGCCCCCTCGACCTTGGGGACTGTCTGCCATAAGTCCTTTCTGGGGTCGACTATAGGAAATAATTTCTTAAATATAGGGGGGGGAACAAAAAGTATGCCGGGCCTTTCCCACTCTTTATTAACTATGTCCGCCACCCGCTTGGGTATAGAAAAGCGTCGGGGGGCACCGGAACCTCTAGGAACTTGTCCATCTTACATAATTTCTCTGGAATGACCAAATTGTCACAATCATCCAGAGTAGATAACACCTCCTTAAGCAGTGCGCGGAGATGTTCTAATTTAAATTTAAATGTCACAACATCAGGTTCAGCTTGATGAGAAATTTTTCCTGAATCTGAAATTTCTCCATCAGACAAAACCTCCCTCATGGCCCCTTGAGATTGGTGTGAGGGTATGTCAGAACAGTTATCATCAGCGTCCTCTTGCTCTTCAGTGTTTAAAACAGAGCAATCGCGCTTTCTCTGATAAGTAGGCATTTTGGATAAAAAGATTTGCTATGGAGTTATCCATTACAGCCGTTAATTGTTGCATGGTAATAAGTATTGGCGCATTAGATGTACTAGGGGCCTCCTGTGTGGGCATAACTGGTGTAGACACAGTAGGGGATGATGTAGTATCATGCTTACTCCCCTCATTTGAGGAATCATCTTGGGCAATATCATTATCTGTGGCATTACTGTCCTTACTTTGTTTGGACACTATGGCACAATTATCACATAAATTTACATGGAGAGACACATTGGCTTTCATACATATAGAACATAGCTTATCTGATGGTACAGACATGTTAAGCAGGCTTAAACTTGTCAACAAAGCACAAAAAAACGTTTTAAAATAAAACCGTTACTGTCACTTTCAATTTCAAACTGAAAACACTTTATAACTGAATATGTGAAAAAGTATGAAGGAATTGTTCAAAATTCACCAAAATTTCACCACAGTGTCTTAAAGCATTAAAAGTATTGCACACCAAATTTCAGAGCTTTAACCCTTAAATTAACGGAACCGGAGCCGTTTTTTTACATTTAACCCCTATACAGTCCCAGCTATATGCTTTGCTGAGACCCAACCAAGCCCAGAGGGGAATACGATACCAAATGACGCCTTCTATAAGCTTTTTCAGTGATTCTTAGCTCCTGACACATGCATCTGCATGCCTTGCTCTCCAAAAACAACTGCGCATTAATGGCGCGAAAATGAGGCTCTGTCTATAACTAGAAAGGCCCCCATCTGAAAAAGGTGTCCAACACAGTGCCTGCCGTTTTTCTAAACGTTCCCCAAGATTATAATACCAATAATTAGTTAGAATCAGCATAATATGCCTAGTAAAGCAATCGTTTTAGCCCAGAAAAATGTCTACCAGTTTTTTAGCCCTTTTTGAAGCCCTTTATTCTTTTTATGTTTACTAAGAAAATGGCTTACCGGTCCACCTGAGGGGAAATGACAGCCTTCCAGCATTACATGGTCTTGTTAGAAATATGGCTAGTCATACCTTAAGCAGAAAAAGTCTGCTAACTGTTTCCCCCAACTGAAGTTACTTCATCTCAACAGTCCTGTGTGGAAACAGCAATCGATTTTAGTTACTGTCTGCTAAAATCATCTTCCTCTTACAAACAGAAATCTTCATCCTTTTCTGTTTCAGAGTAAATAGTACATACCAGCACTATTTTAAAATAACAAACACTTGATAGAAGAATAAAACTACATTTAAACACCAAAAAACTCTTAACCATCTCCGTGGAGATGTTGCCTGTGCAACGGCAAAGAGAATGGACTGGGGTGGGCGGAGCCCTAGGAGGGATCATGTGACCAGCTTTGCTGGGACTCTTTGCCATTTCCTGTTGGGGAAGAGAATATCCCACAAGTAAGGATGACGCCGTGGACCGGACACACCAATGTTGGAGAAAGTTGTTACAAATAAAATTACACACGCAAACAGTGTTTTAAAATAAAAAGGAGAAAAACAGAATTGAATACTTTACTAGCTTCAAGATCTGCGCCAGGGGAAATGGCAAGAAAATGATGGCTCCTTACTTCTGTACAGCAGCTCCCCTTGTAAGAATGACAAACTTATTGTTAAAAAAAATAAGATTCTTAAACCTACTTCTCAGAGATCATGTTGCTTAACCACACCCTCCTGGGCGGGCTAAGAAACCCCACTGTCTTTACAACCTTCAATAGACTAAATTTCTTGCCTGAATTTATACAATCCATTATCATTCCTGCTAGGTAAGAAATTTCTATATTTACATATTTAGAACCTCTTAGTTTTTATTGGGAGAACCAGTTTGATATCAAATATGCCATAGGTTGTCATATTTACCTGCCGTTAAGGTTATAACACTTTTAACCCACATATGTACATAATATACCAATGTCCTGTCAGTGACGCTGGTCAGTTTTTGTAATGAAGGGCCTGTTTTTGCATCATGCATTCTATTGACAGCTTAAGCCATAAACTTTATCCTGTGTATCTCTGTGACTAAGAGCTTCAGTGATTTTATGACTCAATGCATACACACTAACATTTGGTGGCTATTTAGGGGGTTCTGGCACTTCAAAGAAAATACCAAACACAATTCTTCTTGAAAACAAATAACTGTTTTGAGTGCAAGCTCCACAAAGTTAACTCCTTAGCAGCTGAATCCTGAGATATTTGTGGACAGTTATATTGTAGCTAGCTTAGGGTTTATTTTACAGGTAAGTATTTAGTTTTAAATAGGAATAATTTAGTTAATTATAGTAATTTTATTTAGATTTCTTTTAATTTATATTTAAGTTAGGGGGTGTTAGGTTTAGGGTTAGACTTAGGTTTAGGGGTTAATAACTTTAATATAGTGGCGGGCGACGTTGGGGGCGGCAGATTAGGGGTTAATAAATGTAGGTAGATGGCGTTGATGTTAGGGCCGGCAGATTAGGGGTTAATAATATTTAACTAATGTTTGCGAGGCGGGAGTGCAGCGGTTTAGGGGTTAATATGTTTATTATAGTGGCAGTGACGTTGGGGGCAGCAGATTAGGGGTTAATAAATGTAGGTAGGTGGCGGCAACATAGGGGGCGGCAGATTGGGGGTTAATAAATATAATGTAGGTGTCGACGATGTTGGGGGCAGCAGATTAGGGGTTCATAAGTATAATATAGGTGGCGGCGGTGTCCGGAGCGGCAGATTAGGGGTTAATAATATAATGTAGGTTGCGGCGATGCCAGGGGCGGCAGATTAGGGGTTAATAAGTGTAAGATTAGGGGTGTTTAGACTCGGGGTTCATGTTAGTGTGTTAGGTGTAGAAATAAAATGTATTTCCCCATAGGAATCAATGGGGCATGCGTTAAGGAGCTTTTACACTGCTTTTTGGCAGGTGTTAGACTTTTTTTCAGCCAGCTCTCCCGTTGATTCCTATGGGGAAATCGTGCACGAGCACGTTACACCAGCTCACCGCTAACGTAAGCAGCGCTGGTATTGGAGTGCAGTAAGGAGCAAAATTTTGCTCAATGCTCACTTCTTGTCTGGGTTGTAAAAACCCGTAATACCAGCGCTGTCTGTAAGTGAGCGGTGAGAATAAACTGCTCGTTAGCACCGCATAGCCTCTAATGCAAAACTCGTAATCTAGGTGAATATCTGGCACTCTTTTGCAAGCACACTTTAAGAACAAAATGGAAAAGTTAGTTACTTAATTTAGCCAAATAGTAATAGGACTATGTCAAGGTATTTTCCTCCCTGTATACCTACCCCACAGCCATACAATGCATGCCATTCACCAAACTGATATACAAACACGGGTGACACACAGGTCATTTGTAATTTATCTAGACACATACAAAACACAGAAATAAACTGAACTCTCAAATCCGACTGACTACACATCCCATGTTACAGCACTCACAGGCAGATGCACAGCTTTCAGGGACTCAGGCAGTTAACCCTAGACAAAGCTGGGTGCAAAGTCCATAGGGAAAATTACAAAACAAAAATATTAACACAACACATAAAAAGTCTGACACTCTATTGCAAGCACACAACTAAATTAAAAGCAAAATGGAAGAGTTGGTTACATCAGTTGGTCAAGGTTTTTTCCTAAAAATAGAAACTTCAATAACTAGTTATGCGCTGGAATAGATGTGAAATACAAGAAAAGACTTATATAATAGAGGTCCTCTATCCTCTGTCAGAAACAAAATGATTGGAAAAAAGACTAAAAGTCTATCTTGCGCAACAAAATAATATTAATTTGCTAAATCCACACAATTAAGTCCATAAAAAATGAATGTTTCAATATTAGAAGATAGTAGAAGGTGGTTCATATATAAAACCCTATATTTAATCACACTGTTTAAAAATCGCTATAAACAAAATGATCTAAACATCAATGTAGTATCAGTATGAACAGTGCATTAAGTTCACACTCATAATTACATAAAATTCACACTCTTAAATACATAATTCATGTTCGCAGTCATACTTGCCTGACAAACACATACACACATATATATATATATATATAATCACACAAGGACTAAAAAATAATCGGCGAGATTACAATTTTGCGTTAGGAGCTATGCGGTGCTAACAAGCATTTTTTTCTCACCGCTCACTTACCTGCAGCGCTGGTATTACGGGTTTTTACAAACACTGCGTTAAAAGGCAAGAAGTGAGCGTAATTGAGCTCCATACCGCACTCCAATACAAGCGCTGCTTAAGTCAGCGGTGAGCTGGTCGTATGTGCTCATGCACGATTTCCCCATAGACATCAATGGGGAGAGCCGGCTGAGAAAAAGTCTAACACCTGCCAAAAAGCAGCGTAAAACTCAGTAACGCAGCCCCATTGATTCCTATGGGGAAACACATTTATGTTTACACCTAACACCCTAACATGAACCCCGAGTCTAAACACCACTAATCTTACACTTATTAACCCCTAATCTTCCACCGCCCCCTACATTATACTTATTAACCCCTAATCTGCTGCCCCCAACATCGCCGCCACCTACATTATATTTATTAACCCCTAATCTGCCACCCCAATGTCGCCACAACCTACCTACATTTATTAACCCCTAATCTGCTGCCCCCAACGTCGCCGCCACTATATTAAATGTATTAACCCCTAAATCTAAGTCTAACCCTAACCCTAACACCCCCTAACTTAAATATAATTTAAATAAATCTAAATAAAATTACTATCATTAACTAAATTATTCCTATTTAAAACTAAATACTTACTTATAAAATAAACCCTAAGCTAGCTACAATATAACTAATAGTTACATTGTAGCTAGCTTAGGGTTTATTTTTATTTTACAGGCAAGTTTGTATTTATTTTAACTAGGTAGAATAGTTAGTAAATAGTTATTAACTATTTAATAACTGCCTAGCTAAAATAAATACAAATTTACCTGTAAAATAAAACCTAACCTAAGTTACAGTAACACCTAACACTACACTACAATTAAATAAATTAACTAAATTAAATTAGCTAAATCACAAAAAACAAACACTAAATTACAGAAAATAAAAAACAAATTACAGATCTTTAAACTAATTACACCTAATCTAATAGCCCTATCAAAATAAAAAGCCCCCCCCCCCCCCCCCCCCCCCCAAAAAAAAATAAAAAGAAAACCCTAGCCTAAACTAAACTATCCAATATCCCTTAAAAGGGCCTTTTTCAGGGCATTGCCCCAAAGTAATCAGCTCTTATACCTGTAAAAAAAAAATACAATCAACCCCCCCAACAGTAAAACCCACCACCCACACAACCAACCCCCCCAAATAAAATACTAACTAAAAAACCTAAGCTCCCCATTGCCCTGAAAATGGCTTTTGGATTGACATTGCCCTTAAAAGGGCATTTAGCTCTTTTGCAGGCCCAAAGCCCTAACCTAAAAAATAAACCCACCCAATACACCCTTAAAAAAATCCTAACACTAACCCCCGAAGATTCACTTACCGGGAGAAGTCTTCATCCAAGCGGCAAGATGTCCTCAACGAAGCCAGCAGAAGTGGTGGTCCTCCAGACGGGCAGAAGTCTTCATCCAGATGGCATCTTCTATCTTCATCCTTTCCGGTGTGGAGCGGTTCCATCTTCAAGACATCCGACGCAGAGCATCCTCTTCAAACAACGGCTTCTTCGTAATGAATATCTCTTTTAAGTGACGTCATCCAAGATGGCGTCCCTTAGATTCCGATTGGCTGTAGTGTAGTGTTAGGTGTTAGTGTAACATAGGTTAGGTTTTATTTTACAGGTCAATTTGTATTTATTTTAGCTAGGTAGTTATTCTACCTAGTTAAAATAAATTCAAACGTGCATGTAAAATTAAAATAAACCCTAAGATAGCTACAATGTAACTATTAGTTATATTGTAGCTAGCTTATGGTTTATTTTATAGGTAAGTATTTAGTTTTAAATAGGAATAATGTAGTTAATGATAGTAATTTTATTTAGATTTATTTAAATTATATTTCAATTAGGGGGTGTTAGGGTTAGGGTTAGACTTAGGTTTAGGGGTTAATAAATTTAATATAGTGGCGGCGACGTTGGGGGCGGAAGATTAGGGGTTAATATATATAATGTAGGTGGCGGTGATGTTAGGGGCGGCAGATTAGGGGTTAATAATATTTAACTAGTGTTTGCGAGGCGGGAGTGCGGCGGTTTAGGGGTTAATATGTTCTAGTGGCGGCGATGTCCAGAGCGGCAGATTAGGGGTTAATAATTTTATTTCAGTGTTTGCGATGCGGGAGGGCCTCGGTTTAGGGGTTAATAGGTAGTTTATGGGTGTTAGTGTACTTTTTACCACTTTAGTTATGAGTTTTATGCTTCAGCATTGTAGTGTAAAACTCATAACTACTGACTTTAGAATGCGTTATGGATCTTGGAGGTAGAGGGTGTACCGCTCACTTTTTGGCCTCCCAGGACAGACTCGTAATACCGGAGCTATGCAAGTCCCATTGAAAAAAAGGTTTACGAAGTTTACATAAGCCGGTTTGCGGTAAGGCCAAAAAAGTGTGCGGGGCCCCTAAACCTGCAAGACTCGTAATAGCAGCGGTAGTGAAAAAGCAGCGTTAGGACCTGTTAACGCTGCTTTTTTACCTTACCACAAAACTCGTAATCTAGCCGAATCTCTTATTAAAAAAAAGAAAAGTAAGCAGAGCACAGGAATATGGGCAAATAGAAAGCAATTTATTGAAACATGGGTTAAAAATAAAAAATACGGCTTTACATATTTTGGCTTACGTAGTCATCAGAAAATATCTATCCTTTATCATAGCAGTTCCCATAAAAGTATCTTCTAAAATCCTAGGACTTTAGGTATCATACATTGTAAATCTTGAAACCAAATAATTAGTAAACACAGTAACTCTTACAACAGACACCAATCCCTAGTTTGCTTCACATTCACAAGTCACAGCTCACAAAGCCAGCCAGCCCACTGACTGAAGTGAGGAAATATGCTCAGAGGTTGAACCTGCTGTCCATTTGCTTATTTAAAGGGACAGTCAACTCAAAATATTTTATTCTTTTAAAAGATAGATAATCCCTTTATTACCCATTCCCCAGTTTTGCACAGAAAACATGGTTATATTAATACACTTTTTACCTCTGTAATTACCTTGTATCTAAGCATCTTGTGACTGCCCACTGATCACATGACTTTATCTATTGACTTGCATTTAAGCCAATTAGTGCTGTTTTGTTAGAATCCACAGGCGGTGTCAGCACAATGTTAGCTATATAGCTCACATGAACTAGCTTCCCCTGATGTGAAAACCTAATACAAAACATGTGATCATGGGGCTGTCTTTAGGAACTTAGAAACAGACAGAAATGTTGAGGTTTAAATGTTATAAAGTATATTAATATAACCATGTTGGTTGTGCAAAGCTGAGGAATGGGTAGTAAAGGCATTGTCTATCTTTTTAAACAATAACAATTTTTGTGTTGACTGTCCCTTTAACAAATGCAGGAATTAACATGTTTAGCTGTGATCATAGACAAAGACTTTTTTATGTAAATTTAATTCAATTAACTTTTTTCTAAGGTGTGATGCCTCAATACATAATTAACCAATAATATATTAATATTGTTAGTGAATGACCTTTTATTGAGATATATGAACAGTCATATATTGGCTTATAAGAAACATAAAAAAATATTTTTAATTCAACTATTTAATATAGTATTTAATATTCAGTGTGTGTTCTTTTTCTTAGCAACCAGCAGAAAAAAAGCTGTATTTTTACTTTGGTATATTGTGTGGGCTATCTGTATTCTGCCATAAGATGATGTATCTTCCATTTCCATTGGCCTTTTATAAGAAACTCCTGGGCAAAAAGGCAACTCTGGATGATTTAAAAGAGCTGCAACCTACAATGGGGAGGTAAGAAGTCTTACAATTATTGTTTTATTGTTACAAAGCAGTGGGGTTTATCATTGCAGATAATACAAACAGGTCTCAGGCAGCATAAGTACTCCAAAATACAGAAACAAACGTTTGGGTGCCCCTGATCAAGTAACACAACCTCCGCAGTTAAACATAAACTTGTAATTTTTCTGCAAATTGTAATACGTAGCTAACATTTTATTTGCTTAATTTATCTGACTGAAAAAATAGTTAATGTAGCATGTGCAAAGGTTTGAGCACCCCTTCCAGATGATCCGTTAGTAATTTCTTTGTAAGGTCTCAGAACCTTTATTGTTTACCTTGACTAGTAAGGTCTTGATCAAAGTTTAGTGGTCACAGTACACAGCTTAAAGGGCAGTGTAGTCTAATATTTTCTCCCCTTTTAAATGTTCACAATTATCTATTTTACCTAAGGGAGTGTATTAAATTGTGTAAAGACAGCTCCTTCATCTTTATTTTTCTCATTTGAAATAGCTGATTTTGCCCCACTGTATCCCCACCCATACTAAACATTTCTGAACTTAAAGGGACAGTCTACTCCAGAATTTGTATTGTTTAAAAAGATAGATAATCCCTTTATTACCCATTCCCTGCTTTTGCATAACCAACACGGCTATATTAGTATACTGTACTTTTTACCTGTGTGATTACCTTGTATCCAAGCCTCTGCAGACTGCCCCCCTTATCGTCTTTTGACAGACTTGCATTTTAGCCAATCACTGATGAATCATAAATAATTCCATGGTGAACACAATGTTATCTATATGACACACATAAACTAGCGCTGTCTAGCTGTAAAAAATTCTGTCAAAATGCACTGAGATAAGAGGCGGTCTTCAAGTACTTAGAAATTATTATGTGAACCTACCTAGGTTTAGCTTTCAACAAATACCAAGAGAACAAAGCAAATTTGATAATAAAAGTAAATTGGAAAGTTGTTTAAAATTGCATGCCCTATCTGAATCATGAAATTTTATAGTTTATATATATAGACTGTCCCTTTAAATTCTGGTTCCAAAAAAGAAGGTTTAGATAAAATAATGCTACCAGCCGGGGTCTGTTACAGAGAGATAATAAAATGTTTATTTTCCTTTGATCTCTCTAAGTATTGGCCTTTGAGTAAACATTACTAATGAAGATAAGGAGGTCTTTGTGTAAATAATTAGACATATAAAATAATGAGGTATTCTCTCCCTATAAGTTCAGCACCATTGTCGGGCCAGTCTACGAGTGTAGCGCTAAAAGTTACGTGCACGCGATAAGGGGTTTATAGCAGGTGTTTGCACGCTTCAGGTTTTCCGCTCGTATTAGAAGTTTATAGTAAACGCTAGTTAACGTAATCACTTGAGCACAATTGAAGTTAACATGCATTAGGTTAGTGCCTCAGAGCTTTGGGGTAACTGTTTTGCAAACAAAAAAGTATTACAAAACACATAAAAAAAAAGAATACAAAGTACACTTACACTAATAATATTACCTGTTAAAAGTTATTCTAAAAACAATTTGCCCAAAGAAGTTTTATAAAGGCTCAAAGCTATGAGGTCTCAGGTAAATGCAGGAAAAGGGCTTTAAAATAGAGAGAGATATTCTTCTATGTAGCAGTTTTTGGATTAGGACATGAGGGAATGATTATTTCCCTATTAATGTGAGAGTTAACAACTTTAGGTGAACTTTGAAAAGTAGCCCGCAAAACAGCTTTATCCTGATGGAAAATCAGATAAGGAGACTCACAAGAGAGAGCAGACAATTCAGAAACTCTTCGAGCATGAAATTAGTTTAATGTATAATTTATGCATAGGCTCAAAAGGAGGAGCCTGTAAAGCTTTTAACACTAGGTTAGGACTCCAAGAAAGAGAAATAGGCCTAATGACAGGTTTAATCCGGATTAAAGCCTGAACAAAACAATGAACATTAGGAAGTTAGACATTTTCCTATGAAATAATACATAAAAGGCAGAGATTTGGCCTTTCAAATAACTGGCAGATAAACCTTTATCTAAACCATTCTATAGAAATTGAAGAACCCTAGGAATTCTAAAAGAATGCTTGGAATAATCAAGTTAAGTACACCACAGCTCTTCCTAGAAAGAGGCTTGCATGCCTAAATCATAGTAATAATCACAGAGTCAGGAAATCCTCTATGACAGAGAACTAAGCATTCAATTTCCATGCCATTAAGTTCAGAGACTTTAGATTTGGATGGAAGAAGGGACCTTGAGACAGAAGGTCTGCCCTAAGAGGAAGAGGCCACGGCGGGCAACTGGACATTCATACCAGATCCGCATACCCAAATCCTGTGAGGCCACGCTGGGGCTATTAGGATTATAAATGACTGTTCCATCTTTATTTTGGAAATTCACTCTGGGAAGCATGACCAGAGGGGGGGAATAGATAAGCAGGCTGGTAAGACCGGGAACTGCTAGAGCATTCAACACCATCGAATGCCTGAGGATCCCTGTACCTTGCAAGGAACCTGGGAAGTTTGTTGCTCAAACGAGAGGCCATCAATAATAGATTGGTGATTTAGCCACCAAGTCAGAGATAGGTGCGTATTGGGATCTAAAAATATCCGTTGGGTTATCCGAGTATTATCCTTGCACCATTGGCACAGCAGACAAAGCTGAAGAGGTCTCATATGAAATCGAGCAAATGGAATTGCATCTGAAGCTGCAATTATGAGGCCTAGTACTTCCATACACTGAGCCACTGAAGGGAATGAGAGAGACTGAAGGTTCAGGCAAGCTGAAATCAATTTTATTTGTCTCTTTTCTGTCAGGTAACACTGAATCTATCTGGAAACCTAAAAAGGTGACCTTTGTCTTAGTAATCAAGGAACTCTTTGGTAAATTGATCCTCCAACCATGTCTTTGAAGAAACAGCAATAGTTGTTTTGTGTGAGATTCTGCTAAATTAAAAGATTAAGCTAGTACCAAGATATTGTCCAGGTAAGGAAATACCACAATACCCCTGAACTGATTACAGATAAAAGGGCACTGAGAACCTTGGTAAATATTCTTGGAGCTGTAGCTAGACCAAACGGAACAGCAACAAACTGATAATGCTTTTTCCTGAAAGAGAACCTCAGGAACTGGTAATGTTCTGGGTGAATTGGGATGTGAAGGTAAGCATCCTGTAAATCTATCATGGACATAAAGTGACCTTGTTGAACAAATGGCAGAATAGTCCTTATAGTTTCCATTTTGAAAGTTGGAATTAATACACATTTGTTTAAAGTTTTCAGATTCAGAATTAGTCTGAAAGAATTTTTCCCTTTTTTGATACAATGAAGAAATGTGAATACAATCCCATCCCCTGTTCTTGTAAAGGAATTGGAACAATACTCCCACACTTTTCCAGATCTGAGACAGATTTGAGAAAGGCCCGAGCTTTCATAGGATATTCTGAATCCAATGCAATATCCTTGAGAAATAATGTTTTGAATCCAGGGATTTTGGACAGATAGTAACCAAGATTTCTGAAAAAGGTTTAATCTGTCCCCTACCAGTAATACTGGGTTGGAGGCTGTACCTTCATGAGGTCTTAGAGGCTGGATTAGGTTTCTTATTCTGCTTGGATTTATTCCAAATTGATGAGGGTCTCCAGACTGAAAACGATTGGGAGCTTTAAATTTCCCTTTTGACTTTTTGTCTTGGGGAAGAAAAACTCCCTTACCTCCAGTAATCATAGAAATAATAGAATCCAGTTGAGACCCAAACAATTTCTTTCCTTGGAAAGAAAGAGAAAGTAATCTAGTTTTAGATACCATATCAGCATTCCATGATTTTAGCCATAAAACTCTTCTGGTAAGGATAGCTAAAGACATATTTTTTATGTTAATTTTCATGATATCAAATACTGGATCGCAAATAAAATTATTTGCATATTTAATTAAATTCAAGATATTAGAACATTCAGGGTCAGAGGACAACTGCTGAGCTAGTCTGGATAACCAGAAAGTAGAAGAAGCAGCCACATCAGCAATAGATATAGCTGGTCTGTGAATTTAGCCAATATGTAAATATGCCCTTCTTAGATAAGATTCAAGTTTTCTATTTTAAGGATCTTTAAAAGAAGCACTGTCTTCTAGAGGAATGGCCTCATCAACTTTGGGAACCGTTTCCCATATCTCTAAGTTAGCAGCTGGTAAAGGATATAGTTTTTTAAACCTTAAAGGATTACTTTCTGTTATAATTTTTAAGCTAAACAACTAACATATTAAAGTTAATAAACATTAATTAAAACCTAATGACCTATAGTTTCTCCCAAAACAAAGTTTCATAACGTTCTAAAAGTTATATCTTTTATTCGCCGATGATGTCACGTTATCCTGCCCACTATTTTCAGCACTGTGATGTTCAAAATACTTAAACCAATAACTTTGTGTTTTAAAGCGCCATTTTGAAACCTAGGTATTGTAAGCGGATTGGTACAGAGCAAAGAAAACAATTGGAATTGGAAAACAATTAATTTACAGACAAGATTTCTGATATACGGTAGAGATATGTTAATGAAATGCTATTGCTAAAAAGCGTATTTTGGGGGTGGTTAGTTAGTAACAGGGATAGAAAATATTTACTTACAGTGGCCCTTTAAAGAAGGGTTAAAAAGACACCTGGTTTAGACAATTCTTTAGCAATCATATTAGAAACAGCATCAAGTATAGGGAAACATCTCAGGGAGATTGACAACAGTTTTATATACTGAATTCAAAAGATGGGTTATCTTTAGAAGGTTTAGCTTCTACAATCCCTAAAGTGACTAAGACTTCCTTCAAAAGAGAATGAATAGGTTAAATTTTAAATAAAAAGCAGGAATTATCAGGTGCCACGTCATCCTCATCATTTGAAGATACTTCATTGTTTCACAATAAGCACACTTAGCTCCGATAGAAAGAATATGCGCTGTGGAACGCGTGCTTGCATGTAAAAAAGATTAAATGCACACTTCTGTGCATGAGATTTTTTTGGCCGCAAACAAAAATAATAAGCAAGGTGAATAGTAAGAACCTGTCCCTGGGCCATACATACACATTGAAACATAGTTAAACTTATAGTTAAACTTCAATCATTTAAAATCGCCCAACCCATAGCTGTGAGTGTCTATATATTAAAGAAAAATACATAATATACTTACCTAGAGACACTAATAGCAGACAGCAACATCAGTACTGAAACATATCAGCAGAGGTGATGGAATAGGAGTATAACATTGATCTGTAAAGGGAGGCAGAAGATGAATCCCTGCGACCAAATTTACAAAGAGCCCATGAAAGATTTCCCTTGAGGTGAAAACATAGTGTCATGAGGCAGTACGCCCTTCACTTCCCTCTGACAAGCACTGTACTCTGAGGGGAACCAGACTTCAATATGCTCTGGAGAGCCTTTCACTGAAGAAATCAAGCACATCATCATGTTTCAACCACCTCCAATGGAGGCAAAGTTTAAAACTGAGGTATGAGTGAGGTGGGAGGGGGAGATTATAGGCTTTTGAGGTTGGGGGAAACTTTGCGTCCTCCTGGTAGGAATGTATATCCCATATGTAACAGCTCGTGGACTCTCGACACCTATATTAAATAAATTATGCATCTTTGGAGCAGATTTGCAAAGCTGTAATATTTATTCTCTGCCTATGTTTTTCATATTTTATCGCTTTGAGGTTTTGATTTTCGCAAGCATCCTTTGGCAGGAAGGTCCTTGAGGCCTCAGTGCTGGCTACATAAAAACTGCCAGAAAAAAAATTGTCCCACCCTTTCCGTAACTACTGCTTGGGTATTAATCCCATGGGGGAGATTTACCAAGCAGTAGATTCTACAATCTACCTCCGAAGTTTCCGGCTCCCCGGAATCTTAAGTTAAGAAGCAGCGGTCGTAAGAGCACTGCTACTTAACTCGTCCGCCACATCTGAGGTGGCGGACTGCAATCATCCCGATCAGATACGATCAGCATTATTGACAACCTCTGCTAGCGGCCGCAAATGTGCAGGGGGCGGCATTGCACAAGCATTTCACCAGAAATGCTTGTGCAATAATGTTAAATGCCCACAGCATATGCTGTCGGCATTTAGCAATGTCGGGCGGACATGATTTGCTACAGCGAATCATGTCCGCCTGCCGCTTGATAATTCAGCCCCCATAGTTTATGGAGGACTGTGGACCATCATCATTTTACAAAAGAAAACAAAATTTATGCTTACCTGATACATTATTTTCTTTCGAAATGATGATGGTCCACAGGCTCCACCTGATTAAATTTTCGGGCGACAGTTCTAATGACACTTCTACAGACCCTGCTTTGTCTTTCCTACCGATTGACTGCAAATGTGCAGGGGGCGGCATTGCACAAGCATTTCACCAGAAATGCTTGTGCAATGTTAAATGCCCACAGCATATGCTTGATAATTCAGCCCCCATATGTTATGGAGGACTGTGGACCATCATCATTTTATGAAAGAAAAACATAATTTATGTAAGAACTTACCTGATAAATTAATTTCTTTCATAGTGGCAAGGAGTCCATGAGCTAGTGACGTATAGGATATACATTCCTACCAGGAGGGGGCAAAGTTTCCCAAACCTCAAAATGCCTATAAATACACCTCCCGCCTCACTCATACCTCAGTTTAACGTATAGCCAAGTAGTGAGGTGTAAAAAAAAAGGAGTAAAAAGCATACAAAAAGAGGAACTGGAAAAATAATGTGCTTTATACAAAAATCATAACCCCCAAAAAATAGGATGGGTCTCATGGACTCTTGCCACTATGAAAGAAATGAATTTATCAGGTAAGGTGTTACATAAATTATGTTTTATTTCATGAAAGTGGCAAGAGTCCATAAGCTAGTGACGTATGGGATATAAAACCCAAGATGTGGAAGTCCACAAGTTACTAGAAAGGGGGAGTTAAAATAAAAACAGCTATTTTCACTGATAAATTAAATCCAAAAATGAATTGTTTTCTTAAAATTTAAAAAACCCCTCAAATAATAGGCACTAGAATCAAAGGGAGACTGCTGCCTGAAGAACCTTTCTACCAAAGGCTGCTTCCAAAGAAGCAAACACATCAAAATGGTAAAATTTAGTAAATGTATGCAAAAAAGACCAAGTTGCTGCTTTGCAAATTTGATCAACTGAAGCTTCATTCTTAAAAGCCCAAGAAGTGGCAACTGATCTAGTAGAATGAGCTGTAATTCACTGAGGCTGAGACTGCCCCGCCTCCAAATAAGCTTTGTGAAAAAATATCAAATAGACTAGAAGTCTTTCTGAAATCTTTAGTAGCCTCAATATAATATTTCAAAGCTCTTACCACATCCAAAGAATGTAAAGACCTTTCAAGAGTATTCTTAGGATTAGGACACAAGGAAGGAACAACAATTTCCCTATTAATGTTTTTAGAATTCACAACCTTAGGCAAAAATGTAAACGAAGTAGGCAAAACAGCTTTATCTTGATGGAAAATCAAATAAGGAGACTCACAAGAGAGAGCAGACAATTCATAAACTCTTCTAGCAGAAGAGATAGCCAAAAGAAATAACATTTTCCAAGAAAGGAATTTAATATCCAGAGAATGCATAGGCTCAAAATGAGGAGCCTGTAAAATCTTCAATACCAAATTGAGACTCCAAGGAGGAGAAATAGATTTAATAACAGGTTTGATATGAATCAAAGCCTGAACAAAAAAGTGAATATCAGGAAGCTTAGCAATCTTTCTATGAAAGACAGAAAGAGCAGAGATTTGTCCTTTCAAAGTATTTGCAGACAAACCTTTATCCAAATCATCCTGAAGAAACTGTAAAATCCTAGGAATTCTGAAAGAATGCCAAGAATAATCATGAGTGGAACACCATGAAATATAGGTTTTCCAAACCGGATGATAAATCTTCTTTGAAACAGAGTTACGAGCCTGTATCATAGTGCTAATTACTGAGTCAGAGAAATCTCTATGACTGAGCACTAAGCGTTCAATTTCCATGCCTTCAAATTTAGAGATTTGAGATCCTGATGGAAAAACGGCCCTTGAGACAGAAGATCTGGCCTTAAAGGAAGTGGCCAAGGCTGGCAACTGGACATCCAGACGAGATCTGCATACCAAAACCTGTGAGGCCATGCTGGTGCTATCAGAAACACATAAGATTGTTCCATTATACTCTTGGAGATCACCCTTGAAAGAAGAACCAGAGGTGGAAAAATTTAAGCAGGTTGGTAAAACCAAGGAACTGCTATAGCATCCACCATCTCCGCCTGAAGATTCTTGGACCTGGAAAGGTATCTGGGAAGCTTCTTTTTCAGACGAGAGGCCATCAGATCTATTTCTGGAGGACCCCACATCTGTACAAGATGAAAAAACACATCTGGATGGAGAGACCACTCCCCCGGATGTAAAGTCTGACGGCTGAGATTATCTGGATATCTATATGTGAATTTAATCAAAAAAAGTAAAAAAATGAAATTTATAGTTATGGTTTTAGTGTGATGAGCTGCTGTTCGAAATGCTAGGAGTCGAGAACAATAAGGATATCTATATATCTTACAGCGCTCTTCTATAAATGATCCTTCTAGCTCCTAGGAGTAAAGGTCCCTAGCTTTCCCTCAATGCATACAGTAAAATTAATTCAAAATCCAAGGAGAGCCTAATTAGTAGTCTTGATAAAGGCCTAAAGAAGGGCCGAAACGCGTTGACAACAAATGGTGAGCATTATTCTGATTTTAATCACGATTTTAGTAGCAGTATTGCACTATGTTATATTTGTATTTACAGGATTAACATTAAGGGATTAAATCTTGGATAAAGACCGGATCTCTTCCCACTCACACTTTGTCATTCTTATATTCACACCTTGAGGACACATTAGCAGGAAGGACTTTAACAATTCAACAATACAATCACGCTTATCACATATTTTTGGATGTTAAACATTATATAACCAATTGGATATACTTACATTCCGAACTACTTTTTTCCCCCTTATTTCACTTTTTTCATTTCATTTTTATTTTTAATAGATCTATTATTTTTATCCACATTTTTACCAAGGTTCCTTCACCTAAGGAGTTATATTTTTCCATTAATTATTTTTCCACCAATTATTTATATTTTTGGCACTATTTTTATATTTTGATTTGGGATTTATTCACATTTAAATCACATTGTTCATTTTTTGAAACAAAAAGAGGAACTCAATATCCCTTAAAGGGTGGTGACACTCACCCCTACCCCTATTTGTGGGATCAACCATTCTGGACATAATCAATTACAATTACAAACCATTGTCCAATCAGGACCCCATTGTACTGTTGCTTTTTTAAAAACATGGATCAATGTTTTTATGTGTAATTGTATAAATTATGAATTATTTGTGTTTTTAAACATTTTATGTTGTTCATTAAATGGTATTATTTTGAGTACACATCCTTAGCCTTTAATTAGGCACTCCTTGGATTTTGAATTAATTTGGCTGAGATAATCTGCTTCCCAATTGGCTACACCTGGGATATGAATCACAGAAATTTGACAAGAGTTGGATTCCGCCCAAGAAAGTATCTGAGATACTTCTTTCATTGCTGAAGGACTGCGAGTCACCCCTTGATGATTTGACATATGCCACTGTTGTGATATTGTCTGTCTGAAAATGAATGTAAAGTTCTCTCTTCAATAGTAAACAAGCCTGAAGAGCTCTGAAAATAGAACAGAGTTCTAAAATATGGATTGGTAAACCCAAGACAGCTCCCCAACCTGTAAGACTTGCATCTGTTGAGATCACAGTCCAAGAAGGACAAACAAAGGAGGCCCTTGAACAATAAGGTGATGGTCTAACCACCAAGTCAGAGAGAGTTGAGTGCTGGGATTTAAGTATATCAACTGTGATATCTGAGTATAATCCCTGCACCATTGGTGCAACGTGCAAAGCTGTAGAGGTCTCAAATGAAAACGAGCAAAGGGGATCGCGTCCAATGCTGCAGTCATGAGACCTAAAACTTCCATGAACATAGCCACTGAAGGAAATGATAGAGACTGAAGGTTTAGACAAGCTGAAACCAACTTTATTCGTCTCTTGTCTGTTAGAGAAAGAGTCATGGACACTGAATCTATCTGGAAACTTAAAAAGGTGACCTTTGTCTGAGGAATCAAGAAAATCTTTTGCAAATTGATCCTCCAACCATGTAATTGAAGAAACCACACTAGTTGTTTCGTATGAGATTCTGCTAAATTAAAAGATTGAGCTAGTACCAAGATATCGTCCAAATAAGGAAACACCGCAATACCCTGCTCTCTGATTACAGATAGAAGGGCACTGATAACCTTTGAGAAAATTCTTGGAGTTGTCACTAGGCCAAACTGAAGAGCAACAAATTGGTAATGCTTGTCTAGAAAAGAGAATCTCAGAAAATTGATAGTGGTCTGGATGAATCGGAATGTGAAGATAAGCGTCCTGTAAGTCTATTGTGGATATGAAATGACCTTGATGAACAAAAGGCAGAATAGTCCTTATAGTCACCATCTTGAAAGTTGGGACTCTTACAAAACGATTTAAAGTTTTCAGATCCAGAATTGGTCTGAATTTTCTTTCTTTGGGACAATAAACAGATTTGAATAAAAACCCAAACCCTGTTCCTGCTGAGGAACTGGGACAATCACCCCTGAAAGCTCTAGGTCTGAAACACACTTCCGAAAAGCCTTAGCCTTCACAGGGTTTGTTGGAACATGAGAAAGAAAAAAATCTTCCCATGGTAGGTCTTATTCTGAAACCTATTCGATACCCTTGAGAGAATGAAGCAAATTAGATAATAGAAGTACATTAGAACGTTGTTTAAAATTGCATGTTTTTTTCTAAATCATGAAAGAAAACATTTGTGTTTCATGTCCCTTTAAGGATGTGAGAAGCTTAAGAAGTTACCTGATACCAGAAAGTATTTAAAGGTGGACATACCAAATATGCAACGTTAACCTCTACATCCCCACATGTCCAGCACATTCAATTTTTCAAGATTGCCTTTAGTCATGTAAAATCTATTTAAAACTTTTACATTGATTTATATTGGTCAGATTGAAATTGAGGGTTGCTTGAGGATGTTACTAAATATAAATTTCAGTCTGTGTAAAATAATTCTTAAATCATTTCTCTATTCCAACATCAATATATTGTGGAACATATCCTGGCATCATTTGTTGCACAACAGTGTTGTCAAAGAGATAGTATGCCTTATAATGGAAGACAAAATACACAGTTTTTCAGAATTAGTCATGGGCGCTAAGAAGATTTTTGTCAGGGTGTCTTAGAATTAAGGATTGAATTTTAATAATATGGGACCCAAGGGGAAATTCAATATCTTTTGTAGAATTTGTAGAATGTTGTAATGGGCTTTTAGTGGAAAATATCCAGCACAAAAACCCCAGATGTCTTAAATTTAGAATATCATGCCCAATTTGAACCCATACCTTCATGATTCATCTTATGCATGCAAACTTCCATACCAGGAACCAGCTGTGCACAAATGTTAGTTTCAAAATAAGTATAAGCTAGCTGTATTTTTGCATGACAGAAATGTTTTTAGTTTTAAGCATTGATTAAAATTCATATCTGGGAGTTATGTCAATGGATGCAAAGTGCATGCAGTACCTACTATCAGACACTAGATGGTGCTCAAATGTTCTGTATCTCGTATAGTCCAATCTTTTCAAATGAAGAATAAGTTGTTGCAGGATGGTTGTTGTTTTTGTTTCACACAGGAATAGAATTATGAATAGAGTACTTAAAGGGACACTGAACCCAAATTTTTTTCTTTCTTGATTCAGATAGATCATGCAATTTTAAGCAACTTTCTAATTTATTCCTATTATCAATTTTTCTTCGTTCTCTTGCTATCTTTATTTGAAAAGGCAGGAATGAAAGCTTTGGAGCTGGCCTATTTTTTGTTTAGTACCCTGGATAGGGCTTGCTGATTGGTGCCTGCATTTATCTATCCAATCAGCAAGCACATCCCAGGTTCTCAACCTAAAATGGGCCGGCTCCAAAGCTTTTATTCCTGCTTTTTCAAATAAAGATAGCAAGAGAACGAAGAAAAATTGATAATGGAAGTTAATTAGAAAGCTGCTTAAAATTGCATTCTCTATTCAAATCATGAAAGAAAAAATGTGGGTTTAGTATCCCTTTAAAAAACCATACATAGAGGCCGAATTATCAAGCCGTCAACTATGCTGCATTCGCCGGCACCAATACGCTCGCCTAACATCGCAGCCGTGGACCTGAATACGATCTCCATATTTATAAAAAAAGCTGTCAAAAAGCAGTGCACCAAGTACGGGGCGATGAGCAGCGGACTGTTGCTAACTAGCCGTCATCGATCTCGCTGCTATTCGGCTTTTTCCCAACTTTATTTATACCCTGTCAATAAACACTGCCACTATACTAAAATGTTTAACCCCTATCCTTCCACTCCCGGACCCCACCGCAACTAAATAAAGTTATTAACCCCTATCCCTCCGCTCCCGGAGCCCACCGCAACTCTAATAAAGTTATTAACCCCTATCCCTCTGCTCCCTGATCCCACCGCAACTCTAAAAAATTATTAACCCCCTATCCCTCCGCTCCTGGAGCCCACCAAAACTCTAATAAAGTTATTAACCCCTATCCCTCCGCTCCCGGAGCCCACCGCAACTCTAATAAGTTATTAACCCCTATCCCGCCACTACCGGACCCCTCTGCAGCTAAATAAATGTATTAACCCCTAAACCCCTAGCCTCCCACATCACTACCACTTACTAAACCTATTAACCCCTAAACCGCACATCACCATAAACTAAATTAAGCTAGTAACCCCTAAACCTAACAACCCGCTAACTTTACATTTAATAATAACTCATCCCTATCTTATAATAAATTTAAACTTACCTTTAGAATTAAAATAAACAATATTAAACTACTAATTAACCTACCCTAACTATTATCCTACAATTACATTAAACTATATTAAACTATTAATTAACCTACCCTAACTATTGTACTAAAATTACATTAAACTATATTAAACTATTAATTAACCTACCCTAACTATTATACTAAAATTGCATTAAACTACAAATTAAATTAACTATATTACATATTTTAAAACCTAACCCTACTCAAGTTATTTAAATCTACAATAAAGAATTACTAAGTTACAAAAAAATAACAACTAAGTTACACAAAATAAAAAAACACTAAGTTACACAAAATAAAAAACACTAAAGGCTAGATTTAGAGTTTTGTCGGTAACGACCCGCGTAGCTAACGCCGGCTTTTTTCTGGCCGCACCTTTAAAATAACTCTGGTATTGAGAGTCCACAGAATCGCTGCGTTAGGCTCCAAAAAAAGGAGCGTAGAGCATTTTTAACGCAACTGCAACTCTCGATACCAGAGTTGCTTACGGACGCGGCCAGCCTCAAAAACGTGCTCGTGCACGATTCCCCCATAGGAAACAATGGGGCTGTTTGAGCTGAAAAAAAACCTAACACCTGCAAAAAAGCCGCGTTCAGCTCCTAACGCAGCCCCATTGTTTGCTATGGGGAAACACTTCCTACGTCTGCACCTAACACCCTAACATGTACCCCGAGTCTAAACACCCCTAACCTTACACTTATTAACCCCCGCTATCGCTGACCCCTGCATATTATTTTTAACCCCTAATCTGCCGCTCCGTAAACCGCCGCTACTTACATTATCCCTATGTACCCCTAATCTGCTGCCCTAACATCGCCGACCCCTATATTATATTTATTAACCCCTAATCTGCCGCCCACAACGTCGCCCCCACCTGCCTACACTTATTAACCCCTAATCTGCCGAGCGGACCGCACCGCTACTATAATAAAGTTATTAACCCCTAATCCGCCTCACTAACCCTATAATAAATAGTATTAACCCTAATCTGCCCTCCCTAACATCGCCGACACCTAACTTCAATTATTAACCCCTAATCTGCCGACCGGAGCTCACCGCTATTCTAATAAATGTATTAACCCCTAAAGCTAAGTCTAACCCTAACACTAACACCCCCCTAAGTTAAATATAATTTTAATCTAACGAAATTAATTAACTCTTATTAAATAAATTATTCCTATTTAAAGCTAAATACTTACCTGTAAAATAAATCCTAATATAGCTACAATATAAATTATAATTACATTGTAGCTATTTTAGGATTAATATTTATTTTTACAGGCAACTTTGTAATTATTTTAACCAGGTACAATAGCTATTAATAGTAAAGAACTATTTAATAGTTACCTAGTTAAAATAATTACAAAATTACCTGTAAAATAAATCCTAACCTAAGTTACAATTAAACCTAACACTATACTATCATTAAATTAATTAAATAAAATACCTACAATTACCTACAATTAAACCTAACACTACACTATCAATACATTAATTAAGTACAATATCTACAAATAACTACAATGAAATAAACTAACTAAAGTACAAAAAATAAAAAAGAAACTAAGTTACAAAAAATAAAAAAATATTTACAAACATAAGAAAAATATTACAACAATTTTAAACTAATTACACCTACTCTAAGCCCCCTAATAAAATAACAAAGACCCCCAAAATAAAAAATGCCCTACCCTATTCTAAATTACTAAAGTTCAAAGCTCTTTTACCTTACCAGCCCTGAACAGGGCCCTTTGCGGGGCATGCCCCAAGAAGTTCAGCTCTTTTGCCTGTAAAAAAAAAACATACAACACCCCCCCCCCCCAACATTACAACCCACATACCCCTAATCTAACCCAAACCCCCCCTTAAATAAACCTAACACTAAGCCCCTGAAGATCATCCTACCTTGTCTTCACCCTCACCAGGTATCACCGATCCGTCCTGGCTCCAAATCTTCATCCAACCCAAGCGGGGGCTGGCGATCCATCATCCGGTGGCTGAAGAGGTCCAGAAGAGGCTCCAAAGTCTTCATCCTATCCGGGAAGAAGAGGCGATCCGGACCGGCAACCATCTTGATCCAAGCGGCATCTTCTATCTTCATCCGATGACGACCGGCTCCATCCTGAAGACCTCCACCGCGGACCCATCTTCATCCGGCGACGTCCAACTGAAGAATGACGGTTCCTTTAAGGGACGTCATCCAAGATGGCGTCCCTCGAATTCCGATTGGCTGATAGGATTCTATCAGCCAATCGGAATTAAGGTAGGAATATTCTGATTGGCTGATGGAATCAGCCAATCAGAATCAAGATCAATCCGATTGGCTGATCCAATCAGCCAATCAGATTGAGCTCGCATTCTATTGGCTGTTCCGATCAGGGGTTAGGGGTTAATAAATATAATACAGGGGTCGGCGGTGTTAGGGGCAGCAGATTAGGGGTACATAAGTATAACGTAGGTGGCGGTCGGCAGATTAGGGGTTAAAAAAATTTAATCGAGTGGCGGCGATGTGGGGGGACCTCGGTTTAGGGGTACATAGGTAGTTTATGGGTGTTAGTGTACTTTAGAGTACAGTAGTTAAGAGCTTTATGAACCGGCGTTAGCCCAAAAAGCTCTTAACTACTGACTTTTTTCTGCGGCTGGAGTTTTGTCGTTAGATTTCTAACGCTCACTTCAGACACGACTCTAAATACCGGAGTTAGAAAGATCCCATTGAAAGATAGGATACGCAATTGACGTAAGGGGATCTGCGGTATGGAAAAGTTGCGGCTGAAAAGTGAGCGTTAGACCCTTTTTTTGAGTGACTCCAAATACCGGAGTTAGCCTAAAAACCAGCGTTAGGAGCCTCTAACGCTGGTTTTCACGGCTACCGCCAAACTCCAAATCTAGCCGTAAGTTAGACAAAATAAAAAATAAATGATCAAATATTTAAACTAATTACACCTAATCTAATAGCCCTATCAAAATAAAAAAGCCACCCCCCCAAAATAAAAAAAAAAACCCTAGCCTACAATAAACTACCAATGGCCCTTAAAAGGGCCTTTTGCGGGGCATTGCCCCAAAGAAATCGGCTCTTTTACCTGTAAAATAAAATACAAACACCCCCCCAACAGCTTGCATTCTATTGGCTATTCCAATCAGCCAATAGAATGCAAGCTCAATCCTATTGGCTGATTGGATCAGCCAATAGGATGAAAGCTCAATCCTATTGACTGATTGCAACAGCCAATATAATTTTTTCCACCTTAATTCCTATCAGCCAATCGGAATGTAAGGGACGCCATCTTGGATGACGTAATTTAAAGGAAACTTCATTCTGCAACAGACGTCATAAGAAGAGGATGCTCCGCGCCGGATGTCTTGAAGATGGAGCCACTCCACGCCGGATGGATGAAGATAGAAGATGCCGTCTGGATGAAGACTTCGGCCCGCTTGGATGAAGACTTCTGCCGGCTTCGCTGAGGACTTCTGCTGCTTGGATGAGGATGGATGTCCGGTCTTCGAAAAACTGTAAGTGGATCTTCGGGGGTTAGTGTTAGGTTTTTTTAAGGGTTTATTGGGTGGGTTTTAATTTAAGGTTAGGGACTTTGGGCTTAAAAAGAGCTAAATGCCCTTTTAAGGGCAATGCCCATCCAAATGCCCTTTTAAGGGCAATGGGGAGCTTAGGTTTTTTTAGATAGGTTTTTAATTGGGGGGGTTTGGTTGTGTGGGTGGTGGGTTTTACTGTTGGGGGGGTGTTTGTATTTTATTTTACAGGTAAAAGAGCTGATTTCATTGGGACAATGCCCCGCAAAAGGCCCTTTTAAGGGCCATTGGTAGTTTATTGTAGGCTAGGGTTTTTTTATTTTGGGGGGGGCTTTTTTTTTTAATAGGGCTATTAGATTAGGTCTAATTAGTTTAAATATTTTATCATTTATTTTTTATTTTGTGTAACTTAGTGTTTTTTATTTTGTGTAACTTAGTTGTTATTTTTTTGTGTAACTTAGTAATTCTTTATTGTAGATTTAAATAACTTGAGTAGGGTTAGGTTTTTAAATATGTAATATAGTTAATTTAATTTGTAGTTTAATGTAATTTTAGTATAATAGTTAGGGTAGGTTAATTAATAGTTTAATATAGTTTAATGTAATTTTAGTATAATAGGGTAGGTTAATTAGTAGTTTAATATAGTTTATTTTAATTCTAAAGGTAAGTTTAAATTTATTATAAGATAGGGATGAGTTAATATTTAATGTAAAGTTAGCGGGTTGTTAGGTTTAGGGGTTAATAGTTTAATTTAGTTTATGGCGATGTGGGGGGCTGGCGGTTTAGGGGTTAATAGGTTTAGTAAGTGGTAGTGATGTGGGAGGTCAGGGGTTTAGGGGTTAATACATTTATTTAGTTGCGGAGGGGTCCGGGAGCGGCGGGATAGGGGTTAATACTTTTATTTAGTTGCGGCGGTGTCAGGAAGCAGCGATATAGGGGTTAATATATTTATTTAGTTGCGGTGGGCTCCGGGAGCGGCGGGATAGGGGTTAATATATTTATTTAGTTGCGGTGGGGTCCGGGAGCGGCGGGATAGGGGTTAATACATTTATTTAGTTGTGGCGGGGTCGGGGAGCGGCGGGATAGGGGTTAATAACTTTATTTAGGTTGTGGCGATGTCGGGGAGCGGCGGAATAGGGGTTAATAATATTATGTAGGTTGTGGGGATGTCAGGGCGGCAGATTAGGGGTGTTTAGACTCTGGGAACATGTTAGGGTGTTAGGTGTAAATGTAACTTTTATTCTACCATAGAAATCAATGGGATATCTGGCAGCAGCGAACATAAGCTTTCGCTGCTTTCAGACTCCCATTGATTCCTATGGCATCTGCAGCCTCCAGGGTGGCGGATTGAAAACCCAGGTACGCTGGGCCGGAATAGTGGCAAGCGTACCTGTTAGAAATTTGATAACTTGCAAAAGTTGTCAGATAGTGCCGAATTTGTATTCGGAACATCTGTAATGACGTAAACATCGATTTGTGTCGGATTGAGACCGGCGGATCGTATGTTACGTCACAAATTTCAACTTTTGCCGGTCTGTAGGCTTTGATAACTAGGTCGAATCAGGCTCGCCACAATTACGCTGTGGAATTCCAGCGTATTTGCGGTTGACGGCTTGATAAATATCCCTCATAGACGCTTCTCACATTTAGGACCTACTGTAGGCCATTTTTAGTGAGAAACCCACACATATATAACTTTTTTCAGGAGACACAGCAGATTCAAACTATATCATTATTAATGCATATATCATGTATCTGCAACAAAAAGTGTGGCAAAATGCATTTTTTATTAAAATGTTAATAAACAAGAATGTGAACAATAAAGTGTGTGTTTTTCCTAAACTCTATCGTAAAAAGAAGGGGTTATTCTCATAGATAAGGGTCTTTCCTTATAGTTATGTAACTTTGTAACTTTTATTTGCACATTTGGTCTCTCATGAGCCTCTAGTCCAGGATAGACATTTATTAACACAAGGTGATCGCTATTACCACAATGATTACCTGGCTATTAAAACTTATGTAGTGTCTTTATGTGGTTTATGGGGGTTTCTATGGCATAAAGGGACAATATAGCCAAAAATAAACTTTCATGATTCAGATAGGGTATGTAATTTTAAACAACTTTCCAATTTACTTTTATCATAAATTTTGCTTTATTCTCTTGGTATTCTTAGTTGAAAGCTAAACCTACGTAGGCTCATATGATAATTTCTTTGCCCTTGAAGGCCACCTCTTATCTGAATGCATTTTGACAGTGTCACAACTAGAGGGCATTAGTTCATGTGTGCCATATAGATAATATGATGCTCATTCCCGTGGAGTTACCTAGGAGTGAGCACTGATTGGCTAAAATGCAAGTCTGTCAAAAGAACTGAAATAAGGGGGCAGTCTGCAGAGGCTTAGATACAAGGTAATCACAGAGGTAAAAAACATAATTTATGTAAGAACTTACCTGATAAATTCATTTCTTTCATATTAGCAAGAGTCCATGAGCTAGTGACGTATGGGATATACATTCCTACCAGGGGGGGGCAAAGTTTCCCAAACCTCAAAATGCCTAAAAATACACCCCTCACCACACCCACAATTCAGTTTAACGAATAGCCAAGAAGTGGGGTGATAAGAAAGGAGCGAAAGCATAAAAAATAAGGAATTGGAATAATTGTGCTTTATACAAAAAAATCATAACCACCACAAAAAGGGTGGGCCTCATGGACTCTTGCTAATATGAAAGAAATGAATTTATCAGGTAAGTTCTTACATAAATTATGTTTTCTTTCATGTAATTAGCAAGAGTCCATGAGCTAGTGACGTATGGGATAATAAATACCCAAGATGTGGAACTTCCACGCAAGAGTCACTAGAGATGGAGGGATAAAATAAAGACAGCCAATTCCGCTGAAAAATAATAATCCACAACCCAAAACAAAAGTTTTAATCTTAATAATGAAAAAAAACTGAAATTATAAGCAGAAGAATCAAACTGAAACAGCTGCCTGAAGTACTTTTCTACCAAAAACTGCTTCAGAAGAAGAAAACACATCAAAATGGTAGAATTTAGTAAAAGTATGCAAAGAAGACCAAGTTGCTGCTTTGCAAATCTGATCAACAGAAGCTTCATTCCTAAACGCCCAGGAAGTAGAAACTGACCTAGTAGAATGAGCCGTAATTCTTTGAGGCGGGATTTACCCGACTCCACATAAGCATGATGAATCAAAGACTTTAACCACGACGCCAAAGAAATGGCGGAGGCCTTCTGACCTTTTCTGGACCCAGAAAAGATAACAAATAGACTAGAAGTCTTTCTAAAATCTTTAGTAGCTTCAACATAATATTTCAAAGCTCTTACTACATCCAAAGAATGTAAAGATCTCTCCTTTGAATTCGTAGGATTAGGACACAATGAAGGAACAACAATTTCTCTACTAATGTTGTTAGAATTCACAACCTTAGGTAAAAATTTAAATGAAGTCCGCAACACTGCCTTATCCTGATGAAAAATCAGAAAAGGAGATTCACAAGAAAGAACAGATAACTCAGAAACTCTTCTAGCAGAAGAGATGGTCAAAAGGAACAGAACTTTCCAAGAAAGTAATTTAATGTCCAGAGAATGCATAGGTTCAAACGGAGGGGCTTGTAAAGCCCTCAGAACCAAATTAAGACTCCAAGGAGGAGAGATTGATTTAATGACAGGTTTAATACGAACCAAAGCTTGTACAAAACAATGAATATCAGGAAGATTAGCAATCTTTCTGTGAAAAAGAACAGAAAGAGCAGAGATTTGTCCTTTCAAGGAACTTGCAGACAAACCTTTATCCAAACCATCCTGAAGAAACTGTAAAATTCTAGGAATTCTAAAAGAATGCCAAGAGAATTTATGAGAAGAACACCAAGAAATGTAAGTCTTCCAGACTCGATAATAAATCCTCCTAGACACAGATTTACAAGCCTGTAACATAGTATTAATTACTGAGTCAGAGAAACCTCTATGACTAAGAATCAAGCGTTCAATTTCCATACCTTCAAATTTAATGATTTGAGATCCTGATGGAAAAATGTGCCTTGAGATAGAAGGTCTGGTCTTAACGGAAGTGTCCAAGGTTGGCAACTGGCCATCCGAATGAGATCCGCATACCAAAATCTGTGAGGCCATGCTGGAGCCACCAGCAGTACAAACGACGTTCCATAAGAATTTTGGAAATCACTTTTGGAAGAAGAACTAGAGGTGGAAAGATATAGGCAGGATGATAATTCCAAGGAAGCGACAACGCGTCCACTGCCTCCACCTGAGGATCCCTGGATCTGGACAGATACCTGGGAAGTTTCTTGTTTAGATGAGAGGCCATCAGATCTATTTCTGGAAGTCCCCAGATTTGAACAATCTGAAGAAATACCTCTGGGTGAAGGGACCATTCGCCCGGATGTAACGTCTGGCGACTGAGATAATCCGCTTCCCAATTGTCTACACCTGGGATGTGAACCGCAGAGATTAGACAGGAGCTGGATTCCGCCCATACAAGTATCCGAGATACTTCTTTCATAGCCTGAGGACTGTGAGTCCCACCCTGATGATTGACATATGCCACGGTTGTGACATTGTCTGTCTGAAAACAAATAAATGATTCTCTCTTCAGAAGAGGCCAGAACTGAAGAGCTCTGAAAATCGCACGGAGTTCCAAAATGTTGATTGGTAATCTCGCCTCCTGAGATTCCCAAACCCCCTGTGCTGTCAGAGATCCCCATACAGCTCCCCAACCTGACAGACTCGCATCTGTTGAGATCACAGTCCAGGTTGGACGAACAAAAGAAGCCCCTTGAACTAAACAATGGTGATCTATCCACCACGTCAGAGAGTGTCGTACATTGGGATTTAAGGATATTAATTGTGATATCTTTGTATAATCCCTGCACCATTGGTTCAGCATACAAAGCTGAAGAGGTCGCATGTGAAAACGAGCAAAGGGGATCGCGTCCGATGCAGCAGTCATGAGACCTAGAATTTCCATGCATAAAGCTACCGAAGGGAATGATTGAGACTGAAGGTTTCGACAGGCTGAAACCAATTTCAGACGTCTCTTTTCTGTTAGAGACAAGGTCATGGACACTGAATCTATTTGAAAACTCAAAAAGGTTACCTTTGTCTGAGGAATCAACGAACTCTTTGGTAAATTGATCCTCCAACCATGTCTTTGAAGAAATGACACAAGTTGATTCGTATGAGATTCTGCAGAATGTGAAGACTGAGCAAGTACCAAGATATCGTCCAAATAAGGAAATACCGCAATACCCTGTTCTCTGATTACAGAGAGAAGGGCACCGAGAACCTTTGAAAAGATCCTTGGAGCTGTAGCTAGGCCAAACGGAAGGGCCACAAACTGGTAATGCTTGTCTAGAAAAGAGAATCTCAGAAACTGAAAGTGATCTGGATGAATCGGAATATGAAGATATGCATCCTGTAAATCTATTGTGGACATATAATGCCCTTGCTGAACAAAAGGCAGAATAGTCCTTATAGTTACCATTTTGAATGTTGGTATCCTTACATAATGATTCAATATCTTTAAATCCAGAACTGGTCTGAAGGAATTCTCCTTCTTTGGTACAATGAATAGATTTGAGTAAAACCCCAGACCCTGTTCCAGAACTGGAACTGGCACAATTACTCCAGCCAACTCGAGATCTGAAACACATTTCAGAAATGCCTGAGCCTTCACTGGATTTATTGGAATGCGAGAGAGAAAAAATCTCTTCGCAGGCGGCCTTACCTTGAAACCTATTCTGTACCCTTGAGAAACAATGCTCTGAATCCAAAGACTGTGAATCGAATTGATCCAAATGTCT
Organism: Bombina bombina; assembly: GCF_027579735.1. Classification (NCBI taxonomy): domain Eukaryota; kingdom Metazoa; phylum Chordata; class Amphibia; order Anura; family Bombinatoridae; genus Bombina; species Bombina bombina. The sequence continues at coordinate 942,603,163 of NC_069500.1, forward strand.
TTGAAAAATCGTAACCTGCCCCCTACCAGCTGTGCTGGAATGAGGGCCGCACCTTCATGTGGACTTAGGAGCTGGTTTTGACTTTCTAAAAGGCTTGGATTTATTCCAGATTGGAGAAGGTTTCCAAACAGAAACCGTTCATTTAGGGGAAGGGTCAGGCTTCTGTTCCTTATTCTGACGAAAGGAACGAAAACGATTAGCAGCCCTATATTTACCTTTAGATTTTTTGTCCTGAGGCAAAAAAGTTCCTTTCCCCCCGGTAACAGTTGAAATAATTGAATCCAACTGGGAACCAAATAATTTATTACCTTGGAAAGAAAGAGAAAGCAAAGTTGACTTAGAAGACATATCTGCATTCCAAGTTTTAAGCCATAAAGCTCTTCTAGCTAAAATAGCTAAAGACATATACCTGACATCAACTCTAATGATATCAAAGATGGCATCACAAATAAAGTTATTAGCATGTTGAAGAAGTTTAACAATCCTATGAGCATTATGGTCTGATACTTGCTGTGCTAAAGCCTCCAACCAAAAAGTGGAAGCGGCAGCAACATCAGCCAAAGAAATAGCAGGCCTAAGAAGATTACCTGAACATAAATAAGCTTTCCTTAGAAAGGATTCAATCTTCCTATCTAAAGGATCCTTAAAGGAAGTACTATCTGCTGTAGGAATAGTAGTGCGTTTAGCAAGAGTAGAGATAGCCCCATCAACTTTAGGGATTTTGTCCCAAAACTCTAATCTGTCAGATGGCACAGGATACAATTTCTTAAACCTTTGAGAAGGAGTAAATGAAGTACCCAGATTATTCCATTCCCTAGAAATTACTTCAGAAATAGCATCAGGGACAGGAAAAACTTCTGGAATAACTATAGGAGGTTTAAAAACCGAATTTAAACGCTTAGTAGAGTTAGTATCAAGAGGACTAGAATCCTCCATTTCTAATGCGATTAAAACTTCTTTAAGTAAAGAGCGAATAAATTCCATCTTAAATAAATATGAAGATTTATCAGTGTCAATATCTGAGACAGAATCCTCTGAACCAGAAATATCCTCATCAGAAACAGACAAATCAGAATGATGACGGTCATTTAAAAATTCCTCTGAAAAATGAGAAGTTTTAAAAGACCTTTTACGTTTACTGGAAGGAGGAATAACAGACATAGCCTTCCTAATAGATTTAGAAACAAATTCTTTTATATTAACAGGAACATCCTGAGTATTAGATGTTGAAGGAACAGCAACAGGTAATGGTATATTACTAATGGAAATACTATCTGCATTAGCAAGCTTATCATGACATTCATCACAAACTACAGCCGGAGGAACAATTACCACAAGTTTACAACAAATGCACTTAACTTTGGTAGAACCAGCATCAGGCAGCGTCTTTCCAGAAGTAGATTCTGATCCAGGGTCAATGTGAGACATCTTGCAATATGTAAAAGAAAAAACAACATATAAAGCAAAAATATCAAATTCCTTAAATGACAGTTTCAGGAATGGGAAAAAAATGCCAATGAACAAGCCTCTAGCAACCAGAAGCAATGCAAAATGAGACTGAAATAATGTGAAAAAAAGGTGGAGACAAGAATGACGCCCACATTTTTTAGCGCCAAAAAAGACGCCCACATTATTGGCGCCTAAAATTTTTTGCCGCCAAGAATGACGCCACATCCGGTGACGCCGACATTTTTGGCGCAAAACGTCAAAAAAATTACGCAAACGCGAACAACTTCCGGCGTCAAGTTTGACGCCGGAAATGACAAACAGATTTTTTTGCGCCAAAAAAGTCTGCGCCAAGAATGACGCAATAAATTGAAGCATTTTCAGCCCCCGCGAGCCTAACAGCCCACAGGGAAAAAAGTCAATTTGAAACAATTTTTAAGGTAAGAAAAAAAATTATTATTCATATGCATTATCCCAAATAATGAAACTGACTGTCTGAAATAAGGAATATTGAACATCCTGAATCATGGCAAATATAAGTTTAAAGACATATATTTAGAACTTTATAAATAAAGTGCCCAACCATAGCTTAGAGTGTCACAAAAAATAAGACTTACTTACCCCAGGACACTCATCTACATATAGTAGATAGCCAAACCAGTACTGAAACGAGAATCAGTAGAGGTAATGGTACATAAGAGTATATCGTCGATCTGAAAAGGGAGGTAAGAGATAAATCTCTACGACCGATAACAGAGAACCTATGAAATAGATCCCGTAGAAGGAGACCATTGAATTCAAATAGGCAATACTCTCTTCACATCCCTCTGACATTCACTGCACACTGAGAGGAAAACCGGGCTCCAGCCTGCTGCGAAGCGCATATCAACGTAGAAATCTAGCACAAACTTACTTCACCACCTCCACGGGAGGCAAAGTTTGTAAAACTGAATTGTGGGTGTGGTGAGGGGTGTATTTATAGGCATTTTGAGGTTTGGGAAACTTTGCCCCTCCTGGTAGGAATGTATATCCCATACGTCACTAGCTCATGGACTCTTGCTAATTACATGAAAGAAAGTGTATTAATATAACTGTGTTGGTTGTGCAAAACTGGGTAATGGGTAATAAAGGGATTATCTGTCTTTTTAAACAATAAGAAGTCTGGTGTAGACTGTCCCTTTAACCCCTTAGTGACCAGACCACTTTTCAATTTGTTGACCATCTGGGACCAAGGCTATTTTTGCATTTCTGCGATGTTTGTGTTTAACTGTAATTTTCCTCTTACTCATTTACTGTACCCACACATATTATATACTGTTTTTCTCGCCATTAAATGGACTTTCTAAAGATATGATTAGTTTCATCATATCTTATAATTTACTATAAAAAAAAATATAAAATATGAGGAAAAAATGAAAAAAAATGCACTTTTTCTAACTTTGAGCCCCAAAATCTCTTACACATCTACAACCACCATAACATACCAATGCTAAACAGTTTCTAAATTTTGTCCTGAGTTTATAAATACCCAATGTTTACATGTTCTTTGCTTTTTTTGCAAGTTATAGGGCAATAAGTACAAGTAGCACTTTGCTATTTCAAAACCATGTTTTTTCAAAATTGGCGATAGTTACATTGTAACACCAATATCTGTCAGGAATCCCTGAATAACCCTTCAAATGTATATATTTTTTAAAAGAAGACAACCTAAGGTATTAAACTTGGGGTATTTTGACTTTTTTCATGCAACCATTTTACCACCAATCTATGCCAAAGTTTTGGGGGGAAAAAAAAATAATTTGATTTTTTGACAAAATAGCAATTTAAGAATACATTTACTGATAATATTAAGGGTTACTGCCAAATAACACCCTAATATGTCTTCAGCAGCATCTCCTGGGTACAGTGATACCACCCATGTATAGGTGTGTCGGGTTCTCGGGGGGCTAAAAGCTCTTATTTTTAGAGAGCGCATTCCAGTTTTTCAACTTGGAATTTTCATATCGGTCATCATGCACCCATGTCCTATTTGGGACATTTCTGAAGCTGGCCAATGGAATTTACCCCCATAAAACCATATATTTTTGAAAAGTAGACACCCTAGGGTATTTCAAATGCTGGTATTTTAACACTTTCCACGCACTAATTCAACCACCAGTCTTTGTCAAACTTTTGGGTAGTCATTTTTTTGTGTTATTTTTCACACACATTGTACTTTAGGCATGGATTCTCAGTTCCTGTTATGTGTTACTGCCAAAAAACACCTCAATATGTGTTCAACAACATCTCCTGAGTATAGTTATACCACCCATGTATAGGTGTGTCGGGTTCTCTGGGGGCTAAAAAGCCTTAATTTTAGAAAGCGCATTCCAGTTTTTCAACTTGGAATTTTCACATCGGTCATCATGCACCCATGTCCTATTTGGGACATTTCTGAAGCCGGTCAATGAAATTTACCCCCATAAAACCATATATTTTTGAGAAGTAGACCCCCTAGGGTATTTGAAATGCTGGTATTTCACACTTTCCATGAACTTATTTAACCACCAGTCTTTGTCAAACTTTTGGGTAGTCATTTTTTTTGTGTTATTTTTCATACACATTGTACTTTAGGCATGGATTCTCAGTTCCTGTTATGTATTACTGCCAAAAAACACCTCAATATGTGTTCAACAACATCTCCTGAGTACAGTGATACCACCCATGTATAGGTGTGTTGGGTTCTCTGGGGGCTAGAAGGCCTTATTTTTAGGAAGCGCATTCCATTTTTTACACCTCCCATTTTCACATCCCATGCACCCATGTTCTATTTAAGACATTTCTGAAGCCGGCCAATGTAATTTACCCCCATAAAACCATATATTTTTGAAAAGTAGACATCCTAGGGTATTTCAAATGCAGGTATTTTAACACTTTCCATACACTAATTCAACCACTAGTCTTTGTCAAACTATTGGGCATTCATTTCTTTGTGTTATTTTTCACATACATTGTACTTTAGACATGGATTCACAGCTCCTGTTATGTGTTACTACCAAAGAAGACACCAATATGTGGTCACCAACATCTCCTGAGTTCAGTGATACCACCTATGCATAGGTTTGGTGGCTTGTTTGGGCGGTGCAATGCCAAATGTCTGACATGTGTTTGTGATTTTTTTTCACATTTAACATATTTTCTTTGCCTATCGTCTTTTTTGGGGGTCTTTTAACATACCCCAATTTATTTGTTTTCCATAAATGTGATTATATTTAAAAAGTTGACACCCCAAGGTATTATACATGGAGTGGTTTGATGACTTTGATGCAACCGTTTTAGCCCAAAAAATTTGAGAAAGTATATGGTGGTAATTTTTCAATTTTCATTCTTACAGACACATTGCTTTTTTACTATGATTTAGGAGAGACTGTTGTAAGTTATTGCAAAAGAATACTTCAGGTTGTTTTCTGCAAGGCACCCTGAGTACACCTATGCCCTCATGCATAGGTTTGCCAGGATTTTGGGAAGGTTATGTTACAATTTTATGACTTGTGATTTTAGTTATTAAAAATGAGAGTATTTCTTCTGATAGGCCTATCTTTAGTTTGGGGCCTATCGCATACCCCACTTTTATTTATTGCATTCAAAGTGTATATTTTTTTAAATGTTGACACCCCAAGGTATTGTATATGGTGTGCTTTGATGCCTTTGAAGCAACCGTTTTAGCCCAAAAAATTGGAGAAAGTGTATGGTGGTAATTTTTCAATTTTCATTTTTACAGACACATTGCTTTTTGACTATGATTTAGGAGAGACTGTTGTAAGTTATTACAAAAACATACTTCAGGTTGTTTTCTGCAAGGCACCCTGAGAACACCTATGTCCCCCATGCATAGGTTTGACAGGGGTTTTGGTTAAAAAAAAACAGGCCCAATTTTAGAAAAAAATAGAGTAGTGAAATGTAAAAATCTGGCACAGTAAAAGTAAAAAAAACAAAAAAACATCTAACTGTAAACATAACCAAAAAAAAAATATATATATATATAACAGCAAATGTATTTATTTTTTTAAAAATTGACCATTGTATGGTACCGCTTGAAGCAGTCCCCAATGCAGAGTGCAGGCTGTCCAGGGCAATCAGGACAGTGATATATGGTGTCCCTTCTCTTCCCCCTCTTGGTACAGACTCTGCATTTTTTTTGTGGTTTCTGCTTTGCGGCAGTAGGGGGGATTTTAAAAATAAAATGGGTAGCCCCAACTCTGCTCTCTCCCATCACCGCCCGGGGAGCAGGTGCATCATGGTACAAAATCCCCGTAATAATCTGGAGCTGAAACTGTAAAAAAGTCTTTTTAACTCTGGGGTTTGCTTTTTTGAACAACAAAAAAGCGTTGTGGGTTGCAATCTGCATTAGGTAAATTGCAACCTTTTTGTACCAGGCCCTTGTCTTCCGCATAATTAGGTAGGGCTGCAGCAGCTGATCAGCCAGATCAACCCCACCCATATGCCGGTTATAAGACTTGATGCACACTGGCTTCCTTATGATCTCAGCATACGTCGTCGGTCGTTAAGGGGTTAAGGGAGCTGAGATTGAGGGATTTGAATACTAACTCCACCATCCAGCTCCCTAAAGCCCTGTGATACTGCTTGGGCTCTTTCAAGGTTTCAGGGCTTGGCGACAGCACCACTCACATGTGTGGTGACATCACTGACATCCCTGGATTCTGTTGGCTATACGAGAGCACTAGGCCACCATGGGTGTGGGGTAAGTGCAGGGGGGCGATTAGTTCCAAAAGAGCACCCACCTTTCAGAATGATGACACATGGGGGGGTAGTTATCAAAGTGTCTACTTTCCTGCCTTCGCCGGCCCAATACGCCCGCCTAAGCTCGCCTACCTTCGCCGCCGCGGACCTGAAAAAATACGCCTAAGTTATCAAAAAAAGCTGTCAAAAAGCCGCGGGGCGATGAGCAGCGGACTGTGAGAGTTATCACTCATCCGATCTCGCTGCTCTTCGGCTGTTTGACAGCTTTCTTGCTAGCCTGTCACTAAGCACTCACACTAAACTACACTGCTCTACCCCCTATATCGGCGCCCCCGGAGTCCCCCGCAACTAAATAAAGTTACTAACCCCTAAACCGCCGCTCCTAGACCCCGCCGCAAGTCTTATAAATGTATTAACCCCTAAACCGCTGCTCCTAGACCCCGCCGCAAGTCTTATAAATGTATTAACCCCTAAACCGCCGCTCCCGGACACCGCTGCCACCTACATTATACCTAGTAACCCCTATCCTGCCCCCCCCTATACCGCCGCCCCCTGTAATAAAGTTATTAACCCCTTTCCTGCTGATCCCGCACCTCGCCGCAAATAAAAAAATAGTTTAACCCCTAAACCGGCGCTCCCTGAACCCGCCGCAACCTATATTAAATTTATTAACCCCTATCCTGCCCCCCCTACACCGTCGCCACCTATAATAAATTTATTAACCCCTATCCTGCCCCCCACTACGCTGCCGCCACTGTAATAAAATTATTAACCCCTAAACCTAAGTCTAACACTAACCCTAACACCCCCCCTAACTTAAATATTAATTAAATACATCTAAATAATATTTCTATTATTAACTAAGTTAATCCTATTTAAAACTAAATACTTACCTATAAAATAAACTCTAATATAGCTACAATATAAATAATAATTATATTGTAGCTATCTTAGGATTTATTTTTATTTTACAGGTACCTTTCAATTTATTTTAACTAGGTACAATAGCTATTAAATAGTTAACTATTTAATAGCTTACCTAGCTAAAATAAAGAGAAATTTACCTGTAAAATAAAAACTAACCTAAGTTACAATTACACCTAACACTACACTATACTTAAATAAATTATTCCTATTTAAAACTAAATACTTACCTGTAAAATAAACCCTAAGATAGCTACAATGTAATTAATAATTATATTGTAGCTATCTTAGGATTTATATTTATTTTACAGGTAACTTTGTATTTATTTTAGCTAGTTAGAATAGTTATTAAATAGTTATTAACTATTTAATAACTACCTAGCTAAAAGAAATACAAAATTACCTGTAAAATAAATCCTAACCTAAGTTACAATTAAACCTAATACTACACTATCATTAAATTAATTAAATAAACTACCTACAAATAACTACAATTAAATACAATTACATAAACTAACTAAAGTACAAAAAATAAAAAAAGCTAAGTTACAAAAAATAAAAAAATAAGTTACAAACATTTTAAAAATATTACAACAATTTTAAGCTACTTACACCTAATCTAAGCCCCCTAATAAAATAGCAAACCCCCCCAAAATAAAAAAAATGCCCTACCCTATTCTAAATTAAATAAAGTTCAAAGCTCTTTTACCTTACCAGCCCTTAAAAGGGCCATTTGTGGGGGCATGCCCCAAAAAGTTCAGCTCTTTTGCCTGTAAAAGAAAAATACAACCCCCCCCCCCAACATTAAAACCCACCACCCACATACCCCTAATCTAACCCAAACCCCCCTTACAAAAACCTAACACTAATCCCCTGAAGATCATCCTACCTTGAGTCGTCTTCACTCAGCCGAGCAGCGATGGAACCGAAGTGGACATCCGGAGCGGAAGAAGTTAATCCTCCAAGCGGCGCTGAAGAAATCTTCCATCCGATGAAGTCATCATCCAGGCGGCGCTGAAGAAATCTTCGATCCGGGCGATGTCATCTTCCAAGAGGCGCTGAAGAGGTCTTCTATCCTTGCGATGACATCTTCCAAGCCGGGTCTTGAATCTTCCTCCCGCCGACGCGGAACCTCCTTCTTCACCGACGGACTACGACGAATGAAGGCTCCTTTAAGGGACGTCATCCAAGATGGCGTCCCTTCAATTCCGATTGGCTGATAGGATTCTATCAGCCAATCGGAATTAAGGTAGGAAAAATCTGATTGGCTGATGGAATCAGCCAATCAGATTCAAGTTCAATCCGATTGGCTGATCCAATCAGCCAATCAGATTGAGCTCGCATTCTATTGGCTGATCGGAACAGCCAATAGAATGCGAGCTCAATCTGATTGGCTGATCCAATCAGCCAATCGGATTGAACTTGAATCTGATTGGCTGATTCCATCAGCCAATCAGATTTTTCCTACCTTAATTCCGATTGGCTGATAGAATCCTATCAGCCAATCGGAATTGAAGGGACGCCATCTTGGATGACGTCCCTTAAAGGAGCCTTCATTCGTCGTAGTCCGTCGGTGAAGAAGGAGGTTCCGCGTCGGCGGGAGGAAGATTCAAGACCCGGCTTGGAAGATGTCATCGCAAGGATAGAAGACCTCTTCAGCGCCTCTTGGACGATGACCTCGCCCGGATCGAAGATTTCTTCAGCGCCGCCTGGATGATGACTTCATCGGATGGAAGATTTCTTCAGCGCCGCTTGGAGGATTAACTTCTTCCGCTCCGGATGTCCACTTCGGTTCCATCGCTGCTCGGCTGAGTGAAGACGACTCAAGGTAGGATGATCTTCAGGGGATTAGTGTTAGGTTTTTGTAAGGGGGGTTTGGGTTAGATTAGGGGTATGTGGGTGGTGGGTTTTAATGTTGGGGGGGGGTTGTATTTTTCTTTTACAGGCAAAAGAGCTGAACTTTTTGGGGCATGCCCCCACAAATGGCCCTTTTAAGGGCTGGTAAGGTAAAAGAGCTTTGAACTTTATTTAATTTAGAATAGGGTAGGGCATTTTTTTTATTTTGGGGGGGTTTGTTATTTTATTAGGGGGCTTAGATTAGGTGTAAGTAGCTTAAAATTGTAATATTTTTTAAAATGTTTGTAACTTATTTTTTTATTTTTTGTAACTTAGCTTTTTTTATTTTTTGTACTTTAGTTAGTTTATGTAATTGTATTTAATTGTAGTTATTTGTAGGTAGTTTATTTAATTAATTTAATGATAGTGTAGTATTAGGTTTAATTGTAACTTAGGTTAGGATTTATTTTACAGGTAATTTTGTATTTCTTTTAGCTAGGTAGTTATTAAATAGTTAATAACTATTTAATAACTATTCTAACTAGCTAAAATAAATACAAAGTTACCTGTAAAATAAATATAAATCCTAATATAGCTACAATGTAATTATTATTTATATTGTAGCTATCTTAGGGTTTATTTTACAGGTAAGTATTTAGTTTTAAATAGGAATAATTTATTTAAGTATAGTGTAGTTTTAGGTGTAATTATAACTTAGGTTAGGATTTATTTTACAGGTACATTTCTCTTTATTTTAGCTAGGTAAGCTATTAAATAGTTAATAACTATTTAATAGCTATTGTACCTAGTTAAAATAAATTGAAAGTTGCCTGTAAAATAAAAATAAATCCTAAGATAGCTACAATATAATTATTATTTATATTGTAGGTATATTAGGGTTTATTTTATAGGTAAGTATTTAGTTTTAAATAGGATTAACTTAGTTAATAATAGAAATATTATTTAGATGTATTTAATTAATATTTAAGTTAGGGGGGTGTTAGGGTTAGTGTTAGACTTAGGTTTAGGGGTTAATAATTTTATTACAGTGGCGGCGGCGGCGTAGTGGGGGGCAGGATAGGGGTTAATAAATTTATTATAGGTGGCGACGGTGTAGGGGGGGCAGGATAGGTTTAGGGGTTAATACATTTATTATAGTTGCGGTGGGCTCTGGGAGCGGCGGTTTAGGGGTTAATACATTTATTATAGTTGCGGCGTGGTCAGGGAGCGGTGGTTTAGGGGTTAATATGTATAGAGTAGCTTGCGGTGGGCTCCGGGAGCGGCGGTTTAGGGGGTAATAACTTTATTTAGTTGCAGCGGTGTAGGGGGGCAGATTAGGGGTGTTTAGACTCGGGGAACATGTTAGGGTGTTAGGTGTAGACAGCTCCCATAGGAATGAATGGGATGTCTGGCAGCAGCAAACTTGTACTTTCGCTATGGTCAGACTCCCATTGATTCCTATGGGATCCGCCGCCTCCAGGGGTGGCGGTTTGAAAACCAGGTACGCTGGGCCGTAAAAGTGCCGAGCGTACCTGCTAGTTTTTTGATAACTAGCAAAAGTAGTGAGATTGTGCCGCACTTGTGTGCGGAACATCTGGAGTGACGTAAGAATCGATCTGTGTCGGACTGAGTCCGGCGGATCGAAGTTTACGTCACAAAATTCTACTTTTGCCGGTCTCGAGCCTTTGATAACTAAGGCGAATCAGCCTCGCCACAAATACGCTGCGGAATTCCAGCGTATTTGAGGTTGACGGCTTGATAACTACCCCCCATGGTCATCATCCATGCCATATATATATATTGCCGATGATGGCCATCTGTTGTCATCCCTATTTAAGGGAATAAATGTCCATGGTTCAGGCAGAGCACACCATTTACAAAAAAGTTCCAGTTAACTTATATTTTGAAATTTACTTTGTTCTCTTTGTATCCTTGTTCCGGTTATAGATTGTTGCACACACTACTGCCATAGAATTCTAAAGACACAGGAACCCTCCTGAGTTCCTATGAGACTAGGTTTACTCTTCAACACAGGATACCAAGATAGCAAAGCAAATTTTATCTTAGAAAGTTGTTTAAATGTTCATGCTCTGTCTGAATCATGAAGTTTGACTTTACTGTGTATTAAGGGTTCTCTTCCAGTTTTTCTAAGTACAGATTTGCTGTATGTAGACAACTATTGTAAATTTTATAAACAATATGCTGGAATTTTTTCTTTTGTTAAGTTTAGAGAAGAAGAGGCCAATGTAAACTGGATTGGGTTTCTGCATTGGTCCCAGGGCCTTAGCTTAGACAAGCTGTACTATAGAGTGACCATTTTTATCCATTTCTTTAGGAGCATGCAGGACCTTCTGGAATATGAAGATGGTGCCCTACAGAATCTTGAAGTTTATTTTTGTGTAAGTAACATATATTTTATGCTAATTTCTAAGCCCTTGAAGGCTGCCTTTTATCTTAGTGCATTTTGACAGTTTTTCCCAGCTAGATAGTGATAGTTCATGTGTGCCATATAGATAACATTGTGCTCACTCCCGTGGAGTCAGCACTGATTGTCTAAAATCAAAGTCTGTCAAAAGAACTGAAATAAGGGGGCAGTCTGTAGAGGTTTAGATACAAGGTAATCACAGATTTAAAAAGTGTATTATTATAACGTTGTTTATGCAAAACTAGGGAATGGGTAATAAAGGGATTATCTATCTTTATAAACACCAAAAATTTGGATATAGGGGTCTATTTAAGAATCAGCGGATGCTACCTCCGACCCTCTCCGCTTCAGTTCCGGCTGAATCGGAAGTTAAGAAGCAGCGGTACTAAGACCGCTGCTCCTTAACTCGTCCGCCACCTCTGAGGTGGCGGACAGAAATCCGCCTGATCTAAAACGATTGGGCTGATTGACACCCCCTGCTAGTGGCCGATTTGCCACGAATCTGCAGGGGGTGGTATTGCACCAGCAGTTCACAAGAACTGCTAGTGCAATGATAAATGCCGACAGCGTATGCCGTCGGCATTTATCGATGTGCGGTGGACATGATCCGCTATATCGTATCATGTCCGTCTGCACATTAATAAATGGACCCCATAGACTGTCCCTTTAAGTTAAATCTTTTTAGTTTCCAAAACCAAACTAAACAAAGGTATACAACAATAGCTTATTGGCTGATAAAGAACACTCCCATAGTATAATTGGTGGACAGTCACAGATATTTCAATCATTGGAGCATAAAATGTCAATAGAGGAACATTCATTTTTCAAAAACAAAATAAAAGAATAAGAAAGAAAACTTATACGCAACAAAGGTGAAGCTCCCTGAAGGAGATGAAAATAATGACAAGCTACTAAGACTACGTAGGTATGTTTTTTTAACAGAGGATACCTAAAGAACAAAGTCAATTTGATAAGATGTACATTAAAACATTTCTTAAAACTCTGAACCATATTGATTTCCATGTCCTTTTAAGGTAATTCCTTGTCCTTGTTGCATCTACTATAGGATACTTTTTTAATAGAAAAATATATAAAAATATTTATTTGTTGTTTGTGATGCAGGTTTTCCTTATTAGCCAGTAAGCATTCCCTATGTATGAGTTAGTTTCCTGTTCCTGTTAGTTAACACATTATATTAAACAGTTTAAACTTAATTCCTCTTCATGCACAAACTGATGTTAATTTGTTTAAATAGTGTTCTTTCATATGCCTTACAGCGTTTGTCTAGTTTAATGTCTGCTTTAAAGTATATCTAACATTTGTAATCAACAAATGCAAGATAACAAGACAATGCAATAGAACTTAGTCTGAACTTCAAATGAGTAGTAGATTTTGTCCTTTTAACAATGCTAAACAAATCATAATCCGATACTTGATCTTAAAGTATCCAACCAGAAAGATGAAGCAATTGCAACATCAGCCAAATAAATTACAGGTCTAAGAAAAGTACCTGAAAATAATTTTCCTTAAATAAGATACAACCATCTGAAGGAAAAAAAACATAATTTATGTAAGAACTTACCTGATAAATTCATTTCTTTCATATTAGCAAGAGTCCATGAGCTAGTGACATATGGGATATACAATCCTACCAGGAGGGGCAAAGTTTCCCAAACCTCAAAATGCCTATAAATACACCCCTCACCACACCCACAATTCAGTTTAACGAATAGCCAAGCAGTGGGGTGATAAAGAAAGGAGTAGAAAGCATCAACAAAGGAAATTTGGAAATAATTGTGCTTTATACAAAAAATCATAACCACCATAAAAAGGGTGGGGCCTCATGGACTCTTGCCAATATGAAAGAAATGAATTTATCAGGTAAGTTCTTACATAAATTATGTTTTCTTTCATGTAATTGGCAAGAGTCCATGAGCTAGTGACATATGGGATATCAATACCCAAGATGTGGAGTCTTCCACTCAAGAGTCACTAGAGAGGGAGGGAATAAAACAAAAAACAGCCATATTCCGCTGAGAAAATAATGCACAACCCAAAAATAAGTTATTTTCACTTTTGAAAGAAAAAAACTTAAATCAAAAAGCAGAAGAATCAAACTGAAACAGCTGCCTGAAGAACTTTTCTACCAAAAACTGCTTCCGAAGAAGCAAATACATCAAAATGGTAGAATTTAGTAAATGTATGCAAAGAGGACCAAGTGGCTGCTTTGCAAATCTGATCAACTGAAGCTTCATTCTTAAAAGCCCATGAAGTAGAGACTGATCTAGTAGAATGAGCTGTAATTCTCTGAGGCGGGGTTTGACCTGACTCCAAATAAGCTTGATGAATCAAAAGTTTCAACCAAGAAGCCAAGGAAATAGCAGAAGCTTTCTGACCTTTCCTAGGACCAGAAAATAAAACAAATAGACTAGAAGTCTTCCTGAAATTTTTAGTAGCTTCCACATAATATTTCAAAGCTCTTACCACATCCAAAGAATGTAAGGATTTCTCCAAAGAATTCTTAGGATTAGGACATAAAGAAGGGACAACAATTTCTCTACTAATGTTGTTAGAATTCACAACCTTACGTAAAAATTGAAAAGAAGTCCGCAAAACTGCCTTATCCTGATGAAAAATCAGAAAATGAGACTCACAAGAAAGAGCAGATAGCTCAGAAACTCTTCTAGCAGAAGAGATAGCCAAAAGGAACAACACTTTCCAAGAAAGTAGTTTACTGTCCAAAGAATGCATAAGTTCAAATGGAGGAGCCTGTAAAGCCCTCAGAACCAAGTTAAGACTCCAAGGAGGAGAAATAGACTTAATGACAGGCTTAATACAAACTAAAGCCTGTACAAAACAGTGTATATCAGGAAGTATAGCAATTTTTCTGTGAAATAAAACAGAAAGAGCGGAGATTTGTCCTTTCAAGGAACTTGCAGACAAACCCTTATCCAAACCATCCTGAAGAAACTGCAAAATTCTAGGAATTCTAAAAGAATGCCAGGAGAAATTATGAGAAGAACACCATGAAATGTAAGTCTTCCAAACTCTATAATAAATCTTTCTAGAGACAGATTTACGAGCTTGTAACATAGTATTAATCACTGAATCAGAGAAACCTCTATGACTTAGAACTAAGCGTTCAATTTCCATACCTTCAAATTTAATGATTTGAGATCCTGATGGAAAAACGGACCTTGAGATAGTAGGTTCGGCCGTAACGGAAGTGGCCAAGGCGGGCAACTGGACATCCGAACCAGATCCGCATACCAAAACCTGTGTGGCCATGCTGGAGCCACCAGCAACACAAAAGACTGTTCCATGATGATTTTGGAAATCACTCTTGGAAGAAGAACTAGAGGCGGGAAGATGTAAGCAGGTTGATAACACCAAGGAAGTGTCAGCGCATCCACTGCTTCCGCCTGAACATCCCTGGACCTGGACAGGTATCTGGGAAGTTTCTTGTTTAGATGAGAGGCCATGAGATCTATCTCTGGAAGCCCCCACATCTGAACAATCTGAGAAAACACATCTGGATGGAGAGACCACTCCCCTGATGTAAAGTCTGGCGGCTGAGATATTCCGCCTCCCAATTGTCTACACCTGGAATATGCACCGCAGAGATTAGACAGGAGCTGGATTCCGCCCAAGCAAGTATCCGAGATACTTCTTTCATAGCTTGGGGACTGTGAGTCCCACCCTGATGATTGACATAAGCCACAGTTGTGATATTGTCTGTCTGAAAACAAATGAACGGTTCTCTCTTTAGTAGAGGCCAGAACTGAAGAGCCCTGAGAATTGCACGGAGTTCTAAAATATTTATTGGTAATCTCGCCTCTTGAGATTTCCAAACCCCTTGTGCTGTCAGAGACCCCCCAAACAGCTCCCCAACCTGAAAGACTCGCATCTGTTGTGATCACAGTCCAGGTTGGGCGAACAAAAGAAGCCCCTTGAACCAAACGATGGTGATCTATCCACCATGTCAGAGAGTGTCGTACATTGGGATTCAAGGATATTAATTGTGATATCTTTGTATAATCCCTGCACCATTGATTCAGCATACAAAGCTGTAGAGGTCTCATGTGAAAACGAGCAAAGGGGATTGCGTCCGATGCTGCAGTCATGAGACCTAAAACTTCCATGCACATAGCCACTGAAGGCAATGACTGAGACTGAAGGAGCTGACATGCTGCGACCAATCTTAAACGTCTCTTGTCTGTTAGAGACAGAGTCATGGACACTGAATCTATCTGGAAGCCTAAAAAGGTGACCCTTGTCTGAGGAATCAAGAAACTTTTTGGTAAATTGATCCTCCAACCATGTTTCCGAAGAAACAACACTAGTTGATTCGTGTGAGATTCTGCAGTATGTAAAGACTGAGCTAGTACCAAGATATCGTCCAAATAAGGAAACACCGCAATACCCTGTTCTCTGATTACAGATAATAGGGCACCCAGAACCTTTGAAAAGATTCTTGGAGCTGTTGCTAGGCCAAATGGAAGAGCAACAAATTGGTAATGCTTGTCTAGAAAAGAGAATCTCAGAAACTGAAAGTGTTCTGGATGAATCGGAATATGAAGGTAAGCATCCTGCAAGTCTATTGTGGACATATAATGTCCTTGCTGAACAAAAGGCAGAATAGTCCTTATAGTCACCATCTTGAAAGTTGGTACTCTTACATAACGATTCAAAATTTTCAGATCCAGAACTGGTCTGAACAAATTTTCTTTCTTTGGTACAATGAATAGGTTTGAATAAAACCCCAAACCTTGTTCCTGAGGAGGAACTGGCATGATCACCCCTGAAGACTCCAGGTCTGAAACACACTTCAGAAAAGCCTGAGCTTTTACTGGATTTACAGGAATGTGTGAGAGAAAAAATCTTCTCACAGGAGGTCTTACTTTGAATCCTATTCGATACCCTTGAGAGACAATGCTCTGAATCCAATGATTTTGGACAGATTTTATCCAAAAATCCTTGAAAAACCTTAATCTGCCCCCTACCAGCTGAGCTGGAATGAGGGCCGCACCTTCATGCGGACTTAGGGGCGGACTTTGGTTTCCTAAATGGCTTGGATTTATTCCAATTTGAGGAAGGCTTCCAACTGGAAGCAGATTCCTTGGGAGGAGGATTGAGTTTTTGTTCCTTATTCTGACGAAAGGAACGAAAACGGTTAGAAGCCTTAGATTTACCCTTAGGTTTTTTATCCTGAGGCAAAAAAACTCCTTTCCCTCCAGTGATAGTTGAAATAATAGAATCCAACTGAGAACCAAATAAATTATTACCTTGGAAAGAAAGAGATAGTAATCTAGATTTAGATGTCATATCAGCATTCCAAGATTTAAGCCACAAAGCTCTTCTAGCTAATACAGCTAAAGACATGGATCTAACATCAATTTTGATAATATCAAAAATAGCATCACAAATAAAATGATTAGCATGTTGTAGTAGGCGAACAATGCTAGATATGTCAGAATCCAATTCATGTTGCGCTAAATTTTCCAACCAGAAAGTTGATGCAGCCGCAACATCACCCAAAGAAATAGCAGGTCTGAGAAGATGACCTGAATATAAATAGGCCTTCCTTAGATAAGATTCAAGCTTCCTATCTAAAGGATCCTTAAAGGAAGTGCTATCTTCCATAGGAATAGTAGTACGTTTAGCAAGAGTAGAAATAGCCCCATCAACTTTGGGGATTTTTTCCCAAAACTCTATAGATTTTGCTGGTAAATGATACAATCTCTTAAACCTTGAAGAAGGAATAAAGGAAGTACCTGGCTTATTCCATTCCCTAGAAATCATATCAGAAATAGCCTCAGGAATTGGAAAAACACCTGGAGAAACCACAGGAGGTTTAAAAACAGCATTTAAACGTTTATTAGACTGAACGTCAATAGGACTGGTTACCTCAATATCCAAAGTAATTAACACTTCTTTTAATAAAGAACGCATATACTCTATTTTAAATAAATAAGTAGATTTGTTAGTGTCAATATCTGAGGAAGGATCTTCTGTTTCAGATAGATCCTCATCAGAAGAGGATGAATTATTATGTTGTTGGTCATTTGAAATTTCATCAGCTAAATGAGAAGTTTTAAAAGACCTTTTACGTTTATTAGAAGGTGGAAATGCAGACAAAGCCTTCATAATAGATTCAGAAACAAATTCTTTAAAATTTACAGGTATATCATGCACATTAGAAGTTGAAGGAACTGCAACTGGCAATGTACTATTAGTGATAGAAACACTATCTGCATGTAAAAGTTTATCATGACAACTATTACAAATGACATTCGGTGGAATAATTTCTACAATTTTACAACAAATGCACTTAGCTTTTGTAGAACCCATGTCAGGCAGCAGTGTTCCAGCAGAAACTTCAGAGACAGGATCGGATTGGGACATCTTGCTCAATGTAAAAGAAAAAACAACATATAAAGCAAAATTATCTATTTCCTTAAATGACAGTTTCAGGAATGGGAAAAAATGCAAAAGCATAGGCCTCTTGATAGAAAAGAAAGCAGGAGGCAAACAACAATGGGGTATTGAAATAATGAAGAAAAATTGGCGCCAAGTATGACGCACAACGTAACGTAAACTTTTTTGGCGCCAAAAATCACCGGAAATGACACACTTGCGTCACTAACAACGCCGCCGTGTGAAAGGTCTCAACGTCATGTATGACGCCGGAAATGACGAAGTTGCGTCAAAAACGTAATTTCCTGTGCCAAAAAGTTTGCGCCAAAAATGACGCAATAAAGTCTAACATTTGACGCACCCGCGGGCCTAATACCCGCAAATGCAAAAGTAGTCAAATTGAAAAAAGACTAAACCACAGGTAAGAAACAAATTTCTTAAAGTGTTTATATTCCCAAATATGAAACTGACAGTCTGCAGAAGGAAATACATGAACCTGACTCATGGCAAATATAAGTACAATACATATATTTAGAACTTTATAAAATTTGCATAAAGTGCCAAACCATAGCTGAGAGTGTCTTAAGTAATTGAAAACATACTTACCAAAAGACACCCATCCACATATAGCAGATAGCCAAACCAGTACTAAAACAGTTCTTTAGTAGAGGTAATGGTAAATTTGAGAGTATATCGTCGATCTGAAAAGGGAGGTAGGAGATGAATCTCTACGACCGAAAACAGAGAACCCATGAAAAAGACCCCCGTTAGGGAAATCATCGTATTCAATAGGTGATACCCCCTTCACGTCCCTCTGACATTCGCTGTACTCTGAGAGGAATCGGGCTTCAACAATGCTGAGAAGCGCATATCGACGTAGAAATCTTAGCACAAACTTACTTCACCACCTCCATAGGAGGCAAAGTTTGTAAAACTGAATTGTGGGTGTGGTGAGGGGTGTATTTATAGGCATTTTGAGGTTTGGGAAACTTTGCCCCTCCTGGTAGGATTGTATATCCCATATGTCACTAGCTCATGGACTCTTGCCAATTACATGAAAGAAATATATATATAAATGTTATTTAATCTGTATAAGGAAAGGAAAGTCATAATTAGACATTCATGATTTAGTACACAATTTTAAACAACTTTTCAATTTACTTCTATTATTTAATTTGCTTCCTTCTCTTGTTATCCTTTGCTGAAAGGTTTATCTAGGAAATCTCAGGAGCAGCAAAGAACCTAGGTTCTAGCTGCTGATTGGTAGCTGCATATATATACCGATTGTCATTGGCTCACCAATGTGTTCAGCTAGAAACCATTAGTGCATTGCTGCGCCTTCAACAAATGATACCAAAAGAATGAAGCAAATTTGATAATAGAAGTAAACTGGAAAGTTGATTTAAAAACATTCTACCTAATTCATGAAAGAAAACTTTTCGGATTCATGTCCCTTTAAATATTAAAGGGACATTAAAAACTTTGAGATGGTAATATAAAATGATAAATTGTATATAATAAAACAACTCTGCAATATACTTTCATTATTTATTTTGTCCTCTTTGCCTGTAATTCCATTCTGAAATTGTGAGCTTTTCAGTTCCTGTTAGAAATGGAAGTGCAGAACACTGTTAAATCCAGCACAACCATTGGCTGCACACTCTAGTGACCTATTTATAACTGTCCCTATTGGCCACAGCAGAGAAGGTAACACAAGTTACAACATGGCAGCTCCCAGTGTTTTATAGACACTAAAACTTTACACTTATTTTGTCACTTTTTAAACAACTAATGAAACTTTAAAAAATACATCTACATGTTAGTCATGGACTAATCTTTTCTTTGAATGCATCATTCTATCTAGCATGTATTTAGTGTTTAATGTCCCTTTAAGGGATGTATGGAAGGATTAATATTACCACTATGATATAACTGTGGTCATCTGACTGTCCTGCTATTCTCTGAACATAAATATTACAAGCATGCAAAACAGAAAGTAATATTTAACTATCAAAAAGTCATAGTTGAAATAGGGGTCTTTCATTGACATTTGCTTTAAACCTTGATACACATCTCTAGCTAATTCAGCTTCCTAAAGCTTCCATTACATCATTGGTTTAAGCGTATTAAAGGATTGCTTTTATCTCTTGAAGGTGGTAAACTCTGGCTTACAAACTGCTTCTGCAAGAAATGTATCAAAGATTTGTAAACTGAAATTTTATGAATGTTATTGTGGAAATTAAATAGTCTCATCGTGTTTTAAATGCAAATGTTTAAATTATTTTACAGCTGACATGGGAAAACAAAACAGTAGATCTGATCCCAAATGGAACATCTATCCAAGTGAATAATTCAAACAAGTATGTATATACAGCGCTTCCTCATTTTAGGTTTTGCTACTACAACTGCTGTACATACTGAACTGTATATGCACACCTAAGTGATGGCTTAGCCCTCTCTTAAGACCATGAAAACAAATAAAACATAAATGTACATTCTTGCATCTTACATATTACCTTTTCATAAAATGGATAAAACAAATTAGACTAAATCCCTATAAAAGTAAGCAACAAAGAGGTGCAATATCAATCACCCAAAGTGAATGTTACATTTTCTATTCTGACAACAAGAAAAAGAGGTAATGCAGGCACCAGTGGTATGTGCAGTCCAGAGTTTATTGATAGTACATTCAACAGTACATAATCATAACCATACTCTAGGCCAAAACAGCTGCTCTGAAGCGTTTCCTGCACCATAGGTGCACTTCCTCAACTGTTACTAAGTAGTATTTGATTGTGCAGGTCACGCACCTTTAAAATCAACAAATGAAACCCAATTCTGGTGAGACTCCATCAGTATATACACAAAGAAATAAATAAAATATAGTATTCAAAACAAAAGTTTACAATGTTTACAAAGAATGATGGCAAAATATGCAGCATGACAAGGCTGCCGGGGTGAGTGTTGCAAAAGATAAACATGGGGGAAACGTTTATACATAGTGGTAAATTATCTCTCCCATGAAAGACCATATAACAGTCAAAAGTGAGTACCTCATAACATTTTACGAGATAAAAAGTTACATTAATTAACAAGGATGTTGTTGTTTTTTTCTTTATTCCATCTAAAATAAATACATTTTCAAATGTGCTCTGTTTACAGTTTTGCCTGTGGAACTTTTCTATGTGTTCATCAATAAAGCTTTGGTAGTTGTCAAATAGCTTAAAGGGACAATCTGCACCAGAATTATTGTTGTTTTAAAAGATAGATAATCCCATTATTACCCATTCCATAGTTTTGCATAACCAAAAGTTATATTAATACACTTTTTACCTCTGTGATTATCTTGTATCTAAGCCTCTGCAAACTGCCCCCTTATTTCAGTTCTTTTGATAGACTTTCATTTTAGCCAATCAGTGCTGGCTCCTAGGTATCATCACAATCCCTAAACCTGATAGAGACTCCTCCACTTGTGAAAATGATCACCCTCACTAATCAACTTGTTAAACTTTTTGCAAAAATCCCAACTCCTAGGTTTAATAACATTTTATCATTCTTATTAAATTGGGATCAGGTTGGTTTCACACTGAGTAGACATGGTCCAGACAACACTAGGCCCCTTCCGAACCTTTATTTTTAATCTAAAAGATTAGAGAAGCCATACATAACCGAGGTCAGCTGGGCACATATGTTTACAATTCTCACAAAATTTTGCATCCCAGAATAATTTTAAAAGTGTGCTAAGGCCCTTTACTCTTCACGTTCAGCGACAGTCCACAGGCTAGGGTTTGTTCTCCCTCATTTCCAGTCTCCAGTGGGACCAGCCAGGGATTTTCTGTTATCTCCTCACCTGTTTGCATTGATCATGGAGCCCCTGGCACAGGCTACAAGAATCGACCCAGATATAGAAGGAGTTACCATTAATGTTCCCTCCAAACGACAGCCCTCTGTGCAGATGATTTAATAATCTTTATCACTAATCCAATAACTTTCTTAACCAAACTCTTTGCACTCCTGTCCCAATTTAGTAAAGTCAGTTACTACAAACTGAATGTTCACAAGACTGAAGTAAACACAATAAATGTCCTGAAAACTGTTCTGGTGGTCCTTAGCGATAGATAACCTTTTAAATGGTCAACTCATAAGATAAAGCATCTGGGAGTTTACCTTTCACATAATATCTCCACCAACATAGAAGCTAATTTATACCCAGTTCTACAAATTGTTAGAGATAGTGCTACTAAATAGAATGTGCCATGCCTTTCCTGGCTGGAGAGAATTGTGGTATTCAAAATGAACCCGCTCCCTAAATTGACTTATCTTTTTCATATCCCTACCAATTCCAGTTCCCAAACTTTATTTAGAGGAATGGGAGGCCCAGGATGGTGATCAAGATATTGGAACAACCACTTGGTAGCGAAGGGGCAGCAGCACCTAACATAACTGTGTATGATGAGGCAGCATGATTTACACATATACTACCCTGGGATGATAGGAATTATAATTGTAAAGGGTGAGAGCTAGACCAGGCCTCTTTATCTAGGGGTGTACTATTTGAGTATCTTATCTGGATCCCTAAGCAATGCAGAGAGAAACTAGGTATTAATAAGTTTTTTGTGCAGCCCTCAAGTTTTGTGATAAAGTTGACTCTCTTTGTATTGTAGTGCCACACCCATCCCACATTCATTCAATTGCTGGGTTGTTATAAGCCCTACAGGACTCTCATGACTCTCTGTGGCACCCATTGGAGATAGAAGTCCTTTGCGATCTCCTCCCTAATGCAAATCTTTACTCCTGAGCCCAGTTTCAGGCCCACTATAACCTGCAGCTTCCATTAATACTTGAATTACTTAGGCTCTGAAGCTTCCTACACTCTTGGGGATTCATGTCCAAACCAATCTGACAGCCCTCAGACTGGGAAAAAACTAGTCCTCGAATCATAATGTCTGGAAATCATTGCCTATTTCTTATAAAGACATTCTCAATCCCCCCAATATTTCTTAAAACTGCATATATTTTTTTATAGGATTTGACGGATTGATCCCAAGCTGCTATAACAATTTAGAGGGCTGTTCACTGTGTTACATTATTTGAGATGTATCTTAAATGGACATGAAACTCCAATTATTTTTTTATGATTCAGATAGAGCATGCAATTTAAACAACTTTCCAGTTTACTTCTGTTATCTAATTTGCTTTGTTCTCTTTGTTTGTTGGGAACTTTGTTGACAAACATACCTAGGTAGGCTCAGGGCCAACAATGCAGTCTGGAGAGCTAGCTGCTGATTGGTGGCTGCACATATATAAGCCTCTTGTAATGACTCACCCGATGTGTTCAGCTAACTCCCAGCAGTGCATTATTGGTCCTTCAAGAAAGGATATTAAGGGAATGAATCAAAGTAAATTGGAAAGTTGTTTAAAATTATATGCACCTCTGTTTATGCGTGCATAAAGCCAGACTTCGAACGTGTTAGGTTAACGTGTTTCCCCATAGAAGTCAATGGAGCAAAAAAAGTGGGAAAAACACACCCTACTCGCGCGTAAATCACATATTCTCAAGTACGCTAACCAGAAAATGTATTGATATTTCACATTCCAATGTTCTTCACATAACAGAATATGTTCTATTTATTCTTAAATACATATTTCTTACTAATGGTTGTGAGAGTCCACAACCTTACTCTTGGAAATTCATCACCTGGCCACCAGGAGACAAAGACACCCCACACCAGAGCTTAAAGTATCCTTCCTATGTTCCTCTCTCTCCCAGTATTTGTTTGCCTCATCTAGGAGCGGGCAAGTACAGAGGTGCTGAGAAGATTTTTTTTATTTTTTAGCAGATCTCCTTCATAGGAAAATTCCAGGAAGAGAGGGAATTGGGAGGAATCCCCGGATGTCGCTGGGAAGTTTCCAAGCCTTCCCCTGTTGGCTCAGTGTAAGTTTTCCTCCTCATATGGTCTCAGGTGTTAGTTACACAGGAGGACCCATAGCAGCAAAAGTTTTAATTTTTTTACTTGGCAGGGGGACAGACCTTAATTGCGACTTTGTTAGTCATTAGGCAGCTTAGGAGCACTTAAAACACTCAGTCAGTGGTTAAGGCTCCACTGTGAAGAATTTTCTTTATCACTGTGCAGAGGTTTGTGCACTTGTTATGTGTGCAGAGGTTTGTGCACTAGTTATGTGTGGCACACAGTGGGCTTGTTAAGGAGTGGGGTACATAGTATCCACACAATACTTCACTGGAGCTTCCTTTTGTGTATTACAGATACAGTGGGATCCATTTTACTTAGCACATAAGCACACGACCACTTTAAGAACCGCAATAGTAGAGGTTTGCTTTTTCAGTGCTCAGTCTTGGACTCACAAATGCAGTGACAGCAGCGGTTTTTGCAAATTCCACACAGGAAGGAGTGGGAGCATGGGGGTTTGATACAACTGTGGCGGGGGAAGTGTTAATCTGACTTCCCGCAACAGTAAGTGAGTCCTGGTGCACTTCTCAGCTCCCCTCAGTCGCATATCCCTTGCGCTCACCGAACATCATCGCTTTCTGTGAGAGGAGCCGGGTCATTCCTGAGGGGTTGTAAGATTTGTACACCGGAGCTCAGAGAGGCTAGTTACCCTCTGTATTTGATCTAAACTCTGCATACAGAGGTCCTTACTCGATACAAGCTTGCGAGGTTGCAACAGTAGCAAGTAAAGAGTTTACTTTTATTCCATGTACAGCATAAAAACAGCCTACAGCTCAAGTAGACATATCAGGAGTCTCAGAAAAGGCAGAAAACACAGACATGTTTCGTGAGACTCCTGATATGTCTACTTGAGCTACAGGCTATCTGCTTTTATGCTGTACATGGAATAAAGTTCATTTTTTACTTGCTACTGTTATAACCTCGCAAGTTTGTATAGAGTAAGGACCTCTGGATCAGGTGATGCCACGGTTGTGCTTGTATTTCCTGTTTTAATTGGCGCTTTGACGACAATAGTGAACAGTGCACTCACTTTAGACACGCTGCCTCTCTACACACCTCGAGGTTGGTAAGCACCACTATATTGTGTTTGTTTTCTCAGAGGACAATTGCATGGTATTTCGGGGCTGGAGTGACATTGTTAGGTGGGATTAGACTGAAATACTTCAGGAGAAGATTACCTCTGGGAAAAACACAATTGGGCAAAAAGAAGCCACTCCCAGGTGGTAACCAGTACATAGAACAAAGCACTGAGCAGTTGTTCATTCCTGGCACACTGCTTCTTTTTCTGTTTGTGCATGTCCACTATAGACCTGGATGCATATCTTCACATTCCTATTCATCCAGATCATCATAATTTTTTTTTTTGCTTTTCTCAACAATCATTACCAGTTTTTGTCTTACCTTTTGGCCTAGCTACCACTCCTCAAGTGTTTACCAAGGTCTTGGGAGCACTGGTGTTGGTGATCCGGCCCATGTGGTATCTGTGGCTTCTTACCTGGACAATAACTAGGTTCAGGCTCTATCTTTTCATTCAGCAGCTGTTCACATGGAGAAACTACTTAGTTTTTTTTGCAGTCATGGCTGGAAGATCAACGTTGCCAAGTGCTAATTAATTCCACAGACAAGAGTAGTCTTTCTGGGAGTGATCCTAGAATTCCGTGGCTATGAAGCTGTTCTCAACACAATAGTGCAGACTCAAATTTCAATCAGCCTATCACAGGCTTTAGTCTTCGTTTTCATCTACTTCCCCTCCAGTTAAGCATGCTGAGACAGTGGAACAGGGATCATGCAGATTTGTCTCAGACGATTTATTTAGATGGTCCCACGAGACAGTCTCTCTGTTGGTGGCAGTACCCATATCCAGTCCCTTGGGGGATGAGCTTCCTCCACCCGATAATCACCATGGATGCAAATCTCTCAGGATGGGGGGCGTTCTGGAGAAATCGGAAAGCTCAAGAAATTTGGTTTGCGACAGGAAGCAACTTTACTAAACAATGTCCTGGAACTCAGGACTATCTTCAAGGCTTTACAAGCTTTGCCTCTTCTTCGCCTGATTCTGTTTATATGTTTCCAGTCAGACAACATAATAATGGTAGGATATCTAAATTCTTCAATAGGCGGAGAGAGGTATCAGTGCACCATTTCAATGGTCTAATAGCTCGGTGGGGTTACCCGGACATAGATTTGATGGCGTCTCGCCTGAATCACAAACTTCCAAGATACGGCTCAAGGTCATGAGATCCTCGGGCAGAACTGGTAGATGCCTTGACCGCTCCTTGGCAGTATCAGTTGAAGCTATCCTCATTGCTCCAGCGTGGCCCAGATGTACTTGGTATGCCGTTCTAGTTCGGTTGTCCACTGCGTCTAACTCAGCCTTCAGATCTTATAGTGCACAGTCTCTTTTTTCATCAAAATCTGCAGTCTTTCAGTTTCACTGCATGGAGATTGAAGGTTAGTTTTTTCTCATAGAGGATTTTCAGATTTTGTAACTGATACCTTGATGCAGGTTTGTAAACTTGTGACAAAGAAGATTAACCATAATGTGTGGAAAACTTATGTTGTTCATCTAAGGGATACTCCTGACATTCTGTATTCTTCAATTCCCCCTTGAGTGTCTGGATAAGGGTTTATCTACTAGATTGATCAAGGGTCAGTTTTCAGCACTTTTACTATTATGTCATAGGAAGTAGGCTCGACTTCCAGATATGCAATCCTTTATACAGGCTCTAGTTAGATTTTGCCCTGTATTTAAACATATTACTCAACCGTGGAGCCTTAGCTTGGTTCTCAAGGTGTTACTGTTTCGTCCTTTTGAACCTATGCATGATTTAGACATCAAGTTACTTTCTTGGAAGGTTCTGGTTTTTTTGGGCTATTTCTCTCTGATAGGAGAGTGTCAGAGTTATCAACTTTATCTTGCAATCCTCTATATTTAGTGTTTCACCAAGATAAGGCTGTTTTATGAACTTTGTCTGGTTTTCTTTCTGATGATGGTGTCTTCTGAGAATATTAATCAGGAAATAGTTGTTCCTTCCTTATGCCCTTAGCCTACATCTTCAAAGGAGAGGCTTTTGCATAATTTAGATGTGGTGAAAGCTTTGAAGTTTTATTTGAAGGCTACGAAAGATTTTTGTCAATCTACTAGCTTATTTGTCATGTATTCTGGGAAGTGGGAGAGAGCAAAGTAGGTGGGATACTTAAAGCTCTGGTATGGATTGTGGATTGTCTATGCCTCCTCTTGGTGACCAGGTGATGAATTCCCAAAAATAAAAATAAATTTATCAGGTAAGAAAAAATTATGTATTCTACATATATCTGATGGTATTTTGGTACAATATATCTATACTTTTATTTATATATATATATATATATATATATATATATATATACATACACATATACATGATTGTATATAGGTATATACAGTATATGTACAGATATATATAGGAATATCTATTTATAAATACTTAGAACATATTCTGATATATGCAGAACATTGTAATGTGAAATATTCACACTAAATATACAACATAACACTTTATTAAATATGAATATTGCATAAAAATGCTTTTACATATTTTCCTCGACTTGACTGCAGAGGGCTTCAATGCACTTATATATATGTTTACATATGTATTTGTGTGTTTATATGTGTATATATGTCTGTAAATACATAAATACACATATAATACATAATACATATAATACATCTACACAAATATATATATATATATTTTTTTTTATTTATTTTTTACAGCAAACTATAAGAAAAGAAATAGGACATGCAATTCAATGAACTATATAGGAGATAGGGAATCAAGCACTCTTTTATAAATGAATCAAAAGATTTAATATCTTAATAATGGAGTTACATCTCTAATCCATATATCACCAATAGTCAAGACATAATATATGTATACCAACACATGACATAAAATTATTTAACCCTGAAGGTGTGCACACCTAGTACAAATAGCACAAAATATGCTAATGGTTTATAAATATTCCAAACACACTATACCCTAGCTGCACATGCTATCCTATATTAGTGAGGGATAGTGTCAGACAGGTAACATATAAGGTCTGAATGTGATGGAATATTGATAATGAACAGCTAGCACACAGTGGTCAGCTAGCACACAGTAGCAAATATTATAGGCAGTCCCATGCAATAAGCACAATGTTTAAGCGTTATGATACTGGACAGCTAGCACACAGTGATCAGCTAGCTCACAGTGAAAACATGTTATTAGCAATCCCATGCAAAGAGCACACAAATTTCAGCGTTATGCATATGACAATATGGCTGATGTTGCTGCAGCTTCTACCTTCTGGTTGGAGGCTTTAGCGCAACAAGTGTCAGACCATAATGCTTATAGCATTGTTAAACTTCTTCAACATGCTAATAGCTTTGTTTGTGATGCTATTTTTGATATCATTAGAATTGATGTCAGGTATATGTCTTTAGCTATTTTAGGTAGAAGAGCTTTATGGCTTAAGTCTTGGAATGCAGATATGACTTCTAAGTCAACGTTGCTTTCTCTTTCTTTCCAAGGTAATACATTATTTGGTTCTCAGTTGGATTCAATAATTTCAACTGTTACTGGGGGGAAGGGAGCTTTTTTGCCTCAGGACAAAAAGTCTAAGGGTAAATATAGGGCTGCTAATCGTTTTCTTTCCTTTCATCAGAATAAGGAACAAAAACCTGACCCTTCCCCTAAAGGAACAGTTTCCGTTTGGAAACCTTCTCCAGTCTGGAATAAATCCAAGCCTTTTAGAAAGTCAAAACCAGCTCAAAAATCTGCATGAAGGTGCGGCCCTCATTCCAGCACAGCTGGTAGGGGGCAGGTTACGATTTTTCAAAGATGTTTGGATCAATTCGATTCAAAGTCTTTGGATTCAGAACATTGTTTCACAAGGGTACAGAAAAGGTTTCAAGGTAAGACTGCCTGTGAGAAGATTTTTTCTCTCACGCATTCCAGTAAACACAGTAAAGGCTCAGGCGTTTCTGAAATGTGTTGCAGACCTAGAGTCGGCTGGAGTAATTGTGCCAGTTCCAGTTCTGGAACGGGGTCTGGGTTTTACTCAAATCTGTTCATTGTACCAAAGAAGGAGAATTCCTTCAGACCAGTTCTGGATCTAAAAATATTTAATCATTTTGTAAGGATACCAACATTCAAAATGGTGACTATAAGGACTATTCTGCCTTTTTTTTCAGCAAGGGCATTATATGTCTACAATAGACTTACAGGATGCATATCTTCATATTCCAATCCATCCAGATCACTTTCAGTTTCTGAGATTCTCTTTTCTAGACAAGCATTACCAGTTTGTTGCTCTTCCGTTTGGCCTAGCAACAGCTTCAAGGATCTTTTCAAAGGTTCTCGGTGCCCTTCTCTCTGTAATCAGAGAACAGGGTATTGCGGTATTTCCTTATTTGGACGATATCTTGGTACTTGCTCAGTCTTTACATTCTGCAGAATCTCATACGAATCAACTTGTGTTGTTTCTTCAAAGACATGGTTGGAAGATCAATTTACCAAAGAGTTCCTTGATTCCTCAGACAAGGGTAACCTTTTTGGGTTTCCAAATAGATTCAGTGTCCATGACTTTGTCTCTAACAGAAAAGAGACGTCTGAAGGATTTGACAAGCTGAAACCAATTTCAGTCTCAATCATTCCCTTCGGTAGCTTTGTGCATGGAAATTCTAGGTCTCATGACTGCTGCATCGGACGGGATCCCTTTTGGTCGTTTTCACATGAGACCTCTTCAGCTTTGTATGCTGAACCAATGGTGCAGGGATTATACAAAGATATCACAATTAATATCCTTAAATCCCAATGTTCGATCTTCTCTGACTTGGTGGTTGGATCACCATTGTTTAATTCAAGGGGCCTCTTTTGTTCGTCCAACCTGGACTGTGATTTCAACAGATGCGAGTCTTTCAGGTTGGGGAGCTGTATGGGGATCTCTGACAGCGCAGGGGGTTTGGGAATCTCAGGAGGCGAGATTACCAATCAACATTTTGGAACTCTGTGCGATTTTCAGAGCTCTTCACTTCTGGCCTCTTCTGAAGAGAGAATCGTTTATTTGTTTTCAGACAGACAATGTCACAACCGTGGCGTATGTCAATCATCAAGGTGGGACTCACAGTCCCCAGGCTATGAACAATTGGGAAGCGGATTATCTCAGTCGCCAGACGTTACATCCGGCGAATGGTTTCTTCACCCAGAGGTATTTCTTCAGATTGTTCAAATCTGGGTACTTCCAGAAATAGATCTGATGGCTTCTCATCTAAACAAGAAGCTTCCCAGGTATCTGTCCAGATCCAGGGATCCTCAGGCGGAAGCGGTGGACGCGTTGTCACTTCCTTGGAATTATCAACCTGCCTATATCTTTCCGCCTCGAGTTCTTCTTCCAAAAGTGATTTCCAAAATCCTAATGGAGCGTTCGTTTGTACTGCTGGTGGCTCCAGCATGGCCACATAGGTTTTGGTATGCGGATCTCGTTCGGATGGCCAGTTGCCAACCTTGGACACTTCTTTTAAGGCCAGACCTTCTATCTCAAGGCCCATTTTTCCATCAGGATCTCAAATCATTAAATTTGAAGGTATGGAGATTGAACGCTTAATACTTAGTCATAGAGGTTTCTCTGATTCAGTGATTAATACTATGTTACAGGCTCGTAAATCTGTGTCTAGAAAGATTTATTACGGAGTTTGGAAGAGTTTCATTTCTTGGTGTTCTCATAAATTCTCTTGGCATTCTTTTAGAATTCCTAGAATTTTTCAGTTTCTTCAGGACGGTTTGGATAAGGGTTTGTCTGCAAGTTCCTTGAAAGGTCAAATCTCTGCTCTTTCTGTACTTTTTCACAGAAAGATTGCTAATCATCCTGATATTCATTGTTTTGTACAGGCTTTGGTTCGTATTAAGCCTATCATTAAGTCAATTTCTCCTCCTTGGAGTCTTAATTTGGTTCTGAGGGCTTTACAGGCTCCTCCGTTTGAACCTATGCATTCTCTGGATATTAAATTACTTTCTTGGAAAGTTTTATTCCTTTTTGCCATCTCTTCTGCTAGAAGAGTTTCTGAGTTATCTGCTCTTTCTTGTGAATCTCCTTTTCTGATTTTTCATCAGGATAAGGCGGTGTTGCGGACTTCATTTAATTTTTTACCTAAAGTTGTGAATTCTAACAACATTAGTAGAGAAATTGTTGTCCCTTCTTTGTGTCCTAATCCTAAGAATTCTCTGAAAAGATCTTTACATTCTTTGGATGTAGTAAGAGCTTTGAAATATTATGTTGAAGCTACTAAAGATTTCAGGAAGACTTCTAGTTTATTTGTTATCTTTTCTGGTTCTAGGAAAGGTCAGAAGGATTCTGCCATTTCTTTGGCGTCTTGGTTAAAGTCTTTGATTCATCATGCTTATGTGGAGTCGGGTAAATCCCCGCCTCAAAGGATTACGGCTCATTCTACTAGGTCAGTTTCTACTTCCTGGGCTTTTAAGAATGAAGCTTCTGTTGATCAGATTTGCAAAGCAGCAACTTGGTCTTCTTTGCATACTTTTACTAAATTCTACCATTTTGATGTTTTTTCTTCTTCTGAAGCAGCAGCTGTTTCAGTTTGATTCTTCTGCTTATAATTTCAGTTTTCTCTTGTAAGGTGTATCCAGTCCACGGATCATCCATTACTTGTGGGATATTCTCATTCCCAACAGGAAGTTGCAAGAGGACACCCACAGCAGAGCTGTCTATATAGCTCCTCCCCTAACTGCCATATCCAGTCATTCTCTTGCAACTCTCAACAAACATGGAGGTAGTAAGAGAGCAGTGGCTTACATCAACCATCAAGGGGGAACAAGGAGTTCCCTAGCGATGTTAGAAGTCTCAAAGATAATTCGCTGGGCAGAGATTCACTCTTGCCACCTATCAGCTATCCATATCCCACGTGTAGAGAACTGGGAGGCGGATTTTCTAAGTCGTCAGACTTTTCATCCGGGGGAGTGGGAACTCCATCCGGAGGTGTTTGCTCAATTGGTTCATCATTGGGGCAAACCAGAACTGGATCTCATGGCATCTCGCCAGAACGCCAAGCTTCCTTGTTACGGATCCAGGTCCAGGGACCCCAAGGCAACGCTGATAGATGCTCTAGCAGCGCCTTGGTCCTTCAACCTGGCTTATGTGTTTCCACCGTTTCCTCTGCTCCCTCGTCTGATTGCCAAAATCAAGCAGGAGAGAGCATTGGTGATCTTGATAGCGCCTGCGTGGCCACGCAGGACTTGGTATGCAGATCTGGTGGACATGTCATCCTTTCCACCATGGATTCTGCCACTGAGACAGGACCTTCTACTTCAAGGTCCTTTCAACCATCCAAATCTAATTTCTCTGAGGCTGACTGCCTGGAGATTGAACGCTTGATTTTATCAAAGCGTGGTTTCTCCAAGTCAGTCATTGATACCTTAATTCAGGCACGAAAGCCTGTCACCAGGAAAATCTATCATAAGATATGGCGGAAATATCTTTATTGGTGTGAATCCAAGGGCTACTCATGGAGTAAAGTCAGGATTCCCAGGATATTATCTTTTCTCCAAGAAGGATTGGAGAAAGGATTGTCAGCTAGTTCCTTAAAGGGACAGATTTCTGCGCTATCTATTCTTTTGCACAAGCGTCTGGCGGATGTCCCAGACGTTCAGGCATTTTGTCAGGCTTTAGTTAGAATCAAGCCTGTGTTTAAACCTGTTGCTCCACCATGGAGTTTAAATTTGGTTCTTAAAGTTCTTCAGGGGGTTCCGTTTGAACCTCTTCATTCCATAAATTAAACTTTTATCTTGGAAAGTTCTTTTTTTTTATAGCTATTTCCTCGGCTTGTAGAGTTTCCGAGTTATCTGCCTTACAATGTGATTCTCCTTATCTGATCTTCCATGCAGATAAGGTAGTTCTGCGTACCAAACCTGGGTTTTTACCTAAGGTGGTATCTAATAAGAATATCAATCAAGAGATTGTTGTTCCGTCTTTGTGTCCTAATCCTTCTTCAAAGAAGGAACGTCTGTTACACAATCTGGACGTGGTTCGTGCTTTAAAGTTTTATTTACAAGCTACTAAGGATTTTCGTCAAACATCTGCTTTGTTTGTTGTCTACTCTGGACAGAGGAGAGGTCAAAAGGCTTCAGCAACCTCTCTTTCTTTTTGGCTAAATCCGCTTAGCTTATGAGACTGCTGGCCAGCAGCCTCCAGAAAGGATTACAGCTCATTCTACAGGAGCTGTGGCTTCCACATGGGCCTTT
Source organism: Bombina bombina (assembly GCF_027579735.1). Taxonomy (NCBI): domain Eukaryota; kingdom Metazoa; phylum Chordata; class Amphibia; order Anura; family Bombinatoridae; genus Bombina; species Bombina bombina. Next base: position 942,636,201 of record NC_069500.1, read on the forward strand.
AAAAATGAGGCTTCTGTTGAACAGATCTGCAAGGCGGCGACTTGGTCTTCGCTTCATACTTTTTCAAAATTCTACAAATTTGATACTTTTGCTTCTTCGGGGGCTATTTTTGGGAGAAAGGTTTTACAGGCAGTGGTACCTTCCGTTTAAGTACCTGCCTTGTCCCTCCCTTCATCCGTGTACTTTAGCTTTGGTATTGGTATCCCACAAGTAATGGATGATCCGTGGACTGGATACACCTTACAAGAGAAAACATAATTTATGCTTACCTGATAAATTTATTTCTCTTGTGGTGTATCCAGTCCACGGCCCGCCCTGTCATTTTAAGGCAGGTATTTTTTAAACTACAGTCACCACTGCACCCTATGGTTTCTCCTTTCTCTGTTTGTTTTCGGTTGAATGACTGGATATTGCAGTTAGGGGAGGAGCTATAAAGACAGCTCTGCTGTGGGTGTCCTCTTGCAACTTCCTGTTGGGAATGAGAATATCCCACAAGTAATGGATGATTTGTGGACTGGATACACCACAAGAGAAATAAATTTATCAGGTAAGCATAAATTATGTTTTTTTCATTATAAGATTAAAACTTTTTGATTTGGGTTGTGGATTATTTTTTCAGCAGAATTGGCTGTCTTTATTTTATCCCTCCCTCTCTAGTGACTCTTGCGTGGAAGTTCCACATCTTGGGTATCTGCTATCCCATACGTCACTAGCTCATGGACTCTTGCCAATTACATGAAAGAAAACATAATTTATGTAAGAACTTACCTGATAAATTTCTTTCATATTGGCAAGAGTCCATGAGACCCACCCTTTTTGTGGTGGTTATGATTTTTTTGTATAAAGCACAATTATTCCAATTCCTTATTTGATGCTTTCGCTCCTTTCTTATCACCCCACTTCTTGGCTATTTGTTAAACTGAATTGTGGGTGTGGTGAGGGGTGTATTTATAGGCATTTTGAGGTTTGGGAAACTTTGCCCCTCCTGGTAGGAATGTATATCCCATACGTCACTAGCTCATGGACTCTTGCCAATATGAAAGAAATTAATTTATCAGGTAAGTTCTTACATAAATTATGTTTTCCCCTTAGGAATCAATGGGGCTGCGTTACTGAGCTTTACGCTGCTTTTTGGCAGGTGTTAGGCTTTTTTTCAGCCGGCTCTCCCCATTGATGTCTATGAGGAAATCATGCACGAGCACGTACAACCAGCTTACCGCTGATTTAAGCAGCGCTGGTATTGGAGTGCGGTATGGAGCACAATTTTGCTCTACGCTCACTTCTTGCCTTTTAACGCCAGGTTTGTAAAAACCTGTAATACCAACGCTGTAGGTAAGTGAGCGGTGACAATAACGTGCAAGTTAGTACTGCACCCCTCATAACGCAAAACTCGTAATCTAGCCGATAGGTTTTCATCCCTTACTAAATCCAGGTAAACATGCTGTTTTACCAACCTCCCTTATTATCAGCTTTTCTCAGTTCAGCTGCAACATGCTTCTCTCCAAGCCTGAAAACACTCTGGAGACTCTCTTTCTCTCTCTCTCCCTCGCTCTCTCTCAACCTAGCAGCTGGAGAAATAATTACACTCATTTGATTGAACACAGGTGGGGAAAAATCCCTTCCTGATTCCTCACCTTCAGCTATATGTAAAATGAGGAGTGGAACACTGGCACGCTCCAATATTCCACCCCAGGGACCCCAAAATACAACAGCTTCATACCTAGTCACATTTTACACAATACATTTCCCTGGGGTTTAGTAATCAAATACACATTTTAACACAGTAGGAGAAATATAAACTTGGTCACTTACAATTCCCTGTTCTCTGTCACAATATATATATATATATATATAAATTAATAAATTAATAAATTCACAGGCTATTTCTCCAACATAGGTGTGTCCGGTCCACGGCGTCATCCTTACATGTGGGATATTCTCTTCCCCAACAGAAAATGGCAAAGAGCCCAGCAAAGCTGGTCACATGATCCCTCCTAGGCTCCGCCTACCCCAGTCATTCTCTTTGCCGTTGCACAGGCAACATCTCCACGGAGATGGTTAAGAGTTTTTTGGTGTTTAGAATCAAGCCTGTTTACAGACCTTTGACTCCTCCCTGGAGTCTAAATCTAGTTCTTTCAGTTCTTCAAGGGGTTCCGTTTGAACCCTTACATTCCGTAGATATTAAGTTATTATCTTGGAAAGTTTTGTTTTTGGTTGCAATTTCTTCTGCTAGAAGAGTTTCAGAGTTATCTGCTCTGCAGTGTTCTCCGCCCTATCTGGTGTTCCATGCAGATAAGGTGGTTTTGCGTACTAAGCCTGGTTTTCTTCCGAAAGTTGTTTCCAACAAAAATATTAACCAGGAGATAGTTGTACCTTCTTTGTGTCCGAATCCAGTTTCAAAGAAGGAACGTTTGTTACACAATTTGGACGTAGTCCGTGCTCTAAAATTCTATTTAGAGGCTACTAAAGATTTCAGACAAACATCTTCTTTGTTTGTTGTTTATTCTGGTAAAAGGAGAGGTCAAAAAGCAACTTCTACCTCTCTTTCTTTTTGGCTTAAAAGCATTATCCGATTGGCTTATGAGACTGCCGGACGGCAGCCTCCTGAAAGAATCACGGCTCACTCCACTAGGGCTGTGGCTTCCACATGGGCCTTCAAGAACGAGGATTCTGTTGACCAGATATGTAAGGCAGCGACTTGGTCTTCTCTGCACACTTTTGCCAAATTTTACAAATTTTATACTTTTGCTTCTTCGGAGGCTATTTTTGGGAGAAAGGTTTTGCAAGCTGTGGTGCCTTCCGTTTAGGTGACCTGATTTGCTCCCTCCCTTCATCCGTGTCCTAAAGCTTTGGTATTGGTTCCCACATGTAAGGATGACGCCGTGGACCGGACACACCTATGTTGGAGAAAACAGAATTTATGCTTACCTGATAAATTACTTTCTCCAACGGTGTGTCCGGTCCACGGCCCGCCCTGGTTTTTTTAATCAGGTCTGATGAATTATTTTCTCTAACTACAGTCACCACGGTATCATATGGTTTCTCCTATGCATATTTCCTCCTGTCCGTCGGTCGAATGACTGGGGTAGGCGGAGCCTAGGAGGGATCATGTGACCAGCTTTGCTGGGCTCTTTGCCATTTCCTGTTGGGGAAGAGAATATCCCACATGTAAGGATGACGCCGTGGACCGGACACACCGTTGGAGAAAGTAATTTATCAGGTAAGCATAAATTCTGTTTTTAGGCACCAGTACATACATATATAATAAATTCTGGGCTGGGTACTGAGTGTTCCCCAGATGTAAGTATAAAATGTCAGTGGTTTAATGTAAATGCTGATGTTGCACAGATAATAACAGTATCCCTTCTGATATACTCTTTGCTATTTATGAGATTGATTATTTTACACTGCTGAGTCCTAGACCCTCAAATATCATCACAGAATGTAAATTAAGCTCTATCACACCTATAGCTTTTTATTTAAATAAATTTAATATTTGGTGAAAACAGGGCACATTTCTATAATATTATTACATCACCTGGGGCGAGATTACATATACGGTGCAGGCTTCAGCGCAAGCGCTGCAACCCGCGCCACCCGTAATTTCACCTTGCACATCGGGGTATTACATTACATAAACCCCGACGGCAGTTCATAAAGTGCCGTAAGTCGGATAAACTAACGATGTCCAGAAATGAGTGTAAATACAAATTTCTGGAGTCGCCAGTGACTTACAGCACTTTAGAAACTGCTGGCGCCTATGAAAAGTAAAGAGAATATCAAATTTCCCGTAACAGTCTAACACACCTCTCACAAATAAGCCTGACATGTAAAAAACCCTTTATCTGCATTCCCCCCTCTCACTACTAATAATAAATGTATTAACCTCTAAACCGACAACCCCCCACAACACAATAAGCCTAATTAAACTATCAACCCCTATATCCGCCATCAAACCCACACCACAAGTAATAACTAAATTATTAACCCCTAAATCCGCCAACCCCAACATCGCAAACTACCTAATAAAATTATGAACCCCTAATCCGCCATTAACCGACAACGCAATAAACCTATTAAAACTATTAACCCCTAAACTGCCAAAGCCCACAACACAATAAACCTATTACAGTATTAACCCCTAAACCGCAAAAGCCCACAACGCAATAAACCTAACCCCTAACCTAACACCCCCTAAATGAACCCAAATTGCATAATTTACTAAATACTAAAGTTACTATTAAATTAAAAAAAACTAACACTACTTTAAAAATAAAATAAACTAAGTATAAATTAAAGGGAAAGTCTAATCAAAATTTTGGAGTAGACTGACCCTTTAAGCTACAATTACAGAAAATAAAAAAGAAAATGACTAAATTTAAAAAAATTATACCTAATCCCTATGAAAATAAAAAATCCCCCCAAAATAAAAACACCCCCTACTCTAATAAACTACCAGTAGCCTTTAAAAGGGATTTTTGCAGGGCATTGCCCCAAGATAACCACCACCAAACCCCCCAAATAAAATAACCTAACACTAAAAACCCTAAACTACCCATTGCCCTGAAAAGGGCATATGTTGGGCATTGCCCTTAAAAGGGCATTTAGCTCTTTTACTGCCCACCCTATCTAAATAAAATAAAACCCTTAAAGACCCCTAAGTCTAAGCCCCAGGTTGCTACTCACCGTTCCTGAAGTCCGGCGGAGAAGGTCCTGTTCCAAGCGGTGAAGTCTTCTTCCAAGCGGCGACCTCTTCTTTCTTCTTCCTGGAACATCCTTCGCGGAGTGGAGCTGAAGACTGAAGACCGCGGAGCTGAAGACCGGCGAGCCTGGAACTGAAGACCGGCAACCACGGAGCCATGGAGCGTGGAGGATCCTCTTCGTACGATCTTCGCCGAACACTGGATAGAGAATTCAAGGGATGCAATTAAAAATGGCGTCCCTTGAATTCCTATTGGCTGATTTGATTCTTCAAATTCAAATCAGCCAGTAGGATGAAAGCTACTCAAATCTTATTGGCTGTTCAAATCAGCCAATAGGATGAGAGCTACTGAAATTCTATTTGCTGATTTGAATAACCAATAGAATTTCAGTAGCTCTCATCCTATTGGCTGATTTGATCAGCCAATAGGATTTGAGTAGCTTTCATCCTATTGGCTGATTTGAATTTGAAGAATCAAATCAGCCAATAGGAATTCAAGGGACGCCATTTTTAATCGCGTCCCTTGAATTCTCTATCCAGTGTGCGGCGAAGATCGTACAAAGAGGATCCTCCATGCTCCATGGCTCCGCGGTCGCCGGTCTTCAGTTCCAGGGTCGCCGGTCTTCAGTTCCAGGGTCGCCGGTATTCAGCTCCGTGGTCTTCAGTCTTCAGCTCCGCTCCACGAAGGATGTTCCAGGAAGAAGAAAGAAGAGGTTGCCACTTGGAAGAAAACTTCACCGCCTGGAACAGGACCTTCTCCGCCGGACTTCAGGAACGGTGAGTAGCAACCTGGGGCTTAGTCTTAGGGTTTTTTAAGGTTTTTTAAGGTTTTTTTTTATTTTATTTAGATAGGGTGGGCAGTAAAAGAGCTTAATGCCCTTTTAAGGGCAATGCCCAACAAATGCCCTTTTCAGGGCAATGGGTAGTTTAGGGTTTTTAGTGTTAGGTTATTTTATTTGGGGGTGTTTGGTGGTTGGAGGGGGTTAACTGATTATCTTGGGGCAATGCCCTGCAAAAAGCCCTTTTAAAGGCTACTGGTAGTTATTAGAGTAGGGGGTGTTTTTATTTTGTGGGGCTTTTTTATTTTTGTAGCTTAAAGGGACAGTCTACTCCAGAATTTTGATTAGACTGTCCCTTTAATTTATACTTAGTTTATTTTTATTTTTAAAGTAGTGTTATTTTTTTTTAATTTAATAGTAACTTTAGTATTTTGTAAATTAGGTAATTTGGGTTCATTTAGGGGGTTTTAGGTTAGGGGGGGTTAGGTTAGGGGTTAGGTTTATTGCGTTGTGGGCTTTGGCGGTTTAGGGGTTAATACTTTAATAGGTTTATTGCGTTGTGGGCTTTGGTGGTTTAGGGGTTAATAGTTTTAATAGGTAGTTTGCATTGTGGGTTAATGGCATATTAGGGGTTAATAGTTTTAATAGGTAGAGTTTGCGATGTTGGGGTTGGCGGATTTAGGGGTTAATAATTTAGTTATTACTTGCAGTGTGGGTTTGATGGCGGATATAGGGGTTAATACACTTTATTAGTTATTGCGGTGGGGGGTTGCGGTTGACAGGTAGATAGACATTGCGCATGCGTTAGGTGTTAGTTTATTTTTGCAAGCATTTTTGGGAGTTACGGTGCTCCCATACTCAGCGCAAGGCTTGCTACGGCTGCCTTTTATGGCGAGGTAAAAATGGAGTAAGATTTCTCCATTTTCGCCACGTAAGTCCTTGTGCTGAATATTGGATACCGATTTGCGACATAGTCCTATGTTAGCCTATGGGAGTAAAAATTGCGGGCGACGGGTGAAATATACGTGCCACATTTATATGCGGCGCTGTATATAGGCTACCAAACCCGCGCAAGAACCGGCGTCGCCGGCTTTTGCGGGTAACGCCGCATATGTAATGGAACCCCTGAAGGTCGTAGGACTCATTGCAACAGCTGGACTTCAACAAATAATAAGAAGATGAAGCCTATAATTCCTCACTCGCTGTACTCAACTCATAAATACCCTTTTAACAGATTTGCTGACCATTAATAAATTCAGCCATGAGTCTAGGCCTTTATCGCCATCTAGGCCTTGTTATAGTGACATGTAGGGGAGATCTGTTAAATAACTTAACCAATTAGAAGGATCTAAAGGAACCGATTTAAACCTATCCAGAATACATCAAAATAATTTTAAAGATCACCACCAATGCCAACTTTCTACAAGTCACTATTAAGAAATTGGATAAATTAGCCTTCATTGAAGCCAATGGGGCCTATTTATTAAAGGTCTTGCGGACCTGATCCGACAGTGCGGATCAGGTCCGCAAGACCTCACTGAATGCGGAGAGCAATACGCTCTCCGCATTTAACATTGCACCAGCAGCTCACAAGAGCTGCTGGTGCAACGCCGCCCCCTACTGGCCGCCAGTAGGGAGGTGTCAATCAACCCGATCGTACTCGATTGGGTTGATTTCCGGCGATTCCTGTCCGCCTCATCAGGGTTATGGAGCAGCGCTCTTTAGACTGCTGCTTCATAACTGATGTTTCTGGCGAGTCTGAAGACTCGCCAGAAACACGAGCCCACAAGCTCCGTTCGGAGCTTGATAAATGGGCCCCAATGTCTCCATCTTCATTCCTTAATAGGCCAAATCTACAAAAATACAATTTTCAAAAAGAAAAAAAAATCCGATGTCATCTTTACTAGCTTTAACTGACATGAGGAGTCTCTCTCATTTTATGATTGGTAGTAAATTAACTTCATTTCACATGTGGGCTGGAACACTGAATAGTCATTTCCCCAGCCAATCACTTTAGATCAGTGTTTCTCAACTCCAGTCCTCGGGACCCTTAACAGGCCCACATATTCATTATATCTTAACTAGAGCACAGGTGAAATAATCAGCTGATCAGTAACCATGGTTACTAACCTGTTCTCATCTCTAGTTAAAGGGGCAGTCAAGTCCAAAAAAAACTTTCATGATTTAAATAGGAAATGTAATTTAAAACAACTTTCCAATTTACTTTTATCACCAATTTTGCTTCGTTCTCTTGGTATTCTTAGTTGAAAGCTAAACCTAGGCGGTTCATATGCTAATTTCTTAGACCTTGAAGACTGCCTCTAATCTGAATGCATTTTGACCACTAGAGGGCATTCGTTCATGTGTTTCATATAGATAACATTGAGCCCATGCACGTGAAGTTACCCTGGAGTGAGCACTGATTGTCTAAAATTCAAGTCTTTCAAAAGAACTGAAATAAGGGGGCAGTTTGCAGAATCATAGATACAAGGTAATCACAGAGGTAAAAAGTGTATTTCTATAACAGTGTTGGTTATGGGTTTTTTTTTTTTTTTATGTAAAACTGGGGATTTGGTAATAAAAGTAAATATCTCTCTTTTTCAACAACAAAAATGCTAGTGTTGACTGTCCCTTCAAGATGTAATGAATATGTGGGGCAGCAAACCTAGCAAATAATATAACATTATATAACATTAGCTTAGCGCCAGCTTTCTAAAGCAAAGGATTAGAGAGATATTTCCTTCTTAATATAAGGAGAGTCCACTGCATCATTCCTTACTGTTGAGAAATACTAAACCTGGTCACCAGGAGGAGGCAAAGACACCCCAGCCAAAGGCTTAAATACTCCCTCTACTTCCCTCATATCCCAGTCATTCTTTGCCTTTCGTCACAGGAGGTTGGCAGAGAAGTGTCAGAAGATTCAGAGTAGTTCCTTATGAAGGGTATCTTCCCTTTGAAATGGGACTGGAGTTTTAAGTAGTCTTGTCAGCCTCTCAGTGAGAGCATTGACAAATGTTAGAGTCTGGAGATGCAGGGAGAGTCTTTCTGCGAACCCATCCAGACTTGTATTAACAGCTTCTAAGCAATCAGAGTTGACGAGTTTCACTGCCTGCTTCCATCACTTAAGTCCATGTCAGGAGCAATGCTACAAGATGTCAAACTTGAGAGGCTGTGTTTCTATTCCACGGCATAAATTCCGGTAAGATTGTTTCATTTTTTATACACATGTGATAATGCAAGAAGACAGGGTCACCAGTATGGCTCATTTTATCTGTTTGGAATCAATGGTTAATATCTCCGGAGGGGGATTATTGAACAGGGGGGATTATTCACATAATTTAATTTTATTTTATTATGATTATGCTGTGACATATGTGAGATGTGGCTCAGGCAGATGTTGGAACGTACAGGTTTTACTTTCGTTTTTGGAAGCTGCGCAACCTGAAAGGCTTGGCGCACTTTTTGCCTATAGCAGGGGTGGTCCTGCATTGTGCACCATGTGACCGGGTGTGGTTACACTGATTTCCTCTTTCCTGACCATGCGGTTTACCAAAGAAGAAACGGTTTCTCTGTTTGGCCTGGGTCATAGGAGGTAATGAGTGCCCCAGCCATTGGGGGTATAAAGGTGCCATTTTATCTTATTATCTATAGTCTGCTTTATAAGCGTAAGCTATAGAGGATTCTGATGCGTTAGAGGGTACTCCCTCTCTACCTAAATCTAATACCTGTCTATATTGTGAGGAGGCCCCGGTATTCCCGCCTGCTCAATTATGTTCCACATGCCTTGATAAAGTAATCATGTCAAAGAAAGTTAATATGTTTGATACCACTGAGCCGTCCACCTCTGAGGAGTATCTGTCCCGTGAGGTGCGCACACTATAGCCATCTCCTATTACACATACAGCTTCCCATAGCACTCCTTATCCTCCATCTGGAGGAGCCCTTTTACTGCCAGACTTTACTGAACAATTACATACAGCAGTGTCTGCGGCCTTTAGTACTTTACCTCGCCCGGGTTAGCGCAAGCGAAAGGTTAAATATTGCTATCCTTCCCAGGGGTCATCTACTAGCTTATTGGATTTATCTGATACAAGATTATCCGATGATGAAAGCGCCTCTGATACTTCAGAGGGTGCTCTTTCTGGGTTGGAATCTGCTGTTTCTAGGCCTCCAGCTGCGGAGGAACCAGACTTTAAATTTAGGATTGAGCATTTACGCTTTCTGTTGAAGGAAGTTTTGGCTACGTTAGAGGTTCCAGAGCCCAAATTATAGCCTGAGGAACCTTTGATTCCTAAACTAGATAAGGTCTATGAAGACAGGGTTGTACCACAAACTTTCCCGCTTCCCGTAAAGATGGTGAACATTATTAAGAATGAATGGGAAGGAATTGGTTCTTCATTTCCCCCTTGTTCTTCCTTTAAAAAATTGTTCCCGGACTCTCAATTAGAGTTTTGGGGCTCCATCCCTAAGGTGGATGGCGCTATCTCCACGCTTGCTAAAAGCACTACTATTCCGCTTGAGGATAGTCTGTCTTTTAAAGAGCCCAAGGATAAGAAAATAGAAAATCTGTTAAGAAAGATGTTTCAACATATGGGATATTTGTTTCAACCGGCAACAGCTGTTGCTGCGGTTACTGGAGCGGCTACCTACTGGTGCGACTCCTTATCTGAGTTGATCGAGGTGGAAGGTCCCTTCAATGTGATCCAGGAAAGAATTAAGGCCTTAAGGGTGGCTAATTCTTTTATCCGTGATGCAAATATGCAAATTATTCACCTGAGTGCCAAGGCTTCAGGTTTCTCTGTTTAAGCCCCGGGGGCACTCTGGCTGAAGTCCTCGTCTGCGGACATGACTTCGAAGTCAAGACTTCTTTCCCTTACCATTTAAGGGAAATATTCTATTTGGTCCAGGCTTGGACTCAATTATCTCCATGGTTACTGGAGGCAAAGGTGCCTTTTTACTGCAGGATAAGAAGAACAAAACTAAAGGACAAGGTCATAATTTTCGTTTCTTTTGTTCAGATAAATCCCAACCTCAGCAGCCCTCTGCAAAGCTAAAGCAATCTAAGGGGACTTGGAAGCCGGCTCAGTCATGGAATAAATCCAAGCAGAACAAGAAGCCCGCCGAGACAAAGTCGGCATGAAGGGGCAGCCCCTGATCTGGGGACATACAAGACCCGTGGGTCCTGGAGGTCATCGCTCAAGGATACAGGATAGGTTTCAAGTCTCATCCACCCAGGGGCAGATTCTTCTTGTCAAACCTGTCTACAGGGCCAAAAAAGAGAGAAGCCTTTCTGGGGTGCGTGAGAGATCTCTCCTCCCTGGGAGTTATTGTCCTGGTACCTCTTACAGAAAGAGGTCTGGGATACTATTCAAACCTTTTTGTGGTCCCAAAGAATGAAGGGAATTTTCCGCCAGATTCTGGACCTAAAGTGGCCAGAACCAGAGGTATAGCAGTAGCGCCATTGTTGGACGATATTCTGGTTCAAGCACCATCCTGTCGTCTGGCAGAGGACCATTCGAAAGCCCTTCTATCTCTTCTTCGATCTCATGAATGGAAGATATACTTAGAAAAGAGTTCTCTTATTCCCAGTACCAGGATGGAATTCCTGGGTACTATAATAGACTCCATATCCATGAGGATATTTCTTACAGACCAGAGACGTTACAAGCTAACTTCCGCTTATCTTGCTCTCAAGACCTCCTTAAGACCTTCTGCGGCTCATGTATGGAGGTGATTGGTCTCATGGTGTCCAGCATGGACATCATTCCTTTTGCCAGATTCCATCTCAGACCACTTCAGCTGTGCATGCTAAGAAAGTGGAACAGTGATCATTCGGATCTGTCTAAACAGATTTCTCTGGACAGCCGGTCGAGAGAATAACTCTCCTGGTGGCTTTGTCCAGATCACCTGTCCCAAGGGACATCCTTCTTGAGACCATCCTGGGAGATTGATAACCTCGGTGACTTACATCAACCATCAGGGGGGAACGAGGAGCTCCATAGCAATGAGGGAAGTATCTTGGATTCTGGAGTGGGTAGAGGCCCACAACTGCTCGCTTTCAGCGATCCACATTACGGGTGTGGACAGCTGGGAAGCGGATTGCCTCAGCAGACAATCCTTTCATCTGTGGGAATGGTCTCTCCTTTCCTGAGGTGTTTGTGGAGATTTTCAACATATGGGGGACGACGGAGATAGATCTCATGGCGTCCCGGCTCAATTCCAAGCTGCCAAGATGGGTCGCGGTCTGGGGATCCTCAAGTGGAGCTAACAGATACATTAGCAGTGCCTTGGAGGTTCAACCTAATTTATATTTTTTCCACCGTTACCACTTCTCTCTCATGTAGTGGCCCCTATCAAGCAGGAGCAGGCATCAGTGATACTGATTGCTCCATCGTGGCCGTGAAGGATGTGGTTCGTGAATCTGGTAGATTAGGGGTTAATAAATTTATATAGGTAGCGGCGACATTGGGTGTGGCAGATTAGGGGTTAATAAGTGTAAAGAAGGTGTTGGCGATGTCGGGGGCAGCCGATTAGGGGTGTTTAGACTAAGGGTTTATGTTAGGGTGTTAGGTTTAAACATAACTTTTATTTCCCCATAGACATCAATGGGGCTTGCATTACAGAGCTTTACGCTCCGCGATTGCAGGTGTTAGGCTTTTTTTTAGCCGGCTCTCCCCATTGATGTCTATGAGGAAATCGTGCACGAGCACGTCAAAACACCGCTTGTATTTGGGTGCGGTATGGAGTTCAACGCAACCGTATCACCCGCACAAGCCGGGTTTTTGCAAACCTGTAATAGCAGCGCTATTAAAGGTGAGCGGTGAAAATAACTTGCAAGTTATTGGCGAGCCAGCCATAACGCAAAACTCGTAATCTGGCTGTAAAACTAAATGTATACTTACCTGTAAATAAAAACTAAGCTAGCTACAAAATAACTAATAGTTATATTGTATCTATCTTAGGTTTTAATTTTTATTTCACAGGTAAGTTTGTATTTATTTAAACTTACCTGAAAATAAAACCTAACCTGCATTAAACTAAAAACTAACATTACAATAAAAAAAAAATCTAAATAAACCTATGCTAAACATTACCCTGAAAAGGGCATTTGGATGGGCATTGCCCTTAAAAGGGCATTTAGCTCTTTTACATTGCCCAAAACCCTAAAGAAAAAAAACACCCAAAAAAAAACCTAACACTAACCCCTGACAATCCACTTACAGTTATCGAAGTCCGGACATTCATCCTCATCCAGCCGGCGAAGTCCTCATCCAAGTGGCAAGAAGTCTTCATCCAGGAGGCCTCTTCGATCTTCATCCAGCCGACTAAGTCCTCATCCAAGCGGAAAGAAGTCTTCATCCAGACATCTTCTATCTTCATCCAGCCGGCGCGGAGCAGGTCTATCTTCAAGACATCCAGCGCAGAGCATCCTCTTCATACTGTCGCCGCCGTAAACTGAAGGTTCCCTTTAAGTGACGTCATCCAAGATGGCGTCCCTTGAATTCCTATTGGCTGAAAGATTTCTATCAGCCAATAGGAATTAAAAGTGAAAACATCCTATTGGCTGTTGCAATCAGCCAATAGGATTGAGCTTTCATCCTATTGGTTATGAGGGAGAGGAGTAAAATAACTAAAATTTGGCGCCAAGAATGACGCATTACGCAAAAGAAGTTAAAAAATTTTGGCGCAAAACTAACACCAGGAAATGACACAATTTGCGTCATAACAAACGTGATTTCGCGCCAAAACAACTAGCGTCAACAAATACGCAGGAAATTACTAAATTTTACGCCAAGAATGACGCAATAAAAAACAGCATTTTGTGCCCTCGTGAGCCGAGATTTTCCCGCAAAAAAATTAAAGTCAAATTAGAAAAAGACTGAACCCCAGGTAAGAAAAAAGTTTAAATAAACTTCCCAGCATGATTCCTATACTGAAACTGTTTTGACTGCAAAAGGGAAATATACATAGACCTAACTCATGGCAAATATAAGTAAAATACATATATTTTAAACTTTATATTAATACATAAAGCGCCAAACCATAGCTTAGAGTGTCTTAAATAATTATACATACTTACTGAAAGACACCCATCCACATATAGCAAATAGCCAAACCAGTACTGAAAACTATCAGCAGAGGTAATGGTATATAACAGTATATTGTCGATCTGAAAAGGGAGGTAGGAGATGAATCCCTACAACCGATAAAAGAGAACCCTTGAAAAAATTTTCCGCGAGGGAAACCATAAAATCAATAGGCGATACTCTCTTCACATTCCTCTGACAAACACTGTACTCTGAGAGGAATTGGGCTTCAGAATGCTTAGAGGCACTTATCATAGAAGAAATCATGAAAATCGAGCACAAACTTACTTCACCACCTCCATAGGAGGCAAAGTTTGTAAAACTGAAATGTGGGTGTGGTGAGGGGTGTATTTATAGGCATTTGAGGTTTGGGAAACTTTGCCCCCTCCTGGTAGGAATGTATATCCCGTACGTCACTAGCTCATGGACTCTTGCCAATTACATGAAAGAAAGGCTGTTTTGCGTACCCACTTGGGTTTTCTTCCTAAGGTGGTGTCGGATCATAACATAGTGGGAAATCAGTGAGACAAGAAAAAACTAGTATATTGCATGATGTATATGGTTCAAACCAAACCTGTAGCCACATACAGTACATCGAATTACAACTGAATGGACTGACACCACACTAATGACAACCTGTAGAAAATTATACATAGGAAATAAACCACAGTCTACGCCGGCATGCCTTAAAGATGGACTGAATTTTGCTCAAGAAATTTACATTGCTGGGAATCCATGCATTAATTTTCTAATTCCAAATGAAAATGAACTGGGATACTGTACTTCTCATACCAATGCAATTATTAATTATGAAAAATTTTGTACACTTAAGTCACGAGAATGTTTGATTTCTGCACCACAGATTAAATTGAATGCACAAGCTAATGATGCTAATTTAGTACACAAGCTTTCTCAGCATATTTTGAAGGAGGAAGAACACTTGGTTTTGAACAAGGGTTTATCATATTGTTTAGACGATTTTTGTAATGAATTCGCTGACCTTCAAGACCACAGTGCAGCGACATATATGAGCTTGGTACAAAGAGAGGTTGAGAATCTTTTCAAAAAAGAGAGGAAGAAGAAACTTGTACACAAAAACAGAAAAGATAAGTTAGCAATTCAGTCCTTGAAGAAAAATACAGACATCATCATAAAAGAGGCTGATAAGGGCGGGGCTGTGATGGTCCTTAATAAAGCAGATTATATAGAAGAAATCCAACGACAGCCGATGATCAGGAATATCAAGAACTACCCAGGGATCCTACCATTCAGATTAGCAAAGAGATAGAATAATTACAGAGAAATTTAGGGATGCTCTAACTGTAACAAATCCAATAAGGCCAGTACTATACATATTACCTAAAATACATAAAGCTAAAGAAAAACCTCCAGGGTGCCCAATTGTGGCTGGTATACCGTCTGTTTTTTCACCTATTGCTATATTTCGAGATAAAGTTTTACAGCCATTAATTAAAAAAACTACCTCTTATGTAAAAGACACAAATGATTTTCTGTCAAAACTCAAAGATCTTGGGTATGTTGGTGAGAAATGTATTCTTTTTTCACTTGATGTATCTATCTTGTATACTTCTATTAAGCATACAAGCGGCATTGCAGCAGTTAGAAATATTCTGAGATCAGATAGCAATTAAACTGAGGGAGAGATCTGTTTTTTGATTGATTTGCTCACTGTAATATTATACCAGAATTATTTCCTATTTATGGTTGCATATTATCTGCAAAAACAGGGGACAGCCATGGGCTCCAATGTCGCCCCCACATATGCCAACATATTCCTGAACAGCTTTGAGGAATACTTTGTGTACCCTCATGGTTTGTTTCAGCTCTATGGTGCCGGTACATAGATGATGTGTTTGGCGTGTGGGGGGGGCAATGTTGGTAGCCTATTGTCATTTGTCCAGGATTTAATTGACTCAGAGGACTGAAATTCAGCTTAAATTATGAGTGAGATTGGCATAGAATATTTGAATACATATGTGTACATTGAGGGAGGTTTTTTAAAAACTGATCTCTATACAAAAAGTACCGACAGAAACAATTTAAACAAATATGGTAGCTGTCATCCTGACAATGTATTTAAGGCTATTCAAAAAAGTCAGTTCACAAGGGTAAAATGTATAGTTTCTGATAGTAACAAATGCAAATACAGATTGGAAGAAATGGCTAATAAATTTATCACCAGGAATTACCCTCTAACATTGATTTCAGAACAACTTAGTGCAGTGAATAATGAAAATAAACAAATCAGGAAAGACACATTTCAGGAAGGAAAGAATATGATATTTGTGACACAGTACAATAAATTGATCCAGAAAATTACAGGGATACTAAAAAAAACAAAACACTGGCACATTTTGAGGGAATGTAACCCTCAGGTCAATTAATTTAAAATGGGCCCAATGGTAGCTTATAGGAGGAACCAAAGTATTAAAGATATGCTTGTACAAACTGATATAGGCAGTGGTAAACAAAAGTATTCAGAGAACCATAGGTACTAAAAGAAGTGGATGTTACCCATGTCTCAATTGCAGTAATTGCAGTTCAATGATAAAAGGTGAAAAATTTCATCACCCAATAAATAGGAAAAAGTTTCAAATAAATAAATATCTAACGTGTAGAGCTACTTTTGCCATTTATCTAATCAAATGTCCATGTGGGCTTATTTATATTAGCGAGACCGGTAGAGAGGTAAGGGAGAGGATAACTGAACATAAATCTAATATCAGATGTAATAACAAAGATGCCCCAGTATCCTCTCACTTCCACTCTGTGAGTCACAACATAAGTCAGTTGAGGTTCCAAATCATAGAACAGGTAGATAGACCTAGAAGGGGAGGAGATAAAGAGCATCTTCTAAAGATTTATAAGCTTGAGACCCTCATCCCTAAAAGGTCTGAATAAAAAAATAAGTCAGTTGAGGTTCCAAATCATAGAACAGGTAAATAGACCTAGAAGGGGAGGAGATAAAGAGCATCTTCTAAAGATTTATAAGCTTGAGACCCTCATCCCTAAAAGTTCTGAATAAAAAAATAAGTCAGTTGAGGTTCCAAATCATAGAACAGGTAGATAGACCTAGAAGGGGAGGAAATAGAGAGCATCTTCTAAAGATTTATAAGCTTGAGACCCTCATCCCTAAAGGTCTGAATAAAGATTTCGATTGGAGCCTATTTCTTTAAATTACAGTTTAAAAAGGGCATCTCTAATTCTATGTAAATTACTTTAGACAAACTTCTTCCTTGTTTTGTTATCTACAGTGGGAAGCGTAAGGGTCTGAAGGCCTCTTCGACTTCCTTATCTTTTTGGTTGAGGAGTGTTATACGCTTAGCTTACGAGTCAGCGGGACTTAGACCTCCTCAAAGGATTACGGCTCATTTCACTAAAGCGGTGGCTGCCTCTTGGGCCTTTAAGAACGAGGTCTTTATGGATCAGATTTTTCAGGCGGCTACCTGGTCCTCCTTACATACTTTTTCAAAGTTCTACAAATTTGACGTTTTTGCTTCAGCGGAAGCAGCTTTTGGGAGAAAGGTTTTGCAGGCTGTGGTGCCCACAGATTAGGGTCTGCTTTTTCTTTACCAATCCCGTTATCATTCAGTGTCCTCTAGAGCTTGGGTATAGTTTTCCCAACAGTAAGGAATGATGCCATGGACTCTCCTCATATTAAGAAGGAAAACATAAATTATGCTTACTTGATAATTTCATTTCCTTCTGTATAAGAAGAGTCCACAGCCCCCCCCCGTATACTCCGATGGGCGGACCAAAATTAGTTTTTTTTCTTCTGGCACCATTTATACCCTGATATTTCTACTACTGTTCCTTGTTCCCTTGGCAGAATGACTGGGATATGAGGGAAGTAGGGGGAGTATTTAAGCCTTTGGCTGGGGTATCTTTGCCTCCTGCTGGTGGCCAGGTTCAGTATTTCCCAACAGTAAGGAATGATGCCATGGACTCTCCTCATACAGAAGGAAATTAAATTATCAGGTAAAAATAATTTATGTTTTTATAACGAAAATTGAATTTTACAGAATGCCGCTCCTGGCTCTACTGAGCGGGTTTGTTTTTTACTCCTAAGCGCATTGCGGGCACGCTGTCCAGACACAGCCGGCCCGAATGCACTATTAAACTCAATGTAGCTCGCTCCCGCTACCAGAACAGATCAGGAGCAAGCTAGTTTAACAGCGCAATTGTGTGCGCTGTGACTAGACAGCATGCCCGCGATGTGCTTAGGAGGAAAAAACAGACCCGCTCAGTAGAGCCAGGAGCAGCATTCTGTAAAATTAAATTTTCGTTATAAAATATCTCTTTAAAGGGACAGGCTAGTCCAAAATAAACTTTCATTATTCAGATAGGGCATGTAATTTAAAACAATTTTCCAATTTACTTTTATCACCAATTTTGCTTTGTTCTCTTGGTATTCTTAGTTTAAAGCTAAACCTAGGAGGTTGAGGTTCATATGCTAATTTCTAAGCCCTTGAAGGCCGCCTCTTCTCTCAGGGCATTTTGACAGTTTTTCACCACTAGAGGGTGTTAGTTCATGTGTGTCATATAGATAACACTGTGCACACGCACGTGGAGTTCCTATGAGCCAGCACTGATTGGCTAAAATGCATGTCTGTCAAAAGAACTGAAATAAGGGGGCAGTTTGCAGAGGCTTAGATACAAGATAATTACAGAGGTAAAAACAGTATTTATATAACTGTTGGTTATGCAAAACAAGGGAATGGGTAATAAAGGGATTGTCTATCTTTAAAAACAATAAAAATTCTGTTGTAGACTGTCCCTTTAACCCTTTGCTTTAGAAAGCTGGCGCTAAGCAAATTTTGGAAACTATCTTTTCAAATAGAAAACAATGAACATTGTCTTGAAAGCCAGACTAAATACAAATCCCATCTTTTTGTTTTTTAAAGGCGTGACTATGTGAATAAGTGTGTCGACTACATATTTAATACTTCAGTAGCTGAGACGTTTGAAGAGTTTAGGAGAGGATTTTACAAAGTCTGCGATAAGGATATAATTTCATTTTTTCAACCCAATGAACTGATGGTCCTGTTGTCAGGAGATTTCAATTATGAATGGGATATGCTGGAAAAGGTATGTAAAGAACAAAGTAGTAAAAACACTTTTAGGAAAACTAACACAATATAACAATTTTTAAATAAATTAAATATTTCTACCAGCTCTAAATACAAAATAAATATACTGTATTAAACCAAAAAAATTATGTAGTTTTCCTTTCAACTAAAAAAAATAATCTTAAAATGAACTTGATACGACAAAACCTGGGCTTTCTTGAAACCACAAGAGCTGGATTGAACAACCCAAGCTGGGGGGAAGGTTAAGTCCCTTGAACCAAAAAGACCTATATATATATGCCATGCGGTACTTTGTCCATCGTACTGCATAACGTGTACATTCTACAATAAAAATATAGGGGGAGGGAGACCTTATAGTATGGAACGTCTACTTTGGAGGAACAGGAAGTAAGGGGCCATACGATCTCACACTACATATATACTGTATATATATATATATAAATATACATACATTTTATATATACATATATATTACTGATGCACTGTTTCTGGGCTACTTTATTTGTCACCTATAGATTAAGAGCTGAATTTTATTTTTTTTAAATCTTTTTATTTTGTGCTGACCAGTAGGAATCCCGCTGACACCGGCACTTCCTGTAATCGGCCAGTTATTGGGTGCCTCACTAAGGAAAGCAAAAAATAATAAATAAAAAAATAAGCTTTGTAATATTTAGTTTTGTAAAAATGTAATATTTCTCATTGGAATTATTTTAGGGAGAGAGAACACAGAAGTAATCTGTCCTATATTATACTACCTGATTTTAGGTTTTCTTTCAGCAAGATATATATATATATATATATATATATATATATATATATATATATATATATATTATAATGTTGATGAGGCATACGAAATTGTTAATGATACAGACTCGGATATTGACCCCTCTGAATCAGAATACCATCCTAAGTCAGACAGCGAGGAAACAAGTGACCCTGATGCCGAGCTCTATATTCTTCTAAAAAAACATAGGCCCAATCTCGACAAGAAAATTTTTCATTTTTTATAGCCCTGAAATCCCAGATTTTACTAAGTCTGCTAGTATCAATGTAAACATAACCAATTTCAACCCAGCATACTTTTTAAAAATATTTTTTTCAGATGATATTTTGGAATAAATGGCTTGCCAGACTAGACTTTACGCAGAGAAGTGCTTGGCCCAAAAATCACCTACAGATTTACAAAGCTATAATTGGATCCCAAAAGATGTTGCAGAGTTTAAAAAAAAATGTGGGGATTAACTCTTACTATGGCCATCATACATAAGCCAAGCATAAAATTGTATTGGTCTACCCACCCTGTATTTTCAACAACTGTGTTCCCAGCACTAACGCCCAGATCAAGATATGAAACCTTACACAGTTTCCTTCACTTTACGGATAACACACAGGCCCTACCTTTAACTGACAGATTATATTAATTATTTTAACAAATTATTTCCTTACGTGCATACCCTATCTAAACATATTTGTCCCTAATTATTTTCAAATGTAGATTACAATTTAAACAATATATACCATCCAAAAGAGCATGTTATGGTATTACATTTCATAAACTGTGTGAGAGTACCACAGGGTACATAGGCGGCCCTAGTGTTAGTCCAAATAGGCGACCGCCTAAGGCCTCACTCATGATGGGGCCTCGCAAAAGGGGCATAGAAAAAAATGTACTTTGCTTTTTCTTTTTCTGTCCCTGGGGTGTTAGCTAGTATAGTGGCTCTGCCCATCAACTTTCTCCTGGCACAGCTGGATATTCTAACCCTCACTCTTATACAACTGCAAGTTCCCTGGCTGTCAAGTGCTGACTCCTCACTTCCCTCCATCTTCTGCCTGCCCCTGTGCGGTGCGGTCAGTTTCAGCATAGTCAGGAGGCAGAGGGGACACAGGCAACAATAAACATATAAAAGGGAAAGGGGGGTTGTATTTTAACCCCTGAGGTAATAAGCTGTTATTAACATTTCTTATATTCTCTCTCTTCTGTCCCTTCTCTCACATGCTCCCCTCTCATTCTCTTCTTTCATTATTCTTTTCTCTCTCACTCCCTTTTCTCTCTTTCCCTATTCTCAACCTCCTTTATTGTTCCCTCCTTTGTCTCTCTACCTCTGCTCTTTCTCTTATCTGTCTCACTAACTTCACTATCTTTTCTCTCCTTTCTCTTACTCTTACTACTTCCTCTCTTCACTTTTTTTCTCTCTTTTCTGTCTCTCTCAACCTTTTGCTTAAATCTCCCTCTCATCTTTCTCCCACTCTGACTCCTTTCTCCCCCTCCTTTCTCTTCTCTTATCTCTCTCTCTCCATTTTCTCTTCTGACTCTTTCTTCTTCCTCTCTCTTTCTCTACTCTCTTATTTTTTCCACTCTCTGCATTCTCTTCTTTAGACTTCTCTACTCAGTCTTCTCTTGTTGACCCAACTCTCACTTTTCTTTTCCCTGCTATCTCTCCTCTGTCTCTTCCTCTCTCTCCCTGCTCTATCCAATCTTTCTTCTCTCTTTCACTCACTTCTATAACCTTCTCTTTATTCTCTTTCCACTGTTTCTTCTCTCTCCATCACACTCTCTCTTTCACCCTTCCCCCTTACTTTTCAATAACCAGTTTGCATTGTAGACTATAACAAATACATGGGTGGAGTAGACCTCTCTGACCAGATAATGCAGCCTTATCTTGCCACAAGACAAAAACTAAATCTGGTATAAAAAGCTTGCTGTCTAAATGATTCAGATGGCACCTTTAAATTTGTATATTTTGTACAAAACCTCTGCATCTGGCAAAGAGCTCTCTTTCATAAATTACCCAATAGAGGTGATTTCAAGCCTTTTATTTGAAAGTAGTGAAATGCCCCAAAATCTTCAGTGTGAGAACATGGCAAGACTAACTGGCAGAAATTTCCCCAGTTATATCCCCCCGACAGCAAAGAAGGCCTGTTCTCAAAAATGCTGCAAAGTTTGCACAAAAAGGCGAGTGAGGAAAGAGTCACGTTTTCACTGTATGACATGCTCATCAATACCTGGTTTATGCATCAAAAATTGATTTGAGAGTTATCATATAAATTTACCAATCCCAAAATTGGTGTGGGGGGGGGGTTTAAAGTAAATCATCACACTTGCAATAAATGCAGATGGACGTGGCTGAACATCATATAACTTAATACAGGAAGTTATGTCATAGAAACAAGCAGCTATCCCTTTCCCCAAAATCCCCTTTTAGAACTGTGGTACACAGCTGCAATTAGTGGCCTTTTATGATCCTTTGCTCAAGCATATCTAAAAATCCCCTTCCAGACCTGTGATGCATAGCTGCAATTTGTGACCTTTTATGACCCTTTGCCAAAACATATCTAAGAATCTCCGTACAGAATTGTGATACAAATGGGCCCTGGACCCATTGCCATAACCTGTTTAAAATCCCCATTCAGAACTGTGATTCACAGCTGCAATTAGCAGCCTTCTAATTACCAAAAAAAAATGACAAGCCAATACATGCAATGTGGATTAATGGCGGTTTAGGGGTTAATAGATTTCTTAGGTTAATTAGCGATGTGGGTTAATGGCGGTTTAGGGGTTAATAGATGTATTAGGTAGTTTGCGATATTGTGGTTGGCGGATTTAGGGGTTTATAATTTTATTAGGTAGTTGGTTGTTTTTTTTTAATTCTTATTGCGGGCGGTTATTATTTTTTTTTAATTCTTATTGTGGGCGGTTAGTTTTTTTTTGTAATGCTCCGTTTGCTTTCGCTGCCAACGTTCCTTTGAAGATGTGTGCGCAACTGGCGACACCGACGGACGCGTTACAAACGCAATTAAAGTAGAGAAACTAGATTCATAGCTCAGACCATTTGTTATATTCATGATGCATCATTAATCCAGTCCAGACATCTCAGAGTTCAAAGCAGACATTTGTCAAACTCTAAGATATAACTTCAAAAGCTTCCTGCCTGGACAGTGTGTAATAAAATTACCTAGCTGATCAGATAGCCCCTGTACGGAGGGAGACTCAAGTCTGCACCAAGAAACAAATTTCAGGAAATGTAAATACTTCCCTTCTCAGTGTTAATACACACTGAGCCCAATATACAACCCCCAGACTTTTGTCTGTATTGGATGTAACAGAGAAATTACCCTTTATATTCTAATGGAAAATTAAATCCATATAAATATTGAGATTTTAAAGTATAACTGGTGTCTGTAAAGTTTCATATAAGTTTATATACTCAGTACTGTATAAATGTATATACAGTATGTGTATATATGGGTTATGAGACATATATCATGTCAGCACATGAAATTATACTGTTTTAAATTTCATAAAATATAATAATATAATATAACTACTAAAAAATGTAATCATATTATTAAAGCCCCTTAATCTCCAAATATGAATATACTCTCAAGTACATCTCTTGAGAGGGTACCATGAACATGGGATTCTTTGAGAACCTACCTTAAAGGGACACTGAACCCAAAAATTTTTCTTTCGTGATTCAGATAGAGCATGAAATTTTAAGCAACTTTCTAATTTACTCCTATTATCAAATTTTCTTTATTCTTTTGGTATCTTTATTTGAAATGCAAGAATGTAAGTTTAGATGCCGGACCTTTTTTGGTGAACAGCCTAGGTTGTCCTTGCTGATTGGTGGATAAATTCATCCACCATTTAAAAACTGCTGTCCAGAGTTCTGAACCAAGAAAAAGGCTTAGATGCCTTATTTTTCAAATAAAGATAGCAAGAGAATGAAGAAACATTGATAATAGGAGTAAATTAGAAAGTTGCTTAAAATTGCATGCTCTATCTGAATCATGAAAGAAAAAAATTGGGTTCAGTGTCCCTTTAAACATCTACATGTATGGTATAAATGTATGTGTATGTACATACACACACACATATATATATACATATATATATATATATATATATATATATATATATAATATACTCAGTCAAATTAAATAATCACATATAAATTAACCAAATATCTTAGTAATACTAAGAAATAAGTATAGTTGAATGTGTACACTTTATGAAGAAATATATAAGAAAAGTATATACTAATTAAACTACATTCCAATTACTGTTGCCCCCCATGGTCGAGTCAAGTAATGCAGCCAGATGTGCTTGATTGGTTAATTAAGTACCAGATGCAGATAAGTGAATATGCAATGAGAGATAAGTTCACACCCATATTTCTTCTATTGAATGATTCAGAAATGGAGGTGGAGTTTGTCACAGATAAAAACTCTTTGCACAGGAAGTGAAGGCCTCTTTTTTGCTGACTTAAAGTGAATGTAAATGTTGATGCTAAAGTGCCCGTTTTTAAAAATTCGATTAAAAACAGGGGCACTTTAATTCATCAAAATTAACATTTCACTCGTGTTGTGAAAAAAAACTTACCTTTTAATCTTGACAGCAGATCCAGCTTCCTCCGCCCATTGTAAAGCCTCTTCCTGGGTCTAAAATGAGGAATCCGGCTTCCTCCAATCACGGCATTGAATCAGACACTGATTCCCCCGGGGGGAGCTGTGATTGGAGGATGACCCATCCATCATTTCTGACATCAGAAATGGCTTGCGGCAACCGGAGGAAGCTGGAGCAGCTATCAAGTTTAAAAGGTAAGTTTTTTTCACAACAGGAGTGAAATGTAAATTTTGAAAAATTAAAGTGCTCCTGTTTTTAATCAAATTTTTAAAAACCAGGCACTTTAGCATCAAAATTTACATTCACTTTAATGGTTTACTAGACTTGCTGTTCTCTGCTGCCTTGTTGCAAACCTCTGCTGGAACCCTCTTTCTGGACAAGAGATTATTGGGCTCAGTTCTCTTCCAAAATTATGTATATCTTCCTTTGTATGACAGTGAAGAAATCTGGGATACTGAACTCTCAAATTGGCTAACTGGTAACGTATAGCGATTGTTTTAGATATTTTTAATAGACTTTAGCTAGATATTCTTTATAGAAATAGTGAAATAGCTGAAGCTTAAAGGTAATTTAATATTAAATATGTCAGGGTATTCTATATAAATATTTATACTCGCACTAAGTAAACATACTATTAAGAAAAGGGTTTTATATTCCAAACTTATGAATTACTTTTTAGTTACTGGTAATATATCTTAGAAATTGTATGGAAAGTTGGTCATATTATGTTTATTATTGCTGTATTGGTTAATATATTAGCTTGTCAATAGTGTTAAATCTCTATGGTTAAGTAATTGAAGTTATATAAAATTATTGTGGGCTAGACAGTTGAATTATATTTTCCTAGAAATTCCATTAGATTTGTGGGAGTTAAGCTAAGATTTTATTGTGAGATTGGGATTTATGTCCCAAACATTTTTAAATAAGCAATATATTGAATGAATTGGTTAATATTTCTGACTAATTATAAATTGTTCTAGTAAAATTCAATTGTGATATTTGAAAGTTAATTCATTTTGAGTTAAGCTACATTTATAGATTATATTGTGTCCATAATACCGAATTACAGGTGATTTAATTGAATATTAATTAATCTAAATATATCTCTATAGCCTGCTGTATACTTTAATATTGTAATAATCAATTGAGAAATATATATATAGTCATAAGTGATATTCATTTTACTGCATAAATATAATCATTGTGTTCATAAAGATTAACTAGTCAGAACTTAGGAAATATTTTAAAGTGTGATTGAATATTAATATCGATAATTGACGATAATTTTATTGTTATTATTAATTATTAATATTCATAATCAAAATATACAACACATCGCAAAGAAAATGATTTGCATGTTGAAGTAAAAGAATAATGTTAGAAAATTCAGGATCTGAAGACAAATCTTTAATTTCTGCAGGAATGCCTTATACATTATACTGAGATGGAATAACAGTAGAAGCATTTGTACTCATAGAAATATTATCAGCATGTAATAAATGATCAAAACAGGAGCCACATAATTGAGCTGAAGAATTCAGATCAGCTTTTTTACAATAAAAACACTTTGCTTTGGTAGAAATATGTTCATGCAGCTCAGTTTCTATGGTAGCGTCTGAGGCAGATTCAGTTTGAGACATCATGGCAAAAAAAGGTACAAAAAAAAAAAAAATTAGTTGCCAAACATCACATGCTCTTTAATACAACAGTACTTTTAAGAGGAAATTGGAGACAATGCTATTAAAATCATAACGTTATAATAAAACATCTATTAAGATGTAAAATCAAAGTTGCATATAGCTCTCTAAAAATTGAGAGAGCACAGAGTGAAGTGGGAGCGGGTCTTTTAAGATGAAAAAAAGGCTTGATAATTTTGGCGCCAAAAAACTGTGCGTCACACAAATGGCATGCCACGTCACAAATGACGCAATAGCGTCAAAGCGTGCAAGATTTTGCATGCGAAATTTGAAAAAAATAGAACCTCCAAGTAATCAAAGATAATGAAGGTCTAAGGTAAGCTTTAAAAAATAAACATTTTTTTAACCCCTTTAGTGCTAACGATGGCTCTGAGCTGTCGCATATTGTCTCAGTCAGGTGCTAACGACGGTTCAGAGCTGTTGCTAGCACTCTCCCAACTTGAGGGAGATCTGGGGGCTCCCACCCACTTCTACCCCGACGATCTGGCCTGCATAGTGACAGGCATTGCCGGGGCTTCACGTTTTGCGCGGTGACGTCACATGCAATGACGTGATGACTTCACCACGCAACTTTATTTAAAAAATACAATAAACAGTATAGGGAACTGGGGCATGCTGCTTAGAAGCCTGTATCTCAGGACAGCAAATATAAATATATATGTATATGCTTAAATATTTACAGGTGAAACTCGAAAAATTAGAATATCTTGCAAAAGTTAATTTATTTAACTAATGCAACTTAAAAGGTGAAACTAATATATGAGATAGACTCGTTACATGCAAAGCAAGATAGTTCAAGCCGTGATTTGTCATAATTGTGATGATTATGGCTTACAGCTCATGAAAACCCCAAATCCACAATCTCAGAAAATTAGAATATTACATACAATCAATAAAACAAGGATTGTACATAGAACAATATCAGACCTCTGAAAAGTATAAGCATGCATACTGTATGTACTCAGTACTTGGTTTGGGCCCCTTTTGCAGCAATAACTGCCTCAATGCGGCGTGGCATGGAAGCTATCAGCCTGTGGCACTGCTGAGGTGTTATGGAAGACCAGGATGCTTCAATAGGTGCCTTCAGCTCTTCTGCATTGTTCGGTCTCATGTCTCTCATCTTTCTCTTGGCAATGCCCCATAGATTCTCTATGGGGTTCAGGTCAGGCGAGTTTGCTGGCCAATCAAGTACAGTGATCCCACGGTCATTGAAACAGGTTTTGGTGCTTTTGGCAGTGTGAGCAGGTGCCAAGTCCTGCTGGAAAATGAAGTCGGCATCCCCATCGAGCTCGTCTGTGGAAGGAAGCATGAAGTGCTCCAAAATTTTCTGGTAGACGGCTGCGTTGACCCTGGACTTAATGAAGCACAGTGGACCAACACCAGCAGATGACATGGCTCCCCAAATCAACACAGACTGTGGAAACTTCACACTGGACTTCAAGCATCTTGCAGTGTGTGCCTCTCCATTCTTCCTCCATACTCTGGGTCCTTGGTTTCCAAATGAGATGCAAAATTTGCTCTCATCAGAAAAGAGGACTGTGGACCCTGAGCAACAGACCAGGTCTGTTTTTCTTTAGCCCAGGTAAGACGCTTCTGACGTTTGTTGTTCAGGAGTGGCTTGACAAGAGGAATACGACATTTGTAGCCCATGTCCAGGATCCGTCTGTGTGTGGTGGCTCTTGATGCACTGAATCCAGCCTCAGTGCATTCCTTGTGAAAGTCCCCAACACTTTTGATTGGCCTTTTCCTGACAATCCTCTCTAGGCTGCGGTCATCCCTGCTGCTTTTGCACCTTTTTCTTCCACACTTTTTCCTTCCACATAACTTTCTATTAATGTGCTTTGATACAGCACTTTGAGAACATCCAACTTCTTTTGCAATTACCTTTTGAGGCTTTCCCTCCTTATGGAGGGTGTCAATGATGGTTTTCTGCACAACTGTCAGGTCAGCAGTCTTTCCCATGATTGTGATTCCTACTGAACCAGACTGAGAGACCATTTAAAGGCTCAGGAACCCTTTGCATGTGTTATGGCTTAATTAGCTGATTAGAGTGGGACACTTTGAGCCTAGAATATTGCACGTTTTCACAATATTCTAATTTTCTGAGATTTGAGGATTTGGGGTTTTCATGAGCTGTAAGCCAAAATCATCACAATTATGACAAATCACGACTTGAACTATCTTGCTTTGCATGTAATGAGTCTATCTCATATATTAGTTTCACCTTTTAAGTTGCATTAGTGAAATAAATTAACTTTTGCACGATATTCTAATTTTTCGAGTTGCACCTTATGTGTTAATGTGTATATACACATATTAACACATAAATATACAGTATATGTATATAAGCATATACGTATATATTTACAGAAATAACACAGTCCCCATAGAGGACAATGTAAAGGCACTTTTCTGTGCCGTTTTTATTCTAACACCCCAACCCCTTGTAACTGCTTCCAGCAGTTTTTTTTATTTATTTTTTTATCAAAACACACCACTTTATTTTGGGGGCAATTGGGGGACACTTTGAAAATTAACCAGAGATCTGGTTAATTTTCTGAGCGCTAATTGATATCATGAGCTCGTGGTAGCAATAAACAACTGGCTATTTATCGCGCGCCTGCAAATGGGTGAATTTGCCGTGTGCGTGCGATAAATTAGCGCTCCACTTAATTTCTTGTAAAACCCATTCACATATAGGGTTTGAAATTAACAGGAAGCGGAGTTGTAAAGGATTTATCTGTAACATTACATGATTTTTTTTAATCATTGCTGTATAACAGGTGATTAGTTCTATAAATCTGAACTCAAACATTAACTAATCATTTTTACAATATAAACATTCTTGGACATATATTTTTTGGTTTTCTCTCTAAAAAGTTTTTTTTTCTTTTCTAAAGAATACAGTTTACTTGGGGAATTACAGTCAAAATCATCCAACTATCAAAATGTTTTGGAAGGTATTCCATTCTCTGACTCTGGATCAAAAGAAAGGATTTCTCTGTAAGTATTCTAATTGGTTGCTCATTCTCGCCTCTGCTCTTTTCTCTCACACACCTACAATTACAATTGATGTAAACAAAACAAGGAGATACTAGGATGTGCTAGGAGGGACATTTTCAAGTCATAATTTGCTCAAGCACAAATTTAATATATAAATTATTGCAATGTTATATTTGTATATGTAGTAGCCATCAGCACTATTTTTATATATTTTTTTTCTTTAAAAATAATTTCTTTGATATTATGTATATCTGAGTTACCATTGTGTGTACTCCACTTATTGCAACTACTGTTTTAATTGAAATATTTTTTATTGAATTTCTTAAACACAAAATACAAAGCACAAGTACCGGGTGTGCAACTACTGTTTTAAAGGGACAAAAAAAACAAATTGTTTGGTTCAGCTAGAGCAGTGGTTCTCAACCAAAGTGACCTCAAGGCCCGGTAAATTTTAGCTAGACATGTCCAGGGCCCGGTAGTTTTATATATATATATATATATATATATACACACATATATAAAGTGAGCAGCAGGGGCGGGCTGATCAGCCAGGCAAATAGGACCTGGGCCGAGGGACCAGCAAGTAGGGGGGCCCACAAATGGCATCTCCACGGATCCTGGTGCATTCCTTAAGCTGGAGTTTTCAATTGCCCTATCAGTAACTAAGCAAATAAAGTGTGGGTTTAGTGGGGGCCCTGGCGGGGGTCTGGCCCTGGAGGTTGTGTGCTCTTTCTCTGGACGTTAATGTTGTGGGTCCTGGCTCTGGAGGTTGAGGGGCCTGTTGAGGGCAGGGCAGGTAGGCTACCAAAATACATTTTGGTCAGTGTGAGACAGTGTTCCTTTTAGGAATGCATTGCTGCTTCTTCAATAAAATATACCAAGATAACAAAGCAAGTAAATTGGAAAGTTGTTTAAAAATGTTTAATCTATGTGAATGATGAAATAAAAACTTTGGGTTTAATGTCCCTTTTAGCATGACAATTCTAATTTTCTACTGTATATATACACATAATTAATTTATAAACAGTAAAAAAGGGACAGTCAACAACTATCAGTTGTAGAGTATTTTTAAATAAATATGATTATTATAGCATTTTTGTTATTACATAAATGCTGGTTGGTATGTGTTTAACCTTCACAAAGAATTTAAAAACTCAATCTCAGGACTCACAATGCATTTCTTATCCTTAACAGTATATGGTCAGTGAGCCAATCAGGTGTGGCATACACACAGTCACCAGTCATGTCCTGGTCAGGATCGGCAATGCCTTGTGACTCCTGAGTGTTAGTTTAATCCATTTGCAAGGTTTAAACACAAAGGGTCAGATTAAAAGTGGCAAATTGCATTGACCAGATAAGGGTTAGAGTGGCCAAAATTGCTCTAGGGCAACCTATACTTTTAATGGAAATCGCAAACGTGATTACTTGCTCTCAGATTACAAGTTGAAAGTTATAGGTTGAATTGAACAAAAGCCGAAACAGCTCTTAGATGTTACTTGTGACCTGAAGTAAAGTGTAAGGGTTATAAATACATTTTTAAAAAACACATACAAAACATATTAAAATAAACTATTACACTCATATAAACACTTTTTAATAAAAAATATAATTTTAATATTGTTAAAAAGGTTTTAAATATACATATTCCCAAAGATATATTTTTGTATGTAGTGTTATATATTTTACAAAAAAATCATATATATATATATATATATATATATTTATATATATATATACATATATATATATACATATACACACACACACACACAGTATAAACACACGGTATATATATATATATATATATATATATAAATATATATGTCTATATGTCTATATATATATATATATGTCTAAAAATAAAAATAAAATTTTCTTCTATGTAAAAAAGCATTCCTTATGCAGCTTTATCGCAGTTGAAGTAGGAGTTATCGTGGTCGCAATATCTGAAATCTTATAGTAAATTAGAAAGTTGCTTAAAATTGCATGCTCTATCTGAATCACGAAAGAAAAAAAATTTGGGTTCAGTGTCCCTTTAAAGTTAGAGCGCCTCGGTCTGTCGCTTGCACTCTACCTTTTTACTTTATAATTGTAATATGCGTGCTAATGGAGTCGCAATCATTTTTTACTTTGAGCACAGTTAGCGCTCGAGCAGAATTTCTTTTACAAAAATTAGTGTGCCACCTGTAATGTGGCACAGTTACCAATGAGAAACATTAAATAGCAAAACATGTGATGTTTCCCTCTTTATCTACAGTCCTGGCCAAAAGTTTTGAGAATGACACAAATATTCATTTTCACAAAGTCTGCTGCCTCAGTTTTTATGATGGCAATTTGCATATACTCCAGAATGTTATGAAGAGTGATCAGATCAATTGCAATTAATTGCAAAGTCCCTCTTTGCCATGAAAATGGACTTAATCCCCCAAAAAACATTTCTACTGTATTTCAGCCCTGATACAAAAAGGACCAGCTGACATCTTGTCAGTGATTCTCTCATTAACACAGGTGTCAGTGTTGACGAGGACAAGACTGGAGACCACTCTGTCATGCTGATTGAGTTAGAATAACAGACTGGAAGCTTTAAAAGGAGGGTGGTGCTTGAAATTATTGTTCCTCTGTTAACCATGGAAACCTGCAAGGAAACATGTGCAGTCGTCATTGCTTTACACAAAAAGGTATTCACAGGCAAGGATATTGCTGCTACTAAGATTGCACCTAAATCAACCATTTATCGGATCATCAAGAACTTCAAGGAAAGAGGTTCAATTGTTGTGAAGAAGGCTTCAGGGTGCCCAAGAAAGTCCAGCAATAGCCAGGACTGTTTCCTAAAGTTGATTCAGCTGCAGGATTGGGGCACCACCAATGCAGAGCTTGCTCAGGAATGGCATCAGGCAGGTGTGAGTGCATCTGCACGCACAGTGAGGTGAAGCCTTTTGGAGGATGGACTGTTGTCAAGAAGGGCAGCAAATAAGCCACTTCTCTCCAGGAAAAACATCAGGGACAGACTGATATTCTGCAAATGGTACAGGGATTGGACTGCTGAGGACTGGGGTAAAGTCATTTTCTCTGATGAATCCCCTTTCCGATTATTTGTGGAATCCGGAAAAAACCTTGTCTGGAAAAGAAAAGGTGAGCGCTACCATCAGTCTTGTGTCATGCCAACAGTAAAGCATCCTGAGACCATTCATGTGAGGGATTGCTTCTCAGCCAAGGGAGTGAGCTCACTCACAATTTTGCCTAAGAAGACAGCCATGAATAAAGAATGGTACAAAAACATCCTCCAAGAGCAACTTCTCCCAACCATCCAAGAACAGTTTGGTGACGAACAATGCCTTTTCTAGCATGATGGAGCACCTTGCCATAAGGCGAAAGTGATAACTAAGTGGCTTGGGGGGAAAAAAAAACATCGACATTTTGGGTCCATGGCCAGAAAACTCTCCAGACCTTAATCCCATTGAAAACTTGTGGTCAATCCTTTAAGATGCAGGTGAACAAAAAAAAACCCACAAGTTCTGACAAACTCCAAGCATTGATTATGCAACAATGGGCTGCCATCAGTCAGGATGTGGCCCAGAAGTTGATTGATAGGGCGAATTGCAGAGGTCTTGAAAAAGAAGGGTTAACACTGCAAATATTTACTCTTTGCATAAACTTAATGTAATTGTCAAGAAAAGCCTTTGACATTTACAAAATGCTTGTAATTATACATCAGTATACTATAGTAACATCTGAGAAAAAGATCTAAAAACACTGAAGCAGCAGACTTTGTGAAAATTAAGATTTGTGTCAATCTCAAAACATTTGGCCAGGACTGTACAAGGTATGATAGCATTCTTTGCTTAAACAAATACTTCTGAAGTGTAGTTTACTTCAAGAACACTCTTTATTCAGACAGGTAAAAGTTTAACAAAAACGTATTCTGCAAAACACAAAGACACTTGGCACAATACTAGCTGTTACAGAATAGCTTCTTAGCTGCTTGAGGGACATTAGGCAGGGGAGGGTTTCTATACACATCATCCTATGATCACTTCTCAAACTCTTTGGTTAATGTGTGTACTGTATAGTGTTCTATCTATCTATCCATATGATACAGATATACATTTTATTACACATTCTTCATGACTGGCATGTGATAATTTTATAAGTATGTTATTTCTGCTCAGTTTTCCTCACAGGAAATGACAAGGTGACTGGATTTACAATGCAAGCCTACAGGGTCATGATCTCTCGTTTTGGAGTCCCTGATGAAACATACCTTCCTGAGGCACAGACTTGCAATTTCATCTTATTTCTTCCTGAGTATTCCAGCATTGAAATCCTCAAAGAAAAACTGCTTTTGGCTATACAGAACAACAGGGGATATTACAGAGCACAGTAATGGCAAGATGAATCTTTATAACAGGAATTCAGTGAACTACGTGATTGCTCCCTGCTTTAAAGATGAATTCTTTCAGCTTTTGACTTTGATTTCTCACAGACATTACATTTAGGGATGATAATGTGTTAATGTCTCTATTTTCTACTTATATATATTAGTCATCTTTATGGCAGCTTTTTTAAACTTATGCTATGAAGGCTTGTAATTTGCACATAAAGAAATCTGCTTTTTGCTATCACTATTTTTATGAGGCTACCTTAACTTGCAGACAAATTATTTTGAATATTAAATGGACAGGGTACTGTATTTGTTCTCCCCTTTAATGTGGTCCCAATGATCTATTGTATAATTGTTTAGAAATAGCTTACCTTTAGTTTGACATTTGAAATAGCAGATTTTGACTTACATCCTCACCTATTTCAAAGATGTCAGTACTAAATTGACAGTAAAGTCAAAATTAAATTGATTGAACAGATCATGACATTTGTACACAACTTTCCAATTTACTTCCATTATCAATTTAGCTTAGATCTCAAAGTAGCCTTTGTTAAAGAGTAACAATAGGTGAACTCAGGAGTGTGCACATGTCTTAAGCCATCTGGCAGCAGAATTTGCAACAGTGTCTATAGCAATGTTACACATAGTTGCAAACACTATTGCTATAGAATGTTGACCCCTTCATGCACATTGCTACCTGGCACATGAGCTCTTCTCTTCATGCAGGGTGATCGCCAATCAAACACTGTTTTCTATGATCCCCCTCACTACAGGCTGGGGATCGTTGGTGACCTAATGGGTGGCATTCTCAGGCTTCACACCGGGAGCTGGATGGGGGGGGGGGGGGTAGTTTTTTCAAATCCCTTAGCAGCTACAAAGCTCCAAGACTCCTCATTTGAAAGAGAATCATCTGCTTGGAGCAGTACCACACAAAGTTAAAAAAGCACATGGGGATTTGCTTGGGGATATTACATTATATACACACAAAAAAATAATCTGGTATGGGTAGAGACCCCTAATAAAGTATATTTTATAGTAAAGAAATCCCTCTCTTAAAAAAATATATGAATTTTGTCTGTATAGTCAGGTGACCACTGTGGTAACAGCGAACACCTTGCAAGAAAAAAAAGTTTATTTCATTTTAAAAAAAATGTTATATATTTATTTTTATTACATTTTGAAATACGTTGTCATACATGCAATACATCATTTA
Organism: Bombina bombina; assembly: GCF_027579735.1. Lineage (NCBI taxonomy): Eukaryota > Metazoa > Chordata > Amphibia > Anura > Bombinatoridae > Bombina > Bombina bombina. The sequence goes on from NC_069500.1 coordinate 942,670,584, forward strand.
TAGGGTTAATTGTTTACAGAGTCAACATATTGAAACAATTTCTGCATAAAAAGTTTATTTTTTTTTCTGGACTAAACAATTAGGCCTCTATAATCTATATTATAACCCCCAAAAGCCCATATGGGCCCCTATTTCACATGTGGCTACCCCTGATGACAATTTAGTCAGGAGATTACAGTAACAGCAGTGGTCACTGGGTCATTTGCAATATTATTTACTTAAATCTAAGCGAAAAGGTTTTTTTTTTTTTTACAGTTTTTGCTGCAGCTATCACACATGCCATGAAATATAAATATAATAAAGGTATATTGTGAATCTGCTGGGCCTGCTGAAAAAAAAGTATATAATTTGTGTGGGTCACTCACTGAAATTTGACTTAAAATAGGGTTTAAATGTAGGTAGCAAAAAAAAGCTAAAAATTGGCTTAGTACTGGGGTGTAAAAAAGGCTTAGCAGCGAAAGGGTTAAAGACATTTGCACACTACTAAACTCTCGTCAGCCTACCTGTGTTTACTCTTTAGCAATTGATACCAAGAGAACAAAGCAAATTTGATCATAGAAGTAAATTGGAAAGTTATTTAAAATTTGCATGCTCTATTTGAATCATTAATGTTTAAGTTTGACTTTCCCTTTAAGTACTTGTTATAGAAAAAAATATGTAAGCAAGAAGGTTTAGATGAAATCACGCTCCTAGTGGTGGGGGAGTGTGACTAAGTACTAAAATGTTCCTTTTCCATTGTTCTTTCTGAAGGCCCAATGATCTTAATATCTTTGCTCTGGCAAGATTATCTAAGAAGTCTCGCCAGTACTGCAAGGCTATGCAGGGTTCTGGGTGTGATTAAGATACACATATATTACATTATAATGCTCAAAAAAGTCCCACATATTTTGTGTGATTTCTCTACGGGCCTGCAAGTTTTTGATGATTAGGCCTTTGAGTTAACAGAAATAAGATAAGGAGCAATTTCTACAATAAAATAGCCAGATACGATAAGGAGGCCTTCTTTCCCTACAAGCTCACCCTATTTTATTCATTTTTTGGTTGAATTAGCAGAAACATAATTTTCATATATAAAAATAAACCTAAATGTGCAATTTGTAATACTCTGCAGGTGGTAGAACAAGTCAATGGAAAAATATTAAGGGGAACCCAATTTTACAGTACAGTGTTCATATATAAATATATTTTATACACCTACAACAAAAATTGTGTTTTTCTTTACAGTTAGTTGAGGTATTATGAAGGTAATCAGCTTTTCCTCTGAAATTGTCTACATGCTATATACATTACTTATTTGCATACTATACAATAGACAGTCTCATCTTTGTGCTGTGCGTTAAAATAAAATGGCATAGAATAAACAGATTATGACGTGGACTTTTTAGTCTCTTCCATTCATGTACAATATGTAATATACATTATAATATGTATTACTGATTATATCACTATGTTACTGTTTGCTTTGCACAGACATGTCTGTGTGACAAGGCAGAACACTGTGTGATCTGTGTTCTTATAGCAGAAACTGAAGGGTCTCTGCAGAAAGAACAGTGGCAGTTAAAAAAAATTGCCTGCACTTTTAATTTCTGCCTGCAGGTGTTACTGTTCCGTTCTATCTCAATGGAAATATTTGCTATGGTCCTCTCTTTTTAATTTTCTTCCTTTTCCTGAACTCCAGTGCAGTACAGAGTAACGACACCTTGCAGAAAAGGTAAGTCAGGGCAGATCTTAGACAGATTTTTTTTTGTTCTTTAATAAGTGTGTATGTTGTGTGTGTGTATATGTTGTGTGTGTATATATGTTGTGTGTGTGTATATGTTGTGTGTGTGTATGTTGTGTGTATGTGTTGTGTATATGGTGTGTGTATGTATGTTGTGTGTATGTGTTGTGTGTATGTGTTGTGTATATGGTGTGTGTGTATGTATGGTGTGTGTATGTATATGGTGTGTGTGTGTGTATGGTGTGTGTGTATATATACGGTGTGTGTGTGTTTGTATATGGTGTGTTTGTATATGGTGTGTGTGTGTATATGGTGTGTGTGTGTGTGTGTGTGTGGCAGACATCCCAACTCTCCCGGAAGGTCCGGGAGTCTCCCACATTGAAATAGCGGCTACCTGACACCTGCAAATGAAACGCAATCTCCCGGAAATAGCGGTACCAGAGAAAATCAAATGTGTGCCTGCACTTTTCATTTCTACCTCTAGGTAGACTCCTCTCTAGACTTTTTCCCTCCTTCCTGATCTCTACTCTAGTGTGGTGCGAGACAGCAGCAGACCTGATATATATAGGTGAGGTGTGCAGACTCCCATACCTCTATATTGTGCAGGCTCCCGTACCTCTATATTGTGCAGACTTCCATACCTCTCTATTGTGCAGACTTCCATACCTCTCTATTGTGCAGGATCCCATACCTCTCTATTGTGCAGGCTTCAATACCTCTCTATTGTGCAGGTTCCCATACCTCTCTATTGTGCAGGCTCCCATACTCTTAAAAGGTCAGGTGGCCATGGAGCAACCTATGCCTGTAACAGAGGGGAGGGTGTCTTGTAATGGTGAGAGAAAGGTAATCTAAAAAATGATGCTTTCTAGTTCAGTTTTACAATTTCTACCATGAGCTGTACAAAGTGTGGATAACATTACATATTTATATTAATATACATACATATATATATATATATATATAATATACATATATTAAAAACAAATAAAAAATTATATTTATATATATATATATATATTATAAACATATATTATATATATTATATATAAATATATATATATATATATATATATATATATATATTTAATTTGGACAGGCAACAATTTGAAGGGACATTAAACCACTTTTTTTTTTGGGGGGGGGGGGGGGGTTGCACAGTAGCCGGTGAAGCCACCTCCCTGAAATTAGTTTTTGTAGGTTGGGATGTCTGGTATGTGTGTGTGTGTGTGTATGGTGTATGGGTGTGTGTATAGTGTGTATAGTGTGTGTGTGTGTGTGTATATGGTGTATACTCAGGCTGTACATGAACCTGTCCTCATGCCCACAGAGTAAGGGCAACAAACACAGCAACACCAGCTTCTTAAAGACACTGCAGAAAATTTTTCACAAAAAAAAAAAATCTCATCGCAGAAAATGAAAAAAAGTTCTGCCTCTTGTGACTATCCCGGTGACAGGGAGAGGATGTCCAATTATTAAAAGGAACATAAACACCTTGTAATTAAATTAAAGGGACACTGAACCCAAATGTTTTATTTTGTGATTCAGATAGAGCATGCCATTTTAAGCAACTTTATAATGTACTCCTTTTGTCAATTATTCTTTGTTCTCTTGCTATCTTTATTTGAAAAAGAAGGCATCTAAGCTTTTTTTGGTTTAGAACTCTGGACAGCACTTTTCTATTGGTGGATGAATTTATCCACCAATCAGCAAGGACAACCCAGGTTGTTCACCAAAAATGGGCCGGCATCTAAACTTACATTCGTGCATTTGAAATAAAGATACCAAGAGAATGAAGAAAATTTTAAAATAGGAGTAAAATTAGAAAGTCGCTTAAAATTTCATGCTCTATCAATTCTATCAGCAGAAATATCACCCTTCTTGGGTAATCTTTACAATGGGATATATGTCAGCGGTAATCCTTTCTCACCCTCCTTTTCTTCATCATTTACAACCCTGATTTTAAAAGGGGGGAAAGATCCTATGCAAAAAGAGTCATACAGACCAATCGCTTTGCTCAACTCCGACTACAAAATTATGTCTTCTATCCTTGCAACTAGATTACAACCCATTTTAGCAAAAATAATACACACAGACCAAGCCGTTTTTTTGAATAAGCGTAACTCGGCGGCCAAAATCAGAGAGCTTCTTGTTACAATTGACTACTCTCAGAATCTCCCTCCTCTCGCTGTGGGGAGAGAGGGCCTCCCTGACCTGGCAGTCTTGTCAATTGATGCAGAGAAAGCCTTCGACTCTGTAATCTTTAATCATATAATAACATCATTAACAAAATTTGGGATTGTGGGCAATTTTCCTAAATTTGTGGGAAATTTACATAACCATTCCAAGACGAGACTGATAATAAATGACATTGTCTCCTCTCCAATCGCAATAGAAAGAGGTACGCGTCAGGGCTGCCCTCTCTCCCCGCTTCTTTTTTATATAGCTATCGAGCCTTTAGCAATTATGATAAGGGAATCTCTAGATGGCATAAAGATTCGGGACTATCAGATAAAAATCGGATTATACGCTGACGATTTATTAATCTATCTATCTAATACAAAACTAAACATACCAAAACTTCTCCAAATAACTGACCACTTTGGCACCTTTTCGGGGTATAAGGTGAATAAGTTAAAATCCGAAATACTCTGGCTCAGGAGAAATAGTAGCTCCATTTTAAATATCCCATTTAGAGTGGTTACAGACTCTTTTAAGTACCTAGGGATTCAAATACCGCTTAATTTAACAGAGCTATACAAACTTAACATATCTCCTATACTAACTACTATCAAGGAGAAACTTAAAACTTGGCAGAATCTTCCTCTATCAATTTCTGGCCGCATAGAACTATTCAAAATGGTTCTTCTCCCTAAGCTTCTTTATATCCTTCAGAATGTGCCAGTAATGTTATTAGAAAAGGATGTCCGCTTTACCAACATGATACTTAGACAATTTATATGGCAAGGTAAAAAACCCAAGATATCTCTTACTAAACTCACGGTACCAAGGGATCCCGGAGACTTAGCATTACCAAATATTAGATTTTACAACCTCTGCTTCTTGGCACGTATAGTAGCTGACTGGATCTACGCAAAAAATTATATTTTAAACAAACAAACTATTCCCATTAAGGCATGGGGGAAGTTAACTAAATCTCTTTCAATACCCAGCAACACCTCAAAACATCTTTCTTTGATAGGGAACCCACAATTCCAAGCAGGCATAAATTCACCTATCTTTAATAGATGGCATAACTTAGGCTTAGACAAATGAATCTATTTAACCCCTTAACGACATGCGTCATACAGGGTACGTCGCACACAACCTGGTCTTTAAAGACCAGCGACGTACCCTGTACGACGTTGGGGTTGAAAGCGACTGGAAGCGATCCTGATCGCTTCCAGCCACTTTCCGGTTATTGCAGTGATGCCTCGATATCGAGGCATCACTGCAATAACATTTTACCCCATCCGATGCAGAGAGAGCCACTCTGTGGCCCTCTCTGCACCGGACATCGATGGCCCGCAATCGTTGGTGGGTGGGAGCCGACATGGGAGGCAGGTGGGCGGCCATCGGTGGATTATTGTGCAGAGGTGGGCGGGATCGTGGGCAGGATTGCTGGGGGCGCGCACGGACGGGATCCTACACAGCAGCATATGTAAATATGCTTAAAAAAATTAATAATTAAAAAAAGATACCTTTTATTTTAGTACTGGCAGACTTTCTGCCAGTACTTAAGATGGCGGGGACAATTGTGGGGTAAGGGAGGGAAGAGAGCTGTTTGGGAGGGATCAGGGGGTCTGATGTGTTAGGTGGGAGGCAGATCTCTACACTAAAGCTAACATTAACCCTGCAAGTTCCCTACAAGATCCTTAATTAACCCCTTCACTGCTAGACATAATACACGTGTGATGTGCAGCGGCATTTAGCAGCCTTCTAAATTACCAAAAAGCATCGCCAAAACCATATATGTCTGCTATTTCTGAACAAAGGGGATCCCAGAGAAGCATTTACAACCATTTATGCCATAATTGCATAAGTTGTTTGTAAATAATTTCTGTGAGAAACCTAAAATTGCGAAAAACATTACGTTTTTTTAAAATTTGATCGCATTTGGCGGTGAAATGGTGGCATTAAACATACCAAAATGGGCCTAGATCAATACTTTAGGTTGTCTACTACACTAAAGCTAAAATTAACTCTACAAGCTCCCTACATGCTCCCTAATTAACCCCTTCACTGCTGGGCATAAAACACGTGTGGTGCGCAGTGGCATTTAGCAGCCTTCTAATTACCAAAAAGCAACACCAAAGCCATATAAGTCTGCTATTTCTGAACAAAGGGGATCCCAGAGAAGCATTTACAACCATTTATGCCATAATTGCACAAGTTGTTTGTAAATAATTTCTGTGAGAAACCTAAAGTTTGTGAAAAAATTTTTGAAAAATGTAACATTTTTTTTTATTTGATCGCATTTGGTGGTGAAATGGTGGCATGAAATATACCAAAATGGGCCTAGATCAATACTTTGGAATGTCTTCTAAAAAAAAATATATACATGTCAAGGGATATTCAGGTATTCCTGACAGATAGGGTTCCAATGTAACTAGCGCTCATTGTGAAAAAAGTGGTTTTGAAATAGCAAAGTGCTACTTGTATTTATTGCCCTATAACTTGCAAAAAAAAGCAAAGAACATGTTAACATTGGGTATTTCTAAACTCAGGACAAAATTTAGAAACTATTTAGCATGGTTGTTTTTTGGTGGTTGTAGATGTGTAACAGGTTTTGGGGGTCAAAGTTAGAAAAAGTGTGTTTTTTTCCATTTTTTCCTTATATTTTATAATTTTTTTAATAATAAATTATAAGATATGATGAAAATAATGTTATCTTTAGAAAGTCCATTTAGTGGCGAGAAAAACGGTATATAATATGTGTGGGTACAGTAAATGAGTAAGAGGAAAGTTACAGCTAAACACAAACACCGCAGAAATGTAAAAATAGCCCTGGTCTTTAAGGGAAAGAAATTGAAAAATGGCCTTGGTCCTTAAGGGGTTAATAGACAAAGACAGAAAATGTATTAAAACCTTTGAGGAATTAAAAATGGAATTTAACCTTCCCAATAGAGATTTCTTCGCCTACCTGCAAATAAGGCACTTTGCTGCCAAATTAATTAAACACTCAGGCTGGTGTTGGACGCTAGGCAAATTGGAAAACTGGTTAACTTTAACAAAAAATTATCATATGTCTATCGCCCCATGCTATCATATACTTGGCACTAGCATAGGCACCTCTTTACTGGATAATATTGCATCAATGTGGAGCATACTAATACCCCAGAGCAATATTGAGCTGAAAACTCTTCAATCATCAATAAATAAAGTAGCTTCCTCTACGTTATCCACCACTTGGCGAGAGGCCCATCTTAGGCTTTTACACAGGACATACTTTACTCTGGAGAAAGGCCTCAGAATACAGAATCAGCAATTTAACAAATGCCCTAAATGTTCTTACTTGGGGGCAGACTTAATTCACATGTTCTGGTCTTGCCCAAAGATAAGAAGTTTCTGGAATAAATTAGAATTCTGGCTTAAAACCACATTAAAAATTATTACACCTCCTTTATCACTGTATCAAATTATATTATGCCTGAAGACGGAAGATAGTCATCAGGATAATGATAAATTAGTAACTCTCGCAATCTTAGCCACTAGATATTTGATTTGTAAGAAATGGAAAACGAGAGCACTCCCGACTATCTCCGAAATCAGGAATTACTTAAAAAAACAATGCATGATAGAACAAAAAGACACAAATATCAATAAGGAACCAGATATAAGGATTTTTTTTAATAAATGGGCAGCGTTAATAAAAACACTTCACGAAAGTGAAATAGATTATTTGATTTTCCCATTTAAAAATTCAGAGATAGTTTTACTTGGCATATGGTAGATTTTGAGAACACAGAGAGGGGGAGAGACTAGCTAACTTGGTCCGTTCTTTTTTCTTTTTTTTTTTTTTTCCTCTTCTTTCCCCCCGTCTCTTTTCTCTTCCTTTCTCCGTTTACCCTAATGATTAAGTGTATTGGCATAATTTTGCAAATGGTAAATATTACTGATAAAATTCTTTCTGTTGTTTGGTTCACGTCTTTTTTTTTTTTTTTTTTTTTTTCAAGTTGATCAGCCCTGTACATATTGTTTGTTGTAAAGAAATATAATAAGAGGGAGAGAAAGAAGGGAAAATTACAATCCCCCCCTTTTTTTTTTTTTTTTTACTATTTTAGTATATTAACACTGCAATTATATGGAGATCATTTATGATTATTATGATTTATAATTAACATATTGGAATTACTATGTTGATTGTATATATACACTGAAAGGGAGGAGGGAAAGGGGAATAGAAAAGAAAAGTTGCCTGCTTTATTTTTCGTATTTGTTTTAGCTGTTTTTGTTTCTGTTTAGAAAAAACTTAGGAAAAAATATTTCAACAGAAAAATGATAAGATTAAGGAATGACAGATTGAAATCTAATTAAGAAATAGAGTATAGAGTGAGTGTACCTTGTGAGTGTTTATATTAAGGATATAGTTTTTACCACGCTCTGTACCCTACAAATGTGACAGTAATTCCTTCAAACGACTGTCTAAGAATAATGTATGAAATAACCAGGGTGAGGGGAGCTAAAGGTGTAGTATATAGTGTTATATGTCACAGTGTATCACAAATAAAATAATTTTGCTAGTTTTTTTAAAATAAAGATATTTATTTTAAAACACTTTAAAACATATAAGTATAGAGCTCTGATACTTTAAAACATTTCAAAAATATATAATGAACAATTTTGTGAGGAAAATGTTTGAGGAAAAAAGGCAATTGCTCTGAATTTGTGTTCTTAGTAATGATTTATCTCTCTTTTAAATTCGAGTCATCTCGCTTATGGCATAAAGTTTTTTGTTATTCTTGTACTCACGTTTTTGTCCTGAGAGTTAAAACATTTTAATTAGCTTTTGGTACTAATTTTATCTTGCTGCTATGTTTGCAAGACTTACAGGATATAGTAATATATCCTGTAAGTCTTGCAAACATAGCAGCAAGATCAAAACCATAAATTCAACTAATAACAATCAATATATTAACATCAAAGAAATCATACGATGTTCAGATAAGAATGTCATTTATTGCATACAATGTTTATGTTGTTATCAATACTTTGGCCAAACTAGCCGTATGCTCAGAGACCGCATAAGAGAGCACCTTCATCATATCAAACATAAATCAATTAACACAAATCTATATGAACATTTTACTGAATGCCATAATGGCAATATCCACCACATGAAATACTGGTGAGTCAAAAAAGTATTCCTTAACCCTAGAGGGGGTAATCTAGAAAATCTCCTACTTAGAAAAGAAGCGGAGTATATTTACTCCTTTAAAACTTTATATCCCCATGGATTGAATATGGAGTTTGATTTAAACTTTCTGATTTAATCAAATGTCCTAAACTTGCAACAATTAATGATAATTTCAAAATCCACATAAATAGATATTTCAAGTGAGATACATTATTTAACACTAGTATTTATAAATATCTAAATATGTCAACAGCATAAGTTATTCAAAATGCTACATATAGACCTGATAGCCCAAAACTGAAATTAAATAGATTAAATATATATATAAACAGGATTTTCCTACGAATATATAACATTTCCTAATCTCAAAACCTACAAAATAAATGTAAATGTAAAAATATAAATGTTCATCTTTAATCAAGTTATCACATAAATCTTATCCCCCTTTTTTACTTCCCAAACAAAAATCGTTATTCAAAAATTATTATTCACTACAAAATTATTATTATTCACTAATAATTTATGGAGGGCGCACACACACAAACAAACAAACCTTTAGATCATTATATCACTAGTTATATTTTACAAAGTGTTTAAACTAACTTAAAAATCTCTAAACTTGATGTTTTTACTAATAAATCTTTGACAAGTCTAAAATGTAAAAAAACGTATTGCTCAAAACTCTGTGCAGTGATTGGATAACAAAGAACTTCTAATCAACCAATCAGGACACACTCACCCCTTTTTAAATAAGACCGCGAACACTCTCAGAGGCATCTTGATAAAGGCATCCGCCGAAACGCGTAGATCTGCCCTCCAGAGTGTGCACCCTCTTTCACACTATATGCCCACACTGTGGGAATTGTACCTTCTTGCTCTCAATGGAATCCACTACGATTAGCGCTTGGTATTTGAAAGCGCAACAGACGCAACACAAAACAGGAGACTTCTACTGACAGAAAATATGTCCCTGTCTTCAAAATCCACTTGACTCCGAATTTGCATATCGGATTTCAGACAGTGCAACCTATAACCGCTCCAAGCCTCTTAGAGACTCCTGCAAACCCTGAATACCAAACCAGCAAAATTAATAGGGTATACAGTCTCAGAGACCAACGGATACATACACTGGAATTCCTGCAAACCTCAAGGCATCTTTTCAGCTAGCCAACGAACATTAGGACAACGGCTAAGAAACTTTAGCACATCATTAGGAGGTATACATTGTATCCCCCTCTCTAAAGACTTTGTTAACTTATTCAAAAGTAACCGTTAGAGACGAAAACAACTCCACACTTCTGTTGCACAACTTTTTCACATTTGTTGTCAACCAAAGCCACAGGATATTCAAAGAAGTATCTTTTTAAACAAACGGCTGTTTTCACTCTACACATATATTGCCTTATCAACGGTTTTATTAAATTAGTACCAAAAGCTAATTAAAATGTTTTAACTCTCAGGACAAAAACGTGAGTACAAGAATAACAAAAAACTTTATGCCATAAGCGAGATGACTCGAATTTAAAAGAGAGATAAATCATTACTAAGAACACAAATTCAGAGCAATTGCCTTTTTTCCTCAAACATTTTCCTCACAAAATTGTTCATTATATATTGTTGAAATGTTTTAAAGTATCAGAGCTCTATACTTATATGTTTTAAAGTGTTTTAAAATAAATATCTCTATTTTAAGAAAACTAGCAAAATTATTTTATACTGTGACATATAACACTATATACTACACCTTTAGCTCCCCTCACCCTGGTTATTTCATAGATTGAAATTTAATAACAAGGTTAATAAGGGTTGAAAAAGTTTACAAAACACTAGAGGGCTTCCTCTTTTCTTTTTTCTTATAGGCATAATATTTTGTGAATTGTCTATTGGTGTTTTGTTCTCAACTGTCTGTTTACTTTTTTTTTTCTTTTTTTTTTCTTTTTACCTTTGAAATTATATGAAATTGTACAAACCTGTTGAAATATAATAAAAATGATTATAAAAATAAAATAAAATAATCATGCTCTATCTGAATCACAAAAGAAAACATTTGGGTTCACTGTTCTTTTAACATTATCTGAATGTGAAATTGTTTTAATATATTAACAATTCTTTGATACAATAATTTTTCAAAGGCCAAAACTCCTCCCACCGTGTGCTTTATTTGGAACAGCCAATTCAGACTTGTTATTGGGGTAGATAAGGCTTGGTACTGTCAAGCATTGTTTTGCAGTATCATAACTTTTTGTGTGGGTCAGTTATTTATGTATAATTACCAATGCTAGCAAAGTTTTTCTACTAATAACAATTTAACAGTTTATTGTGACATTTTTAAGTGGTTCAGGTCGGTGCTCTGACAAAATGCAGAAAGACATTTGGCAGAAGGACATTTGGCTGACAGACAGAAAGCTAAAGAATGTTCCGATTTCGGCCGAGGGCAGATACGTTCCAGAGTGCTCTGTTCTAATCAGAGCCTCGGGCGCCGCAACTGCCTCTGGGAACCTTACCATGGGTCCCAGGCCGCACGTTTTGTAATTCTCTGTCTGAGAAATTATCTATCTATCAAATCTATCTATTTATCTATCAAATCTATCTATCTATCGTATCTATCAAATGTATCTATTGCATCTATTGATCTATCTATCTAATCTATCTATCTATCAAATCTATCTATCTCGTGGCCGGACTGTTATCTGACAGCCACTTGTGTTTCGGCCAAATGTCCGTCGGCTAAAAGTCGGCCACGTTCAGGTCACTTTAAGGGGCATGAAAGACAGTTAATTAAACTCTAATGGTTCAGATAGAGACTTTGTAATCGATTTCTGTTAACAAATTTACTTTATTATCTTGGTATCCTTTGTTGAAAAGCATACTTAGCTTTATGAGCAGCAATGCACCACTGGGACACTGGGAGCTAGCTAGTGACAGGTGGGTACACACATATGCTTCCTGTCATTGCATCATCAGATTGTTCAGCTAGCTCCCAGTTGTGCATTGCTGGTCTGTAACTGGCTTTAACTAGAGCATTTTAAAGGGACAGTCTACTCCAGAATTTGTATTGTTTAAAAAGACAGATAATCCCTTTATTACACATTCCCCAGTTTTGCATAACCAATACTGTAATATTAATTACACTTTTTACCTCTGTGATTACCTTGTATCTAAGCCTCTGCAGACTGCCCCCTTACCTCAGTTCTTTTGACAGACTTGCATCTTGGCCAATCAGTGCTGACTCATAAATAACTCCACTGGAGTGAGCACAATGTTATTTTATGGTACACATGAACTAGCACTCTCTAGCTGTGAAAAACTGTCAAAGTGCACTAAGAGGCAGCCTTCAAGGGTTTAGAAATTAGCATATGAGCCTTCCTAGATTTAGCCTTCAGCAAAGAATACCAAGAGAACAAAGCAAATTTAAAAGGTTTTATTTTTTTAATATCATACCATATCTGAATCATGAAAGTTTAATTTTGACTTGACTGTCCCTTTAACAACAATGGACGTACCAGATACGTCCCGCATAAATTGTCACTTAATGATAAAGGACGTACCTGGTGCGTTCTCCGGTTAAACGAGCGCTGGAAGCGATCGGTGATCGCTTCGGCTGCTCTTACCGTATTGCTACGTCTGGATATTGAGGCATTATGCAATACGTAATTAAACTGCCGGGGAACTTCAGATCGGAAACACCCAGCAGTTTAGAGCATCGGAAGCATTTGATCGCTTCCAATACTGGCAGCTAAAATACTGAGTGCCTTGTTGGATCGAGGCACTCAGTAGATGTAAATAAAAAGTAATTTAAAAAAAATATATATGGTTTGTCTGCAGACAAGATGGTGCTCAGTGCTGCCCTTCTAAGGGAATGGCTTCAGTCTGGAGGGTGTTCCTAGCTTGCCTCATCATTAGAGGCGGGCTAGGAACATCCAATGTGATCACTCAGATATATATATATATATATATATATATCTTTATATACAGTATATATAATTTTTTAACCCCTTTCCTGCCACTGATCAGTGCATTAGCATTGATCTTGCACAGGAGCACACAGTAGCACTTTTATTTTGCTGTCTGTGCATTTTTTTAGGGGTTAATTAAAACATTTTTTTATTGATTTTATTGTGCCGTACATCACTGCTTTAGGCATTGATTTATATTTAATTTTAGATCACTGCTTTAGGCGTTGATGTAAAGGCTCTTCTAAGAACCATTAACCCCTTCTGTGCGTAGATCACTGTGCTTTAGGCATTGATTGATATTTATTTAATTTTATTGTAAGAGCCATTAAACCCTTGTGTGCCGCAGATCACTGCTTTAGGTATTGATATCACTGCTTAGGCATTGGTATTAATATATTTAATGTTTTTGTAAGAGCCATTATTCCCTTCTGTGCGTAGATCACTGCTTTAGGCATTGATTAATATTTATTTAATTTTATTGTAAGACCCAAAGTTACTTCTAAGAGCCATTAACTCCTTTTGTGCCGTAGATCACTACTTTAGGCATTGATATCTACATATTTATAATGGCACAGCGTTTTTATACTGCTGACGAGGCTTATGCCATCCTGACTTCAGATTCTGAGGCCTCTGTCCCTGACGCAGGCTCTGATTTTGACCCTGGTCAGTGCTCAGATACATCATCTAGTGAAATAAGTATCTAGAAATGTATCTAGCGCTAGTGATGTATCTGTGGTTGCCGAGCCCCCTGCCAGAAGGAGACGTGTTGCTCCAGCTGCTGAGGAGTGGGTAGTGCCTAATCTCCAGAGGCCAGATATCCCTCCTTTCACAGAAAATCCTGGCATCAATCTGGATGTCACAGGATTTACCCCCTTCAATTTATCATTTCACTGCCAGGTTTGCAGAGGCTTATACACCTGGAAAGAATATCTGCGTGGATGAATCCCTGATGAAGTATAAAGAAAAGGCTGGGATTCAAGCAGTATATTCCTTCCAAGCGCTCCAGGTATGGAGTGAAAGTGTATAAGCTCTGTGAGAGCGAGAGGGGGTATTACTTAGGCCTTCCGGGTGTATGAGGGAAAGGATAGCCACCTTGACCCTCCAGGTTGCCCAGAACATATGGGAACCAGTGGCAAGATTGTCTGGGACCTAATTCAACCCCTAATGAATAAAGGGTACCACTTGTATCTTGATCATTTCTATACAAGTGTCCTTTTGTTCAAGCTACTGTATTGTTTGGATACAGTAGCTTGTTGTACTATCCGTAAGTACCGCATAGGATTCTCAGAACAACTGTCACGCACCCGGCTACGAAGGGGGGAGACCTCAGCTATGCGCCAAGATGAGCTCTTGGCAGTTAAGTACAGAGACAAGAAGGATGTGTACCTTCTCAGCACCATCCACACTGAAAGTACTGTGTAGGTATCTGTACGTGGCAGAGCTGAGGTCACAAGCAAGCCAGCGTGTATCAAGGCCTATAACCGGCATATGGGTGGGGTTGATCTGACAGATCACCTGCTACAGCCCTACCGAATTATGCGGAAGACAAGGGCCTGGTACAAAAAGGTTGCAATTTATCTAATGCAAATTGCAACCTACAACGCTTTCTTGTTGAACAAAAAAGCAAACCCCCGAAATAAAACTCACTTTTTTACAGTTCCAGCTACAGGTCATTTCGGGGATTTTATACAAAGATGCACCTGCTCCCCGGGCAGTGATGGGAGAAAGCAGAGTTGGGGCTACCCACTTTATTTTTAAAATTCCCCATACTACCACAAAGCAGAAACCACACAAAAAATGCAGAGTCTGTGATAAAAGGCGGCTGAGAAAGGATACTATATTCTACCGTCCTGATTGCCCTGGACAACCTGGTTGGTGACTGCTTCAAACGCTACCATACATTGGTGCAATTTTGAAAAAAAATTACATTTACAGTTCCTAAATTTCTTTTACTGCTCCAGACTTTTACATTTTACTGCTCCATTTTCTCTTGTAAGGTGTATCCAGTCCATGGATCATCCATTACTTGTGGGATATTCTCATTCCCAACAGGAAGTTGCAAGAGGACACCCACAGCAGAGCTGTCTATATAGCTCCTCCCCTAACTGCCATATCCAGTCATTCTCTTGCAACTCTCAACAAACATGGAGGTAGTAAGAGAGAAGTGGTGAAATGTAGCTGTTATTTTACTTCAATCAAAAGTTTATTATTTTTAAATGGTACAGGAGTTGTACTATTTTGTTCCAGGCAGAAAAATAGAAGAATCTGCCTGTGATTTCTATGATCTTAGCAGGTTGTAACTAAGATCCATTGCTGTTCTCACACATGACTGAAGAGAGAGATAACTTCAGCGGGGGAATGGCGTGCAGGTTATCCTGCTATAAGGTATGTGCAGTTAAGATTTTTCTAGAAGATGTGAATGCTAGAAAATGCTGCTGTTGCCAAATTTATGTAAGGTAAGCCTGAATACAGTGATTTAATAGCGACTGGTATCATGCTTATTTTCTGAGGTAATACTCTTTTATATTTGCAATATAAAACGTTTGCTGGCATGTTTAAACGTTTTTATATATACTTTGGTAATAAAACTTTATTGGGGCCTAGTTTTTTCCACATGGTTGGCTTAAATTTGCCTAGAAACAGTTTCCTGAGGCTTTCCACTGTGTTAAGGCCCACAGCAAGGCTGTGGCAGTTTGGTGTGACTGTTTAAAAATGTCTAGATCGTTTTTTTTTATCCGGTTTTTGAACTAAGGGGTTAATCATCCATTTGCAAGTGGGTGCAATGCTCTGTTAGCCTATTATACACACTGTAAAAATTTCGTTTGATTTACTGCCTTTTTTCACTGTTTTTCAAATTCTGACAAAATTTGTTTCTCTTAAAGGCACAGTACCGTTTATTATATTTGCTTGTTAACTTGATTTAAAGTGTTTTCCAAGCTTGCTAGTCTCATTGCTAGTCTGTATAAACATGTCTGACATAGAGGAAACTCCTTGTTCATTATGTTTAAAAGCCATTGTGGAGCCCCCTCTTAGAATGTGTACTAAATGTACTGATTTCACTTTAACCAATAAAGATCATATTCTGTCTTTAAAAAATTTATCACCAGAGGAATCTGACGAGGGGAAGTTATGCCGACTAACTCTCCCCACATGTCAGATCCTTTGACTCCAGCTCAAGGGACTCACGCTCAAATGGCGCCAAGTACATCTAGGGCGCCCATAGCGTTTACTTTACAAGACATGGCGGCAGTCATGGATAATACACTGTCAGCGGTATTAGCCAGACTACCTGAATTTAGAGGAAAGCGAGATAGCTCTGGAGTTAGACGAAATACAGAGCATACTGACGCTTTTAGAGCTATGTCTGATAATGCCTCACAATATGCAGAAGCTGAAGGAGAGCTTCTTTCTGTGGGTGATATTTCTGACTCAGGGAAGATGATGCAACCTGATTCTGATATTTCTACATTTAAATTTAAGCTTGAGCACCTCCGCATGTTACTCAGGGAGGTTTTAGCTGCTCTGAATGACTGTAATACAATTGCAGTGCCAGAGAAATTGTGTAGACTGGATAAATACTATGCAGTGACGGTGTGTACTGATGTTTTTCCAATACCTAAAAGGTTTACAGAAATTATTACTAAGGAATGGGATAGACCAGGTGTGCCGTTCTCTCCCCCTCCTATTTTTAGAAAAATGTTTCCAATAGACGCCACCACACGGTACTTATGGCAGACAGTTCCTAAGGTGGAGGGAGCAGTTTCTACTCTAGCAAAGCGTACTACTATCCCTGTCGAGGACAGTTGTGCTTTCTTAGATCCAATGGATAAAAAGTTAGAGGGTTACCTTAAGAAAATGTTTATTCAACAAGGTTTTATCCTACAGCCCCTTCCATGCATTGCTCCTGTCACTGCTGCTGCGGCGTTCTGGTTTGAGTCTCTGGAAGAGGCTCTACAGGTAGCGACTCCATTGGATGACATACTTGACAAGCTTAGAGCACTTAAGCTAGCCAATTCTTTTGTTTCTGATGCCATTGTTCATTTGACTAAACTAACGGCTAAGAATTCTGGTTTTGCTATCCAGGTGCGCAGAGCGCTATGGCTTAAATCATGGTCAGCTGACGTTACTTCAAAGTCTAAGCTGCTTAACATTCCCTTCAAGGGGCAGACCCTATTTGGGCCTGGTTTGAAGGAGATTATTGCTGATATCACTGGAGGAAAAGGTCATGCCCTTCCTCAGGATAGGCCCAAATCAAGGGCCAAACAGTCTAATTTTCGTGCCTTTCGATACTTCAAGGCAAGTGCGGCATCAACTTCCTCTAATGCAAAACAAGAGGGAACTTTTGCTCAGTCCAAGACAGTCTGGAGACCTAACCAGACCTGGAACAAGGGTAAGCAGGCCAAAAAGCCTGCTGCTGCCTCTAAGACAGCATGAAGGAACGGCCCCCTATCCAATATCGGATCTAGTAGGGGGCAGACTTTCGCTCTTCGCCCAGGATCCCTGGGCATTGGAAATTGTATCCCAGGGATATCTTCTGGACTTCAAGGCTTCCCCCCCAAAAAGGAGATTTCACCTTTCACAATTATCTGCAAACCAGATAAAGAGAGAGGCATTCTTACACTGTGTACAAGACCTCCTAGTTATGGGAGTGATCTGTTTGTAGTTCCCAAAAAAGAGGGAACCTTCAGACCAATTTTGGATCTAAAGATCTTAAACAAATTCCTCAGAGTTCCATCATTCAAGATGGAGACTATTCGTACCATCCTACCTATGATCCAGGAGGGTCAATACATGACTACAGTGGATTTAAAGGATGCTTATCTTCACATTCTGATACACAAAGATCATCATCGGTTTCTCAGGTTTGCCTTCCTAGACAGGCATTACCAGTTTATAGCTCTTCCCTTTGGGCTAGCTACAGCCCAAAGAAATTTTACGACGGTTCTGGGGTCGCTTCTGGTGGTCCTAAGGCCGCGGGGCATAGCAGTGGCCCCTTATTTAGATGACATCCTAATTCAGGCATCAAACTTCCAAATTGCCAAGTCTCATACAGACATAGTGTTGGCATTTCTGAGGTCGCATGGGTGGAAGGTGAACGAGGAAAAGAGTTCTCTATCCCCCCTTACAAGAGTTTCCTTCCTAGGGACTCTGATAGATTCTGTAGAAATGAAAATTTACCTGACGGAGTCCAGGTTATCAAAACTTCTAAATTCCTGCCGTGTTCTTTATTCCATCCCTCGCCCTTCGGTGGCTCAGTGCATGGAAGTAATCGGCTTAATGGTAGCGGCAATGGACATAGTGCCGTTTGCACGCCTACATCTCAGACCGCTGCAACTCTGCATGCTCAGTCAGTGGAATGGGGATTACACAGATTTGTCCCCTCTACTAAATCTGGATCAAGAGACCAGGGATTCTCTTCTCTGGTGGCTATCTCGGGTCCATCTGTCCAAAGGTATGACCTTTCGTAGGCCAGATTGGACAATTGTAACGACAGATGCCAGCCTTCTAGGTTGCGGTGCAGTCTGGAACTCCCTGAAGGCTCAGGGATCGTGGACTCAGGAGGAGTCACTCCTTCCAATAAACATTCTGGAACTAAGAGCGATATTCAATGCTCTTCAGGCTTGGCCTCATTTAGCGACAATGAGGTTCATCAGATTTCAGTCGGACAACATCACGACTGTGGCTTACATCAACCATCAAGGGGGAACAAGGAGTTCCCTAGTGATGTTAGAAGTCTCAAAGATAACTCGCTGGGCAGAGATTCACTCTTGCCACCTATCAGCTATCCATATCCCAGGTGTAGAGAACTGGGAGGCGGATTTTCTAAGTCGTCAGACTTTTCATCCAGGGGAGTGGGATCTCAATCCAGAGGTGTTTGCTCAATTGGTTCATCGTTGGGGCAAACCAGAACTGGATCTCATGGCGTTTCGCCAGAACGCCAAGCTTCCTTGTTACGGATCCAGGTCCAGGGACCCCAAGGCAACGCTCTAGATGCTCTAGCAGCGCCTTGGTCCTTCAACCTGGCTTATGTGTTTCCACCGTTTCCTCTGCTCCCTCGTCTGATTGCCAAAATCAAGCAGGAGAGAGCATCTTGATAGCGCCTGCGTGGCCACGCAGGACTTGGTATGCAGATCTGGTGGACATGTCATTCTTTCCACCATGGACTCTGCCGCTGAGACAGGACCTTCTACTTCAAGATCCTTTCAACCATCCAAATCTAATTTCTCTGAGGCTGACTGCCTGGAGATTGAACGCTTGATTTTATCAAAGCCTGGTTTCTCCGAGTCAGTCATTGATACCTTAATTCAGGCACGAAAGCCTGTCACCAGGAAAATCTATCATAAGATATGGCGGAAATATCTTTATTGGTGTGAATCCAAGGGCTACTCATGGAGTAAAGTCAGGATTCCCAGGATATTATCTTTTCTCCAAGGAATGAAGAAAGGATTGTCAGCTAGATCCTTAAAGGGACAGATTTCTGCGCTATCTATTCTTTTGCACAAGCGTCTGGCGGATGTCCCAGACGTTCAGGCATTTTGTCAGGCTTTAGTTAGAATCAAGCCTGTGTTTAAACTAGGGATGCACCGATACTAGTATCGGTATCGATATCAAGTATTTGCATGAGTACTTGTACTCGTGCAAATGCACAGATACTTAAACCGATACCTCCACTTCCTACCCATATGCTATCTTGTGGCGTTTTTTCAAACTGCATGTTCCCATTTCATTTTAAACTGGAGTGGAGACTAAACTACAAAATTGTTTACTACTGTTCTGCCAATACAAATTGCTCTTATTTGTATTATTGTAGGAAAGACCACTGTACCTCGTTCAGACAAACCCCTGAAGAACTGGGCAGTTAATAAACAGATTTCCAGCTCTGGCTAAAATGGCCCAAAAATATCTTTCTGCACCATGCAGTAGTGTGGAAAGTAAAAGACTGTTCAACTTAGAGTCGAGCCTCCATACAAATGTCAGATTGATGTTATATAACAGCCCTACAAGCCAATTGTATCAACCCTTTAAATTTAATATTTTATTGTAATATTTTTTATTTATAAACATGTTAAGTGAACTGTTTTATTATTTCATAATGTCTTTTGAATTACAGTCCTTTATAATTATAAAGAAGGAATCTTAAATAATTAGTCTGTATTGTGCTTGGTAAACTGTCACATGACATAAAAAATAAGTATCGGTAATTGGTATCGGCGAGTATATGAAAACAAGTATCGGTACTTGTACTCAGTCATAAAAAAATGGTATCGGCGCAACCCTAGTTTAAACCTGTTGCTCCACCATGGAGTTTAAATTTGGTTCTTAAAGTTCTTCATTCCATAGATATCAAACTTTTATCTTGGAAAGTTATTTTTTTGGTAGCTATTTCCTCGGCTCGTAGAGTTTCCGAGTTATCTGCCTTACAATGTGATTCTCCTTATCTGATCTTCCATGCAGATAAGGTAGTTCTGCGTACCAAACCTGGGTTTTTACCTAAGGTGGTATTTAATAAGAATATCAATCAAGAGATTGTTGTTCCGTCTTTGTGTCCTAACCCTTCTTCAAAGAAGGAACGTCTATTACACAATCTGGACGTGGTTCGTGCTTTAAAGTTTTACTTACAAGCTACTAAAGATTTTCGTTAAACATCTGCTTTGTTTGTTGTCTACTCTGGACAGAGGAGAGGTCAAAAGGCTTCGGCAACCTCTCTTTCTTTTTGGCTAAAAAGCCAGCAGCCTCCAGAAAGGATTACAGCTCATTCTACTAGAGCTGTGGCTTCCACATGGGCCTTTAAAAATGAGGCTTCTGTTGAACAGATCTGCAAGGCGGCGACTTGGTCTTCGCTTCATACTTTTTCAAAATTCTACAAATTTGATACTTTTGCTTCTTCGGAGGCTATTTTGGGAGAAAGGTTTTACAGGCAGTAGTACCTTCCGTTTAAGTACCTGCCTTGTCCCTCCCTTCATCCGTGTACTTTAGCTTTGGTATTGGTATCCCACAAGTAATGGATGATCCGTGGACTGGATACACCTTACAAGAGAAAACATAATTTATGCTTACCTGATAAATTTATTTCTCTTGTGGTGTATCCAGTCCACGGCCCGCCCTGTCATTTTAAGGCAGGTATTTTTTAATTTTAAACTACAGTCACCACTGCACCCTATGGTTTCTCCTTTCTCTGTTTGTTTTCGGTCGAATTACTGGATATGGCAGTTAGGGGAGGAGCTATATAGACAGCTCTGCTGTGGGTGTCCTCTTGCAACTTCCTGTTGGGAATGAGAATATCCCACAAGTAATGGATGATCCGTGGACTGGATACACCACAAGAGAAATAAATTTATCAGGTAAGCATAAATTATGTTTTTATGAGCAAGTTCTAAAATTGGTAGTTTTTTTTTTTTTTTACACTAAACCTATGCATGGGGGTATGGGTGTACTCAGGGGGCCTTGCAGAAAACAATCTGCAGTGTTTTTCTTTGCAATAACTTACAACAGGCTCTCCTAAATCATAGTAAAAAAGCAATGTGTGTGTAAAAATGAAAATTAAAAATAATTACCACCATACACTTTCTCCAATTTTGTTTGGCTAAAACGGTTGCATCAAAACATTCCATATACAATACCTTGGGGTGTTAACATTTGAAATATATATACTTTCATGGCAATAAATAAAACTGGGGTATGCAATAGGCCCCAAACTAAAGATAGGCCTATCAGAAGAAATACTCTCCCTTTTAACTAAAATTACAAGTCATAAACAGAACCTTCCCAAAATCCTGGCAAACCTATGCATGGGGGGCATAGGTGTACTCAGGACGTCTTGCAGAAAACAACCTTGAGGATTTTCTTTCAATAACTTACAACAGGCTCTCCTAAATCACAGCCAAAAAGCAATGTGTGTGTAAAAATAAAAAAATACCACCACACATTTTCTCGAATTTTTTGCACTAAAACAGTTGCATCAAAGATATCACAACACCCCATATACAATACCTTGGGGTCTCAACTTCTGAAACATATGCACGTTGATGGCGAGCAAATAAATTGGGGTATGTAAAAAGCCCCCCCCCCCCCAAAGAACATAGGTTTAAATTTGAAAAAATCACAAACCCATCAGAAGTTTGGCATTGCAAACCCCAAACAACCTAACAAACCTTTGCATATGTGGTATCACTGTACTTAGGAGATCTTGCTGAACAAATACTGGGGTGTTTTTGGGCAGTAACACATAACAGGAATTGAGAATCCATGCCTAAAGTACAATGCGTATGAAAAATAACACAAAAAAATGACTACCCAAAAGTTTGACAAAGACTGGCGGGTGAATTAGTGCGTGCAAAGTGTTAAAATACCAGCATTTCAAATAGTGAGAACCCAATGTATATCCGGGCTAACAGGAGAGAAAGCTCCAAATCAGACAGCCGCCTCCAAGCAATAGTCATCCAAAGGAAAAAGTTCAAAGACAACCGGCCAATATGATTAAAAAGCAGGGTCTTTATTTGGGTACAAGTTAAAATCAAACATAGAGCCGAAGCTCCATTAGCAAAAGGTCAGGGCTACAGCTTATCAGACTGCAGACATGTTTTGCGTGTTGCTACACACTTGTTCACTGCTGTTTAAAGCTGCACGTCTGGCCTCCATTTAAAGGGGCCTCAGTTAATTAAAATAAATCAGGTTAACCCTTACCTTTACAAATACAACATTGTTAATAAAGGTACACAGATATGATAAAAGACAGTTAAAGAAAGTCCATGTCTTCAATGATACAATGCTTAATAAAGACTAAACTATTGCAAATAACCTAGGGTATAGTAGATTATGTAGACCAGGTGTAAGATAGGTGTGAAATAATGGGGTAAGTATTACAAGGCCCTTACAAGGATTTTTTTACTATTATGGATTTTATCTAAATAAATAAATTTACATCACTTTCTTTATGATGCCTTTGGGATGTCTGGTGTTTAATAGGAAGATCCATTTAGCTTCCTTATAGCCGAGTTTGTACTCCCTATCTCCTCCACGCTTATGTTTGGGTACATAATCAATTGCCTGTATAGAAAGCAAAGAAGAATCTCCCTGATGCATACTTTTAAAGTGTCTTGAGACTGGGGTGTCCCTATCCGGGTCCTCAATGTCTCTCACATGTTCCAGTGCTCTATCTTTGACAAAGCGTTTCGTTCTTCCAACGTATTGGATCTGGCACCCCCTACAGGTCAAAAGGTAGATGACATAAGTAGATTTACAATTTAATTGAAATCTAATGTCATATTCACGTCCTGTAACAGTTGACGTAAATTTTGTACCTTCTTTAACATAGTCACAGGTTTTGCACCTTTGTGCTTTGCATTTGAAAAAGCCTAATCTACTTGGGAGCCAGGTTCTATTACTTGAAATAGGTAAATCAGAGGGGGCTACCATGTTTCCAATTGTTACCCCTTTTCTGGCCACAAATTTGCAACCCTCACTTGATATTTTTTCCAAACCTGAGTCTACAGCCAAAATGGGTAAACTTTGTTTTATGATGTTACAAATATTATTAAATTCAAGGCTATATGGAGTACTAAAAACTACTTTGTTCTCTGTTCTATTATTATGTTTATCTCCATTTTTGTTTTTATATTGTAACAAAGTCTCCCTGGGTATTTTGTCTACTTCCTTCTTAGTGTTTTTCAGTAAAGTATCCGGATATTCCCTATCAAGTAACCTTTTTTCCAATATTTTACATTGGTTTTCATAATTTTCCATATTGGAACAAATTCGTCTAGTTCTCATAAATTGTCCTTTGGGAATAGCTTTTTTAACATGGCCGGGGTGACATGATCCAAAATTGAGGATAGTATTACCCCCTGTAGGTTTTCTATATACCGTAGTATTTATCAAATTAGTGCTTGGATCTACAAACAATTCCAAGTCCAAAAATTTGATGGAAGTTTAAATTAAATTCATGTCATTAGAATTAATAGTCTACACACATTTTTCTACCGTTATTTCATCTCCATTCCACACCACCAACAGGTCATCAATATATCTGCCATAATAAACAAAATATTGTTTATAGGGATTGCAATCTCCATAGACGTGGCAGGCTTCCCACCAACCCATGAAAAGGTTGGCATAGGAGGGGGCAAATTTTGCCCCCATAGCCGTGCCATGTCTCTGGAGATAGCAATCCCTTTAAAAAATAAAATAATTGTGTTGAAGTAAAAATTATGTTGCTGTTAACAAAAAATAAATAACATCTTTACTGTAATTAGAAAAATTGTTCAAAAAATAAAGATACTGCAGCTAGGCCCAGGTGGTGTGGAATGGAGGTGTACAGCGATGTAACATCAATGGTAGGGAAGCGGTATGATTCCTGCCACTTAAATTGATTTACACTATTTAAGACCTGGGTAGAGTCCTTGATGTAACTCATCAATTCCACCACCAATGGCTGGAGATAGGAGTCAACTAACTCTGACAATGGTTCAAGGAGGGAACCCACCCCTGATATGATGGGTCTACCTGGGGGGTGCTTACTGTCTTTGTGCAACTTAGGCACAAATTAGAAGATAGGTGTAAGAGGAGCTTGTGGGAGTAAAGTATCGAAATATATATCCTTGAAAGCACCTGCCTGTTTGCCTAATTCCAAAATGTCTGAGTTTTACTTTAAATTTTTGAGTAGGATTAAAGGTAAGTTTGGTGTATACCTCTATGTCATTTAATTGTCTTAAAGCTTCTGAGATATAGTACTCTTGGTCCATGACCACAACATTCCCGCCCTTATCAGACTCTTTAATCACTATTTCATGATTTGATTTTAATTTGCTTAAAGCATTTTTTGATCAAATGTAAGATTTTGTGCATATTGGTATTTAAATGTTTTTTTAGTGACTAAACTCTCAGATAGTTTTTAATTTATGTTCAACAGTGCGCTGAAAAACATCAATGCTCTTACTCCTACTATGTATAGGATAAAAAACGCTTTTTTGCATACTTGGTCTAAAGGCTAGAAAAAAGTAGTTTTTAGTACTCCATATAGCCTTGAATTTAATAATATTTGTAACATCATAAAACAAAGTTTACCCATTTTGGCTGTAGACTTAGGTTTGGAAAAAATATCTAGTGAGGGTTGCAAATTTGTGGCCAAAAAAGGGTTAACAATTGGAAACATGGTAGCCCCCTCTGATTTACCTATTTCAAGTAATAGAACTTGGCTCCCAAGTAGATTAGGCTTTTTCAAATGCAAAGCACAAAGGTGCAAAACCTGTGACTATGTTAAAGAAGGTATAAAATTTACGTCAACTGTTACAGGACGTGAATATGACATTAGATTTCAATTAAATTGTAAATCTACTTATGTCATCTACCTTTTGACCTGTAGGGGGTGCCAGATCCAATACGTTGGAAGAACGAAACGCTTTGTCAAAGATAGAGCACTGAAACATGTGAGAGACATTGAGGACCCGGATAGGGACACCCCAGTCTCAAGACACTTTAAAAGTATGCATCAGGGAGATTCTTCTTTGCTTTCTATACAGGCAATTGATTATGTACCCAAACATAAGCGTGGAGGAGATAGGGAGTACAAACTCAACTATAAGGAAGCTAAATGGATCTTCCTATTAAACACCAGACATCCCAAAGGCATCAATAAAGAAAGTGATGTACATTTATTTATTTACATAAAATCCATAATAGTAAAAAAATCCTTGTAAGGGCCTTGTAATACTTACCCCATTATTTCACACCTATTTTACACCTGGTGTACATAATCTAATATACCCTAGGTTATTTGCAATAGGTTAGTCTTTATTAAGCATTGTATCATTGAAGACATGTACTTTCTTTAACTCTCTTTTATCATATCTGTGTACCTTTATTAACAATGTTGTGTTTGTAAAGGTAAGGGTTAACCTGATTTATTTTAATTAACTGAGGCCCCTTTAAATGGAGGCCAGACGTGCAGCTTTCAGACAGCAGTGAACAAGCGTGTAGCAACACGCGAAACATGTCTGTAGTCTGATAAGCTGTAGCCCTGACCTTTTGCTAATGGAGCTTCGGTTCTATGTTTGATTTTAACTTGTACCCAAATAAAGACACTGCTTTTTAATCATATTGGCCGGTTTTCTTTGAACTTTTTCCTTTGGATGACTATTGCTTGGAGGCGGCTGTCTGATTTGGAGCTTTCTCTCCTGTTAGCCCGGATATACATTGGGTTCTCGCTGTTTGCAGAGTGCGCCGGAAGCAGAGGCGTGTCGATCTGGGCTCCAGGAATCACGGCCGGATGGAGGAGACAAGTGCCTGCGCTGAAGAAAACGCTACCCGACAGCACGGATCCCTGGATTTGGTAAGCGCCAACCTACTTTTTCTGTCTGTATCAGCATTTCAAATACCCTGGGGTAAATTACATTGGCCAGCTTCAAAAATGTCCCAAAGAGAACATGGGTGCATGATGACAGATGTGAAAATTCCAAGTTGGAAAACTGTAATACGCCCCAAAAATAAGGCCTTTTAGCCCTCTGAGAACCCAACAAACCTATTCATGGGTGATATCACTGTACTCAGGAGATGTTGCCGAACACATATTGGGGTATTATTTGGCAGTAACCTTTAACGTTCTCAGTGCATGTATTCTTAAAGGGACAGTCAAGTCCAAAAAAAAAGTTAATGTTTCAAATAGCGCATGTAATTTTAAACAACTTTCCAATTACTTTTATAAACAATTTTGCTTTGTTCACTTGGTATACTTAGTTGAAAGCTAAACCTAGGAGGTTCATATGCTAATTTCTTAGACCTTGAAGGCCGCCTCTAATCTAAATGTATTTTGATAGTTTTTCACCACTAGAGGGCATTAGTTCACGTGTTTCATATAGATAACATTGAGCTCTTGCACGTGAATTTACCATGGAGACAGCTCCGATTGGCTAAAATGCAAGTCTGTCAAAAGAACTGAAATAAGGGAGCAGTCTGCTGAGGCTTAGATACAAGGTAATTACAGAGGTAAAACATGTGTAATTATAACTGTGTTGGTTATGCAAGACTGGGAAATTGGTAATAAAGGGATTATCTATCTTTTAAAACAACAAAAATTCTGGTGTTGACTGTCCCTTTAAACTTCAATTTTTTCAAAAAATCACCACTTTTTTTTTTTTTTTTAACTTTGGCATAGATTGGTGGTAAAATGGTTGCATGAAAAGAGTCAAAATACCCCAAGTTTAATACCTTAGGTTGTCTTCTTTTCAAATATATATATATACACACACGTTAAGGGTTATTCATGGATTCCTGACAGATATCAGAGTCCCAATGTAACTATCGCTAAATTTTGAGAGAAAAAAATGGTTTGGAAATAGCAAAGTGCTACTTGTACTTATTGCCCTATAACTTGCAAAAAAAAAGCAAAGAACATGTTAACATTGTGTATTTCTAAACTCAGGACATAAATTAGAAGCTATTTAGCATGGGTGTTTTTTGGTGGTTGTAGATGTGTAACAGATTTTGGGGGTCAAAGTTAGTAAAAGTGTGTTTTTTTCCCATTTTTTCATCATTTTATTAAAAAAAAAAAATATATAGTAAATTATAAGATATGATGAAAATAATGATATCTTTAGAAAGTCCATTTAATGGCGAGAAAAAAAGGGTATATAATATGTATGGGTACAGTAAATAAGCAAGAGGAGTATTACAGCTGAACACAAACACCGCAGAAATGTAAAAATAGCCCTTGTCCTTAAGGGTAATAGAATTGAAAAATGGTCTGGTCATTAAGGGGTTAACCAAAGACATTTGAGAATTTTCTTTTTGCACTTTTCTGTCACTGTGAATGGATTATAAAAGAATCCCTAGAGACAAACGGACATGTTTTGCAGTAGTAGTAGTTTTCTGGAATAATACACAGTGTATTTATGTGAAATCTGTGGGGAATATGACTTGAAAGTATAAAATAAGTGGATGGGTAACTGATAAAGGAAGCGTAAAGGGAAAGTTAAGTAAAAAAATTAAAGTTTTATGTATGTTATTTTAAGACAATTTTGCATTCACTTCTATTATCTATTATGTTTGAAAAGCATATGTACATATTAACACCAATGCACTACTTAGAGCTAGCTGGTGATTGGTGGCTTGTCATTAGCTCCCTAGATATGTTCAGCTCCCAGCAGTGAATTGCTGCTCTGGAAATGACTTTAACAATGTGTTTAATCCATTTGCAGGGGTTAAATACATAGCTATATGCCAGCCACAGTGCAATAATAAAATGCTCTAACTTATTAGAGCATTTACTTTTTGCATCTCTATGTCCCTTTAAGGAGGCTTCTATAGCTTACTACATATATATGTATATTAGGGGTGTGCATTCGGATCCTTTGTGAGGATCTGAATGCAGTAGGTGGACACTCATGGGATTCGGCTCTTTACGGAGTTCCTCACGACGGATCTGAATGCACATTATAGTTTAATGCAAACATTCATCTGCCAAGTATTATGTCACACAATAGCAAAATCCATCTACAAACCTCTATGTATACTTTTGTTTGATAAGGAATCTTGTGATATCCTGTGAACTGATGAATATAAACATTTTTCTATGTTGCATCAAAACTATATTTATAAAAATAAATAAATGCGTTTCATGTCGCTTTAAAGTGATCAACTAAAGTTAATATATCCCTTTAATGTCTCAAGACGACTGCAGAATAGAAAGTATCTAAAAAATGCCACACACACACACACTAGCTTGTACTGCATTTTTTTTTTCTGGGGACACTGATTCAGAAAGAGCATGTGATTTTAAATAACTTTCCAACATACTTCTATTATGTAAAGGGACATTAAAGTCCAAATTAAACTTTAATTATTTAGATAGGGCATGCAATTTTAAACAACTTTCTAATGTACTTTATCATCAAAGTTGCTTTGTTCTCTTGTTATTCTTAGTTGCAAGCTAAACCTATGTAGGATCATGCCAATTTCTAAGACCTTGAAGGCTGCCTCTTATCTGAATGCATTTGAACGTGAGCACGTTAAGAGTCAGCACTAATTGCCTGAAATGCTAGTCTGTCAAAAGAACTGAAATTAGGGGGTACAAAGTAAAGTGTTAGTTATGCAAAACTGGGGAATGGTAAATCAAGGGATTATCTATCTTTATTAAACATTTTTGGTGTTTAAGAACCCTTTAATTTGCTTTGTTCTCTTGATAAAGGATACCTAGGTAGGCTCAGAAGCTGTTGATTGAGGGCTGCACATATGTCTCATGTTATTGGCTCACCCAGTGCATTCAGCTAGTTACCAGTAGTGCATCAATGCTTCTTAAACAAAAAGGATGCCAGGAGAATGAAGCAAATTAGATAATAGAAGTAAAATGTAAAGATGTTTCAAATTGTATTCTCCATCTGAATCACAAAAGAAAAATGTTTAATTTCATGTCCCTTTAACAGTTTAATCTTAGAGACATAAAATATACTACGCGGCACTAAGTTCTGCAACTTTTATAATTTGCCAGA
This sequence comes from Bombina bombina, assembly GCF_027579735.1. Taxonomy (NCBI): domain Eukaryota; kingdom Metazoa; phylum Chordata; class Amphibia; order Anura; family Bombinatoridae; genus Bombina; species Bombina bombina. The sequence goes on from NC_069500.1 coordinate 942,700,095, forward strand.
AAATAAAGATGCACTGTGCTGCCCTTAAAGGGACATTGTACTCTAAAATGTTCTCCCCTTTAATGTGTTACCAATGATCCATTTTACCTGCTGAGGGAGAGAAAGATTTTGTTTGTGAAATAGCTGTTTGAGCTAATTCAACACACCAGACATAATTAGCATTTTAATACCTAACATAAACAACATCAACATGTCTGCTTTAAATTCTTATTATGGGCAAGTCCTGGGTGATGGATTTAATGAGAAAAAAACAGCCATTTCAAATGCAGAAATAAACATAAAAACTATTTGCTATATACTTAAAGGGACAGTATACACCAATTTTAATATAACTGCATATAATAGACACTACTATAAATAAGAATATGTACAGATACTGATATAAAAATCCAATATAAAACCATTTAAAAACTTAGAAGCTCCCAGTTTACAACTGTTGATAAGGTTGCGCTGGGATACCCAGTGAAAGGGGATGAGAAAGCAAGAAGAGCAGACAGCCCCCCCCATATGAAAAGACCCATTACACATCCAGGAGCCAGTATACCTCTAAAACTTTGGGAGTCTGAAAATCAGCAAAATGTTATTTAAATATAAGCAAAACTATAATTTGTTATAAAAAACACTCCCACACGGGCTATATAAATGGATAATCTACAAAGCATTTATGCAAAGATAAATCTAGTGTACAATGTCCCTTTAATGCTCTTCAGTAGCTATACCAATCATTTTAAACACATTAAAGGGAAACAAACGTCTATAGTACCGCGTCCCTACAGTTGCTTATAGACTGCTAGTCTACATCTTAAAGAGATAAAACTCAAAATGCTCATTTCATAATTTACACAGAACATCCAATTTTAAACGCCTTTCCAATTTACTTCTAATATCAAATTTGCTTTATTCTCTTGTTATCAATTGCTGAAGCAGAAATGACCTACTGGGAACAAGCTGAACACATCAGGTGAGCCATTCATAAGAAGCATATATGTGCAGCCACCAGTCAGCAGCTACCTCATTGTCGCTCCTGAGCCTACCTAAGTATGCTTGTCAACAAAGGATATCAAGAGAACTCAAATTAGATAAGTTAAATGGATAGTTGTTTAAAAACATAATTTATGCTTACCTGATAAATTTATTTCTCTTGTAGTGTATCCAGTCCACGGATCATCCATTACTTATGGGATATTAACTCCTCCCCAACAGGAAGTGCAAGAGGATTCACCCAGCAGAGCTGCTATATAGCTCCTCCCCTAACTGCCATTACCAGTCATTCGACCGAAAACATGCAGAGAAAGGAAAACCATAGGGTACAGTGGTGACTGTAGTTTAATGGAAAAATTACCTGCCTTAAAGTGACAGGGCGGGCCGTGGACTGGATACACTACAAGAGAAATAAATTTATCAGGTAAGCATAAATTATGTTTTCTCTTGTTAAGTGTATCCAGTCCACGGATCATCCATTACTTATGGGATACCAATACCAAAGCTAAAGTACACGGATGACGGGAGGGACAGGCAGGCTCTTTATACGGAAGGAACCACTGCCTGAAGAACCTTTCTCCCAAAAACAGCCTCCGAAGAAGCAAAAGTGTCAAATTTGTAAAATTTGGAAAAAGTATGAAGAGAAGACCAAGTTGCAGCCTTGCAAATCTGTTCAACAGAAGCCTCATTCTTAAAGGCCCAAGTGAAAGCCACAGCTCTAGTAGAATGTGCTGTAATTCTTTCAGGAGGCTGCTGTCAAGCAGTCTCATAGGCTAACCGTATTATGCTACGAAGCCAAAAGGAGAGAGAGGTAGCCGAAGCTTTTTGACCTCTCCTCTGACCAGAATAAACGACAAACAGGGAAGACGTTTGTCGAAAATCCTTAGTTGCCTGTAGATAAAATTTCAGGGCATGGACTACATCTAGATTGTGTAGCAGACGTTCCTTTTTCGAAGAAGGATTAGGACACAAAGATGTAACCACAATCTCTTGATTGATATTCCTGTTAGTGACCACCTTAGGTAGGAACCCAGGTTTAGTACGCAGAACTACCTTGTCTGAATGAAAAATCAGATAAGGAGAATCACAATGTAAGGCAGATAACTCAGAGACTCTTCGAGCCGAGGAAATCGCCATTAAAAACAGAACTTTCCAAGATAACAACTTGATATCAATGGAATGAAGGGGTTCAAACGGAACCCCCTGTAAAACATTAAGAACTAAGTTCAAACTCCATGGTGGAGCAACAGTTTTAAACACAGGCTTGATCCTAGCTAAAGCCTGACAAAAAGCTTGAACGTCCGGAACTTCTGACAGACGTTTGTGTAAAAGAATGGACAGAGCTGAAATCTGTCCCTTTAAGGAACTAGCGGATAAACCCTTTTCTAAACCTTCTTGTAGAAAAGACAATATCCTCGGAATCCTAACCTTACTCCATGAGTAACTCTTGGATTCGCACCAATATAAGTATTTGCGCCATATCTTATGGTAAATCTTTCTGGTAACAGGCTTCCTAGCCTGTATTAAGGTATCAATAACTGACTCAGAAAAACCACGTTTTGATAAAATCAAGCGTTCAATTTTCAAGCAGTCAGCTTCAGAGAAATTAGATTTTGATGTTTGAAGGGACCCTGGATCAGAAGGTCCTGTTTCAGAGGTAGCGACCAAGGTGGACAGGATGACATGTCCACTAGATCTGCATACCAAGTCCTGCGTGGCCATGCAGGCGTTATTAGAATCACTGATGCTCTCTCCTGTTTGATTCTGGCAATCAATCGAGGAAGCATCGGGAAGGGTGGAAACACATAAGCCATCCCGAAGGTCCAAGGTGCTGTCAAAGCATCTATCAGAACCGCTCCCGGATCCCTGGATCTGGACCCGTAACGAGGAAGCTTGGCGTTCTGTCGAGACGCCATGAGATCTATCTCTGGTTTGCCCCAACGTCGAAGTATTTGGGCAAAGACCTCCGGATGAAGTTCCCACTCCCCCGGATGAAAAGTCTGACGACTTAAGAAATCCGCCTCCCAGTTCTCCACTCCCGGGATGTGGATTGCTGACAGGTGGCAAGAGTGAGACTCTGCCCAGCGAATTATCTTTGATACTTCCATCATTGCTAGGGAGCTTCTTGTCCCTCCCTGATGGTTGATGTAAGCTACAGTCGTGATGTTGTCCGACTGAAACCTGATGAACCCCCGAGTTGTTAACTGGGGCCAAGCCAGAAGGGCATTGAGAACTGCTCTCAATTCCAGAATGTTTATTGGTAGGAGACTCTCCTCCTGATTCCATTGTCCCTGAGCCTTCAGAGAATTCCAGACAGCGCCCCAACCTAGTAGGCTGGCGTCTGTTGTTACAATTGTCCAGTCCGGCCTGCTGAATGGCATCCCCCTGGACAGATGTGGCCGAGAAAGCCACCATAGAAGAGAATTTCTGGTCTCTTGATCCAGATTCAGAGTAGGGGACAAGTCTGAGTAATCCCCATTCCACTGACTTAGCATGCACAATTGCAGCGGTCTGAGATGTAGACGTGCAAAGGGTACTATGTCCATTGCTGCTACCATTAAGCCGATCACCTCCATGCATTGAGCTACTGACGGGTGTTGAATGGAATGAAGGACACGGCATGCATTTTGAAGCTTTGTTAACCTGTCTTCTGTCAGGTAAATCTTCATTTCTACAGAATCTATAAGAGTCCCCAAGAAGGGAACTCTTGTGAGTGGAAAGAGAGAACTCTTCTTTTCGTTCACCTTCCATCCATGCGACCTTAGAAATGCCAGTACTAACTCTGTATGAGACTTGGCAGTTTGAAAGCTTGAAGCTTGTATCAGAATGTCGTCTAGGTACGGAGCTACCGCAATTCCTCGCGGTCTTAGTACCGCCAGAAGAGCACACAGAACCTTTGTGAAGATTCTCGGAGCCGTAGCCAATCCGAATGGAAGAGCTACAAACTGGTAATGCCTGTCTAGAAAGGCAAACCTTAGATACCGGTAATGATCTTTGTGAATCGGTATGTGAAGGTAAGCATCCTTTAAATCCACTGTGGTCATGTACTGACCCTTTTGGATCATGGGTAAAATTGTCCGAATAGTTTCCATTTTGAACGATGGAACTCTTAGGAATTTGTTTAGGATCTTTAAATCCAAGATTGGCCTGAAAGTTCCCTCTTTTTTGGGAACCACAAACAGATTTGAGTAAAACCCTTGTCCTTGTTCCGACCGCGGAACCGGATGGATCACTCCCATTAATAAAAGATCTTGTACGCAGCGTAGAAACGCCTCTTTCTTTATTTGGTTTGTTGACAACCTTGACAGATGAAATCTCCCTCTTGGGGGAGAGAATTTGAAGTCTAGAAGGTATCCCTGAGATATGATCTCTAACGCCCAGGGATCCTGGACATCTCTTGCCCAAGCCTGGGCGAAGAGAGAAAGTCTGCCCCCCACTAGATCCGTTCCCGGATCGGGGGCCCTCGATTCATGCTGTCTTAGGGGCAGCAGCAGGTTTCCTGGCCTGCTTGCCCTTGTTCCAGGACTGGTTAGGTCTCCAGCCTTGTCTGTAGCGAGCAACAGCTCCTTCCTGTTTTGGTGCAGAGGAAGTTGATGCTGCTCCTGCTTTGAAATTACGAAAGGAACGAAAATTAGACTGTCTAGCCTTAGGTTTGGCTCTGTCTTGAGGCAGGGCATGGCCTTTACCTCCTGTAATGTCAGCGATAATTTCTTTCAACCCGGGCCCGAATAAGGTCTGCCCTTTGAAAGGTATATTAAGCAATTTAGATTTAGAAGTAACGTCAGCTGACCAGGATTTTAGCCACAGTGCTCTGCGTGCCTGAATGGCGAATCCGGAATTCTTAGCCGTAAGTTTAGTTAAATGTACTACGGCATCTGAAATAAATGAGTTAGCTAACTTAAGGGCTTTAAGCTTGTGTGTAATCTCATCTAATGGAGCTGATTCAAGTGTCTCTTCCAGAGACTCAAACCAAAATGCTGCTGCAGCCGTGACAGGCGCAATGCATGCAAGAGGTTGCAATATAAAACCTTGTTGAACAAACATTTTCTTAAGGTAACCCTCTAACTTTTTATCCATTGGATCTGAAAAGGCACAGCTATCCTCCACCGGGATAGTGGTACGCTTAGCTAAAGTAGAAACTGCTCCCTCCACCTTAGGGACCGTTTGCCATAAGTCCCGTGTGGTGGCGTCTATTGGAAACATCTTTCTAAATATCGGAGGGGGTGAGAACGGCACACCGGGTCTATCCCACTCCTTAGTAACAATTTCAGTAAGTCTCTTAGGTATAGGAAAAACGTCAGTACTCGCCGGTACCGCAAAATATTTATCCAACCTACACATTTTCTCTGGTATTGCAACTGTGTTACAATCATTCAGAGCCGCTAACACCTCCCCTAGTAATACACAGAGGTTTTCCAGCTTAAATTTAAAATTTGAAATATCTGAATCCAGTTTGTTTGGATCAGAACCGTCACCCGCAGAATGAAGCTCTCCGTCCTCATGTTCTGCAAATTGTGACGCAGTGTCTGACATGGCCCTAATATTATCAGCGCACTCTGTTCTCACCCCAGAGTGATCACGCTTACCTCTTAGTTCTGGTAATTTAGCCAAAACTTCAGTCATAACAGTAGCCATATCCTGTAATGTGATTTGTAATGGCCGCCCAGCTGTACTCGGCGCTACAATATCACGCACCTCCCTCTGAGCGGGAGATGTAGGTACTGACACGTGAGGCGAGTTAGTTGGCATAACTCTCCCCTCGTTGTTTGGTGAAATTTGTTCAATTTGTACAGATTGATTTTTATTTAAAGTAGCATCAATACAGTTAGTACATAAATTTCTATTGGGCTCCACTTTGGCATTGCAACAAATGACACAGGTATCATCTTCTGAATCAGACATGTTTAACACACTAGCAAATAAACTTGCAACTTGGAAATACAATTCAAATAGAATAATATTAAAACGTACTGTGCCTTTAAGAAGCACAGAAGATCTATGACAGTTAAAAATTAATAAATTGAAACAGTTATAGCCTCAATCCTTGTAAACAACACAACTTTAGCAAAGGTTTAATCCCATTAGCAAAGATAACAATTTCTGAAAGCAGGAAACAAATTACAGAATAAAAGTTTTTATTTCAGTCAAACTATAATTCTCACAGCTCTGCCGAGAGAAATTACCTCCCTCAAAATAAGTTTTGAAGACCCCTGAGCTCTGTAGAGATGAACCAGATCATGCAGGGAATACAATGAGTTGCTGACTGAAATATTTGATGCATAGTAAAAGCGCCCCTCCCCCACACACACAGCAGTGAGGGAGAACAGAAACTGACAGAAAAAACAGATTTAAGCAACTGCCAAGTGGAAAAATGGTGCCCAAACATTTATTCACTCAGTACCTCAGCAAATGAAAACGATTTTACATTCCAGCAAAAACGTTAAACATAATCTCTAGTTATTAAACAGCTTTATGTCTTTCTTACAGTGTAATTCTAGTGAAGTACCATTCTCCCAGAATACTGAAGTGTAAAGTATACATACATGACATTATATCGGTATGGCAGGATTTTCTCATCAATTCCATTGTCAGAAAATAAAAACTGCTACATACCTCTATGCAGATTCATCTGCCCGCTGTCCCCTGATCTGAAGTTTACCTCACTCCTCAGATGGCCGAGAACAGCAATATGATCTTAACTACTCCGGCTAAAATCATAGCAAAACTCTGGTAGATTCTTCCTCAAACTCTGCCAGAGAGGTAATAACACACTCCGGTGCTATTTTAAAATAACAAACTTTTGATTGAAGATATAAAACTAAGTATAATCACCATAGTCCTCTCACACGACCTATCTAGTTGCTGGGTGCAAGAGAATGACTGGTAATGGCAGTTAGGGGAGGAGCTATATAGCAGCTCTGCTGGGTGAATCCTCTTGCACTTCCTGTTGGGGAGGAGTTAATATCCCATAAGTAATGGATGATCCGTGGACTGGATACACTTAACAAGAGAAATTGCACACTCTTAATCTCGAAAAAAAAATGTTGGGTTTTATGTCCCTTTAAGCTGGGGAGCAGCAACAGGCTTTTTTTTTTTATATATAGTTACAGTACACTATAATGGGTGCCTTTTAGACAAAAGTAAACTGCTTTATTGTTACAGGTGTTTTTATATATAGTTACAGTACACTATGATGGGTGCCTTTTAGACAAAAGTAAACTGCTTTATTGTTACAGGTTTTTTTTACCTTTAAACAAAGAAAATCCAACAATAGCGCACTCTATAATGTGTTATGCTCACCTATTTATTATTGTATATGCAGCACAAAACACCTAGTATTTTTATTTTGAAGAAGGGAAAAAAAAAAGGTCCTCTTATTTGTAAACTGGTACACAATGTCACTGCCACTTTGATATGCTTTCCATATGTCAAAAAAAGTGTGTGCATACTTGGAAAAAGGCATGTCTCTCTACACCTAAGGGTTTCGCTTGCAATATTTGGGGGGGGGGGTTTGAGTTCACATGGCATATACTGCAATTTCTATAACTGACACGTGTGGATATTGCAGCTATAACTCCCTCTGGCTAGTTTTCAACAATTACTTTATGACCTACAGCACTGTTCTAAATACGGAATGCAAAACACTAACTGTAGATTTACTGTAGCATAAGTTTCTTCTTTCACCACAAGCGTGTTCATAGACAGTCATCATGACTAAGTGAAATGGCATATTTAAGCTTGATTTTATATTCCTTTTTTATTTTTAAACATCTCATACCATTCCATTTCTAGGCCGGGCATCACAAAATATAAAATATATATATTATTTTTAAACACAGTATATACACAGGAGACCTGGCAATTATTGCTGCAAGTGTATTAATTGTGCCTGAACAGTTTGAGTCCCATCCAAGTCCACAAGTGAAAAAACACATATACAGGCACAGTAAGGGGAAGCAATAAGCTATAAAAGCAAACGCTTGCTGCACTGGTACATCCTTCAGGGAAATTATCTTCCACAGCGGCCGAATAAAATAAGCCTGCTAATGATATAAGAGGGACCAGAACAGTCAGGGTCGGCAAGGACACAAACATGGCTCCGGTATGGAATCTTCACAGTTAGTCAACAGTCTACAAAGTGGGATTTGTGTCCACAGGCTCCTGATCTTTTTTAATCATTCTGGCATCCTGAGGTATCATATTAGGGATACCATCTACAATTGGGTAAGCGATACCCAGTTCATCATTAATTAGCTCATTAGTGGACTCTTCGTACCTAGGGGGGAAAAAAAAATGATAAGAATCTGTATTTATTTTTATTTTTTTTTTAATGGTCAGAATATTGAAAAATTGCATTGTGGTTTGTGTAATGCTCCTATATCTTTTTTCACATTAGTGTGCCTGCTGCATGCAGAGAATGTAAAATTAATGATATATACTATGCTGCATATACAAAAAAGAACTTTAAAACACCTTTAAAAATAAAGTACAATCCTAAATAGTTCATAGATACAATCTTTTAAACGCTACTGGTTAAAGTTGCAGCTAAATTCATCCAGGCACATCTTAGCTTCTGTTATACAGGAGGCAGGTGATTAGCTAAACTGAACGGTGCAAGTGCCTTCCCATTCTTAATATGAGAATTTCACCCATCAAATGAGGGGTCACGTGTGTCTCTAGGTTTAAATAGAAGGGGGAACAATGTCTGCTGAACCTCACCCCTTCAACTGAAATAGTTTTTTTTTTTTTTTTTTAAATATAAAAGCGATTGTTATTGACATTTTATGGCAATAATTTGCAACCAATGGACATACAGCCCCTCATTTGAAAGGACAGACTATCTTATTGCAAAGAGTTCTCAAATGTCACGATATACATTTAAAAAAAAAAAATATATAGTGGGTTTCTCACTAAAAAAAAAAAATACTTCCAGTATTGCTAACATGAGAGCAGCATCTAAAAGTTCCAAAACAGTTCAGCACAGAGGTGGTAAATGGCTCAGCAGCTGAGGGATTAAAGGGAAATGGTACTCAAAAAATTCTGTCATGTACATTAAAGAGCAGCAGTTACACATGCTAAAATATTTTACATACAAAAACCTCTGTAATGAAATTTCCACCATTTTATTTTAGATAGCACAGAGAAATGTTTGACTATCATTTCCAAATGTCTGAAACAAAATGCCTGATGTTTTTATATAATAGGATTATTAATGTGATTTGTTCATGCTGAAATGAGAGCTTAAAAAGTCCAGCAGCCACTTTGTCATCACAGTGCAAGAATAAATAAAATGTACTATAGGTAAATGTCAGCTTTATTTCTGCTATGCAGTGAGCAATAGCTCCTAATATTTTATGACTCTTAAATAGGGTTTGACAAAAATAAATATATATTGAATTTGACACTATGAAAGATAAAAAATTAAAAAAAAAAAGACAGTGGTGGTTTTTCTATTTAAAGCACTGTATTTGGACACTCAGTTGGTTAAATCAATATTGAAAAAGGACCATAATACGGTGTGAAACACATCTATAGCTATTTGTGTGCTCTTCATCCGTCACCTGAAGACGATGTATCCAGCTATCGGCCATGAAACAGGGGGGGGGGAGTGAATCACACTAAGGTTGTAAGTTTGTTTAGTGGAGTTGTCCTTTTTAGGACATTATTATTGTATTATGGTTTGAAATTAAAGGAACACAAAAACACAATTTTTTTTATTTCATGATTCATATAGAGCATGCAATTTTAAGCAACTTTCTAATTTACTCATATCAATTTTTCGTTGTTCTCCTGCTATCTTTATTTGAAAAAAAACAGAAATGTAAGCATAATAGCCGGCCCATTTTTGGTTCAGCACCTGGGTAGCGTTTGCCAATTGGTGGCTACATGCCTACATCCCTGTTCACTGACTTCTAGACATTGGGTTTTATCTATTTTTTTTTTGTTTTTCAACCTTGTGCTGGTTATTAAATTTTATTGGTTTTCCTTCATTACTGGTAGGGTGACCAAAAAAAATCTCAGTATTATTTTGCAGGATAAATGTTAGTTAGATTTATATTGTGACTAGTGCTGGTTAAATTTTTTTTTATAAAAAAATAAAAAAATAAAAATACATACATACATACATACAGGGAGTGCAGAATTATTAGGCAAATGAGTATTTTGACCACATCATCCTCTTTATGCATGTTGTCTTACTCCAAGCTGTATAGGCTCGAAAGCCTACTACCAATTAAGCATATTAGGTGATGTGCATCTCTGTAATGAGAAGGGTTGTGGTCTAATGACATCAACACCCTATATCAGGTGTGCATAATTATTAGGCAACTTCCTTTCCTTTGGCAAAATGGGTCAAAAGAAGGACTTGCAAAGCTTCTGAAGCGTGATCATCGAACAATCAAGCGTTTCATTCAAAATAGTCAACAGGGTCGCAAGAAGCGTGTGGAAAAACCAAGGCACAAAATAACTGCCCATGAACTGAGAAAAGTCAAGCGTGCAGCTGCCAAGATGCCACCAGTTTGGCCATATTTCAGAGCTGCAACATCACTGGAGTGCCCAAAAGCACAAGGTGTGCAATACTCAGAGACATGGCCAAGGTAAGAAAGGATGAAAGACGACCACCACTGAACAAGACACACAAGCTGAAACGTCAAGACTGGGCCAAGAAATATCTCAAGACTGATTTTTCTAAGGTTTTATGGACTGATGAAATGAGAGTGAGTCTTGATGGGCCAGATGGATGGGCCCGTGGCTGGATTGGTAAAGGGCAGAGAGCTCCAGTCCGACTCAGACGCCAGCAAGGTGGAGGTGGAGTACTGGTTTGGGCTGGTATCATCAAAGATGAGCTTGTGGGGCCTTTTCGGGTTGAGGATGGAGTCAAGCTCAACTCCCAGTCCTACTGCCAGTTTCTGGAAGACACCTTCTTCAAGCAGTGGTACAGGAAGAAGTCTGCATCCTTCAAGAAAAACATGATTTTCATGCAGGACAATGCTCCATCACATGCGTCCAAGTACTCCACAGCGTGGCTGGCAAGAAAGGGTATAAAAGAAGAAAATCTAATGACATGGCCTCCTTGTTCACCTGATCTGAACCCCATTGAGAACCTGTGGTCCATCATCAAATGTGAGATTTACAAGGAGGGAAAACACTACACCTCTCTGAACAGTGTCTGGGAGGCTGTGGTTGCTGCTGCACGCAATGTTGATGGTGAACAGATCAAAACACTGACAGAATCCATGGATGGCAGGCTTTTGAGTGTCCTTGCAAAGAAAGGTGGCTATATTGGTCACTGATTTGTTTTTGTTTTGTTTTTGAATGTCAGAAATGTATATTTGTGAATGTTGAGATGTTATATTGGTTTCACTGGTAAAAATAAATAATTGAAATGGGTATATATTTGTTTTTTGTTAAGTTGCCTAATAATTATGCACAGTAATAGTCACCTGCACACACAGATATCCCCCTAAAATAGCTAAAACTAAAAACAAACTAAAAATTACTTCCAAAAATATTCAGCTTTGATATTAATGAGTTTTTTGGGTTCATTGAGAACATGGTTGTTGTTCAATAATAAAATTAATCCTCAAAAATACAACTTGCCTAATAATTCTGCACTCCCTGTATATGTATGTATGTATGTATATAATATATATATATATATATATATATATATATATATATATATATATATATATATACATATACATACACATTTTCCATGATTTTCATTTATAAATAATTGGGTTTTTGATTCAGCAATAATCGAAGGACACAGTAATATTACAGTAGTGAAATGAGGTTTATTGGATTAACAGAAAATGTGCAATATGCATCCAAACAAAATTAGACAGGTGCATAAATTTGGGCACCCTTGTCATTTTATTTAGTGATGCACCGAAATGAACATTTTGGACCGAAACCGAATCCGAAAATCCGGGATGCACTTGGCCGAAAACCGAAACAGATACCGAAAATGTATTTTTCAAATTAATCTTTTTTATTTTATTTTTTTTTGCATAAATAGAGCCAATAAAAAAAGCCCACCCTTTTATTGAAAGCAACACTAAAATTGGACAAAAATATCTTAAAACAATAATATGCTATACGATAATTTTACCAAAAAAAAAAAACAACAGGCAAAAAATAATGCCATTTTTGGCCAAAATGTTTCTGCGTCCATCATTTTGGTGCATCCCTACTTAAAACAATTATAAATATCAATATACTGTATTATCTGTATTATTCTTCATGTAGTTCTATGTAACAGAATCATATTTAACAGGTTTTTTTTTTTACCAATTATCCAAATAAAGTATAGTCCTAGAAAACTCATTATATGCAGAACAGTAAGTCAAGTAATAAACTTAAACAGCAGCTCTAGGCTAGCATCTAATTTGAACATGCTATACAATAATTTTTCCGAAAATAACAGGCAAAAAAAAACGAAAACCAAAATAGCCAAAAATGCCATTTTCAGCCGAAACTTTCTGCGGCCGAAATTTCGGTGCATCCCTAATTTTAGTGATTTGAATACCTGTAACTGCCTAGCACTGATTAATTGGACACACAATTGGTTTGGTGAACTTCATAAACGGTGCATCCAATCATGATAAAAGGTATTTAAGGAGGCCAATTGCAAGTTGTTGTTCTCTTTGACTCTCCTCTGAAGAGTGGCAACATGGGGGCCTCAAAACAACTCTCAAATGATCTAAAAATAAAGATTGTTCAACATTATGGTTTAGGGGAAGGCTAAAAAAAAAGCTATTACAGAGATTTAAGCTGTCAGTGTCCACTGTGAGGAACATAGTGAGGAAATGGAAGACCACAGGCACAGTTGTTGTTAAGGGCAGAAATGGCAGGCCAAGTAAAATATCGGAGAGCCAAAGGATGGTGTGAACGGTCAAAAACAGCCCACAGACCACCTCCAAAGACCTACAACATCATCTTGCTGCAGATGGTGTCACTGTGCATCGTTCAACAATTCAGCACACTTTGCACAAGGAGAAGCTGTATGGGAGAGTGATGCGGAAGAAGCCTTTTCTGCACACACACCACAAACAGAGTAGCTTGAGGTATGCAAACGCACATTTGGACAAGCCAGCTTTATTTTGGAAGAAGGTGCTGTGGACTGAGGAAACAAAGATTGAGTTATTTGGGCATAACAAGAGGCGTTATGCATGGCGGCAAAAGGACACAGTATTCCAAGACAAACACTTGCTACCCACAGTAAAATTTATTGGATGTTTATTCATGCTGTGGGGCTGTGTGGCCAGTGCCGGTACTGGGAATCTTGTTAAAGTTGAGGGTCGCATGGATTCCACTCAATATCAGCAGATACTTGAGAATAATGTTGAAGAATCAGTCACAAAGTTGAAGTTACGCCGGAGCTGGATATTTCAACAAGACAACGACCCAAAACACTGCTCAAAATCTACTCTGGCTTTTTTGCAGCGGAACAAGTACAATGTTCTGGAATGGCAATCCAAGTCCCCAGACCTGAATATCATAGAAAATCTGTGGGGTGATTTGAAGTGGGCTGTCCATGCTCGGCAACCATCAAACCTAACTGAACTGGAGATGTTTTGCAAGGAGGAATGGTCCAAAATACCTTCATCCAGACTCTCATTACAGGCTATAGGAAGCGTCTAGAGGCTGTTATTTCTGCTAAAGGAGGATCTACTAAATATTATTGCGATATTTCTGTTGGGGTGGCCAAATTTATGCCCCTGTCTAATTTTGTTTTGATGCATATTGCACATTTTCTGTTAATCCAATAAACCTCATTTCACTACAGAAATATCACTGTGTCCTTCAGTTATTTAATAGATCAAAATGAAATTACTGATCCAAACACCCAATAATTTATAAATGAAAATCATGGAAATTGTCAGGGGTGCCTAAACATTTGCATACAAATGTATGTATGTATGTATGTATGTATGTATGTATGTATATATATATATATATATATATATATATATATATATATATATATATATATAGTGTAATCTTAAAAAACAAGCGCACAAAAACACTTCTCATAGTGTAGCAAACTTTTAATCCAGTTTAGGCAAACATAAATCACAATCCCCTGAGTAATTCCTACTCACAAGATGTGACCTCAAATCGTATGAGGTAGGGTATACATGTCGAAGGCTACATATAAAAAGGTGCCCACACATGATGAACCATAGCTGTTGGTATTGGAAGACGGTTCATTCTCAAAGGGAGAAGAGCCTTGGTCTCTGACTGGAAACACCACAGCAGGCAAATATTTTGGCTCAAATATAGCAAATTTAGCTGAACACAAATGCTGAGCAATCACGAACCAGCGTGGAACACTGATCTGCATGTGCAAATGACGTAAGGTGGGCGTGGCCTTACACGTTTAACGGAACTCGTCCGCTTCGTCAGAAATTTTCACTAGTACAGTAATCCGGGGCATAAGGGAGACAGGCTAAAAGGTTAACTTCGGTTTTAAATGTCTATAAACTGATACAAACACACCTGTAACACAGGTTAGGCTCATATTTTTGGGGGGTTGACTTCTATACTATTTTATTATAAAATTTGCTTCATTCTTTTGGTATCCTGTGTTGAAGGAGCAGCAATGGACTACTGAAGGCTTGCTGAACACACTAGGTAAAACAATAACAAGGAGGTATATATCTGCAGCTAGCTCTCAGTAGTGCATTGCTGCTCCTAAGCCTGGCTAGGTATGCTTTTCAACAAAGGATATAAAAAGCAAAGCAAATTAGATCAAAGAAACAAATTTCAAAGTTGTTTAAAATTAAATATTTTATCTGAAGCATAAAAGAAAAGGTTTTTGTTCCATACTATATGGAAGATGGTTTCTTATTCAAGCTGTTTCTTATTTCTGAAATTTAGTTTATTAATTAGATTTTTTTTTCCAGACAGCCACAAATTGAGTTTAAAATAAAAATGCCGGTTTTATTTAAATAGAAATCTGATTCAAATAATATAGTTATACAGAGGTGAATTCCCTTTATACAATCATTTTATATACAAAGGGCACACTTTGCCATCAATACAAGAACAACTTACAATTTTAACTTATCAATGGGTAAATGACCACTGATTTCTTTATGAGTATAGCTAGATCCCACTACATGACAGCTGGAATAAGAAACCAACTTCCATATCGTTGGTTCCATGTCCCTTTAACTCTAGTAGTTCTAAACCGCAGCAAGCCAAGTGAAAACAGAGCGTACACCGATCTGTACCAATAAGTTGACTAGCAGCCTTATAATTAGCATCTAGATGTTTTTATTTATGTTTTTAGCAGTAATCGTTATATTTATCTAAATTATATAGAATTGATATCGTTGGCAGTTGTATCTTACCTTACAGATTTCCTCGACAGAGGGCAAACCAGGAATTGCAAGAGTGCAGGGTCAAACGTCTTGCTGTCCTTGAACTCCTTGTCTGCAGACACCGCAGCAGTGGTGTGCAGAGATCTCAGTGCAGGAGCAGGCAGTGCCCGGGTGACAGAGGCTGCAGGCACTGAGAACTGAGCTATAAAGTTACATACTCGGTTGCACACACCGATTCCCAGCATGATCCACCAGCAACAATGACAACACCAACCACTCTTTACCCACAAGCCTGTGCAGGGAGGTACTTAAACTGTTTACTTCCTGTGCAAGACTTAAACACACCCGGTGCGCTGTAGACTGTGTCAGTGTGGTTCCTAGCAACTAAATGATTGCTACGGTAAAAGTAATCTGACTTAAATAAATTAAAGCAAAAGGGATTTCTGAGTGTGTTTGTAAGAAAACCAGATATGAGTGTAATTTGCAAATCTTCCCTCAACGCGTTTCTTTTCAATTTGAATAATACAATGCGTTTGGTATTCAAGATATTCCATAACCAAAGGTTGTACGATATCCTTATAGTTAACTAGACATGGGAAAAAAGTTACTAGTCTTTTCAAACATATGAAAAGGACGTATTGGGCTGGAATATTGGAGTTTAATAGTGTAAATATTAATGAAACGTCAAAGTTTACGGTTTGAGTCTCACTAGTGTCAGGCCAGTAAGAAATTGTATCGGGCACATAAGAAATAAAGCTGTTTAAATGATTTGCCTAAAAGTACTAGTTTTTTTTTTTTTTTTTAAATAAAATGAAAAAAACAGTTCTACTTCACATATCATAAAGCACTACCAGGGCAGCCATCGTGGCCAACCACCAGCTGTGGAGTAGGCGCCTCCTGCTCGTCCCTCTACACCCACAAACAGTTCCGATTGGCTAGAGCAGAGTGTGGGCTAGCCTGCTGTCATTGGCTTTTGCACGCAGTCTGTCATGGGCAATTGCAGGAGGAGCTTGTGTGGGAGTCGATAGCTAAACTTCCCTGTTATTATATTAGCCAGGGGACAGCTAGGAGTGAGAAAAGAGGAGGTGGGAGATCACTGCTGGAAGAATACCCACAGGTAAGGAAGACGCTGTCATAGCAACAAAGCCTATTCTTAGGGAACCCTGACACCTAAGGCACCCACATGACATTGGGGCTCAGACACGGACTGACGTAGTTGTCGTGCTGGCTCCGCACCTAAGGTGGGTAGGGAGATTGGTATTAACCCTTTGAAATATGTCACCCACTTTGGCAGCCAAGGGGATTCATAATCCTGTATTGCTTACCTATTTTATTGCTGAAATTTGATCTCAATGTTTGTTAATGAGTGAGGCTTGGCACTGCAGGCCGATCTGTTTTCATAGGTGTCACTTTTATAATAGTGTATTACATTTACAAGTACTTTGATCATAAAGGTGGTTTAATTTCAGTTGTAAATTCTTTAGGGGAAATTTATAGGCATTGAAGTCTTCTGTGCATGGGGTGAGGCTTTTTGTAAATGAATATGATTGGCAGATTGCCTTGTATTAACAGGGATTTATTGTGTTGAGGACTCCGTGCTCCAAAGAAAAAATAAGAGAGTTCATTTACTCATTGATTATAAATGACTTAACTGGGAACATACCCTGTTTAAATGCCCTACATGAATTATTGCAATATGTTATAAAAAAATATATTGGTTAAAGGGACAGTCAACACCCAGGAAAACTTTATCATATACTTTAGAACCACAAAAAAAGATGTGCCTGCACCGCATCCCATCTTCAATACCACTAACGTTATAAGTCTAATCATCGAAAGCCCATACAGTTTTCAGAGGTAGATATGGCCACCAAACTCCTCCTCCTTCGTCCCCTTCTTTTTTTTTTTTTTAGAAATAGAAACTGTCTCCGTAAACGCCTAGGATTTGATTCTGATTGGTAGTAGACTTTAAGAAGAAGCCTCCTATGTAACGGTGGGGGGAGTTTGGCAGCCATATCTACTGCTGAAAACTATATGTTCATTCGAAGATTAGACACATAACGTTAGTGGTATTGAATATGGGACGCAGTGCAGGCTCTTTTTTTTTTTTTTTTTTTTTTTTTTGGATCTAAGGTATGGGATAAAGTTATCCTGGGTGTTGACTGTCCCTTTAAAGGGACACTAAACCCATTTTTCTTTCTTTCGTGATTCAGATGGAGCGTGCAACTTTCTAATTTACTCCTATTATTATTTTTTCTTCATTCTCTTGCTATCTTTATTTGAAAAAGGCATCTAAGCTAATTTTTTGTTCAGCACACTGGACATCACTTGTTTATTGGTGGGTGAATTTATCCACCAATCAGCAAGAACAACCCAGGTTGTTCACTAAAATGGGCTGGCATCTAAAGTTACATTCTTGCTTTTCAAATAAAGATACCAAGAGAATGACAACAATTTGATAATGGGAGTAAATTAGAAAGTTGCTTAAAATTGCATGCTCTATCTGAATCACGAAAGAAAAAAATTGGGTTCAATGTCCCTTTAAGTTATAAAGGAATGGTTGTTTATTCTCAGAGATGGCTCAAGTGAAGTTACATAAAGATTGATACAGGGTAATTAAAAGGGTTATGGTCACAGGCCTTCCCAGAAAGGGAACATGGAACCTCACTAACCTCTGTATTTTGTTTCCCCTGTGTCATGTCATCTATATGCTACTAAGTCTTTTTAGGGTCCAGCCATCAACTATCAGTATGGTTTGGAACAGCTCTAGAGGAAACAGTCTGGTCTCTTAAAGTCTATCATAATTAATTGGTTCTAATACATTCAGAAGGATAGGACTACCTAACAGATATTGATGAAAGGGGGGACCAAGCAGTGCTGAATATCCTACATAAGGGATGGATTAAATATAGATTGTAGAGGAAAGGGAGATTATCTTTTGTATGTGGTGGAACTGCAAGCATTTTTGTGGCATTAGAGAGTTTAAAAAAGGCAATTATTTCCCTCAACAGAAGACAGGATATGGGCCACATGAGGAAATGAACACGGTACAGTACACATCATGTGCCCCACATTTACCCACCAATCTTGCCATAAGGTACCTTCAGTACCCTACACTTATTATGAAGGTTTAATTTTTTCAAAGACACATACTAATGAAACAATGCGATGCCCTGCTCTCTTAGACCAACTCTTTTTTTGCATTAGTGTCCCTTGTTAATTGTGTTTAACACTTGCAAAGGGTATACATCTTGGTTGGCAGCTGCTGTACTTTCTAACTCCTGAGCAGGAAACTACTTGTCAACCAATTAGGGGCAGCATATGTATGTAGCTGCCAGTCACTGACCATGTCCTGATCAGGAGCTGAAATGTGTTGGCATCTAAATCCTCTACACTATGCAGCTTACTTATATATTTGCAGGTAAATGTTCATAGCACCTTTGTTTTTAACACAAATTCAATAATTTGTGCTTTTTGCACCCAGTGAGGCCAAAAATCGAGGTTTGTAACTTTCAAATGCTGCAAATTAAATCGCTTGTTTAGGACAAATTACAGTATTTTAAAAACCTAGGATACAGATTTTTCTTTTTTTGACTCTAGGGAGCATGGGGCAAAGCACAATTTTTACACAAATGCAAGAAGTGTATGTTACTTTAATAAAGCATTATAATATAACAAGTAGTAAAAGTATTGGGGTTCAGACCAGTGTTCCTTGTATAGTCAGTTTTGTGAGTGGCCAAGCAGTAAAATAGTTAATTAGGTCAATTGGCAAACACTAGTGACTACACAATGCAGGCTGCAAGATTTGGTTCCCTTATTAACTGTTCCACTGCTGGGCCGCTCACAAAACCTTAGGAGGAACACTGATCGGACCCAGAGCCAAGTATTTGTGACAGTGGTCTGAGTTGTTAAAGGGACAGTAAATGTACAAAAAATAATGTTCCATAATCCTACACTATGTCGGCTGCTTTAGCCAGTGTGGGAGCCAAGTAAATTTAGTTCAATGGCTCTATCAGATGTGTGATAGGACAGCACATCCATATCACGGTTTTAAATAAATACAGGAATCAGTAGAGACTGGCAAGGAACACAAGGTAAGTATAGCTTTGCAGGCTTGAATCTCACAAAATTCTTTTTTTTTTTGCAGATATCGCTAAGTTTATATTATAGAATTCTGCACATGGTATCATTCATTTTTTACGTTTACTGTCCATTTAATATTCTAAACATATAATGTGTCCTATGTTCCCTCCACTCTGCCCCCCCCCCCATATTTTTAAGATCACTTCTTTCTCAGCTAATCATCATCACCATGCAATTAATAGCCTTAGTTTCTTGAGGCACCACATTTGAATGTGCAGAGTGGATATTGCAAGAAAATGCTTTTTCTTTGTGACATTAAATGCATTGTCTTGTGACTGCTATTTTATGACACTCATCGTGTTATATGTCAAGGGGATACGAGTGCTGTAGTTTGAAAGAGGGTCTTATGATTGAACTGGGGACATTAACCTTCTTTAACCCTACTTTACAGTGTTTATCCAGATTAACATGGCTTTTTATTAAGGTGAATGAGCAACTCAAAGCAATTTTTTTTTTTCTAGATCTCAAATGTTTTAATAAGGATTATGCTTTACAGTCTATACTGACATTTGATGTTAATACTGAATAATTTGAAACTACACTAACCACCACTATAAATTAATTTTATTGTAAACTCGTCAGACTCCGTACCATTACATAAAGTATTAATGTCATATACAAATAAGGCAACTGGTGAGAGAACTCATCCGGAAAAGTAACCAGGATGAAAAAAGACAGGGATTTCAGCACTCTTTTGAAAATAATCAATATTTTACTAGCACAATATTATATACGTAGATTACAAAGGAGATGGCATAAGGGCCCTCGCACTACATAGAAAGGCAACATTCACAATGTGAAAAGATTCAAAGTCAATTTGCAACAGAAATATATTTCAAAAAAATTATTGGACCTTTCGAGTCCAATAGACTAAACCTGACCGGTCAGGGGATGTGCGGTACAATTTGCCCAGAAACATTGATACAGCAAAATGTAGAGTTGGCCATAGTGAGACCAGTCACACTTTCCACACCCTGCTGCACACAGCACCCCTGTGGAGAGGTTCTCGCTGGGCAGGTTAAACGGTATATGGGATCTAAGAAAGTGGTGACAGCCTTACAATAGACGGTATAGAATTATCAGGCATACCTTGCAAAATGTACAATATATAAAGTATATACAGAGGGAAAGTGTGTATCAAAGATCAACTACACCCTGCTGCATCCGACACCTCACCCGGGAGGTATGCACAGTCGGGCAGGAAATAGAAGTGGGATCTAAGTGATCAATGGCAACACGCCCTCAGGATATGTACATAAGTATAAGTTTGTGAGCCAAACATTTAAATCATCATATGAAAATGGCATTGGTAAACTTAATATCAAAGCATAGAAGGTTAATGCCTGGAATCAAAGTGGACACATTAGAGCAATAGCGTAGGCACATGCTATGCAGGTAAGCAAAGGAATATGTTAGTGCTAAGCATGCATCCATCCATTATTATTAGATAAGCTGTGATCCTAGAAAGTTCCTAAGGAAAGCTGTACGCCCTCTCGACAGAGCAGCGTTTGCCAAGGTGCAAAGTTAATGCACAATATCCAGAGCTGATTAGTACAGTTAGTGGCAAGGAATCTAATAACAATATGGAACCAATACGACCTGAGTGATTCAGTAAATTGTAGGCCGTGCCAGGTAGCTGTAAGTCCATGACAGATATTGCCAAATGTTGATCCGGACTTTGCTTTAAAGATGTCTGTAAAGTAACCGCGAAGGCTTGTTGAGAGTTACTTTCTCCGAGATCCTCACACGCACATCACGTGATCCGGTCGGCTGGACCTATGCCGACGCGCGTTTCACCCGTGCGTCCAAGTTGCTTAACGGGCTTCGTCAGGGCGTAATATCCAAGGTATCATTGTCTCCATATTTATACAGAGTATAGTTAGCGCCTCTACTGACGGGTGAAAATGTTGCAGGTAGATACAAAGTGTCAAAACTTAAAAACATAATGTCTATGCTTAAATTTAAGTAACATGAAAGCTTACTTTACTATATGTTACATGTTTACAAACACAAGTGTGAATTAGCTATATTAATGTTGCAACCTTAAATTTGACGTTAGTTTACTTAGTTTAATTATATAGTAAACAAGACCCTAACAATATGTATTTACAAAAAACAGGCCATGTCCAATTTATCGTTAAGGCCTGCAGGAAGCTGTGTACCCAAAATAGAGATCCACCTGCATTCCTTCTGGAGGAGTATTTTGTCATTGTCCCCTCCTCTATTATTGGTGATGCCCCTATCTATTCCAATAAAAGAGAGGGAGTCAGGATTACTAGCATGCATAAGTTCATAGTGTCTAGCAACATTGCTTTTCTGGTTTTTATATTTACATCATCCCGGTGCTCTGTTATCCGGTCTTTTATGGCCCTTCTTGTTTTTCCCACGTAATAACGCGGGCAATTACACGAAAGGAGGTAAACCACCCCTTCCGTATTGCAATTCACAAAGTGTTTTAGAGTGTATGTTTTCCCTGTATGTGTTGCAAAATGCTTAGTCTTGACCATAAACTTACATGCAACGCATTTGCCACAGGGATGGTTGCCAAAGGATCTGTGTTTTGAAAGCCAGTTTGATTGTTTTAAGATTGACACATATTGGCTTTTTACCAATTTTATCTTTTAGATTCGGTGCCCTTTTGGCTGTGATGTTTGGAAAATCCCCAACATCACGAGATACTGCTTCATCACTAAGTAAAGTGTGCCAATTTTGTGCCAAGATTTGTTTCAGTGATGTCCAATGGCAGTTGTATTCAGTGACCAATCTAATTTTTGATTCACCGACCTTATCCTTGGGCACAAGGAGCCTGTCTCTATTCAAATGGGCCGCACCATTCAGAGCTTGTTTAACTATTCTCTTCGAATATCCTCTACTTAGAAATCGTTTTTCCATTTCAGCCGCGTGTTGATAGTATTTCCCTTTCGTGGAACAATTCTGGCGTAGCCTGAGAAATTGGCCCTTGGGAATACCTCTTTTGAGGTGACTCGGATGAGTGAAAAAATATGTGAAAAAACGAATAAAAAATGAATTTTTTATTCATTTTTTCACTCCTCACATTTTTAAATTTTTACGGATTTTTTCCTACACATATCAACTTGGACACATTGGATATCTATTCGGGACATAAATCTACATAAATGTATTGGATTATATTGGACTATTTTGGACTGTTATTTTGGATTTTTGGACTTTCTTGGATTCTAAATGGATTTAGGACTTTCAGTACATTTTGTCTAGATAAGCATATCACCTATATTGTTTTTCTCACCATTTATGTTATTGCCATCAATGTGTAGCTATCACTGTATAGCTTTCAACTGTATTTACATTTATCTATTGCGATTTTAGAAGATTTGCATTTATCTATTGCGATTTTAGAAGATTTGCACAGATTTAGACTTTTTTTTTAACCATTGTGACCATTATTGTTTTTTTTATCGTTTTTTAACTGCATTTTATAACGACGATTATGTCATATGTATAAATTGGTTTTATGTTATCTGATTAAATATGTATATACTTTAACTACCATCTGATTCCACCTCAAGCTTTTTTTATCCCCACTGAGGGGTTATTTTAGTGCTCCCCCATTGCACATTTGGCTACTGTAATAACCTACTAACTGGCCTCTCTCTCTACCTCCTCTTCAATCCATCCTAAATGCCTCTGCTAAACTAATCCACCTCTCCCGACGCTCTGTATCTGCTGCACCTCTCTGCGAGTCCCTTCACTGGCTACCCATTCACAGCAGAATTAAATTCAAAATTCTCATCCTGACCTACAAAGCCCTTATAAACACAGCCCCCCCCCCCCACCTGTCCTCACTCATCAACAAATATAATCAAGCCTGCCTCCTAAGATCAAACAATGACCTGCTCCTTGCATCTTCTACCATCACCTCCTCCCATGCTAGACTACAGGACTTCTCTTGTGCGGTACCAACCATCTGGAACGCACTTTCTAGAGCTGTCAGACTTTCCTCCTTTAAAAGCTCCCTAAAGACCTTTTTGTTCAGGGAAGCCTATCTCCAAATCAGTAACAAATTAATTCCACTTGCCTAATAGCTGCCCTCATCTAACTCCACGCTAACATCATTCTCACCTTTGCAGTCCCCACCTCCTCCTGTTTCTCACCCTTTTACCCATCTAGATTGTAAGTTCCCACGGGAACAGGGCCCTCAATTCCCCCTGTATTTGTTTGTTAAACTTTTTCTGGTGTCTTTTTTATATTGTATTGTACTGTACTTTTATCTTTGTACCCATGGACAGCGCTGCAGAATCTTTATAAATAAATAATAATTAATTTATTGAATACTATGTGTCACTTACGCAATTCCATAATTTGATGCATGCGCTTTTTAACCCCTTAATGACAACTGACGTACCAGGTAAGTCATGCATTAACAAGCAGTTAATGACAATAGACGTACCTGGTTCGTCAGTTGGCTAACAGAGTGCTGGAAGTGATCACAACCACTTCCAGCAGCTCTGAGGGTATTGCAGTGATGCCTCGATATGGAGGCATCCTGCAATACCACTTTACAAGCCTCCGATGCAGAGAGAGCCACTCTGTGGCCCTCTCTGCACTGGTAGCGATGGTGCCGTTTGACCGGGTGGGAGGAGGCAGCGTGTGTGCGCGAGCACGAGGGTGTGCACGTGCACGCGCGTACATTAGCCACACTGACACCAATGAAGTTAGGAAGGGGGAAAAAAAGTAAAAATTTTTTTTTTCCATATAAAAGGATCTGGGAGGGGGAGGGGGTGGGGGTATTGTGGGGGGGGCTGATACACTACAGAAATAATTAAAAATAAAAATAAAAGTTAAAAATAAAATTAAAATACTTTGGTTTGTGGGGCCAAACTGGGTACTGGCAGACAGCTGCCAGTACCCAAGATGGCGGTAATTAGGTAGGGGAGAGGGTTAGAGAGCTGGAGGGGGGGATCAGGGAGGTTGGTGCTAAGGAAGGGGTTCATCACAACTAAAATATTTTATTATTATTATTTAAAAAAAAAAAAAAAAACTCTTTTATTTAGTACTGGCAGACTTTCTGCCAGTACTTAAGATGGCGGGAACAATTGTGGGGTGGGGGAGGGAAGAGAGCTGTTTGGGAGGGATCAGGGGGTGGGATGTGTCAGGTGGGAGGCTGATCTCTAAAATTAACCCTGCAAGCTACCTAATTTAACCGCTTCACTGCTGGGCATAATTCACATGTGGTGCGCAGCAGCATTTAGCGGCCTTCTAATTACCAAAAAGCAACGCCAAAGCCATATAAGTCTGCTATTTCTGAACAAAGGGGATCCCAGATAAGCTTTTACAACAATTTCTGCCATAATAACACAAACTGTTTGTAAATAATTTCAGTGAGAAACCTAAAATTGTGAAAAATGTTTTTTTTTTTTTTTTTTTATTTGCTCGCATTTGGCGGTGACATGGTGGCATAAAATATACCAAAATGGGCCTAGATCAATACTTGGGGTTGTCTACTACACTACAAGCTCCCTAATTAACCCCTTCACTCCTGGACATAAAACACGTGTGGTGCGCAGCGGCATTTAGCGGCCTTCTAATTACCAAAACGCAACCACAAAGCCATATAAGTTCGTCAGTTGGCTAACAGAGTGCTGGAAGTGATCACAACCACTTCCAGCAGCTCTGAGGGTATTGCAGTGATGCCTCGATATGGAGGCATCCTGCAATACCACTTTACAAGCCTCCAAAACGCAACCACAAAGCCATATAAGTCTGTTATTTCTGAAAAAGGGGATCCCAGAGAAGAATTTACAACCATTTGTGCCATAATTGCAGAAGCTGTTTATAAATAATTTCCGTGGGAAACCTAAAGTTTGTGACAAAATTTGTGAAAAAGTGAACTTTTTTTTTTTTTTTTTTTATCGCATTTGGCGGTGAAATGGTGGCATGAAATATACCAAAATTGGCCTAGATCAATACTTTGGGATGTCTTCTAAAACAAAATATATATACATGTCAAGGGATATTCAGGTATTCCTGACAGATATCAGGGTTCCAAAGTAACTAGCGCTAATTTTGAAAAAAAAGTGGTTTGGAAATAGTAAAGTGCTACTTGTATTTATTGCCCCATAAATTGCAAAAAAAGCAAAGAACATGTAAACATTGTGTATTTCTAAACTCAGGACAAAATTTATAAACTATTTAGCATCAGTGTTTTTTGGTTATTGTAGATGTGTAACAGATTTTGGGGGTCAAAGTTAGAAAAAGTGTGTTTTTTTTTCCATTTTTTCCTCATATTTTATCATTTTTTTTTAGTAAATTATAAGATATGATGAAAATAATGGTATCTTTAGAAAGTCCATTTAATGGCGAAAAAAACGGTATATAATATGTGTGGGTACAGTAAACGAGTAAGAGGAAAATTACAGCTAAACGCAAACACTGCAGAAATGTAAAAATAGCCATTGTCATTAAGGGTAAGAAAATTGAAAAATGGTCCGGTCATTAAGGGGTTAATTAAACATACGCATGCACAGTTTCTTTGCACTATCGTGCACGGGATTGGGACCGACATAGAGAGTGGGCGGGACCGTTCGCTACGTCACAACTGCAAAAGGAGGAAGTGGTGCGGGGGAGGAATCGCGATGGAAACGGTAGATATTTTAAAAGATATTTATTTCAAGAAAAAAACATATAAATTAAAAAAATGGTAGAGACTACGTTACTGAAATATTGCTGAACGCATTGCCGTAGTCTATTACTCTAAAATTGACCTTCACTTTAAAATAATAAAATCAAAAGGAACCAGCAAAAATAATCTTTTATTTGAAAAGATTCAGCAACAAACCTCACAGAAATCGCAAAAAATGTATTGATGCGAATAATTAGTGAGACGGATGAGCCTGTTATTCACTACACATCTTTTGAAATCAAACTGGATACAGCCACCCTCATTTCCTGTTCCACGTTGATTTTCTCACGGTATTTGCTCTTTATCATAGCGACTGCAGAAAACCCAGCTTCACATAAATGATGTTGCAAAAAGAATTAAGATTCATTGAGCTTTACCACTTAGCAGTGGATATACATCTTTTACTGATGGCCAAAAGTCAGTAAATTCCATTCAAGCTCAATAAGATTTTCATCTTCTGCAGATGTAAATTCAGATGGAGCTTTGATTCTGAATGGGTCTTGAATCCATGCAAATTTGACAATATCATCTTGTTGAAAGTATTTTTCAAACCACTTTAATCTGTGATAGGTTATCTTCAAAAACAGATTTTATATTGCGAGAGAAATCAACTTCATTGGAGACCACAAACTGCTGCAACAAGGGTAAACAATCTTTGCCACCATCTTCATTCATTTTTCTTCTCCATTTTTTTCTGAAATTTTCTCAGCCAATTTCAAAATGTGCATGTTGCCTCCCTGCAGGGAGAGATTCAATGTATTAAACTTTTTTAAAAATA
Source organism: Bombina bombina (assembly GCF_027579735.1). Taxonomy (NCBI): domain Eukaryota; kingdom Metazoa; phylum Chordata; class Amphibia; order Anura; family Bombinatoridae; genus Bombina; species Bombina bombina. Next base: position 942,726,991 of record NC_069500.1, read on the forward strand.
TCACAAGTATGCTAGTTTCACGAACAAAATCTGTTTCCACAAAGTGTTTGGTATACTCATTTTTTTTCTTCCTCAAGAAAAATATAGATTTCTTGCCGTAATTGAAATGTACGGGACAATATATTGCCACGAGAGACGTGTATTCGTCTCCCATATCCTCACTCAATTTTTTTGAAAATCCTTGCTTTCACTGGCTGAGTTTTTATAAAGTTAACCACATTCACCACAAAAGGCAATTACTCCTTACTAATTCTTCTTGACCTGTCCGCAGCTTTTGACACAGTTGACCATCCTCTCCTCCTAAAAATACTACATTCATTTGGCATCCGAGACACAGCCCTCTCCTGGTTTGCATTATATCTTTCAAACCGCTCGTTTTCAGTTTCCTTTAACAACATATCTTGTGATCCTATGCCTCTCTCAGTTGGAGTACCGCAAGGCTCTGTCTTGGGTCCCTTGCTTTTCTCTCTTTATACATCCTGACTTGGAAAACTTATAGCCTCCTTTGGATTCCAGTACCACCTATATGCTGAGGATACCCAAATCTATCTTTCCTCTCCTGATATCTCTCCCTCTTTACTCAACCAGATTTCTGACTGCCTCTCTGCAATTTTCTCTTGGATGTCTTCACACTATGTCCAACTCAATCTGTCCAAAACTGAGCTGCTTCTTATCCCCCCCTCTTCGAGACATCCGACATCTGACATTTCTCTGATGGTTGGAAACTCTATTCTCAACACCTCACCCCAGGTCCGCTGCCTTGGGGTCACACTAGACTCAGAATTCACATTCAACCCACATATACAAACGCTTACCAAATCCTGCCGTTCACACCTACGCAACATTTCCAGAATTCGTCCTTTCCTTACTCAAAAAACTACAAAAATACTTATTAATTTCCTCATCCTGTCACGCATTGATTATTGCAATTTACTCTTAAATGGCCTTCCAAAACACCGCCTCTCCTCCCTCCAATCTATTATGAATGCTTCTGCTGGACTCATCCACTTAAGTCGACGATCTACATCAGCTGCTCTGCCAGTCTCTACACTGGCTCCCCATACACTCCCCATACACTCCAGAATACAATTTAAAGTATTAGCCCCAACCTACAAATCACTCAACAGTTTAACTCCCAACTATATTTCCTCTCTCATCGTGAAATACTCCCCATCCCGTCCTCTTCGATCAACCTCTGACCTACGTCTCTACACTCCTGTTATCTCTACATCCCACTCCCGCCTCCAAGACTTTGCACGTGCTGCTCCTGTCCTCTGGAACTCTCTACCCCGCTCCATCAGACTGTCTCCAACCTTTTATAGCTTCAGACGATCCTTGAAAACCCACCTATTCAGAGAGGCTTACCATCTCTCCTCCATCCCACATCCGAACCAAGCTAATACATGTACATGAACTGCCTGACTCACTGCTGCAAATACAGCCGATGTAACAAGCTACCCCAACCTTATGTCTCTGCACCCTAAACCTATAGACTGTGAGCTCTCCAGAGCAGGGCCCTCTTCCTCCTGTGCTAGATTTGTTTAGTCTTGTTATGTTTTGTCATTGTATACCCCTATCATTGTACCCAGCGCTACGGAATTTGGCGGCGCTATACAAATAAATGATAATAATAATTCTAAAACCAGATTCAATGGAGGACTCAAATACTTTGATGCTCTATGAATGAAGCAATAGATCCACAGTGCATCCGGAGCTTTGTTTCTGTTAAGCGCCTGCAGTACTCCATAACGGTTAGACATTGAGCGACCACCATCAGTACAGACACCAATGCACTTTGTCCATTCCAAATTTTTTTTTCAACCATAAATGTTTCCAGGATCTTGAACAAATCTTGAGCCTTTGTACTTGCAGTGATACTTTTATTACAATGTCATTACCATCTATGAACCGTACATAGAAAATCAAATGTGCATCCTTGTTGTTGTCTGTGGCCTTATCCAGCTGTAAGCCAAATATCTTTCCTTTCAGTTTCTCAATTAATGGATCATTGAGATCTTCTGCCATGTGATGAATTCTGCGACTAATAGTATTGTTAGACAAAGACACATTTTAAAGCAGTTTCACCGCAGATTCGCCAATCATAATGTTCACCAAATCTATAGCAGCCGGTAGAATTAGTCGCTCTGAGATGGTATGCAGCTTTTTACAGTTTGCAACTCTATATGCAACTTTGTATGAGGCTAGCAGAGCATTGTTTGGTATTGACAAATCCTGAGAAAAAGTACATTGTTGTTGTTTTAATTCTTTTACTTTTCTGGTCAAGAAGTCATGAGATTTGAATGATTGGTTTCTAAATGGCGTTTTAAGCTTACTTGGAATCATGCACTCTGGAGCCAAAATCTTCAAACACACTACACACTGCGGTCTATCTTAACCATTGACATTTGTTGATGTGAAGCCAAAATCCATATAATTTTCATATTTACTATTTTAATATTTTATTTATTTTTTCAGTCCTAACATGCTTATTAGATAAAAACATTAACATTTTTTTCTTTTTAGGAAGAAATAATTTGTACTTGCAATACAGTAAATATCAGTAACCGGTTTACATACCTCTTGCGTGGTATGCATCTACGCAAGTCGCATCTGTGTGAGTTTATTCCATAGTGGCGCAGCACTCATAACTGTCCGTGGCATATCATTTATAAAAATGCATACATTTCCCCAAGTGGCAGTCACTACAGTAATATAGTCGATATATATTATATTAGCAATACACCTCTTTCCAGTCCTCTTACCTCCCATCATGCAGGGGCTCTCCCATACTGCGCCCGGTGGCTCTGGTTTACCTCCGCCTGCAAAACTCCCCTTAGTGTACGGTTTCCCTTTGAGTAAACGAATGTTGTATATGAAACAGCACTAGGGCGCCGCAGCGCACAGTTTGGGAACCACTGGTCTAAAGGTTATTCATCCTAAAATATAGATTTGTTTTTATTATATAGCAAGATGCTGTATATTCCTGGCTGTAATGTAAGGTTGTAATGTTTATTTTTTTTTGGTAAATGAATCCCATTAATCCATTCACTATGTCATGCTCTCCCAAAGGTTTCTGTCAGATTATTTTGGCCAATTTTTATACCTTAAAGGGACATTCTAGTCAAAATTAAACTTTCATGATTCAGATAGGGCATGCAATTTTAAACAACTTTCCAATTTACTTCTATTATCTAATTTGCTCAATTCTTTAGATATCCTTTGTTGAAGAAATAGCAATGCACATGTGTGAGCCAATCACACAAGGCCTCTAGTTGCAGCAACCAATCAGCAGCTACTGAGCATATCTAGATATGCTTTTCAGCAAGTGATATCAAGAGAATGAAGCAAATTAGATAATAGGAGTAAATTAGAAAGTTGTTTAAAATGACATGCTCTTTCTAAATCACGAAAGAAAAAAATTGGCTGTCATGTCCCTTTAAGTTATTAACACCTATATTATTGGTTTGGTAGTTCTCAAAATTGATTGTGATTGATTGTGTTTGCAGAAATAACATGCCCCTTCACAGAATACTATAAAATAAGCATAAAAAGTTGAGAAATAGAGCTTAAAGGGACATAATCGTGAAAGAAAACTGCTTCATTCTCTTTGGATCCTTTGTTGAAGGAGAGCAATACTTTACTAGGGCCTCGCTGAACACAATGGGTGAGACAGTGACAAGCAGCTAGCTCACAGTAGTGTGTTGCATCTGAGCCTACCTATGTATGCTTTTCAACTAAATTGGAAAACTCTTTAAAAAAAAAAATGCATGTTCTTTTCGAATCATGTAAATTTTATTTTTTACTTTACTGTCCCTTTAATGCCATTGCTCCCCTGCAAATCTATGTACACAGAAAAGTTATTATTCGAAAAATGAAACCATGGTTTAAATCTATTTTAAATTGGTCTTACTGACTAGTGATTTTAAATCAATTTGATTTGAATAAAATCCACCAATCAGCTGCATGCTCCCCTCTCTACCCTTGAGCAGTTCAGAGAGAGCTATGTGGACTATGGTTCATTCTGACAGCCATACTCATCTATATAAGTGAAGACAACGGCTAAGGGCAAATAAGCTTGAAGTAGAAGCTTTATGCAGATGTAGAGATGCGGTAACAGAAGCAGTCACATGGATTGGAACCCAGGCCAAAAAAAATATTCCCTACAATGCACTTCATAAAAACTCATCACAGCTTCATCTTCTAGCTCACAAATTAAAAGGTTTGCCTTCACTTTTGTTTTAAAGTGGACCCCCTTTGGAGGAAGGTGCTAAAATATGATTTATGATTGTCATTGATTGTGTACTGTTGCAGCTGAACAGTATACTTTTGACTCTTAAAGTGACCGTAAAATTATTATTGTTGAAAAAAATAGATAATCCCTTTATTACCCTTTATTATCAGTTTTGCACAGCCAACATGGTTTATATTAATATACTTTTAACCTCTGTGATTACCTTGTATCTAAGCCTCTTTTGACAGCCCCCAGATCACATGGCTATTTATTTATTATCTATTGACTTGCATTTTAGCCAATTAGTGCAGTGCCATCCACAACTCCAAGGGACAGAGCACAATGTTTTCTATATGGTCCACATGGATTAGCAGTCTGTTGTTGTGAAAAGCTAATAAAAAATCATGTAATAATAGGCTGTCCATAGTGGCTTAGAAACAGGCAGAAATTTAGAGGTTTAAATGTTATAAAGAATATTAATATAACAATGTTGGTTGTGAAAAGCTGGGGAATGGGTAGTAAAGGTGCTATCTATCTTTAAACAATAACAATTTTGTTGTTGACTGTCCTTTTAATGGTTTCAGAAGCAAAAGGATGTCTGTATTACTGTGACAGCTTTATTTTTTATTTCACCAAGGTCATGTAACATTGGAATCTAAACTGCAAGGAAATAAGTATGTGTTTGTAACTACTATAGCAGCCTTGGGTATTGCCATTGGCTATCAGTACATTTTTATTATCATGTGTTTTTGTACCTAAACTTTTTCTATAAAAATAAAGCAATGTCCCTTTTAGTATTTATGCATACTAAAATATCTTTATTTATGCTTGAGTGTGTTTCTTCCTATTTATTTGTTTGTTTATTTTTGAGGCGTTGTATACCCATGGAGAAAACAAAAACTTTAAAATGGAAGTGGCAGCAGATAAGAGTTAATTGTATTTAAATCTGATTCATGATCAGGGCTTGTCTCTCTCCCACCTCCACTGGGAGGTTGGTTTCTTCTAATGCAGTATTGACATTTTTTAGTATAAGTGGGTATTTAATAAGAAAAATTAGCTATTTCAAATGAAAAATAAAGGTTAAGGAATTATTAGTAAACAATTTAACACACTATAGCAGGTAAAAAGGATCATTGATAACACTTTAACCATTTTCTTTACATAGTCAAATGTCCAAGTCCTGAACGTAAACAAAACCTAGAATTTCAGCTATATGTCTGTTCAACCATAATTGATCTCTTTCATATTAACTTCACCCACACTCATTATATATTGTTTTGTAGAGGACAAATAGGGCTTTGTTTTAACATTTATTTATTTCTAAACTATAATTTTATATGAAAAAACTAAGTAAGTGTGAGAAATTAAAGAAATGTTATGTTTTCTAAGCAATGTTATTGTGAATATCATCATTCTGATAGACATTGCTGCAATACAACACCCATATTTGCAAAAATAAACAACCCAAGGTATTCCAAAAGGGGTATGTCCAGTATCTTTTTGTCAACACTTATAATGTCCCATGAGAACAACGATACCCCCCATACACATGTTTTATCTGGGTTGCAGGGCTAAATATGGGGCCTGCCCATTTACATGGAAATGTGGACATTGATTTTCTGGAACTATGTTGCCTTTGTGACAGTATGGCAGCCCAGGTATGAAAATTACCCCTATCATGACATACTATTTGCAAAAGTAGATAATTCAGGATATTCTAAAAGGAGTATTTTAGTTTTGTGTAGTTAACTTATTATGGCCTTAGAGTGGCTAGGGTTCACATAAAAAGGGGCAGGACAAGGTCAGGGGATTGATGAAGTTAGGAATACAGAATAATAAAATAAAATAAATCTGGAACACATTCAGACTCTGTATGTATACTCTAAAGCAATCAGTGATACAGAGGCCAGGTATAGAGGAGTAGTCCTTTTTATATATATTTTTTTAATAGCAGACTCTGCACTTTTTCTGGGGTGACTTTTTGCAGGCTGTGGGGGGATCATAGAGGGAAAATGCCTGCCGCAGCGTTGCGGGACATTTTTCTGAATGAAATGTGGGAGGATTAGGGCTCTGGTTAAACAAAATATCATATATTCCAAAAAAGTATATGGTTTCCCTGTGCCTGCTTTTTTGTTAAGCGCATACGCATTATACACTGCAATCTGCATGACGTAAAAGGCTTCTTTCTCCAACATTGGTGTGTCCGGTCCACGGCGTCATCCTTACTTGTGGGATATTCTCTTCCCCAACAGGAAATGGCAAAGAGTCCCAGCAAAGCTGGCCATATAGTCCCTCCTAGGCTCCGCCCACCCCAGTCATTCTCTTTGCCGTTGCACAGGCAACATCTCCACGGAGATGGTTAAGAGTTTTTTGGTGTTTAAATGTAGTTTTTATTCTTCTATCAAGTGTTTGTTATTTTAAAATAGTGCTGGTATGTACTATTTACTCTGAAACAGAAAAGGATGAAGATTTCTGTTTGTGAGAGGAAGATGATTTTAGCAGACAGTAACTAAAATCGATTGCTGTTTCCACATAGGACTGTTGAGATGAAGTAACTTCAGTTGGGGGAAACAGTTAGCAGACTTTTCTGCTTAAGGTATGACTAGCCATATTTCTAACAAGACCATGTAATGCTAGAAGGCTGTCATTTCCCCTCATGGGGACCGGTAAGCCATTTTCTTAGTCAAACAAACAGAATAAAGGGCTTATTATGGGCTAAAAAACTGGTAGACATTTTTATGGGCTAAATCGATTGCTTTATTTGGGCATTTTATTCAGATTTAGGCTGACAATTTGCATTTATAAACTTGGGGAACGTTTATTAAACGGCAGGCACTATGTTAGACACCTTTTCCAGTCAGGGGGCCTTCCTAGTTATAGACTGAGCCTCATTTTCGCGCCATTACTGCACAGTTGTTTTTTGAGAGCAGGGCATGCAGATGCATGTGTGAGGATGTAAAAATTGCTGGAAAAGCTTCTAGAAGGCGTCAATTGGTATCGTATTCCCCTCTGGGCTTGGTTGGGTCTCAGCAAAGACTATAGCTGGGACTGTATAGGGGTTAAATTTATAAACGGCTCCGGTTCTTTATTTTAAGGGTTAAAGCTCTGAAATTTGGTGTGCAATACTATTAATGCTTTAAGACACTGTGGTGAAATTTTGGTAATTTTTGAACAATTCCTTCATACTTTTTCACATATTCAGTAATAAAGTGTTTTCTGTTTAAAATTTAAAGAGACAGTAACGGTTTTTGTTTTAAAACGTTTTTTGTGCTTTGTTGACAAGTTTAAGCCTGTTTAACATGTCTGTACCTTCAGATAAGCTATGTTCTATATGTATGAAAGCCAATGTGTCTCCCCATTTAAATTTATGTGATAATTGTGCCATAGCGTCCAAACAAAGTAAGGACAGTACTGCCACAGATAATGAAATTGCCCAAGATGATTCCTCAGATGAGGGGAGTAAACATGATACTACATCATCTCCTACTGTGTCTACACCAGTTTTGCCCACGCAGGAGGCCCCTAGTACATCTAGTGCGCCAATGCTTATTACCATGCAACAATTAACGGCTGTAATGGATAACTCCATAGCAAATATTTTATCCAAAATGCCTACTTATCAGAGAAAGCGCGATTGCTCTGTTTTAAACACTGAAGAGCAAGAGGGCGCTGATGATAATTGTTCTGTCATACCCTCACACCAATCTGAAGGGGCCATGAGGGAGGTTTTGTCAGATGGAGAAATCTCAGATTCAGGAAAAATTTCTCATCAAGCTGAACCGGATGTTGTGACATTTAAATTTAAATTAGAACATCTCTGCGCACTGCTTAAGGAGGTGTTATCTACTCTGGATGATTGTGACAACTTGGTCATTCCAGAGAAATTATGCAAGATGGACAAGTTCCTAGAGGTTCCGGTGCACCCCGACGCTTTTCCTATACCCAAGCGGGTGGCAGACATAGTAAATAAGGAGTGGGAAAAGCCCGGCATACCTTTTGTTCCCCCCCCCCCCCCCTATATTTAAGAAATTATTTCCTATGGTCGACCCCAGAAAGGACTTATGGCAGACAGTCCCTAAGGTCGAGGGGGCAGTTTCTACTCTAAACAAACGCACTACTATTCCTATCGAAGATAGTTGTGCTTTCAAAGATCCTATGGATAAAAAATTAGAAGGTTTGCTTAAAAAGATTTTTGTACAGCAAGGTTACCTTCTACAACCCATTTCGTGCATTGTTCCTGTCACTACAGCAGCGTGGTTCTGGTTCGAGGAACTAGAAAAGTCGCTCAGTAGAGAGACTCCATATGAGGAGATTATGGACAGAGTTCACGCACTTAAATTGGCTAATTCTTTTATTTTAGATGCCGCTTTGCAATTAGCTAGATTAGCGGCGAAAAATTCAGGGTTTGCTATCGTGGCGCGCAGAGCGCTTTGGCTAAAGTCTTGGTCAGCGGATGTGTCATCCAAGACAAAATTGCTTAACATCCCTTTCAAAGGTAAAACTCTATTTGGACCAGAATTGAAAGAGATTATTTCAGATATCACTGGGGGAAAGGGCCACGCCCTTCCACAAGATAGGTCTTTTAAGGCTAAAAATAAGTCTAATTTTCGTCCCTTTCGCAATTTCAGGAACGGACCGGCCTCTAATTCTGCATCCTCTAAGCAAGAGGGTAATGCCTCACAACCCAAACCAGCCTGGAAACCGATGCAAGGCTGGAACAAGGGTAAGCAGGCCAAGAAGCCTGCCACTGCTAACAAAACAGCATGAAGGAGTAGCCCCCGATCCGGGACCGGATCTAGTGGGGGGCAGACTCTCTCTCTCTTTGCTCAGGCTTGGGCAAGAGATGTTCAGGATCCCTGGGCGCTAGAAATAGTTTCTCAAGGTTATCTCCTGGAATTCAAGGAACTACTCCCAAGGGGAAGGTTCCACATGTCTCACTTATCCTCAAACCAAATAAAGAGACAGGCATTCTTACATTGTGTAGAAGACCTGTTAAAAATGGGAGTGATACACCCAGTTCCAATAAAGGAACAAGGAATGGGATTTTATTCCAATCTGTTCGTAGTTCCCAAAAAAGAGGGAACTTTCAGACCAATTTTGGATTTGAAGATCCTAAACAAATTTCTCAGGGTACCATCGTTCAAGATGGAAACCATTCGAACGATTCTACCCACTATCCAGGAAAGTCAGTTTATGACTACCGTGGATCTAAAGGATGCGTACCTACATATTCCTATCCACAAAGAACATCATCAGTTCCTAAGGTTCGCTTTTCTGGACAAGCATTACCAGTTTGTGGCCCTCCCATTCGGGTTAGCCACTGCTCCAAGGATTTTCACAAAGGTGCTAGGGTCCCTTCTAGCGGTTCTAAGACCGAGGGGCATTGCAGTAGTACCTTACTTGGACGACATTCTAATACAAGCGTCGTCCCTGTCAAAAGCAAAGGCTCATACGGACATCGTTCTAGCCTTTCTCAGATCACACGGATGGAAGGTGAACATAGAAAAAAGTTCTCTGTCTCCGTCGACAAGAGTTCCCTTCTTGGGAACAATAATAGATTCCTTAAAAATTAGGATTTTTCTGACAGAGGTCAGAAAATCAAAACTTCTAAGCTCTTGTCAAGTGCTTCATTCTGTTCCTCGTCCTTCCATAGCGCAGTGCATGGAAGTAGTAGGGTTGATGGTTGCAACAATGGACATAGTTCCTTTTGCACGAATTCATCTAAGACCATTACAACTGTGCATGCTCAAACAGTGGAATGGGGATTATACAGACTTGTCTCCAATGATTCAAGTAGATCAAAGGACCAGAGATTCACTCCGCCAGTCTAGTGGGCTGGGGCGCGGTCTGGGAATCCCTGAAAGCTCAGGGTCTATGGTCTCGGGAAGAGTCTCTTCTCCCGATAAACATTCTGGAACTGAGAGCGATATTCAATGCTCTCAGAGCTTGGCCTCAACTAGCAAAGGCCAGATTCATAAGGTTCCAATCAGACAACATGACGACCGTTGCATATATCAATCATCAGGGGGGAACAAGGAGTTCCCTGGCGATGAAAGAAGTGACCAAAATAATTCAATGGGCGGAGGATCACTCCTGCCACCTGTCTGCGATCCACATCCCAGGAGTGGAAAACTGGGAGGCGGATTTTCTGAGTCGTCAGACATTCCATCCGGGGGAGTGGGAACTCCATCCGGAGATCTTTGCCCAAATAATTCAATTATGGGGCATTCCAGACATGGATCTGATGGCGTCTCGTCAGAACTTCAAGGTTCCTTGCTACGGGTCCAGATCCAGGGATCCCAAGGCGACTCTAGTAGATGCACTAGTAGCACCTTGGACCTTCAACCTAGCTTATGTATTTCCACCGTTTCCTCTCATTCCCAGGCTGGTAGCCAGGATCAATCAGGAGAGGGCCTCGGTGATCTTGATAGCTCCTGCGTGGCCACGCAGGACTTGGTATGCAGACCTGGTGAATATGTCATTGGCTCCACCATGGAAGCTACCTTTGAGACAGGACCTTCTTGTTCAGGGTCCATTCGAACATCCAAATCTGGTCTCCCTCCAGCTGACGGCTTGGAGATTGAACGCTTGATTCTTTCGAAGCGTGGGTTTTCAGATTCTGTGATAGATACTCTGGTTCAGGCCAGAAAACCGGTAACTAGAAAAATTTACCATAAAATATGGAAAAAATATATCTGTTGGTGTGAATCCAAAGGATTCCCATGGAATAAGATAAAAATTCCTAAGATTCTATCCTTTCTACAAGAAGGTTTGGAGAAAGGATTATCTGCAAGTTCTCTAAAGGGACAGATCTCTGCTTTATCTGTCTTACTACACAAAAGACTGGCAGCTGTGCCAGATGTTCAAGCATTTGTTCAGGCTCTGGTTAGGATCAAGCCTGTTTACAGACCTTTGACTCCTCCCTGGAGTCTAAATCTAGTTCTTTCAGTTCTTCAAGGGGTTCCGTTTGAACCTTTACATTCCATAGATATTAAGTTACTATCTTGGAAAGTTTTGTTTTTGGTTGCAATTTCTTCTGCTAGAAGAGTTTCAGAGTTATCTGCTCTGCAGTGTTCTCCTCCTTATCTGGTGTTCCATGCAGATAAGGTGGTTTTGCGTACTAAGCCTGGTTTTCTTCCTAAGGTTGTTTCTAACAAAAATATTAACCAGGAGATAGTTGTACCTTCTTTGTGTCCGAATCCAGTTTCAAAGAAGGAACGTTTGTTACACAATTTGGACGTAGTCCGTGCTCTAAAATTCTATTTAGAGGCTATAAAAGATTTCAGACAAACATCTTCCTTGTTTGTTGTTTATTCTGGTAAAAGGAGAGGTCAAAAAGGCTTAAAAGCATCATCCGATTGGCTTATGAGACTGCCGGACGGCAGCCTCCTGAAAGAATCACAGCTCACTCCACTAGAGCTGTGGCTTCCACATGGGCCTTCAAGAACGAGGCTTCTGTTGACCAGATATGTAAGGCAGCGACTTGGTCTTCACTGCACACTTTTGCCAAATTTTACAAATTTGATACTTTTGCTTCTTCGGAGGCTATTTTTGGGAGAAAGGTTTTGCAAGCTGTGGTGCCTTCCGTTTAGGTAACCTGATTTGCTCCCTCCCTTCATCCGTGTCCTAAAGCTTTGGTATTGGTTCCCACAAGTAAGGATGACGCCGTGGACCGGACACACCAATGTTGGAGAAAACAGAATTTATGCTTACCTGATAAATTACTTTCTCCAAAGGTGTGTCCGGTCCACGGCCCGCCCTGGTTTTTTAATCAGGTCTGATGAATTTTTTTCTCTAACTACAGTCACCACGGTACCATATGGTTTCTCATATATATATATTTCCTCCTGTCCGTCGGTCGAATGACTGGGGTGGGCGGAGCCTAGGAGGGACTATATGGCCAGCTTTGCTGGGACTCTTTGCCATTTCCTTTTGGGGAAGAGAATATCCCACAAGTAAGGATGACGCCGTGGACCGGACACACCGTTGGAGAAAGTAATTTATCAGGTAAGCATAAATTCTGTTTTTTTGTACCAGGTTTTGGTCTTTCGTTTCACTTTGGCTTTAGGATCTGTGCATCTTTTCCCTACAGACACTGGCACTGTAGTTTAATTGTGCATTGTGAAGATCATGTACACTTTTCTTGTCAGTGTACTGAAAGGCCAGTAGCTCATTGTGGCGTAAAGCTGATGTTGTGCCCCTATGTTTCTTTCCATTTGCCAGCTTCTGGGGTAAACCTGTATGATTTGCGCACTGTGCCACAGGCCAGGGTAGCAAAATAATAATAATAAAAAAAAATTAAGACCGCTCTGTGCTGGTGTAAGTTTATCTAGCCATAAATGGTAGTAGCGTCCCATTTGTGCCAATTGAATCTGGGCAGCCAGGTGGATCTAAGTGGCTATCTTTACTCTGATAAATGCAAAATACGCAGGTATACCCTGTACTGCATTCGCACAGTTTATAAAATTTGACACCATAGCATGACCGCTTGGATGGGATATATTGCTTAAAAACTGTCTCCCCTTCATAAGGAACTCATCAATACAAATGTCCCAGCCAGGGTTGTACATTTCTGAAATTTATTGGGACAGGTTGGTTATTAGGGGCCCTATTTTGTATAACCTGTCTGATAAATATGATACAGAGAGAGTGGAAGAAAAATAATATAAATAGTAATAAATATGTCAAAATCTAAAAGTAATACTTCAAGCACAGTCTAAATAAGGAAACATTTGCACACGTGCAAAACTTTGTAACAATGCATTCAAAATGACACCCCCATGGTCTACTTCTATGACCCGCTGTGCTTTTCTCTCTTGGTATTCTTTGTTGAGGAGTAAACCATGGTAGGCTTATATGCCCTCAGGTATATTGTATGCGTCGTTAGCACGCTATGGTAGCAATGTTTACAACAATTTTTGTAGCAATGTTACACAGAGTTCACTTAAGTATATGAAACTCTTTTCAGAGGTTAAACACATGGTTATATGCAAGCAAGAGTGCAATAATAAAATGCTCTAACATTAAAACATTTTATTTTTACACGTTTATGTCCCTTTTAAGCCGCAGGTCCCAGGGAAATGAGGCACAGCTGCACAGGAAGTGCAGGCAGGGTGGAGGTGCCAGGTCTGGCTGTAAACTCTCACCTGCATTCTTTCAAGAGCCCAGGCATTTTCATGCTTTTAGGGCATTTTTTGTAGTTACCACTGGTACCCTAGTTAATGGGATATGAAACCCACATTTTATTTTCTTTCATGATTCAGATAGAGCATGCTATTTTAAGCAACTTTCTAATTTACTCCCATTATCAAATTTTCTTCGCTCTCTTAGAATCTTTATTTGAAAAAAGCAGGAATGTATGCTGAACCAAAAACGGGCTGGCTCCTAAGCTTACATTCCTGCTTTTCAAATTTAAGATACCAAGAGAACGAAGAAAAATCGTTAATTTAGAAAGTTGCTTAAAATTGCATGCATCTGAATCGCGAAAGAAAACAAATTGGGTTTCATAATCCTTTTAATAGAGACTTCTTCTCATGACATCTCAACAGCCATTCCTTGTACTGTGTGTGTTTACTACTGCAAGCATGTCGGGTTCCTCTAATCAGTACATCTTTATCAGGTGTTCTAGTGATGTAACAAACTGTACAAAGCTATGTTGCAAGATAAACTAAAGTCTTGTTACTTTGTGGATGTTTATTTCTAACATTGCATGATGTTTTTACAAGCAAATACGCAATCATCAGATAAATATGTAGTTAATAATTATAGCACCATAAAGGGACATTGTACACTAAATTTTTCTTTGCATAAATGTTTTGTAGATAGCCCATCTGGGAGCGTTCTTGTAAAAATGTATAGTTTTGCTTATTTTTTAATAACATTGTTCTGATTTTGAGACTCCTAACCAAGCCCCAAAGTTTTATATGTATACTCATGTCTACAGATTCCTGCTGGCTCCTGTTTGTGTAATCTGTCTTTACATATGCAGGGAGGGGGGATTGTCTGTTTCTGTTTTCCCAGCCCCTTTCTGTGGGTGTCCTAGCCTGATCTAATCAACAGCGTTAAACTGGGAGCTTCTAAGTAAGTTTTTAAACAGTTTTATGCTGGATTTTTTTATATCAGTATCTGTGCATCTTATTCTTTATAGTAGTGTCTATTACATGCAGTTATATGAAAATTGGTGTATATTGTCCCTTCAAATCTGCAGTCTTTGCTTTTTTACATTGGCATTTGTGCTTTGTATCCTCCTATTATGATTCTGTTAATCGTGCATAGAAACGGTTCCCTTCATTTCATAATGGCAGACAGAAAACCTTGTGTAATGTGCTTATTGCCAGGGTGGATTTGATTTAAATCACTAATCAGTGAGACCGATTTTAAATCTTGGTTTTTCATTTTTAGAATAACTTTTATTAGATTATTTTTCCAGTTATATCACACTACTGCTGATTTGAATATATCTTATTAAATTTGCATAGATAAATCACCTCCCTATAATTTTCATTCACTTCAGTGATCTATCACCACTTTATTAGGTTAATCATTCATATCAACTTTTCAGCTATACTTTATTGGAAGGAGAATTATAATTACCTTTGTAATAGCAATTTTAGTAGTTTTATATAACTAAATTAAAAATAACTATTAGCTTTTTAATAATAATTTAAATTGTTTTATTTAACAATAAGATTGTTTCATTTTTAATCACTCCATTTAAACAGAAATATAGCCTTGTTGTGTTTTTTGTTTTTTATTATTTAGCTGTCAAAACGATATATTTTTTATTAATTACATTTTTTACGTAGACAACCTAAGGTATTGACTAAGGCCCATTTTTGGTATATTTTATGCCACCATTTCACCGCCAAATGCAATCATATTTTTTTTTTTTAACTTTTCAACAAACTTTGGGTTTCTCACTAAAATTATTTACATACTGCTTGTGCAATCATGACACAAATGGGATTCTGGGAGACATACATGGCTTTGGCATTTGGTTTTGGTTATTAGTATGCCGCTAATTGTAGCTGCGCACCACACTGTATAGTGTAGATATTACCTTCCCACCTGACACTTCCCACCCCCTGACCCCTTCCAAACAGCTCTCTTTCCTCCCACTGCCACCACTTGCCTCAGCCATCTTAGGTTCTACAAGACAGTCTGCCAGTGTGCAGTTTATTTATTTTCTGCAGTGTAGTGATCCTCCTTAACCCTCCCACCTCCATTATCCCCCCCCCCCATAAATCGCTATCTAAACCTCCCCCTCCCACTAATGGTGGCCATCTTTAGTACTAAAGATAAATATATGTGTGTGTATGTATATATGTATATAATATATAATATATATAGAAACAGTAAAGTTAACTGCAACATCCAGAAATGTCCAAAGTTGAAAATTTAAACTTTTAAACTTTGAAACAAAGTTCTGACTCCGGAGGGTAAACGTTCATGAACCAATAGGTATAATATTGACCTGTTTCTTTGCTCTCTCTCTTTATAGAATTCTTTCTTGTACCACATGATGTTACATTATTTAAGTACTCTATATGCTGATATTTTAGTTTAGTTTAGTTTTCTAATATTCTAGGTTTGTAATATCTGTCATTTAAGAAACATATTTTTTGCAATACATAAACTGTATGCTTGTGAGATTAACTTTGTTGATGAGTATCGTATGGAATTATGAAATTTTATAATGAATTACAATGTATTAATACTGAACATTGTTTATCAAGCTCACATTGAATCTATTTTTACAAGCGCAAATAGCACATTTATGTACTACAATTAAAGGGACACTGAACCCAAATTATTTATTTTGTGATTCAGATAGAGCATGTAGTTTAAAACAATTTTCCAATTTACTTATATTATCTAATTTGCTCAATTCTTTAGATATCCTTTGTTGAAGAAATAGCAATGCACATGTGTGAGCCAATCACACAAGGCCTCTAGGTGCAGCAACCAATCAGCAGCTACTGAGCATATCTAGATATGCTTTTCAGCAAGTGATATCAAGAGAATGAAGCAAATTAGATAATAGAAGTAAATTAGAAAGTTGTTTAAAATGACATGCTCTTTCTAAATCACGAAAGAAAAAAATTGGCTCTCATGTCCCTTTAATGCCATTTATTAAGTACCAATCTGTTTAAGTTCTTAGATGGGCAATGCATATATATATGTATGTAAATCAAAGTGGGTTCCCATAGGGTTAACCTCCACACAACATGCTCTTTATTTTAAACCAATCAATGAGATCCTGTTGCTTTTTAAGAAACACAGGTGCACAGTCCTTTAGCTATGATTACGGCCTGAGGGCCGAAACATGTTAGCGGACATTCGTGTTGTTGTGTGCTTGTGCTGACCCCTGGAATGCTTTTATGTTTTGCACAATAAAGATTAAGTTTTATCTATATTGACCGTTATCTGCACAATCCTTTTCTTGGATGGATGGATATATATATATATATATATATATATATATATATATATATATATATATATATATATTCATTCTGTACTGTAGTGGTCCCCCCTCCTCCGGCGATTGTTAGCTAGGCTCCCGAAACCCACACATTATTCTGTAGTGTAGTTCCCCATCTCTCCCTTCATTATTTTTATTTTTTTCTCTCTCTATAGTGTTCATTCCACTCCCTCTGCGGCTAGGCCGCCCACCCGCCTCCCAGCCAGCACCAGCAGATCATTGTTACTTACAGTGACACACACAGTGTTACCGTTGTGTGTAATGATCCGGCATCTGCCTTCATATGGAACTGGAGCACCGATCGTGTCCCGGTTTAATATAAAGACAGATGCCTGGAGCTCAGGAACTCAGCTCTCTGCTGTAGCTTTACAGCCAAGACTGCTGGAGCTTCGTACTGCATGACGTATGCATATGTCAGTTTGCGTAAAGGGACAGTAAAGTTAAACTTTCATGATTTAGAAAGAACATGCACTTTTTTTTTTTTTTTTTTAATTTTCCAATTTACTTCTCTTGTCTAGTTTGCTTTGTGCTCTTGGTGTTCTATGTTGAAGAGCATACATAGGTAGGCTCACTTAGATGCAATGCACTTCTGTGAACTAGCTGCTTGTCACTTTCTCACCCAATGTGTTCAGCTAGGCCCCAGTAGAGCATTGCTTTCCTTCAAAAAAGGATACCAAGAGTAACCTAAATCTGAAAATTGTATACTGTCTGAAACCCATGATTGTGTCCCTTTAAGGTCTGTTTACCAACTCTCTATGTTTATTTTATTACATTTTTGCTGTGAAGAAGGGGTATGTTATTTCTACAGACACAAATTCAGTTTTGAGGACTACAAAACCAATAATATGTGATATCTTCAAGACAGATAAATTGCCCAAAATAATTTGACAGAAATCTTTAGGTGAGCATGACATTATGAATGGATTAATGGAATTAATTTACCAAAAAAATTAAGCATTACAGCCATAAATACAGTATCTTGCTATATAATGAAAAACTAATCTATATTTCAAGATATATAACATTTAGAGTGTAATGTATCTTAAATAGAAACAACAAGCAGAAACTATATTTAGATAAATTCACCCACAAAAAAAGATTTTATTAAAAAAAAAAAAAAAAATCCTATTTAAATAAAAAATAATAATCAGATTTCTCTTGCAAGGTATATCCAGTCCACGGATTCATCCTTTACTTGTGGGATATTCTCATTCCCTACAGGAAGTGGCAAAGAGAGCACACAGCAGAGCTGTCCACATAGCTCCCCCTCTAGCTCCACCCCCCAGTCATTCTCTTTGCCGGCTCTAAGCACTAGGGTCTCTCTCGGGAGGGTAAAGTGAATGTGGTGTTAGAATTGTAGTTTTATTATCTTCAATCAAAAGTTCGTTATTTTAAATGGTATCGGTTTATACTATTTACTCTCTAGCAGAAAAGTGATGAAGATTTCTGCTGAGAGGAAAATGATTTTAGCATGTTGTAACTAAAATCCACTGCTGTTCCCGCACAGGACTGAGGAGTACCAGAAAAATTCAGTTGGGGGGAACAGTTTGCAGGGTGATCTGCAATAAGGTATGTTCAGTCATTTATTTCTAGACAAGATTGAGATAATGCTAGAAGAGACTGACAATATCCCCATGAGGGGAGGGTAAGCTATGTTCACAGACTTAGTAAGGAATTGAATGCTTACATAATCGGGCTAATATACTGGTTGACACTTATTAAGGGCAATCGATTGTTTAGCTAAGGATAAATCGTTTTGCAAGACACTTTGAAAGCCCTTTGGGTTCTTTCTGGGGTTATTACCCACATGGCTGTTTTTCATGCACTTAGGAGTGATTTAGTAGGCCTCACAGCTCCGGAGTAGAGCGGGAGGGGCCTAATGCGCACTTAGAATTGCAGAGAAGTTCATGCTGCTTCACATGGAGGGTCCTGCTGCTGTTTGAGGGCCTTAAAGAAGCTATATTCCCCCAAATCTGATCCCTAAGGGCAGGTAGGGCCACAGCAAGGCTGTGGCAAGGTGCTGTAGTAATTTTAACCTGGTGTTGGCTTTAAGCTGCTCCGGTTTGGGCATTAAGGTTTCTCTACGTCTGACTGCTTGGAGATTGAACGCTTAATTCTATCAAAGCGTGGGTTCTCTGAGTCAGTTATAGATACTCTGATTCAGGCTAGAAAGCCTGTCACCAGGAAAATCTACCATAAGATATGGCGGAAATATCTTTGTTGGTGTGAATCCAAGGGTTACTCATGGAGTAAGATTAGGATTCCCAGGATATTGTCCTTTCTCCAAGAAGGATTGGAGAAAGGATTGTCAGCTAGTTCCTTTAAAAGGACAAATATCTGCTTTCTCTTGTTAAGTGTGTTCAGTCCACGGGTCATCCATTACTTATGGGATATATTCTCCTTCCCAACAGGAAGTTGCAAGAGGATAACCCAAGCAGAGCTGCTATATAGCTCCTCCCCTCACATGTCATATCCAGTCATTCTTTTGCAACCCTCAACAAAGAAGGAGGTCGCGAGAGGAGTTGGAGTTTTTTTACTTAATTATTCTTCAATCAAAAGTTTGTTATTTTTAAATAGCACCGGAGTGTGCTGTTTTTTTTTTATCTCAGGCAGTATTTGGAAGAAGAATCTGCCTGCGTTTTCTATGATCTTAGCAGACGTAACTAAGATCCACTGGCTGTTCTCGACATTCTGAGGAGTGGGGTAACTTGAGAAAATGGGAATAGCATGCGGGGTCCCCCGCAAATGAGGTATGTGCAGTACAATATTTTCTGGGAATGGAATTGACTAAGAAAACACTGCTGTTACCCATATGATGTAAGTACAGCCTTAAATGCAGTAGTAGCGACTGGTATCAGGCTGATAAATGTAGGCGCAGTTGAGTCATTTTCTAGGGACTAGAATTTGACTGAGAAAATGCTGTTAATACTGAAATAATGCATAAGCCTTAACTGCAGTAGAAGCGACTGGTAGCAGGCTTAGTGATAACTTTGCATGACATTGAAAAGTTTGTTTTAAAACGTTTACTGGCATGTTATTCGTTTTGTGAGGTACTTTGGTGATAAATCTTTTTGGGCATGGTTTTTTTCCATATGGCTAATGTATATTTCTGCATAGAAACCGTTATATCAGGTCTCCCACTGTTGTAATATGAGTGGGAGGGGCCTTTTTTTAGCGCCTTGTTGCGCAGTTAAAATTCTAGCACAGTCTTCCTGCTTCTTCCTCCTTGATCCAGGACGTCTCTAGAGAGCTCAGGGGTCTTCAAAATTCGTTTTTGAGGGAGGTAATCAGTCACAGCAGACCTGTGACAGTGTGCTTGACTGTGATAAAAGCGTTAAATCTTAAATTGATTATCCGTTTTTGGGTATTGAGGGGTTAATCATCCTTTTGCTAATGGGTGCAATCCTCTGCTAATTTAATACGTTTACTGTTAAAAATTGTTTGCTATAACTGAATTAGTTCATTGTTATTCAACTGTTTTTAAAAAAGCGCTGCAGCATTTTTTATATTGCTTGTAAACTTATTGAAAGTAATTTCCAAGCTTGCTAGCTTCATTGCTAGTCTGTTTAAACATGTCTGATACAGAGGAATCTGCTTGTTCATTATGTTTAAAATCCGATGTGGAGCCCAATAGAAATATGTGTACCAATTGTATTGATATTACTTTAAATAAAAGTCAGTCTTTACCGGTAAAGAAATTATCACCAGACAACGAGGGGGAAGTTATGCCGTCTAACTCTCCTCACGTGTCAGTACCTTCGCCTCCCGCTCAGGAGGTGCGTGAGATTGTGGCGCCAAGTACATCAAGGCCCTTACAAATCACTTTATATGATATGGCTAATGTTATGAAAGAAGTGTTATCTAATCTGCCCGAGTTAAGAGGCAAGCGCGATAGCTCTGGGTTAAGGACAGAGCGCGCCGATGACATGAGAGCCATGTCTGATACTGCGTCACAATTTGCAGAACATGAGGACGGAGAGCTTCATTCTGTGGGTGACGGTTCTGATTCGGGGAGACCGGATTCAGAAATTTCAAATTTTAAATTTAAGCTTGAGAACCTCCGCGTGTTGCTAGGGGAGGTGTTAGCGGCTCTGAATGATTGTGACACGGTGGCAATCCCAGAGAAATTATGTAGGCTGGATAAATACTATGCGGTACCGGTGTGTACTGACGTTTTTCCTATACCGAAAAGGCTTACAGAGATTATTAGCAAGGAGTGGGATAGACCTGGTGTGCCCTTTTCCCCTCCTCCGATATTTAGAAAAATGTTCCCTATAAACGCTGCCACACAAGACTTATGGCAGACGGTCCCTAAGGTGGAGGGAGCAGTTTCTACTTTAGCCAAGCGTACCACTATCCCGAAGGAGGATAGTTGTGCCTTCTCAGATCCAATGGATAAGAAATTAGAGGGTTACCTTAAGAAAATGTTTGTTCAACAAGGTTTTATATTACAGCCCCTTGCATGCATTGCGCCTGTCACTGCTGCAGTGGCATTCTGTTTTGAGTCTCTGGAAGAGGCGATTCGCACAGCACCATTGGATGAGACTTTGAGCAGGCTTAGAACGCTTAAGCTAGCTAATGCGTTTGTTTCGGATGCCGTAGTGCATTTAACCAAACTTACGGCTAAGAATTCCGGATTCGCCATCCAGGCGCGCAGAGCGCTATGGCTTAAATCCTGGTCAGCAGATGTAACTTCTAAATCTAAACTACTGAATATTCCTTTCAAAGGGCAGACCTTATTCGGGCCCGGCTTGAAGGAAATTATTGCTGACATTACTGGAGGTAAGGGCCACACCCTTCCTCAGGACAGGGCCAAATCAAAGGCCAAACAGTCTAATTTTCGTGCCTTTCGTAATTTCAAGGCAGGAGCAGCATCAACTTCCTCCGCCCCAAAACAGGATGGAACTACTGCTCGTTACAGACAGGGTTGGAAAGGCAACCATCATGAAACAAGGGCAAGCAGGCCAGAAAGCCTACTTCCGCCCCTAAGACAGCATGAAGACAGGGCCCCCTTTCTGGAAACGGATCTAGTGGGGGGCAGACTTTCTCTCTTCGCCCAGGCTTGGGCAAGAGATGTCCAGGATCCCTGGACGTTGGAGATTATATCTCAGGGATACCTTCTGGACTTCAAAACTTCTCCTCCACAAGGGAGGTTTCATCTGTCAAGGTTATCAACAAACCTAGTAAAGAAAGATGCATTTCTACAATGTGTACAAGACCTCTTAGTGATGGGAGTGATCCACCCAGTTCTGCGAACGGAACAAGGGCAAGGTTTTTACTCAAATCTGTTTGTGGTTCCCAAAAAAGAGGGAACCTTCAGGCAATCTTAGACCTAAAAATCTTAAACAAATTCCTAAGGGTTCCATCGTTCAAGATGGAAACCATTCGAACCATCCTACCCATGATCCAAGAGGGTCAGTATATGACCACAGTGGACTTAAAGGATGCCTACCTTAACATAACGATTCACAAAGATCATTATCGGTACCTAAGGTTTGCCTTTCTAGACAGGCATTACCAGTTTGTAGCTCTTCCCTTCGGGTTAGCTACGGCTCAGAGAATTTTTACAAAGGTTCTGGGCTCGCTTCTGGCGGTACTAAGACCGCGAGGCATAGCGGTGGCTCCGTACCTAGACGACATTCTGATACAAGCGTCAAGTTTTCAAAATGCAAAGTCTCATACAGAGATAGTTCTAGCATTTCTGAGGTCGCATGGGTGGAAAGTGAACATGGAAAAGAGTTCTCTGTTTCCACTTACAAGGGTTCCTTTCCTAGGGACTCTTATAGATTCTGTAGAGATGAAGATTTACCTGACGGAGTCCAGGTTATCAAAAATTCTAAATGCTTGCCGTGTCCTTCATTCCATTCCAAGCCCATCAGTAGCTCAGTGCATGGAAGTAATCGGCTTAATGGTCGCGGCAATGGACATAGTGCCATTTGCGCGCCTGCATCTCAGACCGCTGCAATTATGCATGCTAAGTCAGTGGAATGGGGATTACTCGGATCTGTCCCCTTTACTGTATCTGGACCAGGAGACCAGGGATTCTCTTCTCTGGTGGTTGTCTCGGGTTCATCTGTCCAAAGGAATGACCTTTCGCAGACCAGATTGGACGATTGTAACAACAGATGCCAGCCTACTAGGCTGGGGTGCTGTCTGGAACTCCCTAAAGGCTCAGGGATCGTGGACTCAGGAGGAGAAACTCCTTCCAATAAACATTCTGGAATTAAGAGCAATATTCAATGCTCTTCTAGCTTGGCCTCAGTTAGCAACACTGAGTTTCATCAGGTTTCAGTCGGACAACATCACGACTAGCTTACATCAATCATCAAGGAGGAACCAGGAGTTTCCTAGCGATGTTAGAAGTCTCAAAGATAATTCGCTGGGCAGAGTCTCACTCTTGCCACCTGTCAGCGATCTACATCCCAGGCGTGGAGAACTGGGAGGCGGACTTTCTAAGTCGCCAGACTTTTCATCCGGGGGAGTGGGAACTTCATCCGGAGATATTTGCTGATTCTTCGTTGGGGCAAACCGGAACTGGATCTCATGGCATCTCGCCAGAACGCCAAGCTTCCGTGCTACGGATCCAGGTCCAGGGACCGGGAGCAGTGCTGATAGATGCACTAGCAGCCCCTTGGGTTTTCAACATGGCTTATGTGTTTCCACCTTTTCCGTTACTGCCTCAACTGATTGCCAAGATCAAACAGGAGAGAGCATCGGTGATTCTGATAGCGCCTGCGTGGCCACGCAGTACCTGGTATGCAGACCTAGTGGACATGTCGTCCTGTCCACCATGGTCTCTGCCTCTGAGGCAGGACCTTCTAATTCAGGGTCCTTTCAACCATCCAAATCTAATTTCTCTGAGGCTGACTGCATGGAGATTGAACGCTTGATTCTATCGAAGCGTGGTTTCTCGGAGTCGGTTATTGATACATTAATACAGGCTCGGAAACCTGTGACCAGAAAAATTTACCATAAGATATGGCGTAAATATTTATATTGGTGTGAATCCAAGAGTTACTCATGGAGTAAGGTTAGGATTCCTAGGATATTGTCTTTTTCTACAAGAGGGTTTAGAAAAGGGTTTATCCGCTAGTTCGCTAAAGGGACAGATTTCTGCTCTGTCTATTCTTTTACACAAGCGTCTGGCAGAGAATCCAGACGTCCAGGCTTTTTGTCAGGCTTTGGCTAGGATTAAGCCTGTATTTAGAGCTGTTGCTCCTCCGTGGAGCTTAAACTTGGTTCTTAAAGTTCTTCAGGGTGTCCCGTTTGAACCCCTTCATTCCATTGATATTAAGCTGTTATCTTGGAAAGTTCTGTTTTTGATGGCTATTTCCTCGGCTCGAAGAGTCTCTGAGTTATCTGCCTTACATTGTGATTCTCCTTATCTGATCTTTCATTCAGACAAGGTAGTCCTGCATACTAAACCTGGGTGTTTACCTAAGGTTGTTTCTAACAGGAATATCAATCAAGAGATTGTTGTTCCATCATTATGTCCTAATCCTTCTTCAAAGAAGAAACGACTTTTGCATAATCTAGACGTGGTCCGTGCCCTGAAGTTCTACTTACAGGCAACTAAAGATTTTCGGCAAACTTCTTCTCTGTTTGTCGTTTACTCTGGACAGAGGAGAGGTCAACAGGCTTCGGCTGCCTCTCTCTCTTTTTGGCTTTGTAGCATAATACGTTTAGCCTATGAGACTGCTGGACAGCAGCCTCCTGAAAGAATTACAGCTCATTCCACTAGAGCTGTGGCTTCCACCTGGGCCTTTAAGAATGAAGCCTCTGTTGAACAGATTTGCAAGGCTGCAACTTGGTCTTCACTTCATACTTTTTCCAAATTTTCCAAATTTGACACTTTTGCTTCTTCGGAGGCTGTTTTTGGGAGAAAGGTTCTTCAGGCAGTGGTTCCTTCTGTTTAATGTTCCTGCCTTGTCCCTCCCATCATCCGTGTACTTTAGCTTTGGTATTGGTATCCCATAAGTAATGGATGACCCGTGGACTGAACACACTTAACAAGAGAAAACATAATTTATGCTTACCTGATAAATTTATTTCTCTTGTAGTGTGTTCAGTCCACGGCCCGCCCTGTCTTTTTTGAGGCAGGTTCTAAATTTTAAATTATAACTCCAGTCACCACTGCACCCTATAGTTTCTCCTTTCTTGTCTTGTTTCGGTCGAATGACTGGATATGACATGTGAGGGGAGGAGCTATATAGCAGCTCTGCTTGGGTGATCCTCTTGCAACTTCCTATTGGGAAGGAGAATATATCCCATAAGTAATGGATGACCCGTGGACTGAACACACTACAAGAGAAATAAATTTATCAGGTAAGCATAAATTATGTTTTGTCTATCCTGTTACACAAGCGTCTGACAGAAGTACCAGACGTTCAAGCGTTTGCTCAGGCTTTATTCAGAATCAAGCATGTCTATAAACCTGTGGCTCCGCCATGGAGTTTGAATCTAGTTCTTTCAGTTCTTCAAGGGGTTCCGTTTGAACCTTTACATTCCATAGACATTAAGTTGTTATATTGGAAAGTTTTGTTTTTGGTAGCTATCTCTTCTGCTCGAAGAGTTTCAGAATTATCTGCCTTACAGTGTGATTCACCTTACCTGGTGTTCCACGCAGATAAGGTAGTTTTGCTTACCAAGCCTGGTTTTCTTCCTAAAGTTGTTTCTAACAAGAATATTAACCAGGAAATAGTTGTTCCTTCTCTGTGTCCTAATCCATCTTCGAAGAAGGAACGTCTTTTACACAAACTTGATGTAGTTTGTGCTTTAAAGTTCTATTTACAAGCAACTAAGGATTTCAGACAAACATCTTCCTTGTTTGTTATCTATTCTGGTAAGAGGAGATGTCAGAAAGCGACTGCTACCTCTCTTTCCTTTTGGCTGAAAAGCATAATCCGTTTGGCCTATGAGACTGCTGGCCAGCAGCCTCCTGAAAGAATTACTACTCATTCTACCAGAGCAGTGGCTTCCACATGGGCTTTCAAAAATGAGGCTTCTGTTGAACAGATTTGTAAGGCAGCGACTTGGTCTTCACTGCATACTTTTTCCAAATTTTCCAAATTCAATACTTTTGCTTCTTCTGAGGCTATTTTTGGGAGAAAGGTTTTGCAAGCAGTGGTGCCTTCCGTTTAAGGTACCTGTCTTGTTCCCTCCCTTCATCCGTGTCCTAAAGCTTTGGTATTGGTATCCCACAAGTAAAGGATGAATCCGTGGACTGGATACACCTTGCAAGAGAAAACAGAATTTATGCTTACCTGATAAATTACTTTCTCTTGCGGTGTATCCAGTCCACGGCCCACCCTGGCATTTAAGTCGGGTAATTTTTTTTTTGTTTAAACTACAGTCACCACTGCACCCTATGGTTTCTCCTTTTTCTTCCTAACCTTTGGTCGAATGACTGGGGAGTGGAGCTAGAGGGGGAGCTATGTGGACAGCTCTGCTGTGTGCTCTCTTTGCCACTTCCTGTAGGGAATGAGAATATCCCACAAGTAAAGGATGAATCCGTGGACTGGATACACCGCAAGAGAAAGTAATTTATCAGGTAAGCATAAATTCTGTTTTTAAATTAAAAAAAATAGTAGATTTTAAAATAAATACATTTTAAAAAAATGTATTTTTATCCACCTGTCTTTTTGCACAGAATGAAGGCTACCACATCCTCCAATAGGCAATCGAGTCATGGGGCCACATGGAATTTGTGTCCTTATAGGAACAGTTAAATGTAATGAAACGACTTTGCAAAATACTTTCATTATTTATGTTGCCCCCTTTTTATGTAAGTTTAGTACTGGAAATTGAGGGTTTTTTTAATTCCCAGAACTCAAAAGGCTAACCCTGCTACATATATTTCCCTAATTGTCTTTATAACAGCTGCAAAACAATGTACTTTATACTAGCCATGTTGTCAACAGATTTAAGCTCAAATTGGTTACTCCAAATAAGGTAAACGGTAGGTGGAGTTGATAAACAATGCACTAAAAAGGATGTTAGCCCCCTTCACCTGGTTTACGCTTGCTTATTGATGACAAAATGTAGTCACCAGTAAGCAAACACTATCCAGGGTGCTGAACCTAAAATGGGCCAGCTCCTAAGCTTTACATTCCTTCTTTTTAAAAAAAAAATAAAATAAAGGTAGCAAGAGAACAAAGAAAAATAGATAATAGGAGTAAATTAGAAAGTTGCTTAAAATTGCATGCTCTATATGAATCATGAAAGAAAAAAAATCGGGTTTAGTGTCCCTTCAAGGGGCGCACAGTGTGTTTACCCTGAGAGAGTATATAGCAGAGAGGTGGTGGTAAGAGGGGCTGGAGCAGAGTTTCACAATAAGTGTGCAAAGCAAGTGGAACACCTGTCTGTTGCATTTCTTCAGCTTCGAGCAGTGAGTACCGTAAAAAAAAAAAGGTTTTATTTTTTAAATTAATGCAATTTGATCTTTTCAAGCTGTTTAAAGGGACAGTCTGCTTGAAAATTGTATTGTTTAAAAAGAAAAAGATAGATAATCCCTTTTATTCTCTATTCTCCCAGTTTTGTATAACTAACACGGTTATATTAATATACATTTTACCTCTGTGATGACTGATTACCTTGTATTTAACCTCTGCAGACTGCCCCCCTTATTTCAGTTCTTTTGATAGAGCTAATTAAGCCAATCAGTGCTGACTCATAAATAGCTCCACAGGCATGAGCACAATTTTTATCTATATGGCACACATGAACTAGCGCTGTCTAACTGTGAAAAACTTTTTTTAAATGGACTGAGATAAGAGGTGGCCTTCAATGGCTTAGAGATCAGTTTATGACCCTACCTAGATTTAGCTTTCAATAAAGAATAACAAGAGAACAAATCAAATTTGTTGATAAAAGTAAATTGGAAAGTTGTTTAAAATGCCATGACCTATCTGAATCATGAAAGTTTAATTTTGACTCAACTGTTGTGCAGTGTTGCTGGGGTATAGGAAAATTTAAAAAATAAATAAAAAGGACATGCAGGGAAATGAAAACCATATTTTCTTTCATGTAATTAGCAAGAGTCCATGAGCTAGTGACGTATGGGATATACATTCCTACCAGGAGGGGCAAAGTTTCCCAAACCTTAAAATGCCTATAAATACACCCCTCACCACACCCACAAATCAGTTTTACAAACTTTGCCTCCAAGGGAGGTGGTGAAGTAAGTTTGTGCTAGATTCTACGTTGATATGCGCTCCGCAGCAAGTTGGAGCCCGGTTTTCCTCTCAGTGTGCAGTGAATGTCAGAGGGATGTGAAGAGAGTATTGCCTATTGAATGCAGTGTTCTCCTTCTATGGGATCTATTTCATAAGGTTCTCTGTTATCGGTCGTAGAGATTCATCTCTTACCTCCCTTTTCAGATCGACGATATACTCTTATATTTACCATTTCCTCTACTGATTCTCGTTTCAGTACTGGTTTGGCTTTCTACAAACATGTAGATGAGTGTCCTGGGGTAAGTAAGTCTTATTTTCTGTGACACTCTAAGCTATGGTTGGGCACTTTATTTATAAAGTTCTAAATATATGTATTCAAACATTTATTTGCCTTGACTCAGAATGTTCAACTTTCCTTATTTCCAGACAGTCAGTTTCATATTTGGGATTATGCTTTAAATTATCATTTTTTTTTTCTTACCTCAAAAATTTGACTTTTTTTCCCTGTGGGCTGTTAGGCTCGCGGGGGCTGAAAATGCTTCATTTTATTGCGTCATTCTTGGCGCGGACTTTTTTGGCGCAAAAATTCTTTTCAGTTTCCGGCGTCATACGTGTCGCCGGAAGTTGCGTCATTTTTGACGTTATTTTGCACCAAAAATGTCGGCGTTCCGGATGTGGCGTCATTTTTGGCGCCAAATAATGTGGGCGTCTTATTTGGCGCCAAAAAATATGGGCGTCGCTTTTGTCTCACATTATTTCAGTCTCATTTTTCATTTGCTTCTGGTTGCTAGAAGCTTGATGTTTGGCATTTTTTTCCCATTCCTGAAACTGTCTTATAAGGAATTTGATCTATTTTGCTTTATATGTTGTTTTTTCTCTTACATATTGCAAGATGTCTCACGTTGCATCTGAGCCAGAAGATACTACAGGAAAACCACTGCCTGCTGGATCTACCAAAGCTAAGTGTATCTGCTGTAAACTTTTGGTAGCTATTCCTCCAGTTGTTGTTTGTAATAATTGTCATGACAAACTTGTTAAAGCAGATAATATTTCCTTTAGTGATGTACCATTGCCTGTTGCAGTTCCCTCAACATCTAAGGTGCAGAATGTTCCTGATAACATAAGAGATTTTGTTTCTGAATCCATAAAGAAGGCTTTGTCTGTTATTTCTCCTTCTAGTAAACGTAAAAAGTCTTTTAAATCTTCTCTCTCTACAGATGAATTTTTAAATGAACACCATCATTCTGATTCTTTGGACTCTTCTGGTTCAGAGGATTCTATCTCAGAGATTGATGCTGATAAATCTTCATATTTATTTAAGATGGAATTTATTCGCTCTTTACTTAAAGAAGTACTAATTGCTTTAGAAATAGAGGATTCTAGTCCTCTTGATACTAATTCTATACGTTTGGATAAGGTTTTTAAAGCTCCTGCGGTTATTCCAGAAGTCTTTCCTGTTCCTAATGCTATTTCTGCAGTAATTTCTAAGGAATGGGATAAATTGGGTAATTCATTTACTCCTTCTAAACGTTTTAAGCAATTATATCCTGTTCCGCCTGACAGGTTAGAATTTTGGGACAAAATCCCTAAAGTTGATGGGGCTATTTCTACCCTTGCTAAACGTACTACCATTCCTACGTCAGATGGTACCTCGTTTAAGGATCCTTTAGATAGAAAAATTGAATCTTTTCTAAGAAAAGCTTATCTATGTTCAGGTAATCTTCTTAGACCTGCTATATCATTGGCTGATGTTGCTGCAGCTTCAACTTTTTGGTTGGAAACTCTAGCGCAACAAGTAACAAATCGTGATTCTCATGATATTATTATTCTTCTCCAGCATGCTAATAATTTCATCTGTGATGCCATTTTTGATATTATTAGAGTTGATGTTAGGTTTATGTCTCTGGCTATCTTAGCCAGAAGAGCTTTATGGCTTAAGACCTGGAATGCTGATATGGCTTCTAAATCAACTCTACTTTCCATTTCTTTCCAGGGAAACAAATTATTTGGTTCTCAGTTGGATTCTATTATTTCAACTGTTACTGGTGGGAAAGGAACTTTTTTACCACAGGATAAAAGTCTAAAGGTAAAAACAGGGCTAACAATCGTTTTCGTTCCTTTCGTTTCAACAAAGAACAAAAGCCTGATCCTTCGTCCTCAGGAGCAGTTTCAGTTTGGAAACCATCTCCAGTCTGGAATAAATCCAAGCCTGCTAGAAAGGCAAAGCCTGCTTCTAAGTTCACATGAAGGTACGGCCCTCATTCCAGTTCAGCTGGTAGGGGGCAGGTTACGTTTTTTCAAAGAAATTTGGATCAATTCTGTTCACAATCTTTGGATTCAGAACATTGTTTCAGAAGGGTACAGAATTGGTTTCAAGATGAGACCTCCTGCAAAGAGATTTTTTCTTTCCCATGTCCCAGTAAATCCAGTGAAAGCTCAAGCATTTCTGAATTGTGTTTCAGATCTAGAGTTGGCTGGATTAATTATACCAGTTCCAGTTCCGGAACAGGGGATGGGGTTTTTATTCAAATCTCTTCATTGTACCAAAGAAGGAGAATTCCTTCAGACCAGTTCTGGATCTAAAATTATTGAATCGTTATGTAAGGATACCAACGTTCAAGATGGTAACTGTAAGGACTATATTGCCTTTTGTTCAGCAAGGGAATTATATGTCCACAATAGATTTACAGGATGCATATCTGCATATTCCGATTCATCCAGATCATTATCAGTTCCTGAGATTCTCTTTTCTAGACAAGCATTACCAATTTGTGGCTCTACCGTTTGGCCTTGCTACAGCTCCAAGAATTTTCACAAAGATTCTCGGTGCCCTTCTGTCTGTAATCAGAGAACAGGGTATTGTGGTATTTCCTTATTTGGACGATATCTTGGTACTTGCTCAGTCTTTACATTTAGCAGAGTCTCATACGAATCGACTTGTGTTGTTTCTTCAAGATCATGGTTGGAGGATCAATTTACCAAAAAGTTCTTTGATTCCTCAAACAAGGGTAACCTTTCTGGGTTTCCAGATAGATTCAGTGTCCATGACTCTGTCTTTAACAGACAAGAGACGTCTAAAATTGATTACAGCCTGTCGAAACCTTCAGTCTCAATCATTCCCTTCGGTAGCCTTATGCATGGAAATTCTAGGTCTTATGACTGCTGCATCGGACGCGATCCCCTTTGCTCGTTTTCACATGCGACCTCTTCAGCTCTGTATGCTGAACCAATGGTGCAGGGATTACACGAAGATATATCAATTAATATCTTTAAAACCGATTGTTCGGCACTCTCTAACGTGGTGGACAGATCACCTTCGTTTAATTCAGGGGGCTTCTTTTGTTCTTCCGACCTGGACTGTAATTTCAACAGATGCAAGTCTCACAGGTTGGGGAGCTGTGTGGGGATCTCTGACGGCACAAGGAGTTTGGGAATCTCAGGAGGTGAGATTACCGATCAATATCTTGGAACTCCGTGCAGTTTTCAGAGCTCTTCAGTTTTGGCCTCTTCTGAAGAGAGAATCGTTCATTTGTTTTCAGACAGACAATGTCACAACTGTGGCATACATCAATCATCAAGGAGGGACTCGCAGTCCTCTGGCTATGAAAGAAGTATCTCGAATTTTGGTTTGGACAGAATCCAGCTCCTGTCTAATCTCTGCGGTTCATATCCCAGGTGTAGACAATTGGGAAGCGGATTATCTCAGTCGCCAAACGTTGCATCCGGGCGAATGGTCTCTTCACCCAGAGGTATTTCTTCAGATTGTTCAAATGTGGGGGCTCCCAGAGATAGATCTGATGGCCTCTCATCTAAACAAGAAACTTCCCAGGTATCTGTCCAGATCCCGGGATCCTCAGGCGGAGGCAGTGGATGCATTATCACTTCCTTGGAAGTATCATCCTGCCTATATCTTTCCGCCTCTAGTTCTTCTTCCAAGAGTAATCTCCAAGATTCTGAGGGAATGCTCGTTTGTTCTGCTAATAGCTCCGGCATGGCCTCACAGGTTTTGGTATGCGGATCTTGTCCGGATGGCATCTTGCCAACCATGGACTCTTCCGTTAAGACCAGACCTTCTGTCACAAGGTCCTTTTTTCCATCCGGATCTGAAATCCTTAAATTTAAAGGTATGGAGATTGAACGCTTGATTCTTGGTCATAGAGGTTTCTCTGACTCCGTGATTAATACTATGTTACAGGCTCGTAAATCTGTATCTCGAGAGATATATTATAGAGTCTGGAAGACTTATATTTCTTGGTGTCTTTCTCATCATTTTTCTTGGCATTCTTTTAGAATACCGAGAATTTTACAGTTTCTTCAGGATGGTTTAGATAAGGGTTTGTCCGCAAGTTCTTTGAAAGGACAAATCTCCGCTCTTTCTGTTCTTTTTCACAGAAAGATTGCTATTCTTCCTGATATTCATTGTTTTGTACAAGCTTTGGTTCGTATAAAACCTGTCATTAAGTCAATTTCTCCTCCTTGGAGTTTGAATTTGGTTCTGGGAGCTCTTCAAGCTCCTCCGTTTGAACCTATGCATTCATTGGACATTAAATTACTTTCTTGGAAAGTTTTGTTCCTTTTGGCCATCTCTTCTGCTAGAAGAGTTTCTGAATTATCTGCTCTTTCGTGTGAGTCTCCTTTTCTGATTTTTCATCAGGATAAGGCGGTGTTGCGAACTTCTTTTGAATTTTTACCTAAAGTTGTGAATTCCAACAACATTAGTAGAGAAATTGTGGTTCCTTCATTATGTCCTAATCCTAAGAATTCTAAGGAGAAATCATTGCATTCTTTGGATGTTGTTAGAGCTTTGAAATATTATGTTGAAGCTACGAAATCTTTCCGTAAGACTTCTAGTCTATTTGTTATCTTTTCCGGTTCTAGGAAAGGCCAGAAAGCTTCTGCCATTTCTTTGGCATCTTGGTTGAAATCTTTAATTCATCTTGCCTATGTTGAGTCGGGTAAAATTCCGCCTCAGAGAATTACAGCTCATTCTACTAGGTCAGTATCTACTTCCTGGGCGTTTAGGAATGAAGCTTCGGTTGACCAGATCTGCAAAGCAGCAACTTGGTCCTCTTTGCATACTTTTACTAAATTCTACCATTTTGATGTATTTTCTTCTTCTGAAGCAGTTTTTGGTAGAAAAGTTCTTCAGGCAGCGGTTTCAGTTTGAATCTTCTGCTTATGTTTTTTGTTAAACTTTATTTTGGGTGTGGATTATTTTCAGCAGGAATTGGCTGTCTTTATTTTATCCCTCCCTCTCTAGTGACTCTTGTGTGGAAAGATCCACATCTTGGGTAGTCATTATCCCATACGTCACTAGCTCATGGACTCTTGTTAATTACATGAAAGAAAACATAATTTATGTAAGAACTTACCTGATAAATTCATTTCTTTCATATTAACAAGAGTCCATGAGGCCCACCCTTTTTTGTGGTGGTTATGATTTTTTTGTATAAAGCACAATTATTCCAATTCCTTATTTTATATGCTTCGCACTTTTTTTCTTATCACCCCACTTCTTGGCTATTCGTTAAACTGATTTGTGGGTGTGGTGAGGGGTGTATTTATAGGCATTTTAAGGTTTGGGAAACTTTGCCCCTCCTGGTAGGAATGTATATCCCATACGTCACTAGCTCATGGACTCTTGTTAATATGAAAGAAATGAATTTATCAGGTAAGTTCTTACATAAATTATGTTTTATAAAAAAGGACACGCTGTCACCGGTTTCTAGCAGGGCACAGCCATTTATAACCTCTACACAAAAGCATGCAAGTGCAGTATAACGGACATTCGTTAAAGACAACAATTGCAGTTTCCAATAGAAACTCCCCCCCCCCCCCTAGCATTTATTGTTCGCTGCAAATTTACAAAACATTTACACCATTTGAATTTGTTTGTATTGGGTGAAGAACGGTGGACCATATTCAATATTGATACTATATACTTTAGTGTACTCTATCACACAATATTATATTGAGCTTCTGTGTTTTTCTTTTGTGTGCTTTTATATAAGTTGCTGTTATTATATCATAATAGACTCCTACTACCCAGTATATCAACTAAGCAGTGATTTAAAGGGACACTGAACAGATAGAGCATGCAATTTTAAGCAACTTTCTAATTTACTCCTATTATCAAATTTTCTTCGTTCTCTTGCTATCTTTATTTGAAAAAGAAGACATCTAAGCTAAGGAGCCAGACAATTTTTGGTCAGACCCTGGACAGCGCTTGTTTATTGGTGGGTGAATTTATCCAACAATCAGTGAAAACAACCCAGGTTGTTTACCAAAAATGGGCCATCTAAACTTAGTCTTGCTTTTCAAATAGAGATACCAAGAGAATGAACAAAATTTGATAATAGGAGTAAATTAGAAAGTTGCTTAAAATTGCATGCTCTATCTGAATTGCGAAAGAAAACATTTGGGTTCAGTGTACCTTTAACCCTTGTTTGCTGCACACATGTATAATCAAGGAATTACAGCACATCAGTGATTTAAACCTGTGACTGCCAGAAATACACACAACCAGGACTTCAGACAACAACACTGTTTTGGATTTAAATTAAACAGTAATTTTTTTTGGGCTGCCAGCTGTGCAGAACTGGATATGCTACTATTCCAAGCACAATAAGAAAATCGCATTACAGTACTTTTTACTAGTTAAAGGCCTGCAACAATTCCCTTTGCTGAACATAAAAATGGTTGTATTTTTATTTATTTATTTTTTCATTCTTATTTGGAAACTCCACTGGTAATATTGTCACTTAAAATTGTGTTAAAATATGTTGTTTAAACCATTAATCTGAAATAAACAAATTCTTGTTTGGTTTGTGCTGGCATATTTTACAGAATAAACGTCACTGTAGTTTATGTTACAGTGGACTTCATGCCATATGCAAAAATCCTCATTTAAACAATTACATTTTATATCAACTGACTAATGTTTCACAAGAACTTGGCTGTCCTTCTTCCAACATCCTTATTCTTTTAGTAAAGAGAGGCTTTGCAATACTTAGTATTTATTTTGACAGACGTTGAACTGTTCCCACCCCAGTTGCTGGCAAAAGGGCACAGAGAGTGCTCTATGCACTCCCCCAATGGGCTACCTCAGAGGTGTCATCGCACACAAGCACTCTACTTATCTTTACTACAATTTTTAGAAAAATGCACACACCATGCCTCTTTCAGTGACCATTGCTATTACTAAACATATATTTTTGAAAGCCAATACAAAAATTAAAAGGACATAACACAGCAAATTTTACTTCAGCTAGAGCCATTTTAAAAACACTTTTTAACTTCAATTATACATTGCACATGTCTGTAGCATTATTTGGCAGCAGTTTTGCAAGAATGTTATACAGCAAAAGCACTAGGTCACAGAACTATTTCCTGCCTTGCAGTGCTCCGGACATGTGCATACCACATATCTAGGTATCTCTTCATCAAAAGATAACACGGGAATGAAGAAAATTTGGTCATAGAAATACCTTGGAACATTTCTTAAAATTGTATTCTATGTCTGAATCATGAAATAAATCATTTGGGTTTCATGTTTCTTTTTAACAATAAATCAGTTACCGGCGCTTCTGTACTTGGTTAATGTGCCTCTTACGTAACAATGTCAGGTTTTTATTTTTATTAATATTATTTTTTGTTTTTATAAATAGTTTAATGAACCTTGTCCCAAAAGCATTTTAGATGCAGAGGTGCAGAGAGGAGTAGTGCTAGTACTGTTTGCATATGCAAGCTCGTGCTATACAGTTTAGTGATTTTATTGGTTGAAACTAATTGTATTAGTTTGGTCTATACCAGTGGTTCTCAACCAAAGTGATCTCAAGGCCCAGTAAATTTTAGCTAGACATGTCCAGGGCCCGGTAATAAAAAAATAAAATATATATATATATATATATATATATATATATATATATATATATATATATATATATATATATATATATATATATATATATATATATATATATATATATATATATATATATATACATATATACATATATACATATATACATATACACATATACATATACATACACATACAGCAGGGGCAGGCTGATCAGCTAGGCAAATAGGACCTGGGCCAAGGGACCAGCAAGTAGGGGGGGGCCCACAAATGGCATCTCCACGGATCCTGGTGCAATCCGTAAGCTGGATTTTTCAGTTGCCCTATCAGTAACTAAGCAAATAAGTGTGGGTTTAGTGGGGGCTCTGGAGGTTGGGGGCAGGGAAGGGAGGCTACCATGTTTGCTTAAAATGTAATACATTTCGATCAGTGTGAGACAGTGTTCCTGGGGCCTTGATTGGTCTCAGTCTGCCCCTGGTGTGCAGTGGGTTAAGAGTGTGCAGTGGGGGGCATGACAGGCCGGGGGCCCACCAGCAGGGCTATCACGGCCCGGTACTGGGTCACGGTCCGGCTGTTGAGAAACCAGGGTCTATACAATATACTGCTGGCTCGTGAGGGATGTGATATGTTTATTTCCATGTCATGCTGCAATTTCATAACTGTTATGCACGTTCACAACAGAAATGTTAATGTGACTGAACTACTCTGGAGTTTCTTCTAGGTTGTTAAATAACTTTCTCTTCCTAGCTATAGTTTTTGTGTTTGTAAATATTTACTAATTCATAAAGAAACATTCTTTCATGTAATTGGCAAGAGTCCATGAGCTAGTGACGTATGGGATATACAATCCTACCAGGAGGGGCAAAGTTTCCCAAACCTCAAAATGCCTATAAATACACCCCTCACCACACCCACAATTCAGTTTTACAAACGTTGCCTCCTATGGAGGTGGTGAAGTAAGTTTGTGCTAAGATTTCTACGTTGATATGCGCTTCTCAGCTTTTTTGAAGCCCGATTTCTCTCAAAGTACAGTGAATGTCAGAGGGATGTGAAGGGAGTATCACCTATTGAATGCAATGGTTTTCCTCATGGGGATCTATTTCATAGGTTCTCTGTTATCGGTCGTAGAGATTCATCTCCTACCTCCCTTTTCAGATCGACGATAAACTCTCATATTCCATTACCTCTAATAATAACCGTTTCAGTACTGGTTTGGCTATCTGCTATATGTGGATGGGTGTCTTTTGGTAAGTATGTTCTCATTACTTAAGACACTCTCCGCTATGGTTTGGCACTTTATGTATTTATATAAAGTTCTAAATATATGTATTGTACTTATATTTGCCATGATTCAGGTTTTCAGTATATTTCCTTTTGCAGACTGTTAGTTTCATATCTGGGAAATGCTTTTTTATGAAAAAGTATTTCTTACCTGGGGTATAGTCTCTTTTTCAAATTGACTGTCTTTTAAATTTGCGGGCAGAATTAGGCTCGCGAGGGCGGAAAATTGCCAAAATTTATTGTGTCATTCTTGGCGTGAGATTTTTTTTGCGCAAATTTACATTCATTGATGCAAATTCGTCATTTCCAGCGTCAACTAAGACGGCAGAAACGACGAATTTGCATCAATGAACGTAAATTTGCGCCCAAAAAAAAGTCCTTCACAAGGTTGCGTCATCTGACGCGAGTGACGTTTTTGGCACCAAAAAATATTTTCTTACATGTAATTAGCAAGAGTCCATGAGCTAGTGACGTATGGGATATACATTCCTACCAGGAGGGGCAAAGTTTCCCAAACCTCAAAATGCCTATAAATACACCCCCCACCACACCCACAATTCCTATGGAGGTGGTGAAGTAAATTTGTGCTAGATTTCTACGTTGATATGCGCTTCTCAGCATGCTGAAGCCCGGTTCCTCTCAGAGTGCAGTGAATGACAGAGGGATGTGAAGGGAGTATTACCTATTGAATACAATGGTCATCCTAACGGGGATCTATTTCATAGGTTCTGTTATCGGTCGTAGAGATTCATCTCCTACCTCCCTTTTCAGATCGACGATATACTCTTACATACCATTACCTCTGCTGATTCTCGTTTCAGAACTGGTTTGGCTATCTACTTTATGTAGATGAGTGTTTCCTTAATTTATGACACTCTCAGCTATGGTTTGGCACTTTATATTTAAAGTTCTAAATATATGTTTGTACTTATATTTGCCATGATTCAGGTTTATCAGTATATTTCCTTTTTGCAGACTGTCAGTTTCATATTTGGGAAATGAATCTATAAAAAAAAAAAAAAAAAAAGTTTTCTTACCTGAAGTTTTCAAATTGACTCTCTTTTCTAAACTGCGGGTTGTTAGGCTCGCGGGAGCGCAAAATACTATAATTTATTGCGTCATTCTTGGCGCAAGACTTTTTTTGGCGCGAGAATTACGTTTGTTGACGTAATTTCGTCATTTCCGGCGTTTTAGTTGGCGCCGAGTTTTTTCACATAGTTGCGTCATCTATGACGCTCGTGTTTGTTGCAGACGTTTTTGGAGCAAAAAAAATATTTTTTACTCCTTCTTCAAGGTTTAAGAAACTGTATCCTTTGCCGACTGATAGATTGGAGTTTTGGGAAAAGATCCCCAAAGTTGATGGGGCCATCTCTACTCTTGCAAAGCGTACTACTATTCCTAGGGCAGATAGTACTACTTTTAAAGATCCTTTAGATAGGAAACTTGAATCTTATCTACGGAAGGCTTTTATATATGTTCAGGTCATCTTCTTAGGCCTGCTATTTCTTTGGCTGATGTTGCAGCTGCTTCAACTTTTTGGTTGGAAACCTTAGCGCAACAAGTACCAGATCATAATGTGTATAGCATTGTTAAGTTAATTCAACATGCTAATAATTTAATTTGTGATGGCATTTTTGATATCATCAGAATTGATGTCAGATATGTCTTTAGCTATATTAGCTAGAAGAGCTTTATGGCTTAAATCTTGGAATGCTGATATGACTTCTAAATCAACGTTGCTATCTCTCTCTTTCCAAGGTAATAAATTATTTAGTTCTCAGTTGGATTAGATTATTTCAACGGTCACTGGGGGGAAGGGAGCTTTTTTGCCTCAGGATAAAAAAATCTAAGGGTAAATTTAAGGCTGCTAACCGTTTTCGTTCCTTTCGACAAAATAAGGAATGGAAACCTGATCCTTCCCCTAAGGGAACGGTTTCCAATTGGAAGCCTTCTTCAGTCTGGAATAAGTCCAAGCCATTTAAAAGATCTAAATAAGCCCCCAAGTCCGCATGAAGGTGCGGCCCTCATTCCAGCTCAGCTGGTAGGGGGCAGACTAAGATTTTTCAAGGGTGTTTGGATCAATTCAGTCCAAAATCATTGGATTCAGAACATTGTCTCTCAGGGGTACAGAATAGGTTTCAAAGTAAGACCGCCTGTGAGAAGTTTCTTTCTCTCACGCATTCCAGTGAACCCAGTAAAAGCTCAGGCTTTCCTGAAGTGTGTTTCAGACCTGGAGTTATCTGGGGTAATTGTGCCAGTTCCTTTTCAGGAACGGGGTCTGGGGTTTTATTCAAATCTGTTCATTGTCCCAAAGAAGGAGAATTTTGAATCGCTATGTAAGAATACCAACATTCAAGATGGTGACTATAAGGACTATTCTGCCTTTTGTTCAGCAAGGGCATTATATATCCACAATAGACTTACAGGATACATATCTTCATATTCCGATTCATCCAGATCACTATCAGTTCCTGAGATTCTCTATTCTAGACAAGCATTACCAATTTGTTGCTCTTCCTTTTGGCCTAGCGACAGCTCCAAGGATCTTTTCAAAGGTTCTCGGTGCCCTACTCTCTGTAATCAGAGAGCGGGGTATTGCGGTGTTTCCTTATTTGGGCGATATCTTGGTACTTGCTCAGTCTTTACGTTCTGCAGAATCTCACACAAATCAACCAGTGTTGTTTCTTCAAAGACATGGTTGGAGGATCAATTTACCAAAAAGTTCTTTGATTCCTCAGACAAGGGTAACCTTTTTAGGTTTCCAAATAGATTCAGTATCTGGTGTTCCACACTGAGGCTGTTCTACGTACCCGCTTGGGTTTTCTACCTAAGGTGGGGTCTGATCGTGGTTCCTTCCTTATGTCCTAATCCTTCTTCTGCGAAGGAACGTTTACTTCATAATCTGGATGTGGTTCGAGCTTTGAAGTTTTATCTTTAAGCTACTAAGGATTTTAGGCAATCTTCTTCCTTGTTTAGTATCTGTTCTGGGAAGCGTAAGGGTCTGAAGGCTTCTTCGACTTCCTTATTTTTTTAGTTGACGAGTGTTATACTCTTAGCTTACGAGTCGGTGGGACTTAGACCTCCTCAGAGGGTTATGGCTCATTCCACTAGAGCGTTGGCTTCCTCTTGGGCCTTTAAAACAAGGCCTCTATGGATCAGATTTGTAAGGCGGGTACCTGGTCCTCCTTACATACTTTTTCAAGATTCTACAAATTTGACGTTTTTGCTTCAGCTGAAGCAGCTTTTGGGAGACAGGTTTTGCAGGCTATGGTGCCCTCAGATTAAGGGTCCGCCTTTCCTTTACCCCTCCCGTTATCATTCAGTGTCCTCTAGAGCTTGGGTATAGTTTTCCCAACAGTAAGGAATGATGCCGTGGACTCTCCTCATAATAAGAAGGAAAACATAAATTATGCTTACCTGATAATTTAATTTCCTTCTGTATGAGGAGAGTCCACGGCCTCCGCCCGTATGCTCCAATGGGCGGACCAAAATTAGGTTTTCTCTTCCGGCACCATTTATACCCTGATATTTCTCCTACTGTTCCTTGTTCCCTTGGCAGAATCATTGCGATATGAGGGAAGTGGAGGGAGTATTTACGCCTTTGGCTGTGGTGTCTCTGCCTCTTCCTGGTGGCCAGGTTCAGTATTTCCCAACAGTAAGGAATGATGCCGTGGACTCTCCTCATACAG
This sequence comes from Bombina bombina, assembly GCF_027579735.1. Classification (NCBI taxonomy): domain Eukaryota; kingdom Metazoa; phylum Chordata; class Amphibia; order Anura; family Bombinatoridae; genus Bombina; species Bombina bombina. The sequence goes on from NC_069500.1 coordinate 942,767,711, forward strand.
AAGGAAATAAAATTATCAGGTAAGCATAATGTATGTTTTTTTGATTGGATAGAACTACCATGATCTTTTAAAAACCAACAAAACCCATATCATACTAACCTTTTCTTCTTCATATACAATACTTTTGTTTTGTTTTTTAAATGGTTTTACTTTTTTTTTTACTTGAGGGCTATTTTCAGCAAATTATCAGTTGTTTTTTTTAGGTATTTCCAGAGGATTGTGAAGCAACTATAAACAGAAACACTCTGAAAGTTCTTCTGGTTATAAATTATCTTGCTTTTTTTTTTTTTAAACGAGAATTTAATATTGTTATGATGCAAGATGTTTTCATAATGTAGCTCAGAGCTTTACAAGAGGAGCCGTTCTGGCAGTGATGCACATGTATAATAAACTGTAAAAATTCCAGCACGAGTGGGGACTTTCCAAGTATTTAAACCTACTGTCATTTATTTCAAACCAGTTTAAATTTTTTTAATTTTAAAGGAACAGTAAATTCTTGAGATTTGAATGTAAAATATTTAGTTATGCATAGTAAAACTGCTTTTCAATATATTTCTATTAGTTATATTGCCCTTTTTCATGTAATTTAGCTTTGAGAATTCAGTATTTTTATGTTGTATCTAGAGTGTGTCCTTAAAGTGAAAGTTAATCCTAACGTTTCACAAGCGCTAGGATTGCCTATTGAAACAAATAAGGGGGACTTTCATTCATGAAGTATAAGATACTTCACGTTGAAAGCTCCTTTGTCTCAACCGATCGGAGATTTGAGCTACTAACAAAGCCCATGGCTAAAAAAAATTATCTTGTAAGGTGTATCCAGTCCACGGATCATCCATTACTTGTGGGATATTCTCCTTCCCAACAGGAAGCTGCAAGATGATCACCCACAGTCACTGTCTATATAGCTCCTCCCCTAACTGCCCACCCCCAGTCATTCTCTTGCAGCTCTCGACAATGGAAGTAGCTGGAGAGATGTGGTGCATTAATGTAGTTTATCTTCAATCAAAAGTTTGTTATTTTCAAATGGTACCGGAGATGTACTATTTTAGCCTCAGGCAGAAAGTTGAAGAAGAGTCTGCCTGTGGTCTTTGATGATCTTAGCAGGTTGTAACTAAGATCCATTGCTGTTCTCACACATAACTGAAGAGATGGGTAACTTCAGGTGGGGGAATAGCGTGCAGGGTCTCCTGCTCTGAGGTATGTGCATTTCTAAAATTTTTTCTAGAGAAATGAATATGCTAGAAAATGCTGACAATACATAGTAAGCCTGATTACAGTGATTTAATAACGACTGGTATCATGCTTGCTGTAAAGGGTAATATTTTTATTATTTACTCACATTACTGAATAGATTTAACGTTTGCTTGAAGTGTATAAACGTTTTTCTTTACTTATTGGTGATTAAAACTTTATTCTGGGGCCTAGTTTTTTCCATATGGCTGTCTAGATTTTGCCTAGGGATAGTTTTTTAAGGCCCTCTCACTGTGAGCACAGGTTGGGAGGGGCCTATTTTCGTTTTTGCAGCTTGAGACATCCAGCTTCCCTGAAGGAGTCCCCTGAACATTTAGGACCTCTCTAAAGGGTTTTTGTGCCTTCCAAAGTCGTTGTATGGGCAGGTAGGGCCACAGCAGAGCTGTGGCAGTTTGTTGTGACTGTTTAAAAAACGTTTATATTGTTTTTTTTTTTTATCCGTTTTTGAAACTAAGGGGTTAATCACCCATTTGCAAGTGGGTGCAATGCTCTTTTAGCCTATTATACACACTGTAAAATTTTTGTAAGATTTACTGCTTTTTTCACTGTTTTAGCAGTTTCTGTGATTGTTTTTTTTCTCTTAAAGGCACAGTGCCGTTTTTATTTTTTGCTTGTTCAGTTATTAAAGTGTTTTCCAAGCTTGCTGGTCTCATTACTAGTCTGTTTAAACATGTCTGACATAGAGGGAACTCATTGTTAATTATGTTTAGAAGCCATTGTGGAACCCCCTCTTAGAATGTGTACCAAATGCACTGATTCTACTATAAATTATAAAGACCATATTCTGGCTTTAAAAAATTTATCACCAGAAGAAATTGACAGGGAGGAAGTTATGTCGGCTAACTCTCCCCACGTGTCAGGTTATTTAAATCCCGCTCAGGGGACACCTAGCACTTCTAGCGCGCCCATTGCGTATACCTTGCAAGACATGGCGGCAGTTATGAATCATACCCTTACAGAGGTATTATCTAAACTGTCAGGATTGCAAGGAAAGCGAGACAGCTCTGGGAATAGAATAAATACAGAGCTCTCTGATGCTTTAGTAGCTATGTCTGATACACCTTCACATTACACTGAAGCTGAAGCAGGGGAGCTTCAATCTGTGGGTGATTTTTCTGATTCAGGGAAGATACTTCAATCTCATTCTGATATGTCTACATTTAAATTTAAGCTTGAACACCTCCGCGTATTGCTCAGGGAGGTTTTAGCAACTCTGGATGACTGTGACACTATTGTAGTCCCAGAGAAATTATGTAGATTGGATAAATACTATGCAGTTCCTACTTACACTGATGTTTTTCCAATCCCTAAAAGGTTTTCTGAAATTATTACTAAGGAATGGGATAGATCAGGTGTACCGTTCTCTCCCCCTCATGTTTTTAAAAAGATGTTTCCTATAGACGCCGCTACACAGGACTTATGGCAGACGGTCCCTAAGGTGGAGGGAGCAGTTTCTACTCTAGCTAAGCGTACCACTATCCCTGTCGAACAGTTGTGCTTTTCTAGATCCAATGGACAAAAAATTAGTTACCTTAAAAAAAAAAAAAATTATTCAACAAGGGTTTATTCTCCAGCCCCTTGCATGCATTGCCCCCGTCACTGCTGCTGCGGCCTTCTGGTTTGAGTCTCACGAAGAGGCTCTACAGGTAGAAACCCCATTGGATGATATCCTTGACAAGCTTAAAGCCCTTAAGCTAGCCAATTCATTTGTTTCTGATGCCGTTGTTCATTTAACCAAACTAACGGCTCAGAACTCAGGTTTTGCTATTCAGACACGTAGGGCGCTATGGCTTAAATCCTGGTCAGCTGATGTTACTTCAAAGTCTAAGCTTCTCAACATTCCCTTCAAGGGGCAGACCCTATTCGGGCCTGGGCGGAAGGAGGTCATTTCTGATATTACTGGAGGAAAAGGTCATGCCCTTCCTCAGGATTGGTCCAGCAAATTAAGGACCAAACAGCCTAATTTTCATGCCTTTCGAAATTTCAAGAGTGGTGCAGCTTCAACTTCCTCTAATACAAATCAGGAGGGAAATTTCGCCCAGTCCAAGCCGGTCTGGAGACCTAACCAGGTTTGGAACAAAGGAAAGCAGGCCAAGAAGCCTGCTGCTGCCTCTAAGACAGAATGAAAGATCAGCCCCCGACTTTCTCTCTTCGCCCAGGCTTGGGCAAGAGATGTCCAGGATCCCTGGGCGTTGGAAATTGTGTCTCAGGGATACCTTCTGGAATTCAAAGCTTCTTCCCCAAAAGGAAGATTTCACCTCTCACAATTATCTGCAAACCAGATAAACAGAGAGGCATTCTTACATTGTGTTCAAGACCTCCTAGTTATGGGAGTGATCCACCCATTTCCAAAGGAGGAACAGGGGCAAGGCTTCTATTCAAATCTGTTTGTGGTTCCCAAGAAAGAGGAAACCTTCAGACCAATCTTAGATCTCAAGATCCTAAACAAATTTCTCAGGGTCCCATCCTTCAAGATGGAGACTATTCGAACCATCCGTCCTATGATCCCAGGAGGGTCAGTATATGACTACCGTGGATTTAAAGGATGCTTATCTTCACATTCCGAAACACAGAGATCATCATCGGTTTCTCAGGTTCGCCTTCCTAGACAGGCATTACCAGTTTGTGGCTCTTCCCTTTGGGTTAGCCACGGCACCAAGAATCTTTACAAAGGTTCTGGGGTCACTCTTGGCGGTCCTAAGGCCGCGGGGTATAGCAGTAGCCCCTTACCTAGACGACATTCTGATACAGGCGTCAAATTTTCAAATTGCCAAGTCCCATACGGACATTGTTCTGGCATTCCAGAGGTCTCATGGGTGGAAAGTGAACGAAGAAAAGAGTTCTCTATCCCCTCTCACAAGAGTTTCCTTCCTGGGAGCTCTGATAGATTCTGTAGAAATGAAGATTTACCTGACAGAGGCCAGGTTGTCAAAACTTCTAAATTCCTGCCGTGTTCTTTATTCTACTTCTCGCCCTTCGGTGGCTCAGTGTATGGAAGTAATCGGCTTAATGGTAGCGGCAATGGACATAGTGCCGTTTGCCCGTCTACATCTCAGACCGCTGCAACTCTGTATGCTCAGTCAGTGGAATGGGGATTACACAGATTTGTCCCCTCTACTATATCTGGATAAAGAGACCAGGCATTCTCTTCTCTGGTGGCTATCTCGAGTCCATCTGTCCAAGGGTATGACCTTCCGCAGGCCAGATTGGACTATAGTAACAACAGATGCCAGCCTTCTGGGCTGGGGTGCAGTCTGGAACTCCCTGAAGGCTCAGGGATCATGGACTCCGGCGGAGGCCTTCCTTCCGATAAACATTCTGGAACTAAGAGCGATATTCAACGCTCTTCAGACTTGGCCTCAGCTTGCTGCGGTCAGGTTCATCAGATTTCAGTCGGACAACATCACGACTGTAGCTTACATCAACCATCAAGGGGGAACAAGGAGTTCCCTAGCAATGTTGAAGGTTTCAAAGATAATTCTATGGGCAGGGATTCACTCTTGCCATCTATCAGCTATCCATATCCCAGGAGTAGAGAACTGGGAGGCGGATTTTCTAAGTCAACAGACTTTTCATCCAGGGGAGTTGGAGCTCCATCCGAAGGTATTTGCACAGTTGATTCAACTTTGGGGCAAACCAGAACTGGATCTCATGGCGTCTCGTCAGAACGCCAAGCTTCCTCGTTACGGGTCCAGGTCCAGGGATCCCAAGGCAGCACTGATAGATGCTCTAGCAGCGCCTTGGTCCTTCAACCTAGCTTATGTGTTTCCACCGTTTCCTCTGCTCCCTCGTCTGATTGCCTAGATCAAGCAGGAGAGAGCATCAGTGATTTTGATAGCACCTGCGTGGCCACGCAGGACTTTAGAGCTGCAACAACTAATCGTCATAATAGATTATGAGATTCGTTGACAACTATTTTCATAATCGATTTGTTGGTTTGCAATTAGTTGGTCTTTGCACAACACCAGCTGCTTCACTCCAATGAACTCCTGCATATGGTATTGTGTTTTATGGTTATGTCCTTAGCCTAAAGGACGTCTACTTTTCACTTTTTCAGGACAGTATACGTTTACAACTACCCCTGGCTTATGTGCAACCCAGATATAATAGTCATCATTTGGATTGTTTATATTAAATCTGGTGATTTGGAACTATGCTTTTCATGATATAGTGCTCAGCTTGTTATTTACACCTAGCCCTAGATTGATGGGAGTTATTTAAATTGATGTGCACTATTATCTGTTTGCACAATTATTAGCGTATTGCTTGCTATTGCTGATTATATGTACTGTATAAATAAATGTGTAAGGCTTTGTCCTGTTATTGATATACAGTCCTTAGCGCTTCTGATTTTTTTTTTTTTTTAATAAATTGTGATAATATGTACCAGATTTAACCTTTAAAAGTATATATTCGTTATTTTTAGAGCGGACTAGATATTTTCCCTAACCTTATAGCTGGTTATTTACCATTGCATATAGATATTCAATATATTTTTATGTTAGAATGAAGTCAAGGGTTACTTTGAGAGGCCCCTTGCCAAGGTAGAAAACACTTAGCATTGGTGAATAGCTAACAAAGATAAATATCCCACTTTGGTGAAATTAGCAAAACCCTACTTATATACCTCAACAGCCTATTCTCTGCTGCAGGAAATATAGCTGCAAACAGAGAACCAGCCTTAGCCAGAAGCATGTGGACATGTTTGTTGAGATTTTTGCATTTCAATGCAAAGTTTCTGAAAGAGTGAATAACAGAATGTTATTAACAGTGATAGTCTAACTCTTTCTAGTTCTACCTCTTTTCAAACAGTTTTGTTTTGGTTAATTATAAAACTGTGCTCTGCTGCTTAAAAATTGAAGAAACAGTTGTGTTAATGTAAAGTTTTAGTCTGAAGTTTATATTTGTAACACTCATTATGTGGATTTTATTTAAAACATAGAAAACTATTATTGATTCTCTTTTTATCCGATTAGTCTAATAATCGAAAAAAATAATCGGCCGATTAATCGATTATGAAAATAATCGTTAGTTGCAGCCCTACAGGACTTGGTATGCAGATCTGGTGAACATGTCATCCTTTCCACCATGGACTCTGCCGCTGAGACAGGACCTTCTACTTCAGGGTCTTTTCAACCATCCAAATCTAATTTCTCTGCGTCTGACTGCTTGGAGATTGAACGCTTGATTTTATCAAAACGTGGTTTCTCCGAGTCGGTCATTTATACCTTAATACAGGCACGAAAGCCTGTCACCAGGAAAATCTATCATAAGATATGGTGTAAATATCTTCATTGGTGTGAATCCAAGGGTTACTCTTGGAGTAAGGTCAGGATTCCTAAGATATTATCCTTTCTCCAAGAAGGATTGGAGAAGGGTTTGTCAGCTAGTTCCTTAAATGGACAGATTTCTGCTCTGTCTATTCTTTTGCACAAACGTCTGGCTGAGGTTCCAGATGTTCAGGCATTTTGTCAGGCTCTGGTTAGAATCAAGCCTGTGTTTAAACCTGTTGCTCCACCATGGAGTTTAAATTTATTTCTTAAGGTTCTTCAAAGGGTTCCCTTTTGAACCTTTGCATTCCATAGATATTAAGCTCTTATCTTGGAAAGTTCTGTTTTTAGTAGCTATCTCCTCGGCTCGAAGAGTTTCGGAGTTATCTGCTTTACAATGTGATTCCCCTTATCTCATTTTCCATGCAGATAAGGTAGTGTTACGTACCAAACCTAGGTTTCTACCTAAGGTGGTATCTAATAAAAATATCAATCAGGAGATTTTTGTACCGTCACTGTGTCCTAATCCTTCTTCTAAGAAGGAACGTCTTTTACACAATCTTGACGTGGTTCGTGCTTTAAAGTTTTATTTACAAGCTACTAAAGATTTTCGTCAAACATCTGCATTGTTTGTTGTCTATTCTGGACAGAGGAGAGGCCAAAAGGCTTCGGCAACTTCTTTCTTTTTGGCTAAGGAGTATAATACGCTTAGCTTATGAGACTGCTGGCCAGCAGCCTCCTGAAAGAATTACAGCTCATTCTACTAGAGCGGTAGCTTCCACATGGGCTTTTAAAAATGAGGCTGCTGTTGAACAGATTTGTAAGGCGGCGACTTGGTCTTCGCTTCATACTTTTTCTAAATTCTTTAAATTTGATACTTTTGCTTCTTCTGAGGCTATTTTTGGGAGAAAGGTCTTACAGGCAGTGGTGCCTTCCGTTTAAGCGCCTGCCTTGTCCCTCCCTTCATCCGTGTCCTATAGCTTTGGTATTGGTATCCCACAAGTAATGGATGATCCGTGGACTGGATACACTTTACAAGAGAAAACAAAATTTATGCTTACCTGATAAATTTATTTCTCTTGTGGTGTATCCAGTCCACGGCCCGCCCTTTCATTTTAAGGCAGGTGTTTTTTTATTTTTAAACTACAGTCCCACCTCACCCCTATAGTTTCTCCTTTCTTTTGCTCGTCTTCGGTCGAATGACTGGGGGTGCGCAGTTAGGGGAGGAGCTATATAGACAGCTCTGCTGTGGGTGATCCTCTTGCAGCTTCCTGTTGGGAAGGAGAATATCCCACAAGTAATGGATGATCCGTGGACTTGATACACCACAAGAGAAATACATTTTTCAGGTAAGCATAAATTTTGTTTTTTGCTAAGAGGGGACATTTTCACCTTTTAGCCAATAGCAGTGCGGTAAATCCGGCTTGGCGCCCATGGGAGCCGGATTTACCGCACTGCTTATGGCTAAGAGATAAAAAATGTCACCCCTTAGGAAAAAAAAATTTTGCCGTTGCATTTGTTAGCAGCTCGAATTGCCGATAGGTTGAAACAAATAAAGGAGCTTTCTATATTAAGTATTTTACTTTAATGTCAAAGATACATCTGAAAGGTTCTCTTCATTGTTTAATGATAAATACAATTTCTTTCCAGTAATTGGCAAGAGTTTATGAGCTAGTGACGTATGGGATATACAATCCTACCACGAGGAGCAAAGTTTCCCAAACCTCAAAATGCCTATAAATACACCCCTCACCACACCCACAAGTCAGTTTTACAAACTTTGCCTCCCTATGGAGGTGGTAAAGTAAGTTTGTGCTTGATTTTCTTCTGTGATATGCACTTCTCAGCATTTTGAAGCCCGTTTCCTCTCAGAGTACAGTGTTTGTCAGAGGGATGTGAAGGGAGTATCACCTATTGAATTCTATGGTTTTCCTCAGGGGAAATCTGTTCATAGGTTCTCTGTTATCGGTTGTAGAGATTCATCTCCTACCTCCCTTTTCAGATCAACGATATACTCTCATATTCCATTACCTCTACTGATAACTGTTTCAGTACTGGTTTGGCTATCTGCTATATGTGGATGGCTATCTTTTGGTAAGTATGTTTTCATTACTTAAGACACTCTCAGCTATGGTTTGGCACTTTATGTATTAATGTAAAGTTCTAAATATATGTATTGTACTTATATTTGCAGGTCAGGTTTATGTATATTTCCTTTTGCAGACTATCAGTTTCAAAATTGGGAAAAACATATTTCTGAAGTTATTTTTTCTAACCTGGGGTATAGTGTTTTCTTCGAAATTGACTGTTTTCATTAATTTTCATGGGCAAAATTAGGCTTGCGAGGCCGCAAAATGCTAATATTAATTGCGTCCTTGGTGCGAGAATTTTTTTAGCGCAAAGGTACATTTTTGATGACGCAAATTCGTCATTTCCGGCGTTTTAGTTGACGCTAGGTTTCCTTGCACAAGATTGCGTCTGCCATGATGCTAGTTGCGTTATTTCCGGATGTTGTTAGCGCCCAAAAATTTAATTTTGCGTTGTGCGTCATACTTGCCACCAAATAATTTATTTATTTAAACCCCACTTCCTATATGCCCCTTGCCTTTTTCTATGCTCAGAGGGCTATGCTGTTTGCATTTTTTTTCCCCTTTCCTGAAACTGCCATATAAGGAAATAATGATAATTTTGCTTTATATGTTGTTTTTTTCTCTTACATTTGCAAGATGTCTCAATCTGATCCTGTCTCAGAAACCACTGTTGGATTCCTGCTGCCTGATAACAGTTCTACCAAAGATAAGTATATCTCTTGTAAATTAGCGGAGATTATATCTCCAGCTGTGGTATGTAATAGTTGTCATGATAAGCTTTTATATGCAGAGAATGTATCCATCAGTACTAGTACAATGCCTGTTGTTCCTTCAACATCTAATGTACATGATATGCCTGTGAATATAAAAGATTTTATTGCTGATGCGATTCAGAAGGCTTTGTCTGCTATTTGCCTTCTAATAAACGTAAAATGTCTTTTAAAACTTCTCATAAAGTTGATGAAATTTCAAATGACCGACAACATACTTAATTATTTTCCTCTGATGAGGATCTATCTGATTCAGAAGATTCTACTTCAGATATTGACACTGACAAATCTTCTTATCCCTTTTAAGATGGAGTATATTCGTTCTTTGTTAAAAGAGGTGTTGATTACTTTGGATATTATGGAAACTAGTCCTCTTGATCCTAAAACTAGTAAACGTTTAAATTCCGTTTATAAACCTCCTGTGGTTACTCCAGAGGTTTTTTTCAGTTCCTGATGCTATTTCTGATATGATTTCAAAGTAATGGAATAGGCCTAGGTTTAAACAATTGTATCCTTTGCCAGCAGTTAGATTGGAGTTTTGGGAAAAAATCCCTAAAGTTGATGGGGCTATTTCTACTCTTGCCAAACGTACTACTATTCCTATGGAAGATAGTACTTTCTTTAAGGACCCTTTAGATAGGAAACTTGAATCTTATCTAAGGAAAGCTTATTTATATTCTGGCTATATTCTCAGGCCTGCCATTTCTATGGCTGATGTTGCAGCTGCATCAACTTTTTGGTTGGAAAGCTTAGCGCAACAGGAAACAGACCCTGATTTGTCTAGCATTGTTCGCTTGCTTCAACATGCTAATCATTTTATCTGTGATGCCATTTTTGATATCCTCAAAATTTATGTTAGATCTATGTCTTTAGCTATTTTAGGTAGAAGAGCTTTGTCGCTCAAATATTCTAATGCTGACTTGGTATCTAAGTCTAGATTACTATCTTTCTTTCGAAGGTAACAATTTGTTTGGTTCTCAGTTGGATTCGATTATTTCAACTGTCACTGTCACTGGGAGGAAGGGAGTTATTTTTACCTCGGGATAAGAGGTCTAAGGGTAAATCTAAAGCTTCTTATCATTTTTGTTCTTTTCGACAGAATAAGGAACAGAAAGCCAATCCTTCCACCAAAGAATCTGGTTCCAATTGGAAACCTTCTTCAAGTTGGAATAAATCCAAGCCGTGTAAGAAACCAAAGCCAGCCCCAAGTCTGCATGAAGGTGCGGCCCTCATTCCAGCTCGGCTGGTGGGGGGCAGATTACATTTTTCCCATTAACCAGGAGATTGTTGTTCCTTCCTTGTGTCCTTATCCTTCTTCTCAGAAGGAACGGCTTTTGCACAATTTGGACGTGGTTTGTTCTTTAAAGTATTACCTACAGGCGACTAAATATGTTTGTCAGTCTTCCTCTTTGTTTGTGGTTTTCTCAGGAAAACGTAAGGGTCAGAAAGCTACGGCTACTTCCCTTTTTTTTTGGCTGAAGAGTATCATCCGATTTGCATATGAGACTGCTGGACAGCAACCTCCAGAGAGAGTTACGGCTCATTCCACGAGGGCTGTTACTTCCTCATGGGCATTCAAAAATGAAGCTTCTGTGGAACAGATTTGCAAGGCTGCAACTTGGTCCTCTCTTCACACTTTTTCAAAGTTTTACAAATTTGATACTTTTGCCTCAGCTGAGGCCGCCTTTGGGAGAAAGGTTCTTCAAGCAGTGGTGCCTTCCGTTTAGGTTCCCTGTCTTGTCCCTCCCGTATCATCTGTGTACTCTAGCTTTGGTATTGGATCCCATTAGTAATTAAGATGATCCGTGGACTCATTGTGTCATTAAAAAGACAAAATTTATGCTTACCTGATAAATGTATTTCTTTTTTGACACAATGAGTCCACGGCCTGCCCTGTTGTTATTGGAGTTGGTTTTGGGTTTGTAAACTTCAGACACCTCTGCACCTTATTACTCCTTTTCTCTCCTTGACTTCGGTTGAATGACTGGGTTGGGAGTGAGGGGAGGTGATATTTATCAGCTCTGCTGTGGTGCTCTTTGCCGCCTCCTGCTGACCAGGAGATGAATATCCCATTAGTAATTAAGATGATCCGTTGACTCATTGTGTCAAAAAAGAAATACATTTATCAGGTAAGCATAAATTTAGTTTTTTTGGTATAAAACACAATTATATTTCCAATTCCTTTTTTTGATGCTTTTTACTCCTTTTTTCTATCACGCCACTACTTGGCTATTCGTTAAACTGAATTGTGGGTGTGGTGGGGGGTGTATTTATAGACATTTTGAGGTTTGGGAAACTTTGCCCCTCCTGGTAGGATTGTATATCCCATACGTCACTAGCTCATGGACTCTTGCCAATATGAAAGAAATGATTTTATCAGGTAAGTTCTTACATGAATTATGTTTTTCTATTTTAATTTTATTATTAAACAAATGTATTTATTTTACTATGCTTTTAACCCTGCAAACAAGTTACATATTTAATCAAAAATGTGCTCCTGGTTCCCCCCAGACGAGCTCCACTGAACACATTTCTCATCTGGAGCAGAATAAGGGTATTCCATGCTGACACTTTTAAAGAGGTTAAACATTTTGTAAAAGAAGGGTATCTGTTTAAAAATGAAACAAAATAGAGCATTTTAGTTTTGCATTAGAATGTCAGTTTAAACTTAAAGGGTATGGGGGTGTTAAATACAAACACTTCTAGATGGTGTAAATGCTTTACAATATGTATATAATATAATTACAAGTTTCAGATGGTAGATAATGCAGCTCAAGAAGCAGAACTTTTTTTTTTTCACTTTCTGCAATGAGATGCCTTAAGTGAGAGGGTTTTTTTGCAGGTCATTTTTAAATAAAATTCAATCTGAAAGGGACACTGAACCCAATTTTTTTCCGTGATTCAGATAGAGCAGGCAATTTTAAGCAACTTTCTAATTTACTCCTATTATCAAATTTTCTTCATTCTCTTGGTATCTTTACTTGAAAAGCAAGAATGTAAGTTTAGATGCCGGGCCATTTTTGGTGAACAACCTAGGTTGTTCTTGCTGATTGGTGGATTAATTCACCTACACAAAAAAGCGCTATCCAGGGTACTGAACCAAAAATTGGCTGGCTCCTTAGCGTAGATGCCTTTTTTTTTCAAATAAAGATAGCAAGAGAACGAAGAAAAATTGTTAAGAGGAGTAAATTAGAATATTTGGGTTCAGTGTCCCTTTAAATTAGGCAGTTACACTAAAGTTCAGTTGCAATGTGTTGGTTAACTGGAGAATAAAGCAATTTTTAAAGTTGTATAATATAGTGCAGTAGTTGAAAATTTGATATTTTGTGAGACGTTGCGGCAGGTACTTTTTGTGTAGGACCCCCCAGCCTGTAAAAAGGCACCCAGAAATAGTGCAGAATCTGTTACAAAAAAGGTGGTAGGAGGGACTAGTTACTATTGTCCTTCCTGCCCATCTCTTCCTGGTCTATGTATTACAGACTGTTTCAGAATCTTCTCAGCTTGTCCTGATTACTCTGTCAGCTGCTTGTACCAATTTATTAACTTGTTATACTGACCTTGGTCTGTCCCTGTTTATGTTCAGACACTCTAAAGTCATCATAATTTAGCTGCACAAAACAACTCAAAATGCCCCATTTAGAATACCCTGGGTTATCTCCTTTTGCACATTGTATGCCATCATGGGGGTAATTTTAATTCCTGGGCTGCCATACGTTCTCAAAGGCAGCATAGGCCCAGAAAATAAATGTCAAGTTTTCATGTATGAAGACTGAAATGGGCAGGCCCTATATTTGGCCCTGTAAATTACAAAAATCCCCAAAAAACCTGTTCATGGGGGTATTGGTATACACGTGGGACGTCACTGAATACAAATTTGTGTCTTTTATAGCAGCATAACATATAATGATAATGGTATAAACTGTGAAAGTGTTGGTGTGAAGACCAAAAAAAACAACCCCCCCCCCCCCCCCCACTAAATTTGTGACTAAGTGGTTAAAAAAACAAATAAATGACTGGACATAACCCTTTTGGAATACTCTTGGTTGTCTAGTTTTGCATATGGTACGCCATCATGGGGGTAAGAGACATGAAAACCAAAAATGTTTCATGATTCAGATGGAGAATACAATTTTAAACAACTTTACAAATCTATTATATAATTTGCTTCTTTATCTTGGTACCCTTTGTTGAAGAAACAGCAATGCACAGAGATATATGTGCAACCATTAATCAGCAGCCCCTGAGGCTACCTAGGTATGCTTTTCAAAGACGGATACCAAGAGAACGAATCACGCTATTGAACTTAATGTAGCTCGCTCCCGCTACCAGACCAGAAGTTCAATAGCGCGATCCGGCGTGCTGTGATTAGACGGCGCACCCGCAAAGCTCTTTTGAAAAAGCAGACCAGATTAAAAGAGCCTGGAAAGGAGACCAGGTAAGGCAGCTTTGAGAACTAAAATCTTGAATCTTTTCATTTTAAAAGCTCTCGCTTAAATAATGTTATATAATTCTGCACTATGTGCAGAATTATAAAACATTATTTTTTAAGTTTACTGCCGCTTTAAAATACTAGCCATTACTAAAGTTACTTAAGATTACTCCCCCCCCATGTTTCTTGCACAAAAATGTACACTGACTGTTTTTAACCCTTTGAGTGCTAATGACGGCTCTGAGCCATCACAGAGTTTCTCACTCTGGTGCTAATGACGGCTCAGAGCCGTCATGAGCACTCTCCCACCTTGAGGGAGATCTGGGGGCTCCTTACTGCTGCTACCCCGGTGATCGTGCCTGTAGAGTGACAGGCATCGCCGGGGCTTCACGTGATGCGCGGTGACGTCACGCCCAATTACGTGATGACGTCACCGCACAACTTTATACTTAACAATGTTAAGTATAGAAAGAGGGAGCATGCTGCTTAGAAGCCTGTATCTCGGCTACAGACCCCCAAGACCCACTGTTGGAAAGGTAATCGCCTTAGCAGCCAAAGGGTTAAAGAAACATAACTAGGGATAAGGCATTTGTCCTCCAAAGTATTATTCAATGTTTTCTTTTGTCTGTTACCCATTTTGTGTTACATTTAGTTTGGTATTTTTCTTTGTTTTACTTCTGCACAAACTGCAAGTAAACTGTTATAAATGTCCTATCTGTACATATATTGTTGCTCTTTTAATCTTGTAGGAAATGAAATATCCTGCCATTCTTACATAGAACAAACGGTTAATGGCCCTATTGACACTCCTCCAGACGCGGCTGTACCTTGTTGCACATCTATCTTTTTGTATTTCTTTCCAGCCCATAAAACAAACTTTCTTATACCACAGGATTATTATCTCATTCCTGTATTCTACCACAACATGAAATAATCTTATTGTAGAAGCGCTGTTTGCTACAGAATTTGAAAGGTTAATGAGGAAATGCTATTTGCAGTTATGCGGTTGACTGGGTAGCATTATATAACTGTTGAATAATATTCTCCTTAGATCACTGGTTTTCAAACCTGTCCTCAGACCTCCCCAACAGGCCAGGTTTTCAGGATTACCTTGGATGAGAGCAGGTAAAATAACCATGTTTATTAATCGGCTGATTATTTTACCTGTGCTCCAATTCAGAAATCTATTAGAGAGGCCTGAGGACAGGCTTGAAAGCCAGTGCCTTAGATGAATACTAGCACTTCTATGTAAATGCTTTTTGATCTGATCATGATTAGATTACCTTAAACAGCCAGGGCTGTCCATTTAATATGCTGACATAATGATGTAACTTTAAAAGGACAATGTACTATAATTTTTTCCCCTATTATCTTTTTTTGCTGGAGTGTATTACATTGTTTACAAATAGCTTCTTTGCATTTATTTTGTCTCTCAAAATGGCACCAGGTAAACAAGAAGCAGCAGAAAAAAATACACTCCCTGTGGTGGGTGGGAGCGAGAGAGCAAATAATTGAACATGAATATTATAGTGTCTAAGTATTGGCCTTTGGTGTATGCAGACAGGAGGACATCTTTGTGTATAGAAAGAAATATATGATGTGGTGGTGTGCTCTCCTGTGAAGCTATTTCATATACAAAATAAACATAAAGGGCCAATTTCCCATACATTTTTATATTTTGCAGCTGCTATAAGTCGTTGGAAACACATTAAAAGGGAAACCAATTTTACATTACACAGTCCCTTTTAAGTTTTGTAGAATACAAAATGTATATGACATTGATTGGCACTGGGGCAAGCAGTTTATGTGTAAACTCTTAAAGGGACATAAAATACTTTCTTTATATATTCATACAAGCATTTATTAGCAGTTAAATATTACATTGCAAACTGTCATTTTGATGACATACCTCTTGATTCCTCTGCTGAAGCCATGTAGGGATAGATCTAGATAGGAAAGTCAAAATTAAACTTGCATGATTCAGATAGAGCATGTAATTTTAAGACACTTATAAATTCACTTCTATTTTCAAATGTGCTTTGTTCTCTTAGTACCCCTTGTTGAAAAAAATACGCACATATCCTACACTAGTGGGAGCTAACTGCTGATTGGTGTCTGCACACATTTGTCTCTTGTGCTAGGCTAACTAGATGTGTTCAACTTTCTGCCAGTAGTGTAATGTTGTTCCTTCAGCAATAGATAACAAGAGAATGAAGCACATTTGAGAATAGAAGTAAATTGGAAAGTTGTTTAAAATTGTATGTTCTATCTGAATCATAAAATATTTTTTTTGGGTTTACTATTCCTTTAATGAGCCATTACAGTTGTGAAACATCTGCTGTGTACAATGTAACAGGGTTCATCTCGCGAAGTCTGGAATATTCACTTCCAATTCTCAAAGGATTTAAAAACCCCACAATTAAAGTTACATACATTGTATGCAGTGTATTGTAAATGTGATTTGTTTTGTTTTACTGTAAATAAACATTTATTTTACAATATCAGGGGTTTCATAGGACTACAACATCGCTAGTGTTAAACTGACATGCTCTAACAGATTCAAGCATGTCTTTATTTGCTAATATTCGCTTTGCATGTAATAAAAAATATTTCTTTTGAAATGTATTCATTTTAGGAAATGGGTTCAGATAATTCATCAAATTGACCAGCTTCTCTTTTTTTTCCTCAGATACACACTTTATGTTGTGCTGAGAGTATAAACCATGTTATGCTGGGGTCACTCTGCTTTTGGTCAGCTTGGAATAACCACCAGGGGCCCTGATATTGTGTCCGAGCCCTGCCGTTGCAACTTCTTGTTGGACAAATGCATCAAGGAAGTGGCTTGTGGAGAGAAGCATTCTGTGTTCTTACTGAAGGATGGGAACGTTTATAGCTGTGGTTGCAATCAATATGGTCAACTGGGGCATGAGGACAAAGGAGGAAATGCAGGTATCTTTTATGCAACTTTCTCAGAGTATAATTATAAAATAAAAGTTTGTACATATAAGGTATCTGTGTCCAGAACATAGATTGTGAAGTTCAAGTGTTTCCCTAAGCTAGCACAGATAATAAAACTTTGTACAAAATACTTGTGTTGGGATTGTTTTTTTATACACTAAGACTAGGTGTTTTTTTGTGTGAGTAATCCTGATTTGGCACACATTACATCATTCAGCACATGATGCACGAACTCTCAAATTTCATTATTCAATTCATTCTTTGTTGTATGTAAATGATGCTATTTTAAAATCTATTAGTTTTATTTAAAAAAACAGCAAAAAAAAACACGTACATGTATACGTGGACACTTCTACTAATTATTGAATTAATGTGTTTCAGCCACACCCATTGCTAACAGTAGAATAAAATCCAGCACATAGCCAAGAAATCATAGGATGCCACCTTTACCACAAGTTAGTTTGTGAAATTCAAATGTAAGTGCTATTATTGTGATGTGGAAGCATCTAGGAGAAACAGCCCAGCCACAAAGTGGTAGACCACTCATAAAAGCATGGCTGCTGAGTGCTGAAACACGTAGTACATAAAATCATCTTCCATCTTTTGCGTCACTTGCTACAAAGTTCCAAACTGCCTCAGGAGCTTCATGAAATGGTTTTCCGTGGCCCAAGAAGCTGTACGCGGCCTCGCATCAATATGCGCAATACCAAGCATGCGCTGGAGTGGTGTACAGCACACCATCTGTACTCTGGAGTGATGAATCATGCTTCACTATCTGGCAGTCTGAATAAAGAAACTGGGTGTGGCAATGTCAGGAGAACCTACCTACCTGCAAGGCCCCTTAAAGGGACAGTCAACACCAGAATTTTTATTGTTTAAAAAGAAAGATAATACCTTTTATTACCCATTCCCCAGTTTTGCACAACCAACACAGTTATATTAATATACTTTTTACATCTGTAATTATCTTGTATCTAAGCTTCTGCTGACTGCCCCTTATTTCAGTTCTTTTGACAGACATGCAGTTTAGCCAATCAGTGCTCAGTCCTAGGTCACTTTACGTGCATGAGCTCAATGTTATCTATATGAAACATGTGAACTAATGCCCTCTAGTGGTCAAAATGTATTCAGATTAGAGGCAGTCTTCAAGGTCTAAGAAATTAGCATATGAACCTCCTAGTTTTAGCTTTCAACTAAGACTACCAAGAGAACAAAGCAACATTGGTGATAAAAGTAAATTGGGAAGTTGTTTAAAATTGCATGCCCTATTTAAATCATGAAAGTTTTTTCTGGACTTGACTGTCCCTTTAATTCCAGTGAAGGGTCATCTTTATGATACAGATATTTTAAACAATTGTGTGCTTCAACTTTGTGGCAACAGTTTTTGTGAAGGCTCTTTCCTGTTTCAGTATGACTGTGCCCCTGTGCACAAAGAGAGGTCCATGAAGACCTGGTTTGGTGTGAGGAACTCTAGTGGCCTACACGGAGCCCTGACCTCAACCCCATTAAACAGCTTTGGGATTAATTAAAAAGACTATTGCGAGCCAGCGCCTCATCCAACATCAGTGCCTGACTTGCAAAATATATATAAATATGTTGTAGCCGTAAAGGGAAGGCTGTATCTATATAAATGCCCATGGTATATAATATATAAGTATACATAAAATATTATATTATAAAATGATACATGGTTACAAACTGTGCTGCCATAGAGTGTCTGTAACATTGTATGGCAGCAATGTTTGAGATTAAAGTGATGGTAAACTCTCCCCTTTATAAAATCCGATCTGGAATGTAAGCGCTATTTTAGATCGGGTTTTATTCATCATGTGCAATGAAGATGCGCTATAACTCAGTTATTAATATAGATATGAAATTCAAATACCCCACGTTAAAACCACCCACTTCAAAAGTCAATTTTCCTGTCAGCTAAATGATTGAATTACTCTCCAATCAATGCTCTAGCTACAACAGAAGTGCCATATGGGGAGAGCGCTGATTGGACAACAATTCAATCTGTTAGCTCACAGAAAATGTTACTTTTGAAGTGGGCGGAGGAGCATGCAGTATTTGAATTTCATATCTATATTAATAACTAAGTTATACTGCATCTTCATTACAGCTAATGAATTAAACTTCATCTAAAATAGCGCTTACATTCCAGATCTGATTTTATAAAGGGGAGAGTTTACCATCACTTTAATGTGTATCATTGTTATAAACATTGCTTCTAACACTGCTGCCAAAAAGACATGCACACTCCTGAGCTCACCTAGGATTAAAAATTTCAAAAAGAACAGCAACACTCCAATCCAGTAAATTATTACCAATTTATTACAGCATCCGCAAGACAACAGCAACGTTTCGGACTACATGTCCTTATTCATGCTATACATACATAATTTCCTCTACACCTTATAAACCCTCAGTGAACAAAAAAAATGGAAAAAAACACACTTTTCTTTTTAAAGACACGATGAGTCCACGGATTTCATCCTTGTGGGATTACGCCTCCTGGTCAGCAGGAGGAGGCAAAGAGTACCACAGCAGAGCTGTATATATAGGTCCTCCCTTGATAGGAAGAGGTAAAGTGAGGTGTTAGATTAGTTTCTTCAATCAAGAGTTTATTATTTTTAAAGTAGTGCCAGAGAGTGCTGCTTTGTTCTAGGGTGTAGCCGTAGTCCATATCAGTCTCTACAGGAGAGCTTTTGGTGGCTTTAGAGCAATGGGAACTTGTGAGACATAATTCTCACTGTGCCTCCCAAATATTGATGCTGCCCTGCCTTTGGAAAACCTGAGGGATTCTAACTCAGGACTTTCTTTTCATTCTGAGGTCCATGGGAGGGATAGGACCTCTTCCACCTGGAGTCTGCCTTGCTGCCAGGCAGAAGATGAGGTAAGTGCTGACTTTATTTCTGGGGTACAAGAAGTCTCGGAAAAAGATTGGGCACTTTATTTGTTTACACAGACCTCATCAAATTGGGGCTCCTTTCTAGGGGTTAACATAGATGCAATTCTCCTAATTGTTCTAGGGGACACTTGGCAGTTTTAAACGCTGGCACTGGGGACATGTGATTTTTCTCTCCCGGCGGTTTTATAAAATAGCCGACCGGGAGGGTTTATACTGTCTGACTTTTATATTAAGCTCAGTGTGAGGGTGTTTGTTGCGACAGAGTTCATATGGGCTAAGCAGCTTCCTAGATGTAGGTGAAAGGAGCTAAGCAGCCTGTTATTTTGCTCCTGGTCGTTTAGATTAATGATAATGACGTCCGGGAGAGGATTGTTCATACAGCCTGACTTTTTGTGCAAAGCTCAGTGTGAGGTGATATGACAGAGTTTTATATGGGCTAAGCAGCTTCCTAGACATAGGTTAAAGGAGCTAAGCAGCTTGTTATTTTGATCCCGCTCGTTTAGCCCAATAATAATGGCGACCGGGAGTGGATTGTTGAAACGCCTACGAGGGGCGGTGCTTGCGTGGCGCCAATTTAATGGCGCATCGCATATTTGGTGCTTCCGGTCATCGGAAAGCAGGTCTATTAGATCCTTTTTGTGTCTGTTTAGGTTCCTTCTCCTCTTCGTTTCCGGTTAGCGGAGGGGGCTGGAAATACAGTGTGTTGTGCTTAGAGACAGCGCTACAGCTGTTAGATTCTTAAACAGAAGCTCTAACTGGCACTTCAGAGGAACTCTACTGAAGTGCTTTGGGGTTTACAAGATGCTTCGCTAGTATGCCTTAATATATAACATTTAAATATTAAAGACATACGTCAGTTTGATGATTCAAGAAGACTTTACAGTGCAGGGTTATCAGTTTGAAAGGTTCGACTTCTGTTATTAATCGAAAACACTGCAGGAGAATGTGGTTTCTTAGGATGGAACAGAAGCACACAAGAGATAAAGTTACTTTAAAATTTAAAGAGACAGTAACATCTTTCATGTGTCAATTTTTATTATAAATACTCCTTCTAAAGCGATTGGTGTTTAGGAGTCCGTTGACACTGGTCAATACATGACACAAATTTCTCATATAATGTCCAGGGGGATTTTTTTCTGGCCTACATGCAGTGCTCTGCGGTTCCTTGCAATTTTAATATGGAATTGCTGCACAAGACATGGTTGCTTTAATGTACATAGCGTTGTCTATTAACAGCAAGGTTGACATGCTAATTAGATTGTTTCTGACACAGAAATAAGAAGTTACTTTAACGTTTTTGTGTGTCAATTTTTATTAAAAAATTACACTCTTTTTGTAAGGTGTATCCAGTCCTCGGGTTCATCCATTACTTGTGGGATATTCTCCTTCCCAACAGGAAGTTGCAAGAGGACACCCACAGCAGAGCTGTCTATATAGCTCCTCCCCTAACTGCCACCCCCAGTCATTCTCTTGCAACTCTCGACAAGAAAGGAAGTATCAAGAGATATGTGGTGACTTAGTGTAGTTTTACCTTCAATCAAGAGTTTATTTTTAAACGGTACTGGCGTTGTACTGTTTTACTCTCAGGCAGAAATTAGAAGAAGAATTCTGCCTGGAGGTTTGATGATCTTAGCGGTTTGTAACTAAGGTCTATTGCTGTTCTCACACATAACTGAAGAATATGGGAAAACTTCAGTTGGGGGACCGGTCTGCAGATTACCTGCTTTGAGGTATGTTCAGTATTTTTATTTCTAGAGAGATGAATAAGTTCTAGAAAATGCTGACAGAGCCTTGTGTATTTGAGGTAAGCCTGATGCAGTGATTTAACAGCGACTGGGATCATGCTTACAAAACAGGGTAATACTCATGTTAATACTCCTATTACTTAGTGACAAAACGTTTACATGAATTCATAAATAGGATGTTTTTTCTCTGAGGGAGATAAGTCTTTATTTGGGGCCTAGTTTCCACATGGCTAGTCAGATACTCCTAGGAGTATTTTCTTAAGGCCCCTCTGGCAACCAGTACATGGTGGGAGGGGCCTATTTTAGCACTCTACTGAAATTTCTATAAACTATAAAGACCATATTATGGCGCTTAAAGATTTATCTCCAGGGGATTCTCTGACTGAAAAGAGGGAGATTATGCCATCTAGCTCTCCCCATGTGTCAGAACCTATAACTCCCGCTCAAGTGACGCCAAGTACATCTAGCGCGTCTAATTCTTTTACCTTACAGGACATGGCAGCAGTTATGAATGCTACCCTCTCAGAGGTATTGTCCAAACTGCCAGGGTTACAAGGAAAGCGAGACAGCTCTGGGGCTAGAACTAATACAGAGCTTTCTGACGCTTTAATGCCTGTGTCCGATATACCCTCACAATGCTCAGAAGCCGAGGCAGGTGAGCTTCTATCTGTGGGTGACATTTCAGACTCAGGGAAGGCGTTACTTCAGTCTGATTCTGAAATGACAGCGTTTAAATTTAAGCTTGAACACCTCCGCTTATTCCTTAGGGAGGTTTTAGCGACTCTGGATGACTGTGAACCCATTGTGGTTCCAGAGAAATTGTGTAAAATGGACAAATACTTTGCAGTGCCTGTTTACACTGATGTTTTTCCAGTCCCTAAGAGGTTTTCAGAAATTATTACTAAGGAATAGGATAGACCAGGTGTACCGTTCTCTCCCCCTCCTGCTTTTAAAAAGATGTTTCCCATAGATACCGCCATACGGGACTCGTGGCAGACGGTTCCTAAGGTGGAGGGAGCAGTCTCTACCCTAGCTAAGCGTACAACTATCCCCGTCGAGGACAGTTGTGCTTTCCTAGATCCTAACGGCTAAGAATTCAGGTTTTGCCATTTTGGCGCGTAGGGCGCCATGGCTTAAGTCCTGGTCAGCAGACGTTACTTCAAAGTCTAAGCTTCTTAACATCCTCTTCAAGGGACAGACCCTATTCGGGCCTGGTCTGAAGGAGATCATTTCTGATATTACTGGAGGAAAAGGTCAAGCCCTTCCTCAGGATAGGTCCAATAACGAAACTTCAAGAGTGGTGCAGCTTCAGTTTCCTCTAATGCAAAACAAGAGGGAAATTTTGCCCAGTCCAAACCAGTCTGGAGACCTAACCAGACTTGGAACAAGGGGAAGCAGGCCAAGAAACCTGCGGCTGCCTCTAAGACAGCATGAAGGAGTATCCCCCGATCCGGGACCGGATCTAGTAAGGGGCAGACTTTCCCTCTTCGCCCAGGCTTGGGCAAGAGACGTCCAGGATCCCTGGGCATTAGAGATTGTTTCCCAGGGATATCTTCTGGACTTCAAAGCTTCATCTCCCAAGGGGAGATTTCATCTCTCACAATTATCTGTAAACCAGATAAAGAGAGAGGCATTCTTACGTTGTGTTCAAGACCTACTGGTTATGGGAGTGATCCACCCAGTTCCAAAGGAGGAACAGGGGCAGGGCTTCTATTCAAATCTTTTTATAGTATCCAAGAAAGAGGGAACTTTCAGACCAATCTTGGATCTCAAGATCCTAAACAAATTTCTCAGGGTCCCATCCTTCAAGATGGAGACTATCCGAACCATCCTCCCTATGATCCAGGAGGGTCAAAATATGACTACCATGGACTTAAAGGATGCTTATCTCCACATTCCGATTCACAAAGATCATCATCGTTTCCTCAGGTTCGCCTTCTTAGACAGGCATTACCAGTTTGTGGCTCTTCCCTTCGGGTTAACCACGGCACCAATAATCTTTACTAAGGTTCTAGGGTCCCTACAGGCGGTTCTAAGGCCACGGGGCATAGCAGTGGCTCCTTACCTAGACGACATTCTGATACAGGCGTCGACTTTTCAAATCGCCAAGTCCCATACGGACATTGTTCTGGCCTTTCTGAGGTCTCACGGGTGGAAGGTGAACGAAGAAAAGAGTTCTCTCTCCCCTCTCACAAGAGTTTCCTTCCTAGCAACACTGATAGATTCAGTAGAAATGAAAATTTTTCTGACAGAAGTCAGATTATCAAAGCTTCTAACTTCCTGCCGTGCTCTTCATTCCGCTTCTTGGCCGTCAGTGGCTCAGTGTATGGAAGTAATCGGCCTAATGGTAGCGGCAATGGACATAGTTCCGTTTGCCCGCCTACATCTCAGACCACTGCAACTTTGCATGCTCAATCAGTGGAATGTGGACTACACAGATTTGCCCCCTCTGCTAAATCTGGATCAAGAGACCAGGGATTCTCTTCTCTGGTGTTTATCTCGGGTCCATCTGTCCAGGGGAATGAGTTTCCGCAGGCCAGAGTGGACTATAGTGACGACAGATGCCAGCCTTCTGGGCTGGGGCGCCGTCTGGAACTCCCTGGAGGCTCAGGGTTCATGGACTCGGGAGGAATCCCTCCTTCTGATAAACATTCTGGAACTGAGAGCAATATTCAATGCTCTTCAGGCTTGGCCTCAACTAGCTGCGGTCAGGTTCATCAGATTTCAGTCGGACAATATCACGACTGTAGCCTATATCAACCATCAGGGGGGAACAAGAAGCCCCCTGGCAATGTTGGAGGTTTCAAAGATAATTCTATGGGCAGAGGTTCACTCTTGCCATCTCTCAGCTATTCATATCCCAGGAGTAGAGAACTGGGAGGCGGATTTTCTAAGTCGGCAGACTTTTCATCCGGGGGAGCGGGAGCTCCATCCGGAGGTATTTGCCCAGCTGATTCAACTATGGGGCAAACCAGAACTGGATCTGATGGCGTCTCGTCAGAACGCCAAGCTTCCTTGTTACGGGTCCAGGTCAAGGGATCCCCAGGCAGCGCTGATACATGCTCTAGCAGCGCCCTGGTCCTTCAGCCTGGCTTATGTGTTCCCACCATTTCCTCTCCTCCCTCGTCTGATTGCCAAGATCAAGCATGAAATTCAATCATAAGATATGGTGTAAATATCTTCATTGGTGTGAATCCAAGGGTTACTCATGGAGTTATCCTTTCTCCAAGAAGGATTGGAGAAGGGATTGTCAACTAGTTCCTTAAAGGGACAGATTTCTGCTCTGTCTATTCTTCTACACAAGCGTCTGGCAGATGTTCACGTTTTGTCAGGCTTTAGTTAGAATCAAGCCTGTGTTTAAACCTGTTGCTCCACCATGGAGCCTAAACTTAGTTCTTAAAGTTCTTCAAGGGGTTCCGTTTGAACCTCTGCATTCCATAGATATCAAGCTTTTATCTTGGAAAGTTCTGTTTTTGGTAGCTATCTCTTCGAGTTATCTGCCTTACAGGGAGATTCCCCTTATCTGATCTTCCATGCAGATAAGGTAGTTTTGCGTACCAAACCTGGGTTTCTTCCTAAGGTGGTATCTAATAAGAATATCAATCAGGAGATTGTTGTTCCGTCACTGTGTCCTAATCCTTCTTCAAAGAAGGAACGTCTATTACACAATCTTGACGTGGTTCGTGCTTTAAAGTTTTATTTACAAGCTACTAAAGATTTTTGTCAAACATCTGCATTGTTTGTTGTCTATTCTGGACAGAGGAGAGGCCAAAAGGCTTCGGCAACTTCTTTCTTTTTGGCTAAGGAGTATAATACGCTTAGCTTATGAGACTGCTGGCCAGCAGCCTCCTGAAAGAATTACAGCTCATTCTACTAGAGCGGTAGCTTCCACATGGGCTTTTAAAAATGAGGCTGCTGTTGAACAGATTTGTAAGGCGGCGACTTGGTCTTCGCTTCATACTTTTTCTAAATTCTATAAATTTGATACTTTTGCTTCTTCTGAGGCTATTTTTGGGAGAAAGGTCTTACAGGCAGTGGTGCCTTCCGTTTAAGCGCCTGCCTTGTCCCTCCCTTCATCCGTGTCCTATAGCTTTGGTATTGGTATCCCACAAGTAATGGATGATCCGTGGACTGGATACACTTTACAAGAGAAAACAAAATTTATGCTTACCTGATAAATTTATTTCTCTTGTGGTGTATCCAGTCCACGGCCCGCCCTGTCATTTTAAGGCAGGTGTTTTTTTATTTTTAAACTACAGTCCCACCTCACCCCTATAGTTTCTCCTTTATTTTGCTTGTCTTCGGTCGAATGACTGGGGGTGGCAGTTAGGGGAGGAGATATATAGACAGCTCTGCTGTGGGTGTCCACAAGTAATGGATGAACCCGTGGACTATATACACCACAAGAGAGAGAAATTTATCAGGTAAGCATAAATTTTGTTTTTTCTGAACCTTCTCCTTTTAAGGTGTTTCCTATTTGGGAGTATGTTGACAATGGTCACTTTATGCCACAAACTTATAGTGTTCACAAAATGTTGGGGCACACATGCAGTGTCTTGCGCTTCCTCCCATACTCCGTCCGGAGTTTTTCTTTGCATATCATGTATTCTATGTTTTTCCCACGTGGAAACTCACCTTACTAGAGGAATTATTTTCAACTTAAGCACTATCCGGTGTAATCTATCCTAGTGCGTCCAGTGAGTTATAAGGAATGGAAAGACCGCATTCTCTATACTTAAAGAGTTGTTTCCTATAACTGACTTAGCTAAGGAGGCTGGGCAGACATTACCTAGGGTGAAAGGAGTAGTTTCCAGCTTAGCGAAGATAACTACTATTTCCTTAGAGAATAGTTGGATTTTTCAAAGGTTATATGGATAAAAATTGGAAAAGGGATGTACACCATGGCTTACAATTAGTGATGCACCGAAATAGAAATTCTGGACCGAATCCGAAAATCCGGGATGCACTTGGCCGAAAACCGAAACTGATACCGAAAATGTATTTTTTTAAATTATTTTTTTTTAGGTTTTATTTTGCATAATTCGAGCCAATAAAAAAAGCCCACACTTTTATTGAAAGTAACATACTAAAATTGGACAAAAATATCTTAAAACAATAATATGCTACACAATAATTTTGGCAAGAAAAAAAAAACAGGCAAAAAATAATGTCATTTTTGACCAAAAAATGTTTCTGCGTCCAAAATTTTGGTGCATCCCTACTTAAAACAATTATAAATATCAATATACTGTATTATTCTTCATTTAAGTTCTATGTAACAATCATATTTAACATACTTTATTTGAATAATTGGTAAAAAAAAACTAATCCTAGAAAACTCATTATATGTAGAACAGTAAGTGAAGTAATAAACTTAAACAGCAGCTCTAGGCTAGCATCAAATTTGAAATATGCTACACAATAATTTTACCAAAACTAACAGGCAAAAAAAAATGAAAAACGAAATAGCCAAAAATGCAATTTTCGGCCAAAACTTTCTGCGGCCGAAACTTTCTGCGGCCGAAATTTCGGTGCATCCCTACTTACAATGGCATCCAACTGTGTACTTTAATACCGTCATTAGTGCGGCGGCATTTTGGTTTGATGCGTTATCTGATACTATTAAGTCAGAAACTCCCCTGAACAAAATCTATTTCAAATTCTTGCCTTGAGGTTTTCAAAATGGGAGCGTAGGTTTCTGGTTTCTCTGTCCCAGCTCACTGCAGATGTATGATCTAAGTCAAAACAAATTCCTGAGTTTAGGAATACCCAGTGTTTACATGTTCTTTGCTTTTCTCCTGTTAAGTGTAGTCAGTCCACGGGTCATCATTACTTATGGGATATTAACTCCTCCCCAACAGGAAGTGCAAGAGGATCACCCAAGCAGAGCTGCTATATAGCTCCTCCCCTCTACGTCACACCCAGTCATTCTCTTGCACCCAACTAATAGATAGGATGTGTGAGAGGACTGTGGTGATTATACTTAGTTTTTATATCTTCAATCAAAAGTTTGTTATTTTAAACGGCACCGGAGTGTGTTGTTTTCTTCTCAGGCAGAATTTGAAGAAGAATCTACCTGAGTTTTGTATGATCTTAGCGGACGTAACTAAGATCCATTTGCTGTTCTCGGCCATTCTGAGGAGTGAGGTAAACTTCAGATCAGGGGACAGCGGGCAGGTTCACCTGCAAAGAGGTATGTTGCAGTATATTATTTTCTAAGGAATGGCATTGACTGAGAAAATACTGCCAATACCGATATAATGTAAGTACAGCCTTAAATGCAGTAGTAGCAACTGGTATCAGGCTGACATGTATGTATGTTTACACTTCAGTATTCTGGGGAATGGCACTTCACTGGAATAATACTGTATGCATATAACTTTTAGCCTAACTTGCAGTGTGAATGACTAGCAGCAGGCTTTTAATGACATTTCATAAATTAGATTTTAAACGTTTGCTGGCATGTTAAATCGTTTAATTATCTGAGGTACTTGGTGAAAAATTGTTTTGGGCGTTATTTTCCACTTGGCTGTCGTTTATTTTAAATTAAAACAGTTTCACTGAGCTTCCCTCACTGTTGTGTGTGAGTGGGAGGGGCCTATTTTGGCGCTTTTGCTACGCATCAGAAATTCAGTCACAAGTCTGCCTTCTCTCCCTGCATGATCCAGAATGTCTCCACAGAGCTCAGGGGTCTTCAAAACTTATTTTGAGGGAGGTAATCACTCACAGCAGACCTGTGAGACTGTGATAAAAACGCTTATATTTTCAATTGTTATACGTTTTTTCTGATATTAAGGGTTAATCATCCATTGCTAATGAATGCAATCCTTTGCTAAATTTATGCTTTTACCGGGTAAATTTGGTTTTTATAACTAATCCGGTTCATTGTTATTCAACTGTCATAGTTTTTTTTCTGTGCTTCTTAAAGGCACAGTAACGTTTTACATATTGCTTGTAAATTTAGTTGAAAAGTATTTCCAAGCTTGCTAGTCTAATTGCTAGTTTGTTAAACATGTCTGACTCAGAGGAATCTCTCTGTGCTATATGTGCAAAAGCCAAGGTGGAGCCCAATAGAAATTTATGTACTAATTGCATTGATGCTACTTTAAATAAAAATCAATCTGTACATGTTGAACATCATTCACCAGACAACGAGGGGGAAGTTATGACGACTAACTTGCCTCACGTGTCAGTACCTGCATCTCCCGCTCGGGAGGTGCGTGATATTGTAACGCCAAGTACATCAGGGTGGCCATTACAAATCACTCTACAGGACATGGCTAATGTTATGACTGAAGTTTTGTCTAAATTGCCAGAACTTAGGGGTAAACGAGATCACTCTGGGGTGAGAACAGAGTGCGCTGATATTGCTAGGGCCATGTCTGATACTGCGTCACAATTTGCAGAACATGAGGACGGAGAGCTTCATTCTGCGGGTGACGGATCTGATCCAAATAGACTGGATTCAGACATTTCAAATTTTAAGTTTAAGCTAGAAAACCTCCGTGTACTGCTAGGGGAGGTATTAGCGGCTCTGAATGATTGTAACACAGTTGCAATCCCAGAGAAAATGTGTAGGTTGGATAAATATTTTGCGGTACCGACGAGTACTGACGTTTTTCCTATACCTAAGAGACTTACTGAAATTGTTACTAAGGAGTGGGATAGACCCGGTGTGCCTTTCTCACCCCCTCCTATATTCAGAAAAATATTTCCAATAGACGCCACCACACGGGACTTATGGCAGACGGTCCCTAAGGTGGAGGGAGCAGTTTCTACTTTAGCTAAGCGTACCACTATCCCGGTGGAGGATAGCTGTGCTTTTTCAGATCCAATGGATAAAAAGTTAGAGGGTTACCTTAAGAAAATGTTTGTTCAACAAGGTTTTATATTGCAACCCCTTGCATGCATTGCGCCTGTCACGGCTGCGGCAGCATTTTGGTTTGAGTCTCTGGAAGAGACCCTTGACTCAGCGCCAATAGATGAGATTTCACACAAGCTTAAAATCCTTAAGCTAGCTAATTCATTTATTTCTGATGCCGTAGTACATTTAACTAAACTTACGGCTAAGAATTCCGGATTCGCCATTCAGGCACGCAGAGCACTGTGGCTAAAATCCTGGTCAGCTGATGTTACTTCTAAATCTAAATTACTTAACATACCTTTCAAGGGGCAGACTTTATTTGGGCCCGGTTTGAAAGAAATTATCGCTGATATTACAGGAGGTAAAGGCCATGCCCTGCCTCAAGACAGAGCCAAACCTAGGGCTAGACAGTCTAATTTTCGTGCCTTTCGTAGCTTCAAGGCAGGAGCAGCATCAGCTTCCTCTGCTCCAAAACAGGAAGGAGCTGTTGCTCGCTACAGACAAGGCTGGAAACCTAACCAGACCTGGAACAAGGGCAAGCAGGCCAGAAAACCTGCTGCTGCCCCTAAGACAGCATGAAGTGAGGGCCCCCGATCCGGGAACGGATCTAGTGGGGGGCAGACTTTCTCTCTTCGCCCAGGCTTGGGCAAGAGATGTCCAGGATCCCTGGGCGTTAGAGATCATATCTCAGGGATATCTTCTGGACTTCAAAGCTTCTCCCCCAAGAGGGAGATTTCATCTTTCAAGGTTGTCAACAAACCAGATAAAGAAAGAGGCGTTTCTACGCTGTGTACAAGATCTATTACTAATGGGAGTGATCCATCCGGTTCCGCGGTCGGAACATGGACAAGGGTTTTACTCAAATCTGTTCGTGGTTCCCAAAAAAGAGGGAACCTTCAGGCCAATCTTGGATTTAAAGATCCTAAACAAATTCCTAAGAGTTCCATCGTTCAAAATGGAAACTATTCGGACAATCTTACCCATGATCCAAAGAGGTCAGTACATGACCACAGTGGATTTAAAGGATGCTTACCTTCACATACCGATTCACAAAGAACATTACCGGTATCTAAGGTTTGCCTTCCTAGACAGGCATTACCAGTTTGTAGCTCTTCCATTCGGGTTGGCTACGGCTCCAAGAATCTTCACAAAGGTTCTGGGCTCTCTTCTGGCGGTACTAAGACCGCGAGGAATTTTGGTGGCTCCGTACCTAGACGACATTCTGATACAAGCGTCAAGCTTTCAAACTGCCAAGTCTCATACAGAGTTAGTACTGGCATTTCTAAGGTCGCATGGGTGGAAAGTGAACGAAGAGAAGAGTTCTCTCTTACCACTCACAAGAGTTCCCTTCTTGGGGACTCTTATAGATTCTGTAGAAATGAAGATTTACCTGACAGAAGACAGGTTAACAAAGCTTCAAAATGTTTGCCGTGTCCTTCATTCCATTCAACACCCGTCAGTGGCTCAATGCATGGAGGTAATCGGCTTAATGGTAGCGGCAATGGACATAGTTCCTTTTGCACGCCTGCATCTCAGACCGCTGCAATTGTGCATGCTAAGTCAGTGGAATGGGGATTACTCAGATTTGTCCCCTACTCTGAATCTGGATCAAGAGACCAGAAATTCTCTTCTATGGTGGCTTTCTCGGCCACATCTGTCCAGGGGGATGCCCTTCAGCAGGCCAGACTGGACAATTGTAACAACAGACGCCAGCCTACTAGGTTGGGGCGCTGTCTGGAATTCCCTGAAGGCTCAGGGATCATGGACTCAGGAGGAGAGTCTCCTTCCAATAAACATTCTGGAATTGAGAGCAGTTCTCAATGCCCTTCTGGCTTGGCCTCAGTTAACAACTCGGAGGTTCATCAGGTTTCAGTCGGACAACATCACGACTGTAGCTTACATCAACCATCAAGGAGGGACAAGGAGTTCCCTAGCAATGATGGAAGTCTCAAAGATAATTCGCTGGGCAGAGTCTCACTCTTGCCACCTGTCAGCGATCCACATTCCAGGAGTGGAGAACTGGGAGGCGGATTTCCTAAGTCGCCAGACTTTTCATCCGGGGGAGTGGGAACTTCATCTGGAGGTCTTTGCCCAAATACTTCGACGTTGGGGCAAACCAGATATGGATCTCATGGCGTCTCGCCAGAACGCCAAACTTCCTTGCTACGGGTCCAGGTCCAGGGACCCGGGAGCGGTCCTGGTAGATGCTTTGACAGCACCTTGGACTTTCGGGATGGCTTATGTGTTTCCACCCTTCCCGATGCTTCCTCGTTTGATTGCCAGGATCAAACAGGAGAAAGCATCGGTGATTCTAATAGTGCCTGCGTGGCCACGCAGGACCTGGTATGCAGATCTAGTGGACATGTCATCCTGTCCACCTTGGTCTCTGCCTCTGAGACAGGACCTTCTAATTCAGGGTCCTTTCAAACATCAAAATCTAATTTCTCTGAAGCTGACTGCATGGAAATTGAACGCTTGATTTTATCAAAGCGTGGATTTTCGGAGTCAGTAATCGATACTTTAATACAGGCTAGGAAACCTGTTACCAGGAAGATTTACCATAAGATTTGGCGTAAATACTTACACTGGTGCGAATCCAAGAGTTACTCATGGAGTAAGGTTAGGATTCCTAGGATATTGTCTTTTCTACAAGAGGGTTTAGAAAAGGGTTTATCTGCAAGTTCTTTAAAGGGACAGATCTCAGCTCTGTCCATCCTTTTACACAAACGTCTGTCAGAAGTTCCAGACGTTCAGGCTTTTTGTCAGGCTTTGGCTAGGATTAAGCCTGTGTTTAAGACTGTAGCTCCACCGTGGAGCTTAAACTTAGTTCTTAACGTTTTACAGGGTGTTCCGTTTGAACCCCTTCATTCCATTGATATCAAGTTGTTATCTTGGAAAGTTCTGTTTCTAATGGCTATTTCCTCGGCTCGTAGAGTCTCTGAGTTATCAGCCTTACATTGTGATTCTCCTTATCTGATTTTTCATTCAGATAAGGTAGTTCTGCGTACTAAACCTGGGTTCTTACCTAAGGTAGTTACTAACAAGAATATCAATCAAGAGATTGTTGTTCCATCATTGTGCCCTAACCCTTCTTCAAAGAAGGAACGACTTCTACACAATCTGGACGTAGTCCGTGCCCTGAAATTTTATTTACAGGCAACTAAAGATTTTCGCCAAACTTCTTCCCTGTTTGTCGTTTATTCTGGTCAGAGGAGAGGTCAAAAAGCATCTGCTACCTCTCTATCCTTTTGGCTTCGTAGCATAATACGTTTAGCCTATGAGACTGCTGGACAGCAACCTCCTGAAAGGATTACAGCTCATTCTACTAGAGCTGTGGCTTCCACTTGGGCCTTTAAGAATGAGGCCTCTGTTGAACAGATTTGCAAGGCTGCAACTTGGTCTTCTCTTCATACTTTTTCCAAATTTTACAAATTTGACACTTTTTTGCTTCTTCGGAGGCTGTTTTTGGAAGAAAGGTTCTTCAGGCAGTGGTTCCTTCCGTATAAAGATCCTGCCTGTCCCTCCCGTCATCCGTGTACTTTAGCTTTGGTATTGGTATCCCATAAGTAATGATGACCCGTGGACTGACTACACTTAACAGGAGAAAACATAATTTATGCTTACCTGATAAATTCCTTTCTCCTGTAGTGTAGTCAGTCCACGGCCCGCCCTGTTTTTTATGGCAGGTCTAAATTTTAAATTATACTCCAGTCACCACTGCACCCTATAGTTTCTCCTTTCTCGTTTGGTTCTCGGTCGAATGACTGGGTGTGACGTAGAGGGGAGGAGCTATATAGCAGCTCTGCTTGGGTGATCCTCTTGCACTTCCTGTTGGGGAGGAGTTAATATCCCATAAGTAATGATG
Organism: Bombina bombina; assembly: GCF_027579735.1. Taxonomy (NCBI): domain Eukaryota; kingdom Metazoa; phylum Chordata; class Amphibia; order Anura; family Bombinatoridae; genus Bombina; species Bombina bombina. Next base: position 942,800,864 of record NC_069500.1, read on the forward strand.
ACCCGTGGACTGACTACACTACAGGAGAAAGGAATTTATCAGGTAAGCATAAATTATGTTTTTTTGCAAGTTATAGGGCAATAAATATAAGTAGCATGTTGCTATTTCCAAACCACTTTTTTTTTTCAAAATTAGCGCTAGTTACATTAGAACACTGATATCTTTCAGGAATCCCTGAATATCCCTTGTCATGTATATATATATTATTATTGATCTAGGCCCATTTTGGTATATTTCATGCCACCATTTCACCGCCAAATGCGATCAAATAAAACAAATCGTTCACTTTTTCACAAATTTTTTCACAAACTTAAGATTTCTCACTGAAATTATTTACAAACAACTTGTGTAATTATGGCATACATGATTGTAAATGCTTCTCTGGGATCCCCTTTGTTCAGAAATAGCAGACATATATGGCTTTGGTGTTGCTTTTTGGTATTTAGAAGGCCACTAAATGCCACTGCGCACCACACGTGTATTATGCCCAGCAGTAAAGGGGTTAATTAGGGAGCATGTAGGGAGCTTGAAAGGTTCATTTTAGCTTTAGTGTAGTATAGTACACAGCCCAAAGTATTGATCTAGGCCCATTTTGGTATATTTCATGCCACCATTTCACCGCCAAATGCGATCAAATAAAAAAAAAAGTTACATTTTTCACAATTTTAGGTTTCTCACTGAATTATTTACAAACAGCTTGTGCAATTATGGCACAAATGGTTGTAAAAGCTTCTCTGGGATACCCTTTGTTCAGAAATAGCAGACACATATGGCTTTGGCGTTGCTTTTTGGTAATTAGAAGGCCGCTAAATGCTGCCTGGCACCACACGTATTATGCCCAGCAGTGAAGGGGTTAATTAGGGAACTTGTAGGGAGCTTGCAGGGTTAATTTTAGTTTTAGTGTAGAGATCAACCTCCCACCTGACACATCACACCCCCTGATCCTTCACAGGGTACGTCCTTGGTCGTTAACCGCATTTTTATTGCAGGACGTACCCCATACGTCGTTGGTCGTTAAGGGGTTAAAGGGACAGTTAACCCCAGAATTTTTGTTGTTTTAAAAGATAGATAATACCTTTTATTACACATTCCCCAGTTTTGCATAACCAAAACTGTTATATGAATACACTTTTTACCTCTGTGATTAACTTGTATCTAAGCATCTTCTAACAGCCCCCTGATCACATGACCTTTTATTTATTATCTATTGACTTTCATTTTAACCAATTAGTTTAGTGTCTGCCACAATCCACGGGCGTGATCACAATGTTATCCATATGGTTTACATGAACTAGCTCTCCCCTGTTGTGAAAAGCAAATAAAAAAGCCTGTGATAAGAGGTGGTCTTCAAGGGCTTAGAAATTATAATATTATCCTTCCTAGGTTCAGCTTTCAACTAAGAATACCAAGAGAACAAAGCAAAATTGGTGATAAAAGTAAATTGGAAAGTTGTTTAAAATTACATGCCCTATCTGAAACATGAACAATTTTTTGGACTTGACTGTCCCTTATTCTCAGACAGTTTGAGAAATGCTTTAATAACGAGAACAGATAGAGAAAATTCCTGTAAGTAGCTATATAATAGAAGCCCTGATTGGCATCTTAACGCAGATGATGGATGTATTCTATCACAACCCTTAGACTGTAATCCTTCTGTCCCAGTCTACCTTCCCTGTCTCATCTTTATTGTAGACGCTGCAAAATCTGTTGGCGCAGTACAAATAAAGATATTACTACATAGTTTATTAAGATAAACCGATACTACAAATTACTAGCTTAGCTACTTCTGCAAGCTAAAATCTTCCCTTATTCGTCTCAGCAATGCTGTTTAATGTGCATGAATAATTTAGATTTTTCTCTCATTTGGTCTGCTTACGTTAAGCGTCTGCTGCACTTATCGCTTCTCACAGAAAACAGTAAATGTAAAGAAGATGTATACTACCATTAACAATTGATCATTTAATGTATGAATGCATTTAAAGGGACATTAACCACCACATTAAATATCTGTATTCTGTGCTTTATTGCTGTAAGGAAATTTGGTGTGTACAGTGAATGAACATCTCAGGTCTGGTTTAGAAAGACAAAAATAACATTAATTCAGACTGATATCTATAGGGAATAATGTTCATTGGCCAATCACAGTTGAGGATTGTTAGTACATTTCATGCTGTGTTCTTATTGTGGGAGGGGGCTGTTTTCACATGGGATATATAGAGATTTGTATGCTGCACACCCTGCTAGTGATTATCTGGAGTATAATGATTTGTGTCAGCTGCCAGTAAGCATGAGTCTGTGCTGTTATTCCCTAGAGTGTCACAGTCTCACATTTAGCAAGTGATTCAGTTTTGTTATTTATGTAGCACTGAGAACAAGCCAGCAACATGCATCACTTGTTACTGTATTCTGGGCTGATCTGTACACTACAATAAAGCACACACCTAATAACCATAAATGTAATGTCTAGAAGTACATGATGCTTGTGCCATTCAGCCATTTGCTCTACTTTCTCTATCTCCCCACACATAGCACCCAGAAACCCCATACTGCGTGTAGGTGACGGGTATGGCTCATGGTGGTTTAATCACTGCAGAGTATATGTTCAGAACAGTTAATAGGTTAAAACATTGCTGTGCGTGTTTCTGGCAATCAAAGTAAATTTGAAAGTTATTTAAAATTGTATGTTCTATATGAATTATGAAGTCCGTTTTTGGGGTTTCCTGCCCATTTAAATCTAGAAGCCAAAACAAAACAAAATGTAATACCTTTTGACAGGATTATGGTTTACTTTAAATAGTAGTTTTGATCAGGCTATTGCTTTGCAAATCATATGTATGTTTGTTTGTTTATTAAAGGGACATAATACTCACACTGCATCAGTTTCAAGTGATTTAGCATATAACTGTAAAAAGCTGACAGGAAAATATCACCTGAGCATCTCTATGTAAAAAAGGAAGATATTTTACCTCACAACTTCCTCAGCTCAGCAGAATAAGTTCTGTGTAAAAAGTTATACTCGGTTACTGCCCAACTGCAGGTAAAAAAAATAATAATGAAGAAATGAACAGCAACCAATCAGCATCAGCAGTGCTAAGGTCATGAACTCTTTTACTGTGATCTCATGAGATTTCACTTAACTCTCATGAGATTTCATTGTAAACTTCCTTACACTGAATAGGGAAATAAGATCAGTGTGCACGAAAGCTCGCTCCTTCCGCTGTCCCGGGACAGGCATACTGATTTGTTGCTTAGAAGTCCTTTACAATGGGATGTGGCTACTGAGAAACTTTTGAGGTAAAATATCTTTCTTTCTTCTGTTAAGTGTGATCAGTCCACGGGTCATCATTACTTCTGGGATATTACTCCTCCCCAACAGGAAGTGCAAGAGGATTCACCCAGCAGAGCTGCACATAGCTCCTCCCCTCTACGTCACTCCCAGTCATTCTCTTGCACCCAACGACTAGATAGGATGTGTGAGAGGACTATGGTGATTATACTTAGTTTTATATCTTCAATCAAAAGTTGGTTATTTTAAAATAGCACCGGAGTGTGTTATTACCTCTCTGGCAGAGTTGAAGAAGAATCTACCAGAGTTTTGCTATGATTTTAGCCGGAGTAGTTAAGATCATATTGCTGTTCTCGGCCATCTGAGGAGTGAGGTAAACTTCAGATCAGGGGACAGCGGGCAGATGAATCTGCATAGAGGTATGTAGCAGTTTTTATTTTCTGACAATGGAATTGATGAGAAAATCCTGCCATACCGATATACTGTCATGTATGTATACTTTACACTTCAGTATTCTGGGGAATGGTACTTCACTAGAATTACACTGTAAGAAATACATAAAGCTGTTTAATAACTAGAGATTATGTTTAACGTTTTTGCTGGAATGTAAAATAGTTTTCATTTGCTGAGGTACTGTGTGAATAAATGTTTGGGCTCTATTTTTCCACTTGGCAGTTGCTTAATCTGTTTTTCTGACAGTTTCTGTTCTCCCTCACTGCTGTGTGTGAGGGGGAGGGGCCGTTTTTTGGCGCTTTTTCTATGCATCAAATATTTCAGTCAGCAACTCATTGTATTCCCTGCATGATCCGGTTCATCTCTACAGAGCTCAGGGGTCTTCAAAACTTATTTTGAGGGAGGTAATTTCTCTCAGCAGAGCTGTGAGAATTATAGTTTGACTGAGATAAAAAACGTTTATTCTGTAATTTGTTTCCTGCTTTCAGAATTTGTTATCTTTGCTAATGGGATTAAACCTTTGCTAAAGTTGTGTTGTTTACAAGGATTGAGGCTATAACTGTTTCAATTTATTAATTTTCAACTGTTATAGATCTTCTGTGCTTCTTAAAGGCACAGTACATTTTAATATTATTCTAATTGAATTGTATTTCCAAGTTGCAAGTTTATTTGCTAGTGTGTTAAACATGTCTGATTCAGAGGATGATACCTGTGTCATTTGTTGCAATGCCAAAGTGGAGCCCAATAGAAATTTATGTACTAACTGTATTGATGCTACTTTAAATAAAAGTCAATCTGTACAAATTGAACAAATTTCACCAAACAACGAGGGGAGAGTTATGCCGACTAACTCGCCTCACGTGTCAGTACCTACATCTCCCGCTCAGAGGGAGGTGCGTGATATTGTAGCGCCGAGTACATCTGGGCGGCCATTACAAATCACATTACAGGATATGGCTACTGTTATGACTGAGGTTTTGGCTAAATTACCAGAACTAAGAGGTAAGCGTGATCACTCTGGGGTGAGAACAGAGTGCGCTGATAATATTAGGGCCATGTCAGACACTGCGTCACAGGTGGCAGAACATGAGGACGGAGAACTTCATTCTGTGGGTGACGGTGATCCAAACAGACTGGATTCAGATATTTCAAATTTTAAATTTAAACTGGAAAACCTCCGTGTATTACTAGGGGAGGTGTTAGCGGCTCTGAATGATTGTAACACAGTTGCAATACCAGAGAAAATGTGTAGGTTGGATAAATATTTTGCGGTACCGACGAGTACTGAGGTTTTTCCTATACCTAAGAGACTTACTGAAATTGTTACTAAGGAGTGGGATAGACCCGGTGTGCCGTTCTCACCCCCTCCGATATTTAGAAAAATGTTTCCAATAGACGCCACCACAAGGGACTTATGGCAAACGGTCCCTAAGGTGGAGGGAGCAGTTTCTACCTTAGCTAAGCGTACCACTATCCCGGTGGAGGATAGCTGTGCTTTTTCAGATCCAATGGATAAAAAGTTAGAGGGTTACCTTAAGAAAATGTTTGTTCAACAAGGTTTTATATTGCAACCCCTTGCATGCATTGCGCCGATCACGGCTGCAGCAGCATTCTGGATTGAGTCTCTGGAAGAGAACATTGGTTCAGCTACTCTGGACGACATTACGGACAGGCTTAGAGTCCTTAAACTAGCTAATTCATTCATTTCGGAGGCCGTAGTACATCTTACTAAACTTACGGCGAAGAATTCAGGATTCGCCATTCAGGCACGCAGGGCGCTGTGGCTAAAATCCTGGTCAGCTGATGTTACTTCTAAGTCTAAATTGCTTAATATACCTTTCAAAGGGCAGACCTTATTCGGGCCCGGGTTGAAAGAGATTATCGCTGACATTACAGGAGGTAAAGGCCATGCCCTGCCTCAGGACAAAGCCAAAGCCAAGACTAGACAGTCTAATTTTCGTTCCTTTCGTAATTTCAAAGCAGGAGCAGCATCAACTTCCTCTGCACCAAAACAGGAAGGAGCTGTTGCTCGCTACAGACAAGGCTGGAAACCTAACCAGTCCTGGAACAAGGGCAAGCAGACTAGGAAACCTGCTGCTGCCCCTAAAACAGCATGAATTGAGGGCCCCCGATCCGGGATCGGATCTAGTGGGGGGCAGACTTTCTCTCTTCGCCCAGGCTTGGGCAAGAGATGTTCAGGATCCCTGGGCGCTAGAGATAATATCTCAGGGATACCTTCTGGACTTCAAATACTCTCCTCCAAGAGAGAGATTTCATCTGTCAAGATTGTCAACAATCCAGACAAAGAAAGAGGCGTTTCTACGCTGCGTACAAGAGCTCTTGTTAATGGGAGTAATCCATCCAGTTCCACGATCGGAACAGGGACAGGGGTTTTACTCAAATCTGTTTGTGGTTCCCAAAAAAGAGGGAACTTTCAGACCAATCCTGGACTTAAAGATCCTAAACAAATTCCTAAGAGTTCCATCGTTCAAGATGGAGACTATTCGGACAATTTTACCTATGATCCAAGAGGGTCAATACATGACCACTGTAGATTTAAAAGATGCTTACCTTCACATACCGATTCACAAAGATCATTATCGGTACCTAAGGTTTGCCTTCCTAGACAGGCATTACCAGTTTGTGGCTCTTCCATTCGGATTGGCTACAGCTCCAAGAATCTTCACAAAGGTTCTGGGTGCTCTTCTGGCGGTACTAAGACCGCGGGGAATCTCGGTAGCTCCATACCTAGACGACATTCTGATACAAGCTTCAAGCTTTCAAACTGCCAAGTCTCATACAGAGTTAGTGCTGGCATTTCTAAGGTCACATGGATGGAAGGTGAACGAAAAGAAAAGTTCACTCGTTCCACTCACAAGAGTTCCCTTCCTGGGGACTCTTATAGATTCTGTAGAAATGAAGATTTACCTGACAGAGGACAGGCTAACAAGACTTCAAAGTGCTTGCCGCACCCTTCATTCCATTCAACACCCGTCAGTGGCTCAATGCATGGAGGTAATCGGCTTAATGGTAGCGGCAATGGACATAGTACCCTTTGCACGCTTACACCTCAGACCACTGCAACTGTGCATGCTAAGTCAGTGGAATGGGGATTACTCAGACTTATCCCCTTCTCTGAATCTGGATCAAGAGACCAGAAATTCTCTTCTATGGTGGCTTTCTCGGCCACATCTGTCCAGGGGGATGCCATTCAGCAGACCAGACTGGACAATTGTAACAACAGACGCCAGCCTTCTAGGTTGGGGTGCCGTCTGGAATTCTCTGAAGGCTCAGGGACAATGGAGTCAGGAGGAGAGTCTCCTGCCAATAAACATTCTGGAATTGAGAGCAGTTCTCAATGCCCTCCTGGCTTGGCCCCAGTTGACAACTCGGGGGTTCATCAGGTTTCAGTCGGACAACATCACGACTGTAGCTTACATCAACCATCAGGGAGGGACAAGAAGCTCCCTAGCTATGATGGAAGTATCAAAGATAATTTGCTGGGCAGAGTCTCACTCTTGCTACCTGTCAGCAATCCACATCCCGGGAGTGGAGAACTGGGAGGCGGATTTCTTAAGTCGTCAGACTTTTCATCCGGGGGAGTGGGAACTTCATCCGGAGGTCTTTGCCCAAATACTTCGACGTTGGGGCAAACCAGAGATAGATCTCATGGCGTCTCGACAGAACGCCAAGCTTCCTCGTTACGGGTCCAGATCCAGGGATCCATGAGCAGTCCTGATAGATGCTCTGACAGCACCTTGGGACTTCAGGATGGCTTACGTGTTTCCACCCTTCCCGTTGCTTCCTCGATTGATTGCCAGAATCAAACAAGAGAGAGCATCAGTGATTCTAATAGCACCTGCGTGGCCACGCAGGACTTGGTATGCAGACCTGGTGGACATGTCATCCTGTCCACCTTGGTCTCTACCTCTGAAACAGGACCTTCTGATACAGGGTCCCTTCAAACATCAAAATCTAACTTCTCTGAAGCTGACTGCTTGGAAATTGAACGCTTGATTTTATCAAGACGTGGATTTTCTGAGTCAGTTATTGATACCTTAATACAGGCTAGGAAACCTGTTACCAGAAAGATTTACCATAAGATATGGCGTAAATACCTATATTGGTGTGAATCCAAAGGTTACTCTTGGAGTAAGGTTAGGATTCCTAGGATATTGTCTTTTCTACAAGAAGGTTTAGAAAAGGGTTTATCTGCTAGTTCATTAAAGGGACAGATCTCAGCTCTGTCCATTCTGTTACACAAACGTCTGTCAGAAGTTCCTGACGTCCAGGCTTTTTGTCAGGCTTTGGCCAGAATTAAGCCTGTGTTTAAAACTGTTGCTCCACCATGGAGTTTAAACCTTGTTCTTAATGTTTTACAGGGCGTTCCGTTTGAACCCCTTCATTCCATTGATATAAAGTTGTTATCTTGGAAAGTTCTATTTTTAATGGCTATTTCCTCGGCTCGAAGAGTCTCTGAATTATCAGCCTTACATTGTGATTCTCCTTATTTGATTTTTCATTCGGATAAGGTAGTCCTGCATACTAAACCTGGGTTCTTACCTAAGGTAGTTACTAACAGGAATATCAATCAAGAGATTGTTGTTCCTTCTTTATGCCCAAATCCTTCTTCAAAGAAGGAACGTCTACTGCACAACCTGGATGTAGTCCGTGCTCTAAAATTTTACTTACAGGCAACTAAGGAATTTCGACAAACGTCTTCTCTGTTTGTCATTTACTCTGGGCAGAGGAGAGGTCAAAAAGCTTCCGCTACCTCTCTTTCTTTTTGGCTTCGTAGCATAATTCGTTTAGCTTATGAGACTGCTGGACAGCAGCCTCCTGAAAGAATTACAGCTCATTCTACTAGAGCTGTGGCTTCCACTTGGGCCTTCAAGAATGAGGCCTCTGTTGAACAGATTTGCAAGGCTGCAACTTGGTCTTCGCTTCATACTTTTTCCAAATTTTACAAATTTGACACTTTTGCTTCATCGGAGGCTATTTTTGGGAGAAAGGTTCTTCAGGCAGTGGTTCCTTCTGTATAAAGAGCCTGCCTATCCCTCCCGTCATCCGTGTACTTTTGCTTTGGTATTGGTATCCCAGAAGTAATGATGACCCGTGGACTGATCACACTTAACAGAAGAAAACATAATTTATGCTTACCTGATAAATTCCTTTCTTCTGTAGTGTGATCAGTCCACGGCCCGCCCTGTTTTTAAGGCAGGTAAATATTTTTTAATTTATACTCCAGTCACCACTTCACCCTTGGCTTTTCCTTTCTCGTTGGTCCTTGGTCGAATGACTGGGAGTGACGTAGAGGGGAGGAGCTATGTGCAGCTCTGCTGGGTGAATCCTCTTGCACTTCCTGTTGGGGAGGAGTAATATCCCAGAAGTAATGATGACCCGTGGACTGATCACACTACAGAAGAAAGGAATTTATCAGGTAAGCATAAATTATGTTTTTTTACATAGAGATGTTCAGGTGATATTTTCTAGTCAGCTTTTTACAGCTATACTGCATCACTTTCAAGTGTAAACATTTGGGTATTATGGCCCTTTAATGTGTATTTAGTTTTTAGATTTGATGCTGAAAGGGAGAGATGTCAGACTAGATGTAAATGCCAGTTGAACTCTGAAAAGTAGAGAAAACAATGGGGCAGAGAAAGTTGATCTAAACTTCCCAGTCCAATGTGTGGTTGCTATAAATCCTTATTGGCCATGTCAGGGAGTTCATCATATATGTTTCTATAGTTATATGAAAATTAGTGTATACTGTCCCTTTAAGCAACTTTCTAATTTACTCCTATTATCACCTCTTGGTATTTTTTTTTTTTTTTAATGTAAGTTTCGGTGCCGGCCCAAATTTGTTTCTGCACCTGGATATCGCTTGCTGATTGGTGGCTACATTTAGACACCAATCAGAAAGTGCTACCCATTTGCTGAACCAAAAATGGGTCAGCTCTTATGCTTACATTCTTGCTTTTTCAAATAAGGATACCAAGAGAACAAAGAAAATTTGATAATAGGAGTAAATTAGAAAGTTGCATGCTCCGAATCGTGAAAGTTTAACTTTGACTAGACTATTCCTTTAATCCACTACAACTGATATCCATCTATACATTTCTTACGTCTGAGCAAATGTGCGCTGTAGATTCTGCTGTGTAATGGCAACTTTTAACTTCTCTTAAAGGGACAGTGTACACCAATTTTTTTATATAAATTCATGTAATAGATACTACTATAAAGAAGAATATGCACAGATACTGATCTAAAAATCTAGTATAAAATCTTTTAAAAACTTAGAAGCTCCCAGTTTAGCACAGTTGATTAAGTTAGGCTGGGACACCCAGTGAAAGGGGCTTGGTAAGCAGGATAAACAGACGCTCCCCCCTCCCCTGCATATGAAAAAAACCATTACACAAACAGGAGCAAGCAGGAATCTGTAGACTTGAGTCTACATCTGATACTTTGGGGCTTGGTTAGGAGTCTGAAAATCAGCACAATGTTATTAAAAAAATATGCAAAACTATACATTGTTAAAAAAAACTCTCCCAGATGGGCTATATATAAGGATAAATCTACAAAAGATGTATGCAAAGAAAAATCTAGTGCCCAATGTCCCTTTTTAAAGGGGCTCTAAACTTTATATTTATTTACTCACAATATGTGTCACAAAGTTGTAAAATCACAATATACATTCATTATATATTTTGCCTACTTTTGCTGTAAAATACACCTGAAAATTGTACGGATTTCCCTCCTTCCCAGAAATAGTGAAGTGACGCCATCATACTTAACTATGTTTTTTAAACCTGCAACATCCTACACAGCGGTTGCTTAAAGGGATAGTAAACACCAAAAATGTTATTGTTTAAAAAGATAGCTAATCCCTTTATTTACCATTCCCCAGTTTTGCATGACCAACACTGTTATAGAAATATATGTTTTACCTCTGTAATACCCACCAGGAGCACAGACTGATAGATAGGGCTAAGGAGCATACTGTATACCATACTACAGCATTTACAAAGCATGTACTGTGTAGCTTATGTGACCCACGCTTAAGTTTGCCCGTTTGCTCCCTAGCCCAGTTGCCCCGTATGGGCTAGGGAGCAAACGGGCAAACTTAAGCACAGGGGTCACTAGAGTCACATGAGCTACACAGTACATGCTTTGTAGAATGTTGTAGTACGGTATTCAGTATGCAACTTAGCCCTACCTATCAGTTTGTGCTCCTGTGATCAGTCTTTGTGAAGTACCGGTACATATACGGTACTTCTGTGAGATCTGGGGCAAGTGAGCGCCACTCACATGAACCCCCCACGCAGCTCTTGTGATCCCGGGCAACTCAGTGATGTTCATATACAGTATCTCACAAAATTGAGTACACCCCTCACATTTTTGTAAATATTTTATTATATCTTTTCTTTCATGTAATTAGCAAGAGTCCATGAGCTAGTGACGTATGGGATATACATTCCTACCAGGAGGGGCAAAGTTTCCCAAACCTTAAAATGCCTATAAATACACCCCTCACCACACCCACAATTCAGTTTTACAAACTTTGCCTCCGATGGAGGTGGTGAAGTAAGTTTGTGCTAGATTCTACGTTGATATGCGCTCCGCAGCAAGTTGGAGCCCGGTTTTCCTCTCAGCGTGCAGTGAATGTCAGAGGGATGTGAGGAGAGTATTGCCTATTTTGAATGCAGTGATCTCCTTCTACGGGGTCTATTTCATAGGTTCTCTGTTATCGGTCGTAGAGATTCATCTCTTACCTCCCTTTTCAGATCGACGATATACTCTTATATATACCATTACCTCTGCTGATTCTCGTTTCAGTACTGGTTTGGCTTTCTACAAACATGTAGATGAGTGTCCTGGGGTAAGTAAATCTTATTTTCTGTGACACTCTAAAGCTATGGTTGGGCACTTTGTTTATAAAGTTCTAAATATATGTATTCAAACATTTATTTGCCTTGACTCAGAATGTTCAACTTTCCTTATTTTTCAGACAGTCAGTTTCATATTTGGGATAATGCATTTGAATTAATCATTTTTTCTTACCTTCAAAAATTTGACTCTTTTTTCCCTGTGGGCTGTTAGGCTCGCGGGGGCTGAAAATGCTTCATTTTATTGCGTCATTCTTGTCGCGGATTTTTTTGGCGAAAATTTTTTTTTCCGTTTCCGGCGTCATACGTGTCGCCGGAAGTTGCGTCATTTTTTTGACGTTATTTTGCGCCAAAAATGTCGGCGTTCCGGATGTGGCGTCATTTTGGCGCCAAAAGCATTTCGGCGCCAAATAATGTGGGCGTCTTGTTTGGCGCTAAAAAAATATGGGCGTCGCTTTTGTCTCCACATTATTTAAGTCTCATTATTTATTGCTTCTGGTTGCTAGAAGCTTGTTCACTGGCATTTTTTTCCCATTCCTGAAACTGTCATTTAAGGATTTTGATCAATTTGCTTTATATGTTGTTTTTTCTATTACATATTGCAAGATGTTCCACGTTGCAACTGAGTCAGAAGTTACTTGAGGAAAATCACTGCCCGGGGCTGGAGCTACCAAGCTAAGTGTATCTGCTATACATTTTTGGTACCTGTTTCTCCAGCTGTTGTTTGTATTGCATGTCATGACAAACTTTTTAATGCAGATAAAATTTCCTTTAGTACTATTATATTACCTGTTGCTGTTTCGTCAACATTTAATTTTCAGAGTGTTCCTGTTAAACATAAGAGATTTTATTTTTTAAATCCATTTAGAAGGCTATGTCTGTTATTTCTCCTTCTAGTTTACATAAAGTCTTTTAAAAACTTCTCTTTTTTCAGATGAATTTTTAAATGAACATCATCGTTCTGATACTGATAATGGTTCTTCTGGTTCAGAAGTTTCTGTCTCAGAGGTTGATGCTGTTAAATCTTTTTATTTGTTCAAGATGGAATTTATTCTAAACGTTTAAATAGGGTTTTTTAAATCTCCTGTATTTATTCCAGAAGTGTTTAATCTCCCTGATGCTTTTTCTGAAGTAATTTCCAGGGAATGGAATAATTTGGGTAATTCTTTTACTCCTTCTAAACGTTTAAGCAATTATATTCTGTGCCATCTGACAGATTAGAGTTTTTTGGGACAAAATCCCTAAGGTTGGGGCTGTCTCTATTCCTGCTAAAATGTACTACTATTCTTACGGCAGATAGTACTAAATTTAAGGATCCTTTAGATAAGAAAATTGAATCCTTTCTAAGAAAAGTTTACTTATGTTTAGGTAATCTTCTTAGACCTGCTATATTTTTACCGGATGTTGCTGCAGCTTCATCTTTTTGGTTAAAAGTTCTAGCGCAACAAGTATCAGATCATAATTTTATAGCATTATTTTTATTCTATAACATGCTAATAATTTTATTGGTGATACCATCTTTTGATATCATTTGAGTTGATGTCAGGTATATGTCTCTAGCTATTTTAGCTAGAAAAGCTTTATGGATTTAACTTGGAATGCTGATATGTCTTCTAAGTTAACTTTGTTTTTCCCTTTCTTTCCAGGGTAATAATCATTTTTTCGTTCTTTTTCTCATAATAAGGAACAAAAGCCTGATCCTTCATCCTCAGGAGCGGTTTCAGTTTGGAAACTATTTCCAGTTTGGAATATATCCAAGCCTTATAGAAACCTATAGTCAGCTCCTAAGTACCCATGAAGGTGCGGCCCTTTTTTCCAGTTCAGCTGGTATGGGGCAGATTACGTTTTATTCCAAGGAGTTTGGATCAATTCCGTTCTCAATCTCTGGTTTCAGAACATTGTTTCAGAAAGGTACAGAATTGGCTTCAGTTAAGGCCTCCTGCTAAGAGATTTTTTTCTTCCCGTGTCCCAGTTAACACAGCAAGGCTCAGCATTTCTGAAATGTGTTTCAGATCTAGAGTTGGCTGGAGTAATTTTGCCAGTTCCAGTTCTGGAACAGGGGCTAGGGTTTTATTTTATCTCTTCATTGTACCAAAGAAGGTCAATTCCTTCAGACCAGTTCCGGATCTATCAATATTGAATCGTTATGTATACCAACATTCAAGATGGTTACTGTAGGACTATTCTGCCTTTTGTTTAGCAAGGGCATTTTATGTCTACAATAGTTTTGCAGGATGTGTATCTGCATATTCCGATTCATTCAGATCACTTTTAGTGTTTGAGATTCTCTTTTTAGACAAGCATTACCAGTTTTGTGGCTCTACTGTTTGGCCTAGCCTCAGTTCCAAGAATTTTTTTCAAAGATTCTCGGTGCCCTTCTTTCTGTATTCAGAGAACAGGGTTTTGGTATTTCCTTATTTGGACGGTTATCTTGGTATTTGCTCAGTCTTCTCATTCGAAGAATCTCATGCGATTCGACTTGTGTTGTTTCTTCAAGATCATGGTTGGAGGATCAATTTACCAAAAAGTTCATTGATTCCTCAGTCAAGGGTAACCTTTCTGGGTTTCCAGATAGATTCAGTGTCCATGACTCTGTCTTTAACAGACAAGACACGTCTAAATTGTTTTCAGCTTGTCGAAACCTTCAGTTACAATCATTCCCTTCGGTAACCTTATGCATGGAAATTCTAGGTCTTATGACTGCTGCATTGGACGCAATCCCCTTTGCTTGTTTTTCACATGCGACCTCTTCAGCTCTGTATGCTGAATCAATGGTGCAAGGATTACACAAAGATATTTCAATTTATATCTTTAAAACCGATTGTTCGACACTCTCTAACGTGGTGGACAGATCACCATCGTTTAATTCAGGGGGCTTCTTTTGTGCTTCCGACCTGGACTGTAATTTCAACAGATACAAGTCTCACAGGTTGGGTAGCTGTGTGGGGATCTCTGTCGGCACAAGGAGTTTGGGAATCTCAGGAGGTGAGATTACCGATAAATATTTTGGAACTCCGTGCAATTTTCAGAGCTCTTCAGTTTTGGCCTCTTCTGTAGAGAGAATCGTTCATTTGTTTTCAGACAGACAATGTCACAACTGTGGCATACATCATCAAGGAGCGACTCACAGTCCTCTGGCTATGAAAGAAGTATCTCGATTTTTTTTTGGTTTGGGCGGACTCCAGCTCCTGTCTAATCTCTGCGGTTCATATCCCAGGTGTAGACAAGTGGGAAGCGGATTATCTCAGTCGCCAAACGTTGCATCCGGGCGAATGGTTTCTTCACCCAGAGGTATTTCTTCAGGTTGTTCAAATGTGGGAACTTCCAGAAATAGATCTGATGGCGTCTCATCTAAACAAGAAACTTCCCAGATATCTGTCCAGATCCCGGGATCCTTAGGCGGAGGCAGTGGATGCATTATCACTTCCTTGGAAGTATCATCCTGTCTATATCTTTCCGCCTCTAGTTCTTCTTCCAAGAGTAATCTCCAAGATTCTGAAGGAATGCTCGTTTGTTCTGCTGGTAGCTCCGGCATGGCCTTACAGGTTTGGTATGCGGATCTTGTCCGGATGGCCTCTTGCCAGCCGTGGACTCTTCCGTTAGACCAGACCTTCTGTCACAAGGTCCTTTTTTTCCATCAGGATCTGAAATCTTTCAATTTAAAGGTATGGCGATTGAACGCTTGATTCTTGGTCAAAGAGGTTTCTCTGACTCTGTGATTAATACTATGTTACAGGCTCGTAAATCTGTATCTAGAGAGATATATTATAGAGTCTGGAAGACTTATATTTTTTGCTGTCTTTCTCATCTTTTTTCTTGGCATTCTTTTAGAATACCGAGAATTTTACAGTTTCTTCAGGATGGTTTAGATAAGGGTTTGTCTGCAAGTTCCTTGAAAGGACAAATCTCTGCTCTTTCTGTTCTTTTTCACAGAAAGATTGCTATTCTTCCTGATATTTATTGTTTTGTACAAGCTTTGGTTCGTATAAAACCTGTCATTAAGTCAATTTCTCCTCCTTGGAGTTTGAATTTGGTTCTGGGAGCTCTTCAAGCTCCTCCCTTTGAACCTATGCATTCATTGGTCATTAAATTACTTTCTTGGTAAGTTTTTTGTTCCTTTTGGCCATCTCTTCTGCCAGAAGAGTTTCTGAATTATCTGCTCTTTCTTGTGAGTCTCCTTTTCTGATTTTTCATCAGGATGAGGCGGTGTTGCGAACTTCTTTTGAATTTTTACCTAAAGTTGTGAATTCCAACAACATTAGTAGAGAAATTGTGGTTCCTTCATTATGTCCTAATCCTAAGAATTCTAAGGATAAATCATTGCATTCTTTGGATGTTGTTAGAGCTTTGAAATATTATGTTGAAGCTACTAAGTCTTTCCGAAAGACTTCTAGTCTATTTGTTATCTTTTCCGGTTCTAGAGAAGGCCAGAAAGCTTCTGCCATTTCTTTGGCATCTTGGTTGAAATCTTTAATTCATCTTGCCTATGTTGAGTCGGGTAAAACTCCGCCTCAGAGGATTACAGCTCATTCTACCAGGTCAGTTTCTACTTCCTGGGCGTTTAGGAATGAACCTTCGGTTGATCACATTTGCAAAGTTGCAACTTGGTCTTCTTTGCATATTTTTACTAAATTCTACCATTTTGATGTATTTTCTTCTTCTGAAGCAGTTTTTGGTAGAAAAGTATTTCAGGCAGCAGTTTCAGTCTGAATCTTCTGCTTATGTTTTTTATTAAACTTTATTTTGGGTGTGGATTATTTTCAGCAGGAATTGGCTGTCTTTATTTTATCCCTCCCTCTCTAGTGACTCTTGTGTGGAAAGATCCACATCTTGGGTAGTCATTATCCCATACGTCACTAGCTCATGGACTCTTGCTAATTACATGAAAGAAAACATAATTTATGTAAGAACTTACCTGATAAATTAATTTCTTTCATATTAGCAAGAGTCCATGAGGCCCACCCTTTTTTGTGGTGGTTATGGTTTTTTGTATAAAGCACAATTATTCCAATTCCTTATTTTATATGCTTTCGCACTTTTTTATCACCCCACTTCTTGGCTATTCGTTAAACTGAATTGTGGGTGTGGTGAGGGGTGTATTTATAGGCATTTTAAGGTTTGGGAAACTTTGCCCCTCCTGGTAGGAATGTATATCCCATACGTCACTAGCTCATGGACTCTTGCTAATATGAAAGAAATGAATTTATCAGGTAAGTTCTTACATAAATTATGTTTTCATGTGACAACACTGAAGAAATGGCACTTTGCTACAATGTAAAGTGAGTGCACAGCCTGTATAACGGTGTAAATTTGCTGTCCCCTCAAAATAACTCGACACACAGCCATTAATGTCTAAACCGTTGGCAACTAAAGTGAGTACACCCCTAAATGGAAATGTCCAAATTGGGCCCAAAGTGTCAATATTTTTTGTGGCCACCATTATTTTCCAGCACTGCCTTAACCCTTTTGGGCATGGAGTTCACCAGAGCTTCATAGGTTGCCACTGGAGTCCTCTTCCACTCCTCCATGACGACATCACTGAGCTGGTGGATGTTAGAGACCTTGCCCTCCCCCACCTTCCGTTTGAGGATGCCCCCACAGATGCTAAATAGGGTTTAGGTCTGGAGACATGCTTGGCCAGTCCATCACCTTTACCCTCAGCTTGTTTAGCAAAGCAGCGGTCATCTTGGAGGTGTGTTTGGCGTTGTTATCATGTTGCAATACTGCCCTGTGGAGGGGATGATGCTCTGCTTTAGTATGTCACAGTACATGTTGGCGTTCATGGCTCCCCAGTGCCGGCTGCACTCATGCAGGCCCAGACCATGACACGCCCACCACCATGCTTGACTGTAGGCAAGGCACACTTGTCTTTGTACTTCTCACCTGGTTGCCGCCACACACGCTTGATACTATCTGAACCAAATAAGTTTATCTTGGTCTCATCGGACCACAGAACATCCTTAATATGCTTGTCTTCAGTAAACTGTTTGCAGACTTTCTTGTGCATCATCTTTAGAAGAGGCTTCCTTCTGGGACAACAGCCATGCAGAACTATTTGATGCAGTGTGCGGTGTAGGGTCTGAGCACTGACAGGGTGACCTTTCAACCTCTGCAGCAATGCTGGCAGCACTCATACGTCTATTTCCCAAAGACAACCTCTGGATATGACACTGAGCATGTGCACTTAACTTCTTTGGTCAACCATGGCGAGGCCTGTTCTGAGTGGAACCTGTCCATTGAAACCGCTGTATGGTCTTGCCAACTGTGCTGCAGCTCATTTTCAGGGTCTTGGCAATCTTCTTATAGCCTAGGCGATCTTTATGTAGAGCAACAATTCTTTTTTACGTATCCTCAGAAAGTTCTTTGCCATGAGGTGCCATGTTGAACTTTCAGTGACCGGTATGAGAGAGTGTGAGAGCGATAACACCAAATTTAACACACCTGCTCCCCATTCACATCTGAGACCTTGTAACACTAACAAATCACATGACACCAGGGAGGGAAAATGGCTCATTGGGCCCAATTTGGACATTTCCACTTAGGGGTGTACTCACTTTTGTTGCCAACGAATTAGACATTAATGGCTGTGTGAGTTATTTTGAGGTGACAGTAAATTTACACTGTTATACAGGCTGTACACTCACTACTTTACATTGTAGCAAAGTGTCATTTCTTCAGTGTTGTCACATGAAAAGATATATAATAAAATATAAAATATTTACAAAAATGTGAGGGGTGTACATATTTTTAAGCAAGTAGGTGGTTATAATTTACAGCTCAACTCGTTTCACATAAATACGTGTAATATTAATCATTAGAGTCTTTAAATAAGGGGTCTCTTATGGCTGTAGATTACATCTATAAATGTTATGAAATGCAGCAATGACTTGACCTCATTAGCAGTAAGGCTCTTGTGACCCTGCGCAGCTCACATGACCTCCGCGGCTCTCATTGCCGCTGATCTGAGGTTTAATAGAGTTTGAAAGTAAGAAGACCTCGCTTGTAAGACAAGGTTGTTTTTTCAGAGGTTTTTTTCGGGAAAAAAACTTGTCTTATTATCGAGCAAATACGGTATCTTGTATCTAAGCTTCTGCTGACTGCATTCTTATCTAAGATCTTTTGACAGACTTGAATTTCAGGCAATTAGTGCTAACTCTTAAATAACTTCACGTGCATAAGCACAGTGTTATCTATATGAAACACATGAACTAGCACCCTCTAGCTGTGAAAAACTCTCAGATTCATTCAGATGAGAGGCGGTGTTCCGTAATATTTTCCTACCGCGTTATGTTTTCCTACCTACACAACGCTTATGGCCACGCCTACAATAAACTTGCAAATACTGCTTTCACTGCCGCAGTCTGCAAATATTACATAGCCAATACCCTTTGCAGACACGCCCTCTCGGACTCGGTCAGCAAATATTTTGACACTAGCTGGGGACATCAAAATACCAGTGCCAAAAAAGGCTTACCACAACTATGTTCTTTTATTCTGTATATTCAATATTATTATACTGATTTCTTTGATTAACAGAGTGAACGTATTTCACTAAAGCAGACATAATATAAATAGTTACAAACATTCCCTTTCATGATGAAACGCGAATACATTTTGTAACTATTTATAGTATGTCTGCTTTATTGAAATACGTTAACTCCTTTAATAAATATTGAATATACAGAATAAAACAACATAGTTGCCTTTTTTTTGGCAATGGTATTTTGATGTCCCCAGCAAGTGCCAAAATTGTGGACGTACCGGTGTTCTGTAATATTTGCTGACTGCGGCAGTGAGCACATGCGTGCAAAGGGTGTTTGCAAGTTTATTATAGGCGTGACCGTAAGCGTTACGTAGGTAGGAAAACTTAACGCGGTAGGAAAATATTACAGAACAGCGAAGAGAACAAAGCAAATTTGATGATAAAAGTAAATTAGAAAGTTGTTTAAAATTGACATGCCCTATGTGAATCATGAACGTTTAATTTGGACTTTACTATCCCTTTAAATCAGAGCACAACGTCATTTCCATCTGCCACTAATTGACCATAGCAAAAGAGATCAGGAACGAATTTCAGGCCTTTCGGGCCTTTTGGAACCGCGGCCATTTTGACAGCACAGTGAGGGGGCCGCCAACGGGGTCTGAGGCCTTCAAGCGGTGGGCTAACCGACAAAGATCAGCGTCCAGCCGGGCTTCTTGGGGGCAAGCAGAGTCTCCTGTGAGGCCTAGCTAAATCTCTTACAGCCCTAATATAAAGGCCCTGAAGAGCTGACTACAATATCTGTATACTCACCTCTCTAAACTCTGCAGTTTCTACTACAGCTATCTCCACTAAGACTTTATATGTTATTCACCAATAAAATGCAGGGATAGGGGGGTTAGTGGCCAGAAGCCCTCCCTGTGCTAGCTGCTTATACTGAACTACAAGCTGAGATCCAGTAACCAAGCTTATACCTCTAATTACCCCTACCCCCTCACTGTTTCCCTTGGGTAAATACAAAGATTAGCTAATTCTGCCAGCAATGTCTCAGGCCCAAAAAAACAAAAATAAGACATCAACTAGGGCTAAAAACTCTGTTGCTGATCATTTCAAACCTAAGGACTCAACTGCTACTAGGGGCTCTGTATCGCCTCACTCATGCCAAGAGAGCTCTGATAGTACTAATTCCTCCATATCCCAACAACAGGAGGAAGAAATGGAACTTATAACCAGGTCAGATATAGTGGATACTTTATCCAAGAGGTTAAATGACCTGCAGGATAACTTGACATCTACCATCAAATCCACAGTTGCAGACCTCAAAAAAGATCTCGCAGAAATGAGAGGACTGAAGTGCTTGAGCGCAAGCAGGAGGACTTGGCGATCGAACAGCAGAATATAATTGCCCACTCCCAAAACCTTGCAGATTATGTCTCAGAAATGGAACAGAAGGTGGCGGACCTAGAGGACAGGTCGCGCCGCAACAATTTCAGATTTAGAGGCATTACTGAGGAGACTCTGCAGCCTGACTTAGAGACATTTGTTAAGAAATTTTGTGTCTCACTAGCACCCCCCTCAGATCCAAATGATATGCTAATCGACAGAGTCCATAGGATTCCTAGGGGCAGAAATGCTCCCAAAGATAAGCTTAGAGATGTAATTGCAAGGTTTCACTTCTTTACTTATAAAGAGCAACTCATGAGGGCAGCCTTTTCCAAACCTCAACTTCCTGAGCATCTGAGACAGATACAAGTATTTCCAGATTTATCACAGTTCACCCTGCAGAAAAGGAGCACCAGTTTACCCAATCCCTCCGTTCAAGAGGCCTAAAGTATAGATGGGGCTATCCAACTAAACTCATCATTCACCGAGAGGGATCTTTGGTTACAGTGGACTCCCCAGCGATAGGCGAAGATCTTTTGAAACAATGGGATCAAGCAGATAATCATGCTGCCCACACTCCTTTAAGACCCTCACAGCTAAGGCCTATAGCTGATCAATGGAACCCCCTTCCTCAACGTCCTCAGTCCAGTAAAAGGAACTCAGTTCTCAGGGATTCCTCTCCAGGATAACCTGATAAGTATCCATTTTAACTGATGTACTTTGCTGAGTATGTTTTTCTTTCTTCCAGGACTATTTTCAGTGACAATTTTTTTTTTTAGTAACTGCCTCCCTGGAAGTTATTCTGTGATGCTAGTCGCAAAACCATTCCTGTATACTGTCTACTTATGCTATGGGAGACTCTGGGAAAGAATGTAACTCCTTGCTGTGTATAATTTTTTTTTTTTTTTTCTGTGTTATAACGTATTGTTCTTAAATTTGTTTAGGCAATAAGTATATCATATGTTTTTTTTTGTATAATACTTTCAACTCATAGTGGATGAATCTAGGATTTGCTTTTCTTGCTAGTTCTTACAGTAAACTCCAATTGGGTTCTTACCAAGGTGGCTACAACTTCCTCGAGAAAGGAGGTAAAGTCCTGGCTCTGAAAGCAACCCATTGGAGACCCACTATGTGTGAATCCTGAGATATGTCAGTTTGTTGTTAGTCTTGCTGATCACCTAAGGTTTTTAAATTTTTTTTCCTTTTAAAATGTTATTTTTATGCCTCACTGTCAGTTACTTCTTTTTTTTTTTTTTTTAGTTGTGGTCTTGGCTCTGCTTTTGGGTCCAGATATAGTAACATGTGGTCCAATATTTAGCCCTTTTGGCTTGTTATACCTTAAAGGTGAATTGATTATAGACTGTTATTGTGTCTGGCTCCGGGGTGGACCCAATAGCTAGATGCTGCTGAGACCATGCATTATGTAGATACCCACTTTTTCTTACATACTAGATTATTTTAGAATATCCAATGCGAAGCCTTTGCAACCTAAGTATTAATATAGATATTTGCTCCTTACCGGGAACTTAAAGTTTAGCCTATATACTTTCACTTTGCTACGAAGTCCCGGCTCTGATTTTTTTTTTTTTTTTTTCTTACTTGCTTTATTTATTTATGGTTAATGTATATACCAAATGTTTATAGAGCACATATAAGTTGGTTTTAGATTTGTTTAGGTAACATTTTAAATGTTTCACTTGTCAGATTATAGACAGAAAGCTTTAAAATTTATGTGTTGGTCCCCTTGCTAGAAGAGACGGTGTACATAGGACATCCTGTGACATCTGATATAGGACTATTTTTACATAAGTGCTCACCTATGTTGTGGGAGATTTTGGGGAAGAGTGTATTTTCTTGGTTCACTGTTTATAATTTTTTCATTTTTCTTGCACAGTTTTTGTAAAGTGTTACAATGTATTGTTTTTAAATTTGTCCTAGCGATAAGTTTACTATATGTCTTTCTCATATAATATTGCTGACTCATAATGGAAGTACCTAGGATTGGTTTTCTTTGCCAGTTTCCATAGCATATGTCATCTGGGTCCTTACTAAGGAGACCATAATTCCCTCGAAAGAGGATCCAAAATCCTGGCACTTAGAATAACCGATTGGGGATCCATTGTGCGAGTTTTTGAGACATGTTTGTTGATTGTTAGCTTTTAGTTTACCAAATTGTTCAAATTTTCTCAAAATGTAATTTATATGTCTCACAGTTATCATTTTCTGTCTAGAAATTTTTGGATAGTTAGGGTTTTGGCCTTGCTCTTGGACATAGATACAGCAACATATGTCCTTATATATTGCCCTTTTGGCTTGTTATGCCTTAATAAGTGATGTTGCTGTGTCTGGCTCCGAGGCGGATCCAACAGCTAGATGCCACCGAGATTATGCACTATCTAGATATCTACTTCTCTTTTCAACACTTATCACACTAGATTAGTCTAAGATAGCTAATGGGAATTTGTAACTTAAATATTAAGATAGATATTCACCCTTCACCGGGAATTTATAGATTTATTTTTATATTTTCACTTATATCACAAAGCTCAGCTCTGAGCCACTTGCTTTATTTATTTATGGTTAGGGTGCAAATTGAATGCCTTTATAGCACTTATATGTTGGTCTCAGGTTAGTTTGATTATGTAATGTTTTAAGTCTTTGTAACTTAATATTAAGATAGATATTCACCCCTCACAGGGAATTTATAGATTTGCCTTTATATTCTCACTTATATCACAAAGCCCAGTTCTGAGCCACTTGCTCTATTTATTTATGGTTAAGGTGCACAGTGAATGTTTTTATAGCACCTATAAGTCGCCCTCAGGTTTATTTGACTATGTAATATTTTAAATGTCTCATTCGTTAGATTATAGATAGACAGATTTGTATTCTAGGTTTAGGTCCCTTTGCCGGAGTAGAAGGTGCATATAACCTGGTGTACAATTGTTGGAAGGCAATAGCCCTGGCACTGAGTCCAAAACATTTGAGTATTATGTTTTTAGATCTTGTAGCCTAAATGTACTTTTGCTCATTTTTATCTTACCCTCTAAAAATAAGGTTTAAAGTCACCTTTCTTATATGTACTAGGATACTATTAGATTTTTTAGGGACATTTAGCCCAGTGACAACCGCAAAATCACACTCTCTTCATAGGCCATGTCCTATTTTAGGTTAATAAATTGCCACTAAATACACCACTGTTTTAGCACTTATGTTTTTAATATAAAATGTTATACATTGGACACTGACTTTCCACATAGATTTAGTATAGACACATAGGTTTTATAAGTAAGCATATGACCACACTTAGGATATTTCCCTTGGTTTCCCAAGACACCTCGCTAGATCTAAAATAACCCTTGCCCCCGAATCCCCTCCCCCCTTCCCCTCCTCTCTCTCCCCCACTGGATCTCACTTATTTACCATTTAAGGGAGGGCACCGGCTCTCCTCCTTTAGCTACACCTAATACACTGGTTACAAATACACATAAATTTATATTTATTTTCAACTCACCGTTTGCACAGTATCTGCTATCTCAATCTGAGGCCTTTATCTTTTATACCATCTGGCCTCACCAAGCCCCTCCCCCCTCAATAATACCTAAGTTTACGGACGTAAACTTGTGGATCAATTAGAATCCCTACGTTTTTTAAGAATACTGTTACTCTCTGGTACATCTAAACTCTCAAAATTCATATATTATATCTCTTTACATTTTTAACTTTCCTTCCATATGTCCTTTTTACTTGTATTTTTTTTTTTTTTTTTTTTTTTTCCCTCTCCCCTCTACCCTTGCCCCATTTTTCATAATGGAGACCTCCATATGATTCCTCACTCTAAATGCTAAGGGCCTAAACTCTCCTGATAAACGCAGTATGTTAACAACATACGGCAAAAGATTAAAGGGACATGTCCTATTTATCCAGGAAACTCATTGGATAATAGATAGACCCCAAACATATAGATCGACTCTATACCCAAGCCTGATTACGGCCTCTTATACCGATAAGACAAGAGGAGTTGCAATACTCCTACATAAAGACCTCCAGTTTGAACAAATATACTTAGATAGAGACCCTGGCGGCAGATTCATTATCTGTGTGTGTAAACTCAATGGTACTCTCTTTACCTTAGTTAACTTATATGCCCCAAATCAACAACAATTACATTTTCTATCAAAAGTCCTTAATCTAGCAAAATCGGTGAGACAAGGTCATATCGTAATTGGAGGAGATTTTAATGTCATCTGGGACCCTAAATTAGATAAAAAACTTGTAATGGGTAAATCCATTGACCCTTATACCAGTTCTACAGCAATTAAATTCAGATCCTTATCCGCTAGACATGAATTATACGATGTCTGGCGATCATGTCATCCTGAGGACAAAGATTTCACTTTTTTCTCCAATCCGCATAAATCCTATTCTAGACTGGATTATTTTCTAGTTGATTCTTGGCTCCTCAATGAGGTCACAAACTCACGAATACATATTTGTACATGGTCAGACCACGATGCGGTTTCTTTTGACATTTTTCCATCAGGGGCTCGCAAGTGGGGACATTCTTGGAGGTTCCCAAATTTTTTTGGAAAGAACCAGGATTTAGGGACTCACTTACAAAAGCGATTAATGACTATATACAGTTCAATATACCAGGTCAAACTTCCTTCCAAATCTTGTGGGGGGCATTCAAGGCATATATAAGGGGGGTCTGCATCTCTGAATCAGCTAGAGTCCGGAAGAACAGAGGAGGTCCTTTGGGCCAGTTGGCCATGAAACTGAGAGACATGGAGAAAATCAACAAGGATAACCCTACTAGCTTAATTTCTGATGAAAGTAGTGCCCTCAGAAGACAAATCCTCCAACTAGAGCATGATAGAATCAAAGCCAATCTGGCAAAATTTAAGCAAGTAATGTACCATAAAGGCAATAAGGCACACGAGCTTTTAGCTCGAAAACTTAATGCAAGAACTGCCCACTCTAGGGTTCAAGGTCTAGAGATTAATGGCTCTAGAATTTTAGCTCCCGAGGATATTGGAAATGCTTTCGCTGACTATTACTATCAACTCTATAATCTTACGGAAGCAGAAAACCTTGATACCCCCTCTATCGATAGGATACAGGAGTTTCTAGACCCCCTTAAGCTCCCTACACTCACAGAAGAGGCAAGGAACTCACTTCTACATCCGTTCTCTATTAAAGAAATTTGTAACGTCATTACCCAACTTAAACCGAATAAGTCTCCAGGACCCGACGGTTTTACGGGCTCTTTCTATAAAATGTTTAAACAACATCTATCATCCCTCCTCTGCCCCTTCTTTAATGAGGTGGCCGAGGTAGGAAGTTTTTCAAGAGAGTTCTTGGAAGCATCTATTATCGCAATTCCCAAACCAGGAAAGGATCCCCTCTACTGTGCCAATTATAGACCTATCTCTCTGATAAATTTAGACGTCAAGATGTATTCTAAGCTTTTAGCCAATAGGATTGTTCATCTACTCCCGGATATCATACAAATAGACCAAGTTGGCTTTACATCTGGTAGGCAAGGTCCTGACAATACTCGTAAACTTTTACAGGTGTTCTCTGAGTCAGCCCGCCGGGAGGTTCCCATCGTGGCCCTGTCTTTAGATGCGGAAAAGGCATTTGACAGGGTCCGATGGGATTATATCTGGCAGGTACTTAAATCCTTTGGCTTTCCTCCCCAATTTATTGGCATGGTTCAGGCGTTATATACTGCACCATTTGCAACGGTCAGAGGCGTAGGTTTTAGATCTAGAGCCTTCCCCATTACCAATGGGACTAGGCAAGGCTGCCCTCTTTCGCCTCTGATCTTTGCTATGGTTATGGAACCCCTAGCCCAAGAGATCAGGCATTCTCAAGGCATAGAGGGAGTCAAGATAGGTGAGCGAACAGAGAAAATCGCCCTCTTTGCCGACGACCTGACCATCTTGTTAACTAACCCGAGCTCTTCAATTCCGGAAGTTTTCAGGACCCTAGAATCCTATGGGGTTCTCAGTCTCTATAAAGTAAACATTCTCAAAACGGAAGCTCTAGCAATTAATCTTGATTCCGGGCTCCTCGCTACACTTAAGACCCGCTTCTCTTTCACTTGGCACACAGATCTTATTAAACACCTGGGTATATTTTTAGGCCCTGATATAAATAAGGTTATTAAATACAATTTTGAGCCATTGATTGTAGAAATTAAGTCTTCTACAGAGGTGGGATTATAGAGAAATTTCCTGGATGGGACGTATCTCTACTCTTAAAATGGCTATTCTTCCAAAAATTCTGTACCTATTTAGGTGCATTCCCTATACGATACCAAAAATGTATCTATCTCAGATTCAGTCTATATTCATTAACTATGTCTGGAGAGGAAAGATTCCGAGGGTGGCGAGCCGTATTCTTCAACTACCGATAAACAAAGGAGGCATAGCTTTTCCCAATATATATCTATATCATGACGCAGCCAGGTTAACTCACATTGCGGCCTGGAGCAATGAGAAAGAGAAACCGGCATGGTTTTTGCTCGAGACTGAGGTTATCCCTAGAAAATTCCTCCTAAAAGATCTAATATGGATTCCTAAGCATAGGCTCCTGGATGCAGCGCTCACGAACAAAATAATCTTAGACAATTGCCGGACATGGCATAGACTTAGACATCACAAAGGACTGGCACCCCACCCTTCACCTATTCATAGTCTCCAGGGACTGATGATGGGTCTCCCAGATATACATAGACAGGATTGGCTATCATGGAATTTTATCTGTGTTGGGGACCTCTATACCCAGAAGAGGCTATCAACAACTAAACAAATAGTCGCGCAGGTGAAAGAGGCTCCGAGATGGTTAATGTTTGAAAGTTATAGATTGTTAGAATATTGCCAGGCTTGGGGTTTCCTCAAGACACAGCTGAGAGAAAGTACTACTTGGGAGAAACGATGGCAAGCAGGGACTAAGCCTATAAAATCACTTACAAATCATCATCTGCTACTTCTCAGCGATTACAGCGAAATCATACCCTGGCAGATTAAGGCGTGGGGACGTGAAATAGACGTCCAAATTACCCCGATGGAAGTGGAACATGCGACAACGATTACTAAATCAGCTATACATTGCATAACTTTCCTTGAAATTTACTTCAAGGTTCTCTTAAAGTGGTATCTAACCCCCCATAAGTTGTCAAAGATATATCCTACAGCCTCCCCGCAATGCTGGAGGGAATGTGGCCAACAGGGCACAGATTTACATATCTGGTGGTCCTGCCCAAAAATCGCCCCCTTGTGGAGAGAGACTTTTCTATTGCTCTCTGACTTGGGTATCACATTACCTAAATCCCCAGCATTAGCCCTTCTGCATATCGGTCTTAGGGAACTACAAAAACCCCAACAAATCCTTGGAGTTGCAATTTTTATTGCAACCAAGATGTGTATAGCCAGGTCATGGAAAAAACTTGAAGCTCCAACCTTAGCTCAGATCACTCAACTCATAGATTATTTAGCGTCAATGGAGAGAGGTTTTTATAACACGACTGACCGTATTGACAAGTATTGGACGATCTGGAGTAGGTGGGTTCTTAAACCTCCTTAGACGCCCAAATGCTTATTATTGTGTTTTTGGTCCCATGGTGGATCCACTATCCCTCTGAGAATTCTTTCTATTTCCCTTTTTCCTTCCCCCCCCCCCCTCCCCCCCCCCCATTTTTTTTTTTTTCTCTTTTTCTTTTCCTTCTTTTTTTTTTTTCATATCCTACCGCTGTCTTTTTTCTCTTTTAATTTTTGTTGTTAATTTGAACCTGATGTCCCTACTTAGTAACCTTGTTAGGGACTATCTGTCTCCACATTAGGACTTAACGATAGATGAGACAATGGGAACAGACACGGCTAAAAACTCTTGTGATACCCTACAATTAATTAATCTGATAAACTAAATTTTATTTTTGAACATGTACCAAAGGACATCACCCTATCTCTTGAGATATTTCTCCTCAGTTCAGATGTAAGAATGAGAGTAACCTATTAGTTGGCAATTATTCCTATGTCAAATTTCTGTGCCAGTTTGTATTATGAATACCCCTGTATTTTATACTTTGAAAATTGTTCAAAGTCTGTTTTTTACGCTGATTGTTTTATTTGCATCTTCTTTGTACTGATTTATGCTTAATAAAGCTTTAAAAAAAAAAAAAGAGATCAGGAACATGAATTCCACCAGACTTTTTAAGAGGTTTATACTTGAATTGCTCTTGATTTTCATATCTTGTAAGAATGGCTGTTAAATGATTTACAGATAATTATTTTGTATACAGATTATATGCTGGTGCCGTGAATATATAAATACGTTGACTTGAATGCCCTATTAAAAACCAGTTAAGAGGTTTGGCATCTGTGGTGACGTTTTATAAATACCTTTCTTTCATGTAATTAGCAAGAGTCCATGAGCTAGTGACGTATGGGATATACATTCCTACCAGGAGGGGCAAAGTTTCCCAAACCTCAAAATGCCTATAAATACACCCCTCACCACACCCACAAATCAGTTTTACAAACTTTGCCTCCCGTGGAGGTGGTGAAGTAAGTTTGTGCTAGATTCTACGTTGATATGCGCTCCGCAGCAGGTTGGAGCCCGGTTTTCCTCTCAGCGTGCAGTGAATGTCAGAGGGATGTGAAGAGAGTATTGCCTATTTGAATTCAATGATCTCCTTCTACGGGGTCTATTTCATAGGTTCTCTGTTATCGGTCGTAGAGATTCATCTCTTACCTCCCTTTTCAGATCGACGATATACTCTTATATATACCATTACCTCTACTGATTCTCGTTTCAGTACTGGTTTGGCTTTCTACTACATGTAGATGAGTGTCCTGGGGTAAGTAAGTCTTATTTTTGTGACACTCTAAGCTATGGTTGGGCACTTTTATATAAAGTTCTAAATATTTGTGTTTAAACATTTATTTGCCTTGATTCAGGATGTTCAATATTCCTTATTTCTCCAACATAGGTGTGTCCGGTCCACGGCGTCATCCTTACTTGTGGGATATTCTCTTCCCCAACAGGAAATGGCAAAGAGCCCAGCAAAGCTGGTCACATGATCCCTCCTAGGCTCCGCCTACCCCAGTCATTCTCTTTGCCGTTGTACAGGCAACATCTCCACGGAGATGGCTTAGAGTTTTTTAGTGTTTAACTGTAGTTTTTATTATTCAATCAAGAGTTTGTTATTTTAAAATAGTGCTGGTATGTACTATTTACTCTGAAACAGAAAAGAGATGAAGATTTCTGTTTGTAAGAGGAAAATGATTTTAGCAACCGTTACTAAAATCCATGGCTGTTCCACACAGGACTGTTGAGAGGAATTAACTTCAGTTGGGGGAACAGTGAGCAGTCTTTTGCTGCTTGAGGTATGACACATTCTAACAAGACGATGTAATGCTGGAAGCTGTCATTTTCCCTATGGGATCCGGTAAGCCATGTTTATTCAGCAAGTAAATAAGGGCTTCACAAGGGCTTATTAAGACTGTAGACTTTTTCTGGGCTAAATCGATTCATATATTACACATATTTAGCCTTGAGGAATCATTTAATCTGGGTATTTTGATAAAATAATATCGGCAGGCACTGTTTTAGACACCTTATTCTTTAGGGGCTTTCCCTAATCATAGGCAGAGCCTCATTTTCGCGCCGGTATTGCGCACTTGTTTTTGAGAGGCATGACATGCAGTCGCATGTGTGAGGAGCTCTGATACATAGAAAAGACTTTCTGAAGGCATCATTTGGTATCGTATTCCCCTTTGGGCTTGGTTGGGTCTCAGCAAAGCAGATACCAGGGACTGTAAAGGGGTTAAAGTTAAAAACGGCTCCGGTTCCGTTATTTTAAGGGTTAAAGCTTCCAAATTTGGTGTGCAATACTTTTAAGGCTTTAAGACACTGTGGTGAAATTTTGGTGAATTTTGAACAATTCCTTCATACTTTTTCGCAATTGCAGTAATAAAGTGTGTTCAGTTTAAAATTTAAAGTGACAGTAACGGTTTTATTTTAAAACGTTTTTTGTACTTTGTTATCAAGTTTATGCCTGTTTAACATGTCTGAACTACCAGATAGACTGTGTTCTGAATGTGGGGAAGCCAGGGTTCCTTCTCATTTAAATAAATGTGATTTATGTGACACTGAAAATGATGCCCAAGATGATTCCTCAAGTGAGGGGAGTAAGCATGGTACTGCATCTTTCCCTCCTTCGTCTACACGAGTCTTGCCCACTCAGGAGGCCCCTAGTACATCTAGCGCGCCAATACTCCTTACTATGCAACAATTAACGGCTGTAATGGATAATTCTATCAAAAACATTTTAGCCAAAATGCCCACTTATCAGCGTAAGCGCGACTGCTCTGTTTTAGATACTGAAGAGCATGAGGACGCTGATGATAATGGTTCTGAAATGCCCCTACACCAGTCTGAGGGGGCCAGGGAGGTTTTGTCTGAGGGAGAAATTTCAGATTCAGGGAAAATTTCTCAAAAAGCTGAACCCGATGTGATTACATTTAAATTTAAGTTGGAACATCTCCGCGCTCTGCTCAAGGAGGTATTATCCACTCTGGATGATTGTGAGAATTTGATCATCCCAGAGAAACTATGTAAAATGGACAAGTTCCTAGAGGTCCCGGGGCTCCCAGAAGCTTTTCCTATACCCAAGCGGGTGGCGGACATTGTAAATAAAGAATGGGAAAGGCCCGGTATACCTTTCGTCCCTCCCCCCATATTTAAAAAATTGTTTCCTATGGTCGACCCCAGAAAGGACTTATGGCAGACAGTCCCCAAGGTCGAGGGAGCGGTTTCCACTTTAAACAAACGCACCACTATACCCATAGAAGATAGTTGTGCTTTCAAAGATCCTATGGATAAAAAATTAGAAGGTTTGCTTAAAAAGATGTTTGTTCAGCAAGGTTACCTTCTACAACCAATTTCATGCATTGTCCCTGTCACTACAGCCGCGTGTTTCTGGTTCGATGAACTAGTTAAGGCGATCGATAGTGATTCTCCTCCTTATGAGGAGATTATGGACAGAATCCGTGCTCTCAAATTGGCTAATTCTTTCCTCAGGATAGGTCTTTCAAGGCCAAAAATAAACCTAATTTTCGTCCCTTTCGTAGAAACGGACCAGCCCCAAGTGCTACGTCCTCTAAACAAGAGGGTAATACTTCTCAAGCCAAGCCAGCCTGGAGACCAATGCAAGGCTGGAACAAGGGAAAGCAGGCCAAGAAACCTGCCACTGCTACCAAGACAGCATGAAATGTTGGCCCCCGATCCGGGACCGGATCTGGTGGGGGGCAGACTCTCTCTCTTCGCTCAGGCTTGGGCAAGAGATGTTCTGGATCCTTGGGCACTAGAAATAGTCTCCCAAGGTTATCTTCTGGAATTCAAGGGGCTTCCCCCAAGGGGGAGGTTCCACAGGTCTCAATTGTCTTCAGACCACATAAAAAGACAGGCATTCTTACATTGTGTAGAAGACCTGCTAAAAATGGGAGTCATTCATCCTGTTCCATTAGGAGAACAAGGGATGGGGTTCTACTCCAATCTGTTCATAGTTCCCAAAAAAGAGGGAACGTTCAGACCAATCTTAGATCTCAAGATCTTAAACAAGTTTCTCAAGGTTCCATCGTTCAAGATGGAAACCATTCGAACAATTCTTCCTTCCATCCAGGAAGGTCAATTCATGACCACGGTGGATTTAAAGGATGCGTATCTACATATTCCTATCCACAAGGAACATCATCGGTTCCTAAGGTTCGCATTCCTGGACAAGCATTACCAGTTCGTGGCGCTTCCCTTCGGATTAGCCACTGCTCCAAGGATTTTCACAAAGGTACTAGGGTCCCTTCTAGCGGTGCTAAGACCAAGGGGCATTGCAGTAGTACCTTACTTGGACGACATTCTGATTCAAGCGTTGTCCCTTCCTCGAGCAAAGGCTCACACGGACATAGTCCTGGCCTTTCTCAGATCTCACGGATGGAAAGTGAACGTGGAAAAGAGTTCTCTATCTCTGTCGACAAGGGTTCCCTTCTTGGGAACAATTATAGACTCCTTAGAAATGAGGATTTTTCTGACAGAGGCCAGAAAAACAAAACTTCTAAACTCTTGTCGGACACTTCATTCCGTTCCTCTTCCTTCCATAGTGCAGTGCATGGAAGTAATAGGTTTGATGGTAGCGGCAATGGACATAGTTCCTTTTGCGCGCATTCATCTAAGACCATTACAACTGTGCATGCTCAGTCAGTGGAATGGGGACTATACAGACTTGTCTCCGAAGATACAAGTAAATCAGAGGACCAGAGACTAACTCCGTTGGTGGCTGTCCCTGGACAACCTGTCACAAGGGATGACCTTCCGCAGACCAGAGTGGGTCATTGTCACGACCGACGCCAGTCTGATGGGCTGGGGCGCGGTCTGGGGATCCCTGAAAGCTCAGGGTCTTTGGTCTCGGGAAGAATCTCTTCTACCGATAAATATTCTGGAACTGAGAGCGATATTCAATGCTCTCAAGGCTTGGCCTCAGCTAGCGAAGGCCAAGTTCATACGGTTTCAATCAGACAACATGACGACTGTTGCGTACATCAACCATCAGGGGGGAACAAGGAGTTCCCTGGCGATGGAAGAAGTGACCAAAATCATTCAATGGGCGGAGACTCGCTCCTGCCACCTGTCTGCAATCCACATCCCAGGAGTGGAAAATTGGGAAGCGGATTTTCTGAGTCGTCAGACATTGCATCCGGGGGAGTGGGAACTCCATCCGGAAATCTTTGCCCAAATCACTCTACTGTGGGGCATTCCAGACATGGATCTGATGGCCTCTCGTCAGAACTTCAAGGTTCCTTGCTACGGGTCCAGATCCAGGGATCCCAAGGCGACTCTAGTAGATGCACTAGTAGCACCTTGGACCTTCAAACTAGCTTATGTATTCCCGCCGTTTCCTCTCATCCCCAGGCTGGTAGCCAGGATCCATCAGGAGAGGGCGTCGGTGATCTTGATAGCTCCTGCGTGGCCACGCAGGACTTGGTATGCAGATCTGGTGAATATGTCATCGGCTCCACCATGGAAGCTACCTTTGAGACGAGACCTTCTTGTTCAAGGTCCGTTCGAACATCCGAATCTGGTCTCACTCCAGCTGACTGCTCGGAGATTGAACGCTTGATTTTATCAAAACGAGGGTTCTCAGATTCTGTTATTGATACTCTTGTTCAGGCCAGAAAGCCTGTAACTAGAAAAATTTACCACAAAATATGGAAAAAATATATCTGTTGGTGTGAATCTAAAGGATTCCCCTGGGACAAGGTAAAGATTCCTAAGATTCTATCTTTTCTCCAAGAAGGATTGGAGAAAGGGTTATCTGCAAGTTCCTTGAAGGGACAGATTTCTGCCTTGTCTGTGTTACTTCACAAAAAGCTGGCAGCTGTGCCAGATGTTCAAGCCTTTGTTCAGGCTCTGGTTAGAATCAAGCCTGTTTACAAACCTTTGACTCCTCCTTGGAGTCTCAACTTAGTTCTTTCAGTTCTTCAGGGGGTTCCGTTTGAACCCTTACATTCCGTTGATATTAAGTTATTATCTTGGAAAGTTTTGTTTTTGGTTGCAATTTCTTCTGCTAGAAGAGTTTCAGAATTATCTGCTCTGCAGTGTTCTCCTCCTTATCTGGTGTTCCATGCAGATAAGGTGGTTTTACGTACTAAACCTGGTTTTCTTCCAAAAGTTGTTTCTAACAAAAACATTAACCAGGAGATAGTCGTGCCTTCTTTGTGTCCGAAACCTGTTTCGAAGAAGGAACGTTTGTTGCACAATTTGGATGTTGTTCGTGCTCTAAAATTCTATTTAGATGCTACAAAGGATTTTAGACAAACATCTTCCTTGTTTGTTGTTTATTCTGGTAAAAGGAGAGGTCAAAAAGCAACTTCTACCTCTCTCTCTTTTTGGATTAAAAGCATCATCAGATTGGCTTACGAGACTGCCGGACGGCAGCCTCCTGAAAGAATCACAGCTCATTCCACTAGGGCTGTGGCTTCCACATGGGCCTTCAAGAACGAGGCTTCTGTTGATCAGATATGTAGGGCAGCGACTTGGTCTTCACTGCACACTTTTACCAAATTTTACAAGTTTGATACTTTTGCTTCTTCTGAGGCTGTTTTTGGGAGAAAGGTTTTGCAAGCCGTGGTGCCTTCCATTTAGGTGACCTGATTTGCTCCCTCCCTTCATCCGTGTCCTAAAGCTTTGGTATTGGTTCCCACAAGTAAGGATGACGCCGTGGACCGGACACACCTATGTTGGAAAAAACAGAATTTATGTTTACCTGATAAATTACTTTCTCCAACGGTGTGTCCGGTCCACGGCCCGCCCTGGTTTTTTAATCAGGTCTGATAATTTATTTTCTTTAACTACAGTCACCACGGTATCATATGGTTTCTCCTATGCAAATATTCCTCCTTAACGTCGGTCGAATGACTGGGGTAGGCGGAGCCTAGGAGGGATCATGTGACCAGCTTTGCTGGGCTCTTTGCCATTTCCTGTTGGGGAAGAGAATATCCCACAAGTAAGGATGACGCCGTGGACCGGACACACCGTTGGAGAAAGTAATTTATCAGGTAAACATAAATTCTGTTTTCAGACAGTCAGTTTCATTATTTGGGATAATGCATTTGAATAATCAATTTTTTTTTTTTCTTACTTTAAAATTTGACTTTTTCCCTGTGGGCTGTTAGGCTCGCGGGGGCTGAAAATGCTTCATTTTATTGCGTCATTCTTGGCGCGGACTTTTTTGGCGCAAATTTTTTTTCTTTATTTCCGGCGTCATACTTGTCACCGGAAGTTGCGGACTTTTTTGCCATTTTTGCGCCAAAAGTGTCGGCGTTACCGGATGTGGCGTCATTTTTGGCGCTTAAAGCATTAAGGCGCCAAATAATGTGGGCGTCTCTTTTGGCGCTAAAAAATATGGGCGTCATTATTGTCTCCACATTATTTAAGTCTTATTGTTTATTTGCTTCTGGTTGCTAGAAGCTTGTTCACTGGCATTTTTTCCCATTCCTGAAACTGTCATTTAAGGAATTTGATCAATTTTGCTTTATATGTTGTTTTTTCTATTACATATTGCAAGATGTCTCTGATTGACCCTGAATCAGAAGATACTTCTGGAAAATCGCTGCCTGATGCTGGATCTACCAAAGTTAAGTGTATTTGCTGTAAACTTGTGGTATCTGTTACTCCAGCTGTTGTTTGTAATGAATGTCATGACAAACTTGTTAATGCAGATAATATTTCCTTTAGTAATGTTACATTACCTGTTGCTGTTCCATCAACATCTAATACTCAGAGTGTTCCTGTTAACATAAGAGATTTTGTTTCTAAATCCATTAAGAAGGCTATGTCTGTTATTCCTCCTTCTAGTAAACGTAAAAGGTCTTTTAAAACTTCTCATTTTTCAGATGAATTTTTAAATGAACATCATCATTCTGATTCTGATAATGATTCCTCTGGTTCAGAAGATTCTGTTTCAGAGGTTGATGCTGATAAATCTTCATATTTATTCAAAATGGAATTTATTCGTTCTTTACTTAAAGAAGTCTTAATTGCATTAGAAATAGAGGAATCTGGTCCTCT
The DNA here is from genome assembly GCF_027579735.1 of Bombina bombina. Classification (NCBI taxonomy): domain Eukaryota; kingdom Metazoa; phylum Chordata; class Amphibia; order Anura; family Bombinatoridae; genus Bombina; species Bombina bombina. The sequence continues at coordinate 942,836,982 of NC_069500.1, forward strand.
TGATACTAAATCTAAACGTTTAAATAAGGTTTTTAAATCTCCTGTAGTTATTCCAGAAGTTTTTCCTGTCCCTGATGCTATTTCTGAAGTAATTTCCAGGGAATGGAATAATTTGGGTAATTCATTTACTCCTAAACACTTTAAGCAATTCTATTCTGTGCCATCTGACAGATTAGAGTTTTGGGACAAAATCCCTAAGGTTGATGGGGCTATCTCTACTCTTGCTAAACGTACTACTATTCCTACGGCAGATAGTACTTCCTTTAAGGATCCTTTAGATAGGAAGAGTGAATCCTTTCTAAGAAAAGCTTACTTATGTTCAGGTAATCTTCTTAGACCTGCTATATCTTTAGCGGATGTTGCTGCAGCTTCAACTTTTTGGTTGGAAGCTTTAGCGCAACAAGTAACAGATCATAATTCTCATAGCATTGTTAATCTTCTTCAACATGCTAATAATTTTATTTGTGATGCCATCTTTGATATCATTAGGGTTGATGTCAGGTATATGTCTCTAGCTATTTTAGCCAGAAGAGCTTTATGGCTTAAAACTTGGAATGCTGATATGTCTTCTAAGTCAACTTTGCTTTCCCTTTCTTTCCAGGGTAATAAATTATTTGGTTCACAGTTGGATTCTATTATTTCAACTGTTACTGGGGGGAAAGGAACTTTTTTACCACAGGATAAAAAATCTAAAGGTAAATTTAGGTCTACTAATCGTTTTCGTTCCTTTCGTCACAATAAGGAACAAAAGCCTGATCCTTCCCCTACAGGAGCGGTATCAGTTTGGAAACCATCTCCAGTCTGGAATAAATCCAAGCCTTTTAGAAAGCCAAAGCCAGCTCCCAAGTCAACATGAAGGTGCGGCCCTCATTCCAGCCCAGCTGGTACGGGGCAGATTACGATTTTTCAAAGAAATTTGGATCAATTCGATTCACAATCTTTGGATTCAGAACATTGTTTCACAAGGGTACAGAATAGGCTTCAAGATAAGGCCTCCTGCAAGAAGATTTTTTCTTTCCCGTGTCCCAGTAAATCCAGTGAAGGCTCAAGCATTTCTGAAATGTGTTTCAGATCTAGAGTTGGCTGGAGTAATTATGCCAGTTCCAGTTCTGGAACAGGGGCTGGGGTTTTACTCAAATCTCTTCATTGTACCAAAGAAGGAGAATTCCTTCAGACCAGTTCTGGATTTAAAAATATTGAATCATTATGTAAGGATACCAACATTCAAAATGGTAACTATAAGGACTATTCTGCCTTTTGTTCAGCAAGGGCATTATATGTCCACAATAGATTTACAGGATGCATATCTGCATATTCCGATTCATCCAGATCACTATCAGTTTCTGAGATTCTCTTTCCTAGACAAGCATTACCAGTTTGTGGCTCTGCCGTTTGGCCTAGCAACAGCTCCAAGGATTTTTACAAAGGTTCTCGGTGCCCTTCTGTCTGTAATCAGAGAACAGGGTATTGTGGTATTTCCTTATTTGGACGATATCTTGGTACTTGCTCAGTCTTCACATTTAGCAGAATCTCATACGAATCGACTTGTATTGTTTCTTCGAGAACATGGTTGGAGGATCAATTTACCAAAAAGTTCATTGATTCCTCAGACAAGGGTAACCTTTTTAGGTTTCCAGATAGATTGTGTCCATGACTCTGTCTCTGACAGACAAGAGACGTCTAAAATTAGTTTCAGCTTGTCGAAACCTTCAGTCTCAATCATTCCCTTCGGTAGCCTTATGCATGGAAATTCTAGGTCTTATGACTGCTGCATCGGACGCGATCCCCTTTGCTCGTTTTCACATGCGACCTCTTCAGCTCTGTATGCTGAACCAGTGGTGCAGGGATTATACAAAGATATCTCAATTAATATCTTTAAAACCGATTGTACGACACTCTCTGACGTGGTGGACAGACCACCATCGTTTAGTTCAGGGGGCTTCTTTTGTTCTTCCGACCTGGACTGTGATTTCAACAGATGCAAGTCTGACAGGTTGGGGAGCTGTTTGGGGGTCTCTGACAGCACAAGGGGTTTGGGAATCTCAGGAGGTGAGATTACCAATCAACATTTTGGAACTCCGTGCAATTTTCAGAGCTCTTCAGTCATGGCCTCTTCTAAAGAGAGAGTCGTTCATTTGTTTTCAGACGGACAATGTCACAACCGTGGCATATGTCAATCATCAAGGAGGGACTCACAGTCCTCTGGCTATGAAAGAAGTATCTCGAATACTGGTATGGGCGGAATCCAGCTCCTGTCTAATTTCTGCGGTTCATATCCCAGGTATAGACAATTGGGAAGCGGATTATCTCAGTCGCCAAACGTTACATCCGGGCGAATGGTCTCTTCACCCAGAGGTATTTCTTCAGATTGTTCAAATGTGGGGACTTCCAGAAATAGATCTGATGGCTTCTCATCTAAACAAGAAGCTTCCCAGGTATCTGTCCAGATCCAGGGATCCTCAGGCGGAGGCAGTGGATGCATTGTCACTTCCTTGGAAGTATCATCCTGCCTATATCTTTCCGCCTCTAGTTCTTCTTCCAAGAGTGATTTCCAAGATTCTAAAGGAGTGCTCGTTTGTTCTGCTGGTGGCTCCAGCATGGCCTCACAGGTTTTGGTATGCGGATCTTGTCCGGATGGCCACTTGCCAACCGTGGACTCTTCCGTTAAGACCAGACCTTCTATCGCAAGGTCCTTTTTTCCATCAGGATCTCAAATCCTTAAATTTGAAGGTATGGAGATTGAACGCTTGATTCTCAGTCATAGAGGTTTCTCTGACTCTGTGATTAATACTATGTTACAGGCTCGTAAATCTGTATCTAGGAAGATATATTATCGAGTCTGGAAGATTTACATTTCTTGGTGTTTTTCTCATCATTTTTCTTGGCATTCTTTTAGAATTCCTAGAATTTTACAGTTTCTTCAGGATGGTTTGGATAAAGGTTTGTCTGCAAGTTCCTTGAAAGGACAAATCTCTGCTCTTTCTGTTCTTTTTCACAGAAAGATTGCTAATCTTCCTGATATTCATTGTTTTGTACAAGCTTTGGTTCGTATAAAACCTGTTATTAAATCAATTTCTCCTCCTTGGAGTTTGAATTTGGTTCTGGGGGCTCTTCAAGCTCCTCCATTTGAACCTATGCATTCGCTGGACATTAAATTACTTTCTTGGAAAGTTTTGTTTCTTTTGGCCATCTCTTCTGCTAGAAGAGTTTCTGAATTATCTGCTCTTTCTTGTGAGTCTCCTTTTCTGATTTTTCATCAGGATAAGGCGGTGTTGCGAACTTCTTTTAAATTTTTACCTAAGGTTGTGAATTCTAACAACATTAGTAAAGAAATTGTGGTTCCTTCATTGTGTCCTAATCCTAAGAATTCTAAGGAAAGATCGTTGCATTCTTTGGATGTAGTTAGAGCTTTGAAATATTATGTTGAAGCTACTAAAAATTTCCGAAAGACTTCTAGTCTATTTGTTATCTTTTCCGGTTCTAGGAAAGGTCAGAAGGCCTCTGCCATTTCTTTGGCGTCTTGGTTAAAGTCTTTGATTCATCATGCTTATGTTGAGTCGGGTAAAACTCCGCCTCAAAGGATTACAGCTCATTCTACTAGGTCAGTTTCTACTTCCTGGGCGTTTAGGAATGAAGCTTCGGTTGATCAGATTTGCAAAGCAGCAACTTGGTCTTCTTTGCATACTTTTACTAAATTCTACCATTTTGATGTGTTTTCTTCTTCTGAAGCAGTTTTTGGTAGAAAAGTACTTCAGGCAGCTGTTTCAGTTTGATTCTTCTGCTTATAATTTCAGTTTTTTTTCATTATAAGATTTAAACTTTGTTTTGGGTGTGGATTATTTTCAGCGGAATTGGCTGTTTTTATTTTATCCCTCCCTCTCTAGTGACTCTTGCGTGGAAGATACACATCTTGGGTATTCATTATCCCATACGTCACTAGCTCATGGACTCTTGCTAATTACATGAAAGAAAACATAATTTATGTAAGAACTTACCTGATAAATTCATTTCTTTCATATTAGCAAGAGTCCATGAGGCCCACCCTTTTTTGTGGTGGTTATGATTTTTTTGTATAAAGCACAATTATTCCAGTTCCTTATTTTTTATGCTTTCGCACTTTTTTCTTATCACCCCACTTCTTGGCTATGCGTTAAACTGATTTGTGGGTGTGGTGAGGGGTGTATTTATAGGCATTTTGAGGTTTGGGAAACTTTGCCCCTCCTGGTAGGAATGTATATCCCATACGTCACTAGCTCATGGACTCTTGCTAATATGAAAGAAATGAATTTTCAGGTAAGTTCTTACATAAATTATGTTTTTTATGCTTTATGGCTATGTATCCTAACTAGTGTCATTTCTCTGCATTGTTTTCAGGTCAAGTTACAGGTTTGGATGGTGAGCACATAATCCATGTGGCATGTGGACAGTTCCATAACCTGGCCCTTAATTCCCAGGGTCATCTCTTCTCATGGGGATCAGGAGCTGATGGACAGCTTGGACATTCCATGATAGAAACCACCATTCCTGTGCCAAGGTACAGTATAGACGGCATGACGATAACGTCCTCACTATATTGTATGTCTGCAGAATCACTCACTGATGGGTTCCTGTAAAATTGCATGAAAGTCAAAATTAAACTTTTATCATTCAGAGAGAGCATTCTGTAGTCAGATTTAATTTGTTCTTTTTAGCATCATTTATTGAATAGCATACATAGGTAGGCTCAGGAGCGTGCATCTGTCCCAAGCACTGAATGACAGCAGTGTTTGAAACCTTATGTTGTTGCCGATGCTGCTGCCATCTAGTTATCGAGAGATGTGCATGCTCCTGAGCCTACTTAGGTATGCTCTTCAATAAAGGCTATGAAGAGAACAAAGAAATGGTGATAATAGAAGTAGATTTGAAAAGTGTCTTATCATTTTATGGTCTATTTGAACCATGAAAGTTTAATTTTGCTTTTCATGTTCCTCTAACTTAAAGGGACATGAAACCCCAAATTTTTCTTTGGCAGCAGTTTTGCAAGAATGTGATCCATTTTGCCACTAGGTGGCAGCACTATTTCCTGCAGACACCTGCAGTGCTCCTGACACCTACCTAAGTATTTCTTCAACAAACAATACCATGAAAAGAAAGTAAATTTGATAATAAAAGTAAATTGGAAACTATGTTAAAATTGTATGCTCTGTCTAAATCACAAAATATTTTTTTTAGGTTTCATATCCCCTTTAATCACTTTTGCAGTAATGCATTGTTGTACATTTATTTTCCTGTTAGTATCAGATGCTTAGTCTGTGTTTTTTTATTTTTTTATTTTGGTCCAGCAAATGGTTTAAATATAAGCAAGTGCCTGGCAACAAAAGTGTTTTAGGATATAAGTATTAATTAATATAAGGCAGGGAGCTATCCTAGTGAAGTATTTAAATGTATTTAATATATCACTTTTATTATTCTATTTCCATGTCGTTATGTATACAAGGTTTTAAGGGGCATTGTACTCAAACCATTTTCAAAATGTATTTTTACATATTCAGGTTAGGTAAAAGGTACTTAATTTTAAAATGAAACTAACAGGAAATGCATGCTTGTGCACAGCTGATACCTACTTATCAATTGTTCTCTAAGATAAGGTTAACTGTCATAGCTCAATTGGCAAACAGTGACACTTCCCTAAGTTTGAGAAACTGTTTATTCAGCTTGGGGATTTCCATTTGTAAAAAATGTTTACTATATAATGAAATGCCCTCTTCTAGGTGGAACACAGGGGCAATGAGTACAATATCCTGTAACTGCTTCTGTGTGGATAACGACACAGCTCCATATGTTGCGTTCTCTTCTGTGTGCTGTGGATGACACTTATCTTATGGACACAGTTGTTCTTAGTTTTCTGGTTCTAGAATTGTTAGTATCCCAATGGCGGTTCTCACATGGTGACATCATCATGTGATGACATCACACGCCAAGAGGAAGTGTCCAGAGTTACAGCTATTTCTCTGTGCCTTATGGTGTAGGGGGGGTGCATTTATGGAGCTCATATTTTAACGTCATGCCATCCATTTTAGAGAGCCACACAAGGCTTCATCAGAAATAGGAGAGTCTATTTAAATATGATTCTTTAAGATGTAGGTAACTGCTAAACAACATAGATCACCTCCATCACTAGTTACCAGGAAGTTTTGTCTTGGTGGAGTGGGGCTATAATAAAGCCCCTATTTGCCTCCTGTTTGACCAGTAGACACAAGGGACAACTTATCTGATGGAGGGGAACCCTCTGTAAAATAACAAGTCACTTGTCCTCCTAGGATGCAGGAGGTCACCATGAGAATTGCTTATCACCTGCATTATAGAACACTGGTGATATTTTCTATTTTGAGTGGGAGAGGTTTTTACTGAGCCCATATCTCCCCCTCAAACCTTGTTTAAAAAAATAAAAAATCACTCTTTTGAGCCAGGAGTCGCATGTCTCTAATTTACAGGTGATCAGAATGGTAATGATAAATGTACAAATTAGGTGATAAAAAGGCATACGTATAGAGTTCTAAATGTTGCAGTTTTTCATAAAGTGAAATGGAGCCAAATGTGAACCATAAAAAGAAAATATTTGATAAATTATTGATATGCCGTTGTTTGTCAACTGTATCAAAGAAAAGGGATTTAAAGGGACAGCTTACGCCAATTTTCATATAACTACATGTAATACACTACTATAAAGAAAAATATGTACAGGGACTGATATAAAAATCCAGTATAAAACCTTTTTAAAATTTACTTAGAAGCTCCCTGATGTTGATGAGGTAAGGTTGGGACACCCACTGAAATGGGCTGAGAAAGCATGAAATGCAGACACCTCCCTCTCCTACATATGAAAAGACTGATTATACAAACAGGAGCAAGGAGGAGTCTGTAGACATCCGTATACATCTAAAACTTTGGGGCTTGGTTTGAAAATCATCACAATGTTATTTATAAATAAGCAAAACTATACAATTACAAAATCACAAAACACTCCCATATGGGATATATAAATGGATTATATATATAAAATAAGCAAATACAAATCTAGTGTACAATGTCCCTTTAATTTCTGTATTAGCTGTATTGTGTTCTAAAGGTTTACTCATTAACTGTGTTAGCTATTGGACTTTACAGCATCCTTCATACATAGTCCTATTTCACAAGAGATGAAAGTGAAGTTCAATGTGGATGAATTAGTGCCCGGTTTTTAATAAACCTATTAAAAACAAGGGCACTTTAAATCATCAAAATTGACATTTCACTCATTTTCTTCAAAAATTTACCTTTTAATCCTAAAAGCCGCTCCAGCGATTTCCCCCCGCCGTCGAAAGCCTCTTCTTACGTTAGAAATGACGAATCCGGCTTCCTCTAATCACGGCTTCCCCCCCCCCGGGGGGATAATGGCCTGATGCAACGCAGTGATTGGAGGAAGACGGATTCATCATTTTGGACCCGCGAAGAGGGCTTGCGACGGGCGGAAGAAGCGCTAGAGCGGCTTTGAGGATTAAAAGGGGTACGTTTTTGAAGAAAAGTAGTGAAATGTGAATTTTGATGAATTAAAGTGCCCTTATTTTTAATAGGATTATTAAAAACCGGGCACTTATTCATCAAAATTGATCTTCACTTTAATTGTGGAAAGAAGTAAAAAAAAAAAATATTATATTATATAAGGACGTGGAGGCAGTTCTCAAAATGGCAGCATTTTTTAACCCTTTTGCTGGGCCTTAAATATAATTGAAAAAAACATGTTTTTGTATAGAGGAAACTCTATACTGCAAATAAGACTAAATGTAAAAGGGCTGATTTTGTGATTAAGAAAAAGCAAAGCACGCATGAGAGAATTTATTTAAAGGGATAGACTAAAGACCAGATTTTTCTGTCATATTAAAATCCCAAAATGTTTATTTTATGATTCAGATTTTTAATAGGAGCACTGCAGATACTAGTATTCTTCTTTACATTTAAATACATTTTACATTTTCAGACAAAAAAACAAATTCTCAGCATGATTTTTTAAAAGCTGCCTTTTTCATATGGATGACAAACTTATTTTAAAGGGACATGAAACCAAAAAAAATTCTTTCATGATTCAGACACAGGATACAATTTTAAACAACTTCCCAATTTACTTGTATTATCTAATTTGCTTTATTCTCAATGCACTACTGGGAGCTGGTTAACACAATGGGTGAACCAATAACATAAAGAGTTTATGTGCAGCAACCAATCAGCAGCTCCTAGGTATCCTTTTTAATGAAGGATACCAAAAAAAATTAAGTTAATAGAAGTAAATTGGAAAGTTTTTTTAAAATCACAAGCTCTATCTGAACCATGAAAGAAAAAAAAATTGGTTTAATTTCCCTTTAAAGTATGGTGTCCCTTTAAGGTTGCTGTCTTTTACTGTTGACAGATTTTATTTTTTATTTTATAATGTATCAGACTTTGTAATGTTTTTATATGTAATTTAGATTTTTTTAAACTGACAAAGCGACTTGCACTACAGCCTAGAAAGTAAGGTGTGTCCTGTAATGCCTACTTTGCCTTAAAGGGGCATGAAACCAAAATTATTTCTTTCATTATTCCGGTAGATAATACAATTTTAAACCGTTTTCTTATTTATGTATATTATCTTATTTGCTTAATTCTCTTGGTATCCTTTGTTGAAGAAGCAGCAATGCACTACTAGGAACAAGCTGAATGCATTGAGTGAGCCAATAACATGAGGCAAATATGTGCAGCCACCAATTAGCAGATCATGAGTCTACCTAGGTATCCTTTAGGGCTGCAACTAACGATTATTTTCATAATCGATTAATCGGCCGATTATTTTTTCGATTAATCGACTAATCGGATAAAAAGAGAATCAATAATAGTTTTCTATGTTTTAAATTAAATTCACATAATGAGTGTTACAAATATAAACTTCAGACTAAAACTTTACATTAACACAACTGTTTCTTCTATTTTTAAGCAGCAGAGCACAGTTTTATAATTAAACAAAACCACAAACTGTTTGAAAAGAGGTAGAAATAGAAAGAGTTAGACTATCACTGTTAATAACATTCTGTTATTCACTCTTTCAGAAACTTTGCATTGAAATGCAAAAATCTCAACATGTCCACATGCTTCTGATTAAGGCTGGTTCTCTGTTTGCAGCTATATTTCCTGCAACAGAGAAAAGGCTGTTGAGGTGTATAAGTAGGGTTTTGCCAATTTCACCAAAGTGGGATATTTATCTTTGTTAGCTCTTCACCAATGCTAAGTGTTTTCTACCTTGGCAAGGGGCCTCTCAATAAAGTAACCCTTGACTTCATTCTAACATAAAAATATCTTGAATATCTATATGCAATGGTAAATAACCAGCTATAAGGTTAGGGGAAATATCTAGTCCGCTCTAAAAATAAAAGATATATACTTATAAAGGTTGAATCTGGTACATATTATCACAATTTATTAAAAATATAAAAAAACAATAAAAAATAAAATCAAAAGCGCTAAGGACTGTATATCAATAACAGGACATAGCCTTACACATTTATTTATACAGTACATATAATCAGCAATAACAAGCAATACGCTAATAATTGTGCAAACAGATAATAGTGCACATCAATTTAAATAACTCCCATCAATCTAGGGGCAAGGTGTAAACAACAAGCTTTGCACTATATCATGAAAAGCATAGTTCCAAATCACCAGATTTAATATAAACAATCCAAATGATGACTATTATATCTGGGTTGCACATAAGTCAGGGGTAGTTGTAAACGTATACTGTCCTGAAAAAGTGAAAAGTAGACGTCTGTAGACGTCCTTTAGGCTAAGGACCTAACCATAAAACACAATACCATGTGCAGGAGTTCATTGGAGTGAAGTAGCTGGTGTTGTGCACAGACCAACAAATTGCAAACCAACTAATCGATTAATAGATTATGAGATTTGTTGACAACTATTTTCATAATCGATTATTATTGATTATGACGATTAGTTGTTGCAGCTCTAGTATCCTTTTAAAAGGATATCTAGAGAACAAAACAAATTAGATAATAGAAGTAAATTGGAAAGTTATTTAAACTTGCATGCTCTATCTGAATCATGAAAAAAATGGGTTTCATGTCCCTTTTAATTATCTTCTGACACACAAGTTGTTTTTGTTTTTTTTTGTTTTGTTTTTTTGCAGACAGTAGTTTCAAAATTATTAACAATAATGTAAGATCATTTAAATGTAGACTTTTTAATCTGGAATTTTTCTTAATATTATTTTCTATTTATATTTTTAATATATTTGTTTTTCTCTTTTTTGGTCAAAAGATTTCTTGTATCTGAGAATTCCATTTAGAAACTCTTGGTATTTACCAAAAACTTTATTACATATAAATGTGTTATCATTACTGTTAAAATACTTCCATGTGATAAAATTACTTGCTTTTATTTATTGATTAAAGTGCTTTTCCCAGTTAATTTTGAAACCTTATTCATGTTACCTTTACATATTTTTATCTGTTTTTATTTAATTTCAAATTGTATTTTATTTATACTTCATTTATTTTGTGCCAAGATAACTGTTTTGCATCTATATGTGAAATGTCAAATGCACAGAAATGCCCATTAATATTTTTCATAGCCTTGCAGAAGTATACTTAAAGGAACACTAAACCCAATTTTTTTCTTTAATGATTCAGATATAGCATGCAATTTAAGCAACTAATTTACTCCTATTATCAATTTTTCTTCATTCTCTTGCTATCTTTTTTTTTTTTTTTTTTTTAAACAACAGAAATGTAAAGCTTAAAAGCCGGCCCTTTTTTTGGTTGAGAACCTGGGTTATGCTTGCTTATTGGTGGCTAAATGTCAGCCACCAATAGGAAAGCGCTATCCATGGTGCTGAACCTAAAATGGGCTGGCTCCTAAGCTTAACATTCCTGATTTTTAAATAAAGATAGCAAGAGAACGAAAAAAAAATTGATAATAGGAGTAAATTAGAAAGTTGCTTAAAATTGCATGTTGTATCTGAATCATGGATGAAAAAATGTGTTTAGCATCCCTTTAAAGCAACTGTTAAATTCCAATTCCATTCTTTAAATCCATTTTATTGCACAAAATATCCCAGTTCTATTTTACAAATTAGGGAAAAAAACTATTTATTGTAGTTTAAAGACAGGTTTTTATGTAACTTTTGTCATCCGAATATTTTTAAACCGTGTGAGCAATAGCTTGTAAAGCAGCTATTTAATGTGAAGAGGTATTTCAGTAGATACTCCTGTTAAACCAGATACACTTCTGCCATTTGTGTTTGATATATGGCACTGGAATTTCAAACCTGTCATTAAGGCCCCTCCCCAACAGGCCAGGTTTTCAGGATTACCTTGGATGAGAGCAGGTAAAGTAACCATGTTTATTAATCAGCTTATTATTTCACCTGTGCTCCAGTTCAGAAATCCTCAAAAATGTGGCCTGTTATGGAGGTCTGAGCACAGGTTTGAAAACCAGTGATATATGGCAACCTAAGGATGTTTGAGCCCACTGAAAAAGTCAACGTGAAATCTGCAGTTTTTCTGGTTTAATGGCATGCATACAATTTAATCCAGTAGAATGTATTTATTCTGGCATGTAAAACAATGTTTTACATTACTGAAAAGTGCTATGTTTATTTGATTATGCTCTACCCCAGTTGGAGGCCAGAGCAACTCAGCCAGTCAGAAGCTGTATTGCCCCAGACCGTTTCTGTTAGCCAGAAGTCAAGCAGGTTACTGTCTGTTTGTTAACATACGGACTGAAACATTGTGCCTGTGTACACACAAAAAAGCGCTGGGAGACACCTTAGTTGCATGTAAACAAACTGCATTGATATAAAAACTGTCCTTTTTAAGGGACAGTGTATCCTACATTTTTCTCCCCTTTAGTTTGTTCCTAATTATCCTGCTTTTCTGCTGGAGTGTATTAAATTGCTCAGAAATAGTTAATTTACCTTTTTATTTTAACATTTGAAATAGCTGTATTTTGCCTGTGCCTTCCCCACCTAAACTGGAAATTTAAATACTTAAGTATTGTATATAGAAAAGCAGTGGAAATAGCACCAGAAGAAATTACACTCCCAGTAGGGGTTAGGAGAGAGAAGTAATACAATGCTAATTGTCAATTGTTCTCTCTATTTATTGGGCTTTGGTATACAGTCATATATAAGATAAGGAAGCATTTGTGTGTGCAGAAATTGATAAAATAAGGAGACCTGATTTCCCTGCAAGCTTAACCCATTGTAATGGGTTGTGGCTTTAAAGAACAAAAATAGCTATTTCATATAGAACAATAAACCCAAAGGAACCACTTCTCATACATTTTATACTCTGCAGCTGGCATAACAAGTCATTGTAAACAAATTAAGGGAAAAAACTATTTTACAGTATATTGCCCATTTAATTGAAAAAAGAAAGACCTCTTACCTGTGGGCAAAAAAATCTCAAATTTTGACTTAATTACTTGGATTCAAACAAAGACATAGCGATTGGAAAGATTTTGCTCATATTAGTGAATCCGAAAATTTCAAAACCTTATTACTGTTTTTACCTCATTTTTGCATGTTCATCTCCCCTTTTAAAATGTTTCAATTCATTGCAAACCATTGTGCCCAAATGTATTTCTGGAACATTCTGTAACTACCTTATTCTATAGGTTAATCAAGAAGCTAAATCAACAGAAGATTCTGCAGGTTTCCTGTGGCAACCATCATTGCCTGACTCTTGCAGATGGTACGGAACAGTGTATCTCATATGCATAGTTATGTTTATAAGCTGTCTCACAATGAATCTTACTGTTTATCCTATCATAGCCAAATGCAACACGTAACAAAATACTAAAGTACAGTTTAGGGTTTGTCTTGGACATTACTCATGGTTGATAGAACACATATTTCCCAGATTGTATGTCATGTATTTACAATAGCATGTTTTACACATTACATTTTTTGTTTAAATTTATTTTAGCAAAATAGTGATGTAAAGGTCTAGTAACTATACAATACAAATGTCTGTGCGCAGATTATTCAGTTAAAAACAAAACGAGACTTCTAAGCTTTTAATTTATTTATATATATATTTATATATTTATTTTATGAAACAGAAATAATCACAAAGTTTTCCACTTGATTAAATGATTACAGGAATATTTTCTTGTCAGAATTCCAATGTCCGCAGAGTTCTTCAGAAGTAGTATTTGTGTATCTTATTTTCTTCTTAAATGGAAAGAGTCCACAGCTGCATTCATTACTTTTGGGAAATAAGAACCTGGCCACCAGGAGGAGGCAAAGACACCCCAGCCAAAGGCTTAAATACTCCTCCCACTCCCCTCATCCCCCAGTCATTCTTTGCCTTTCATCCCAGGAGGTTGGCAGAGACGTGTCAGAATTTTTTAATTTTTGTTTTTTGTCTCTTATGGAGGGTAGTACTCTTTGGCATGGGACAGGAGTTTTAAGTAGTCCTGTCAGTCTCTCAGTGAGGGCTTAGATGAAAGTTAGAGTCCGGAGATGCAGGGAGAGTCTTTCTGCGAAACCATCCCGACTCATATTAACAGCTCCTCAGGCAATCAGTGTTGTCGAAATTTGCTCCGCTGCCTGCTTTCTTCTCTCAAGTCTATGACGGAGGCGATGACAATATTCGTCACACTTGAAAGGCAGTGTTCCTGTTCCACGGCGTAGATTCCGGTAAGATTGTTTCATTTTACTTTATCGTCAATTTACTGTGAATGTTTTCCTGAGAGGTTACACACCTTTGCTGGTCTAACTATATGACATAAGGGTCTCAGTAAATCTCTGTTAGTATCTTGGAATCGAGGGTTAATATCTCCTGAGGGGGGGTTATTGAACAGGGGAGTTTATAATCATGTTTGTTAAGTGATTCCACCTGCATATGTGTGATGTTTTTGGGCTCGTGATTGGAACTTTGAGGCCTTTGGAAGTGACACAGCCTTTTGGTTGGACGCGCTTTTTTGGACTATTCGGTTCACCTTGTGTTCGGGCGTGGTTCCGTTCCGTTCCCCATTTCCGCATTCCTGACCATGTGGTGAAGGAGATATTCTAGTCCGCAGGGGTCTGGTCATAGAAAGTGTTGAGTGCCCCAGCCATTGTGGGTGTCGGGTGCCGTTTTTGTTTTCATACTTTAGTCCATATTTATATTTCCTCTATCCAGTTATGGAGGACTTTGATGCTGAGACTGTGCTCGTTTCAGATTCAGTTACGGAGGATTGTGATACTAAGACTATTTTGATTTCAGATTCTGTGTCCGGTGACGAATCCGGATTGGCCTCGTTGACACATGTCAACCAGTTTTGTTCCGTATGTCATTTCAGAGCGCCTGGTTCCTTTGGCTTAAGGAATCAAGGGACTGCTGAGCCATCCGCCTCTGGGGGGTCCTGTCCTCCAAGAGGCGAGTTCCCTACCAATTCATACTTCTACACATGCGGGTAAACCAGTTTCTGATTCCTCCATGCACAGTGGCGTGTTCCCCCTCCCAGGGGTTGCAGCATGTTTTCGCTTCCACATAATGTTGGCGATTGTTCGTCTGCAGAGTCCAGATGTTTCTTTGAGAATGTGCTCGTGCCCTATTGTCCCGGGCCTTCCGCCTTGGGGAGGACCTCTACAGTTCCCCACGGGTGTAACTGTCCCTGAGTGTTGTGCCTTTCGTAACAGGATTGCGAGCCTTCGCGTGTTGCTCAGACATGTTTTTCCAGTTATTGAATGATCCTATCATTACCAGATACAGGGATTTTCAGTCTTTTTTTTTAAAAGATAGGGCTCAGATTGGCTGGTCCTGCTGGGAGGCCTGTGTGTTTTTGGGCGTTAACTTCCGGGTTGCCTTATAATTTATTTATATCCAATGGGATGTCTTTTTTATTTGTTTTTGTTTCCTTCGGGAACCTTCTGGGATTGATACTCTTTGTTACTTCTTTGGAAGTTGTTTTGGACATGTTAGTCCTATGTTAAAAATGTCTGTTTTCAGTTTTTTTCCCTATGAAGGAGAATTTATGCAGCTTGCCGGTTAGGATCCTAGGTGCAGGTAGGCCTTGTCGGGTTTGTTCGGTCTTGCGGCTGTTCAGACACGTGGCGCTTTTCTCGGCTAATTCGGTAGAAGTGCTGAGTGCTCAGGTTATCATTGTTTTTTATGTTCAACTAAGCATCCGAGAGGACCTGAGGTGGGAAGGATTCTTTCAGTCCTTATAGCCTTCAGTCATAGATGGCCGGGCAGGGGAGTTTTTCCGCTGCGTCACTCTGACATCTGATTTCATCAGAACTTAGAGTTTTCCTCCCCCATGTGGTGGAGGGTTGGAGGGCTTAACGCCCCTTACCACAGTTGAGCGGTTTGGCCTTCATTTTTAGGCCTCTGGATTTGTCCTTTTGGGCTTGGTCCAACAGCTTGTACAGGATAGCTGTCTAGCATGCGGAAGGTTTGCAGTTTGAAACCAGTTGCAGCTCTTGACACCTTGCAGGTATATGAGTAAGCTGTTTATAGTGTATCTAGATACAGCTCTTACTCTTTGACGTGTACTGTCTGTCTGAGTTATAAGAGACCTTTGGGTCTTCTTCCATTGTCTCTGGGGGAGTTGGATCTCCTCTTAAGGATCTGTGTTTCCGGGTGATGGTTGTTCCCTGCGGGGAATTTGTTTAGCTCGGGTTTTTCCAGAGCAGGGTAGGCTTAGTGCCTTTCTCTTCATAGTGTCCTCTGCTTGTGCAGAGGTGATAGGGAGACTAGTCCTGCTAGTAGGATTTTTTGATCTCGAGGTATCCCTTGGTTGTCCTGAGGCTCTGAGAAGTATCTTCATACGACTTTTAGCCTTGCTCCTTGGAGCTTTGGACTTTAGCTAGGGGTGGTTCCCTCCTTTGGTCGGGGATTTTGAGTTCTTCTCGCTATCCGGATTCTCTGGATATGCATCCATATCCCTTGTGTCTGGCTTTTTGGCCAGCTGGGGTGTTTAGTTCTAGGGTAAGGTTTGCCTGAACGATTAGGTGCCCGGACCTGGTTTTCTCCCTGAGCTTCGCTTGGCCTTTTTCCTGACCCATTCTTGGGTGGTTTTGGAATCTTGGATCTCAGGGCTGGTTGGGGTGTTCCACGGTAGTGGGAACTTGGGCTATGTCATTGGTCCATCTACCTAACCTGGTCATGGTTAGCCAGGTTTTTTCGGAGTATTTTTTACTTTTTGCCACAGAGTAGCCCATGTCATCTGGTGGTTAGCTGTGTGGCTTGCGCCTCAAGGGTTGTTGGTTCATACCCAGCTGCTGGAGCTGGATGTCCAATTTGTGGTGCGCCTTAGGGTTGCATTCCCCTGGTCAGCTTGCCAGTGTTCCCTTGGATTCTCTGCTCTGCAGGCGAATGGGTTGGCTGTCCCTCTGCTTGGTGAGCTACTTGTAGGGGGGTCCTTTTCTAGGACATCTGTGTTGGGAATTTCTCTTCCCATTAGCCGGTGATTTCGGCCCTTGAGAACAGTTGTTGCCCTTCCGGCATCATCCCTTTCCTCCTATGGAGGAGTCCTTGCTTGGGGCTTCTCCTGGATGGGAGGCGGAAAGGGGGGATTGGTTCCCCCCGGGGTCTTGTTAGCTCCAAGTCAGACTTGTTGGGCCTTTATTTTGATAGATCCTTAGGTCTATGGCCTTGTCTGTTTTCAGAGTCGGTTGTACTTGTACTCTGTGGGGATGGCTGTGCTATCCTTACGCTTGTTCCTGTACTTGTTTCGGGATTCTTTTGTTCCCCTGGCTTGGATTCCTGAGGCTGGGTCGGTCCAGCTGGGTGTGGGTCTGCAGGTCAGGATGGCCGAACGGAACTCCTGGATGTGTGAGCCTTGTTGAGTCTATCCTGTTAGCTCAGTCTGCTAGGGTATAGATTTTCCTTTCAACTTGCTCCACTGATGTCAGAAGAGGGTTTACTCTTCCTTTGTGTTCTGAGGGTATACTCCTCTTCTCGGGGGGGCCTCGATTGAGGTTTTGTGTTCCCCTTTTTAGGGACCTGTGTGTAGGTCCTGGAGCATGCCCTCTGTCTGGGGGTTGCTTTTGCAGTCTGTTTCTTGCTTGACTGCTTCTTCCTCCTTGCAAGTACCCTCTGTGTCGTCCTGTTATGGACTCTGTGTTCTCAAACTTGGGGTTTTTTACCTGTGTGTATTACAAACTTTTTCATGGCAAATGATTTGGTATTCTATGGTCAGACACTGGGAGGACTTTGCCTCTTCAGTTGCATTCCGTGCTTGCAGGATGTTGGAGAGACGTCTTTTCTGTCTCTGTGTCCGGTCTTATCCCGGGTTTTGCTTGGTATAGGCGTGGCCTCCTTCCCCTGTTTGAGCCCCTTTAGGTCTCTGTGAGCTGGGCTCACTCTTGGAGGTGTTATTTTTTTGTATTAGCTGACCTGTTGTTTCCCTTGGTTCTCCTTTGCCTTGTCCCCTTGGGGGTTTCGGCTGGTGTCTTCTTCATTTGTGGGGGATAAGCGGTGGGGGACCGTCTGTTGGGCGACGGTGTCTCCTGGAGGACTGTTGGCCCAGTCGAGTCCGTTTGCGGTCTCTAGTTTGGCTTCTGGACTGACTGCGAGTCAGTGTCTTTGGGGCTTTTCCTCTTAAAATTTTCTCAGCTTCGGGTAGAGGTTCAAACTTTGGTGCCCTCAGTATGGGCCACCTATTGTACCCTCCCGTCTTGGCATTCAGTGTCCTCTATAGCTTGGGTATTTGTTTTCCCAAAAGTAATGAATGCAGCTGTGGACTCTATCCATTTAAGAAGAAAAACATAAATTATGCTTACCTGATCATTTCCTTTTCTTCTGATGGAAAGAGTCCACAGCTCCCCACCAGTAATTTTATGTGGGGCATCCTTATTATTCTTCTGGCACCTTTCACCCTGATATTTCTTCTACTGTTCCTTGTTCCTCGGCAGAATGACTGAGGGATGAGGGGAGTGGGAGGAGTATTTAAGCCTTTGGCTGGGGTGTCTTTGCCTCCTCCTTGTGGCCAGGTTCTTATTTCCCAAAAGTAATGAATGCAGCTGTGGACTCTTTCCATCAGAAGAAAAGGAAATTATCAGGTAAGCATAATTTATGTTTTTGTTTAAAAAAAAAAAAAAAAAGGTGAATATATGGATATATTTGGTAAAATTATGGATGTATTTATCACAATATATGTATTTGTTTTTAAGGAGGAAGAAAAAAAATATTTATTTTTCTCACAAGTACCATTAGTAATTGTGAGTGGTTGTGATCTTAAAACAAATGGCTGAATAAACGATGTGACAAAATATATATTGTATTGTGAACCAAAATAAATCCCAGACTTCATATTCTTATATGTAAAATCATACACAAATAAATGGTACAGTGTAAGATTAGCCAAATATGTATACTGCAAGATGTAACATTGGTGGGATTATTGGTCTGAGTAAAAATTATTAACATGCCCCAGTGGCTCTAATAGCTAATAAAAATGGATAATGGATCTTGATATGGCACTTAAAGGGAAATGACCCCCAACATTTTTCTTTCATGAGTCAGAGAATACAATTTTAAACAACTTTCCAATTTACTTCTCTTATATTTTACTTCATTCTCTTTGTGTTCTTTGTTGAAAAGCATTTCTAGATACGCTCAGGATTTTGGAGTTGGCTGCTGATTGATGGCTAAATTTATATGCCCATTTTCATTGGATTACAAATGTGTTCAGCTAATTTCCAGGAGTGCATTGCTGCATCTTCAATAAAATATATCAAGAGAATGAAGCAAGATTGATAATAGAAGTAAATTGGAAAGTTGTTTAAAGATGTATAATCTATCTGAATCATGAAATATTTTTTTTTTGGATTCATGTCCCTTTAATGTGTATAAATCTAAAGCAACCAGATAAGTCTACTATTTTCCCCAGTGAGGATTTCTCACTTGGAGCCTGATGATAAACGATTCTCCTGCTTGGAAAGAACTTATAGTGCAGACTTCACAGGGGCTGAACTCGCTTAAAGGGACAGTCAAGTAAAAAAACAAAAAACTTTCTTGTTTCAAATAGGGCATGTAATTTAAAAAAAAAAACTTTACAATTTACTTTTATCACCAATTTTGCTTTGTTCGCTTAGTATTCTTAGTTGAAAGCTAAACCTAGGAAGGCTCATATGATAATTTCTAAGCCCTTAAAGGCCGCCTCTTATCACATGCTTTTTTTAATTTGCTTTTCACAATAGGGGAGAGCTAGTTCATGTAAACCATATAGATAACATTGCGATCACGCCCATGGATTGTGGCAGACACTGCTATAATTGGCTAAAATGAAAGTCAATAGATAATAAATAAAATGTCATTTGATTAGGGGGCTGTCAGAAGATGCTTAGATACAAGTTAATCAGAGAGGTAAAAAGTGTATTATTATAACAGTGTTGGTTATGCAAAATTGGGGAATGGGTAATAAAGGGATTTTCTATCTTTTAAAACAACAACAACAATTCTGGTGTTGACTGTCCCTTTAATGCTAAAAAATGGCAGAACCTTGAAGTCCCAAAGAGATTAGATGCCTCCCATACAGCTCTCCACTCAGATGAGATGATGTAAAATGAGCCCCCAGCACTGCCCAATCTCTTGCAAGATTCAAGACAGGCAAGTTTTTCTATACATGCCTAAGGGCCATTCCCTGAAAGTGTGGAGGGGGAGTTTCCAGGGCTGAACAGGGAAGTTTCCAGGGTATTTCTTAAGTTATCTCACAATTCTCATAAAATGCTTTACACATAAGCTGGTCTCACTGAATTATCTTGCTAGCTTAGCTGTATACTGGTAAAGTTTGCTCAAAATTCACAATACACTTATTTAACAGACAGAAAATAAATATATTCTAAACTATTGTCAAAATAAGTTAAATTGTAGTGAAAATATTTAAGTTTTTTTGTAATTGCTGTAAACTGAGACTTTATATCAGCTCCATGTGTTCTTATCTTAACTTCTCTCTCCATTGTGAAATTCTGTATCCCAGAGAGCTTCTTTTCTTTCTATGCAAGGCATCTCTCATTTCTTTGGGACTTCAATGTTTTTCCATTTTTCTTATAGAATTCAGTGAGTTTAGCCCCTGTGAAGTCTGCATTATAATTTCTCTCTAAATTAGAGAATGTTTGTAAAGTAATGAAGCTCTTTTGAAAAACTTTCAGCTTCAGTTTCCTATTTTGTTTTAAACAGAACAAATATTAAGTGCAATGCAATTTATAAGATATTCATAAATATACAATATATGAGCCTCATTAGTTACACAGAAACTGTCAAAGCATAATCAGAATTTGTAAAATCACAATCCTAAATACACTGTTGTATACAGAATCTATATGCATGAAGATACAAAGTGCAAAGTTTAAATGTAATAAAACTTAAATCTAAAGTGTAAATGCAGCAGAACTCTCATATCATGCCATTCTATATTGCACTGGGCTTGTCTCTCCTTCAAAAACAGAAATGGAGGAACGCCCCTTTAAAAAATAAGAAGTATAGCAAAATCTGCCTTTTTAGAATTTCAGAAGGCATCTCGCAGTGCTGGAAAATCGTTCTAAATAATCTTGTCTGAGCATAGAGGTTTATATCATCAGGCCCTTGGACAGAAGAGGAGCAGAGTGACGTGACCGCTGAGAATAGCCTAGGAGAAATGACTAAGGGTGGGATAAATTAAAATATCTAAACTCAATAAAAAATATACTTTAGTGTAGCTAAGAGTTTAGAACAATATAAACCAAAATTGGAACAGCTATAACATTTACTTTTCTAAATAATTCAGATGTAATCATCCAAGAAGGGTAAAAAAGAAACCCTTTGCTGGGCAGCCTTCCAACACACGGTCAGGAGAAAGATGCAGAGCGTATTTGACTAAAACAAGTGTTTATTATTGAAAGCTAGTGTCTGCAAAATATGGCACTGAACAAGTTACTGATGTGATTGCAACATTTGTTCTGCCGTCTTTCAATAGTTTATTATATCAGCAATTTGTTATATAACACCTTGTTTGCTGCAATTGGTTTTCCAATGGTTAAGCACCACTCACTGCTTTCCTTATTTGGTGGAGCCAAACCCAGCTTGCATCTGGAGAAGACGGGGCTTGACTCTGTCATTGTATTAGCAAAATTTCAGTTGCTTGGCTACAGCAGAAAAGATAAGTTAGGGACATGTGGCATGGTCAGGTTTCTGAAATTTGCTATGTACCTTTCTTTCATGTAATTAGCAAGAGTCCATGAGCTAGTGACGTATGGGATATACATTCCTACCAGGAGGGGCAAAGTTTCCCAAACCTCAAAATGCCTATAAATACACCCCTCACCACACCCACAATTCAGTTTTACAAACTTTGCCTCCGATGGAGGTGGTGAAGTAAGTTTGTGCTAGATTCTACGTTGATATGCGCTCCGCAGCAAGTTGGAGCCCGGTTTTCCTCTCAGCGTGCAGTGAATGTCAGAGGGATGTGAGGAGAGTATTGCCTATTTGAATGCAGTGATCTCCTTCTACGGGGTCTATTTCATAGGTTCTCTGTTATCGGTCGTAGAGATTCATCTCTTACCTCCCTTTTCAGATCGACGATATACTCTTATATATACCATTACCTCTGCTGATTCTCGTTTCAGTACTGGTTTGGCTTTCTACAAACATGTAGATGAGTGTCCTGGGGTAAGTAAATCTTATTTTCTGTGACACTCTAAGCTATGGTTGGGCACTTTGTTTATAGAGTTCTAAATATATGTATTCAAACATTTATTTGCCTTGACTCAGAATGTTCAACTTTCCTTATTTTTCAGACAGTCAGTTTCATATTTGGGATAATGCATTTGAATTAATCATTTTTTTCTTACCTTCAAAAATTTGACTCTTTTTTCCCTGTGGGCTGTTAGGCTCGCGGGGGCCGAAAATGCTTCATTTTATTGCGTCATTCTTGGCGCTGACTTTTTTGGCGCAAAAATTCTTTTCCGTTTCCGGCGTCATACGTGTCGCCGGAAGTTGCGTCATTTTTTGACGTTATTTTGCGCCAAAAATGTCGGCGTTCCGGATGTGGCGTCATTTTTGGCGCCAAAAGCATTTAGGCGCCAAATAATGTGGGCGTCTGATTTGGCGCTAAAAAATATGGGCGTCGCTTTTGTCTCCACATTATTTAAGTCTCATTTTTTATTGCTTCTGGTTGCTAGAAGCTTGTTCTTTGGCATTTTTTCCCATTCCTGAAACTGTCATTTAAGGAGTTTGATCAATTTTGCTTTATATGTTGTTTTTTCTCTTACATATTGCAAGATGTCTCACGTTGCATCTGAGTCAGAAGATACTACAGGAAAATCGCTGTCTAGTGCTGGATCTACCAAAGCTAAGTGTATCTGCTGTAAACTTTTGGTAGCTATTCCTCCGGCTGTTGTTTGTATTGATTGTCATGACAAACTTGTTAATGCAGATAATATTTCCTTTAGTAAAGTACCATTGCCTGTTGCAGTTCCTTCAACATCTAAGGTGCAGAATGTTCCTGATAACATAAGAGATTTTGTTTCTGAATCCATCAAGAAGGCTATGTCTGTTATTTCTCCTTCTAGTAAACGTAAAAAATCTTTTAAAACTTCTCTCCCTACAGATGAATTTTTAAATGAACATCATCATTCTGATTCTGATGACTCTTCTGGTTCAGAGGATTCTGTCTCAGAGTTTGATGCTGATAAATCTTCATATTTATTTAAAATGGAATTTATTCGTTCTTTACTTAAAGAAGTACTAATTGCTTTAGAAATAGAGGATTCTGGTCCTCTTGATACTAATTCTAAACGTTTAGATAAGGTATTTAAATCTCCTGTGGTTATTCCAGAAGTTTTTCCTGTTCCTAATGCTATTTCTGCAGTAATTTCCAAAGAATGGGATAAATTGGGTAATTCATTTACTCCTTCTAAACGTTTTAAGCAATTATATCCTGTGCCGTCTGACAGATTAGAATTTTGGGACAAAATCCCTAAAGTTGATGGGGCTATTTCTACCCTTGCTAAACGTACTACTATTCCTACGTCAGATGGTACTTCGTTTAAGGATCCTTTAGATAGGAAAATTGAATCCTTTCTAAGAAAAGCTTATCTGTGTTCAGGTAATCTTCTTAGACCTGCTATATCATTGGCTGATGTTGCTGCAGCTTCAACTTTTTGGTTGGAAACTTTAGTGCAACAAGTAACAGATCATGATTCTCATGATATTATTATTCTTCTTCAGCATGCTAATAATTTTATCTGTGATGCCATTTTTGATATTATCAGAGTTGATGTCAGGTTTATGTCTCTAGCTATTTTAGCTAGAAGAGCTTTATGGCTTAAGACTTGGAATGCTGATATGGCTTCTAAATCAACTCTACTTTCCATTTCTTTCCAGGGTAATAAATTATTTGGTTCTCAGTTGGATTCTATTATCTCAACTGTTACTGGTGGGAAAGGAACTTTTTTACCACAGGATAAAAAATCTAAGGGTAAAAACAGGGCTAATAATCGTTTTCGTTCCTTTCGTTTCAACAAAGAACAAAAGCCTAATCCTTCATCCTCAGGAGCAGTTTCAGTTTGGAAACCATCTCCAGTCTGGAATAAATCCAAGCCAGCTAGAAAGGCAAAGCCTGCTTCTAAGTCCACATGAAGGTGCGGCCCTCATTCCAGCTCAGCTGGTAGGGGGCAGGTTACGTTTTTTCAAAGAAATTTTGGATCAATTCTGTTCACAATCTTTGGATTCAGAACATTGTTTCAGAAGGGTACAGAATTGGTTTCAAGATGAGACCTCCTGCAAAGAGATTTTTTCTTTCCCGTGTCCCAGTAAATCCAGTAAAAGCTCAAGCATTTCTGAATTGTGTTTCAGATCTAGAGTTGACTGGAGTAATTATGCCAGTTCCGGAACAGGGGATGGGGTTTTATTCAAATCTCTTCATTGTACCAAAGAAGGAGAATTCCTTCAGACCAGTTCTAGATCTAAAAATATTGAATCGTTATGTAAGGATACCAACGTTCAAGATGGTAACTATAAGGACTATCTTGCCTTTTGTTCAGCAAGGGCATTATATGTCCACAATAGATTTACAGGATGCATATCTGCATATTCCGATTCATCCAGATCATTATCAGTTCCTGAGATTCTCTTTTCTGGACAAGCATTACCAGTTTGTGGCTCTGCCGTTTGGCCTAGCTACAGCTCCAAGAATTTTTACAAAGGTTCTCGGTGCCCTTCTGTCTGTAATCAGAGAACAGGGTATTGTGGTATTTCCTTATTTGGACGATATCTTGGTACTTGCTCAGTCTTCACATTTAGCAGAATCTCATACGAATCGACTTGTGTTGTTTCTTCAAGATCATGGTTGGAGGATCAATTTACCAAAAAGTTCATTGATTCCTCAGACAAGGGTAACCTTTCTGGGTTTCCAGATATATTCAGTGTCCATGACTCTGTCTTTAACAGACAAGAGACGTCTAAAATTGATTTCAGCTTGTCGAAACCTTCAGTCACAATCATTCCCTTTGGTAGCCTTATGCATGGAAATTCTAGGTCTTATGACTGCTGCATCGGACGCGATCCTCTTTGCTCGTTTTCACATGCGACCTCTTCAGCTCTGTATGCTGAATCAATGGTGCAAGGATTACACAAAGATATCTCAGTTAATATCTTTAAAACCGATTGTTCGACACTCTCTAACGTGGTGGACAGATCACCATCGTTTAATTCAGGGGGCTTCTTTTGTGCTTCCGACCTGGACTGTAATTTCAACAGATGCAAGTCTCACAGGTTGGGGAGCTGTGTGGGGATCTCTGACGGCACAAGGAGTTTGGGAATCTCAGGAGGTGAGATTACTGATCAATATTTTGGAACTCCGTGCAATTTTCAGAGCTCTTCAGTTTTGGCCTCTTCTGAAGAGAGAATCGTTCATTTGTTTTCAGACAGACAATGTCACAACTGTGGCATACATCAATCATCAAGGAGGGACTCACAGTCCTCTGGCTATGAAAGAAGTATCTCGAATTTTGGTTTGGGCGGAATCCAGCTCCTGTCTAATCTCTGCGGTTCATATCCCAGGTATAGACAATTGGGAAGCGGATTATCTCAGTCGCCAAACGTTGCATCCGGGCGAATGGTCTCTTCACCCAGAGGTATTTCTTCAGATTGTTCAAATGTGGGAACTTCCAGAAATAGATCTGATGGCGTCCCATCTAAACAAGAAACTTCCCAGGTATCTGTCCAGATCCCGGGATCCTCAGGCGGAGGCAGTGGATGCATTATCACTTCCTTGGAAGTATCATCCTGCCTATATCTTTCCGCCTCTAGTTCTTCTTCCAAGAGTAATCTCCAAGATTCTGAAGGAATGCTTGTTTGTTCTGCTGGTAGCTCCGGCATGGCCTCACAGGTTTTGGTATGCGGATCTTGTCCGGATAGCCTCTTGCCAACCGTGGACTCTTCCGTTAAGACCAGACCTTCTGTCTCAAGGTCCTTTTTTCCATCAGGATCTGAAATCCTTAAATTTAAAGGTATGGAGATTGAACGCTTGATTCTTGGTCAAAGAGGTTTCTCTGACTCTGTAATTAATACTATGTTACAGGCTCGTAAATCTGTATCTAGAGAGATATATTATAGAGTCTGGAAGACTTATATTTCTTGGTGTCTTTCTCATAATTTTTCTTGGCATTCTTTTAGAATACCGAGAATTTTACAGTTTCTTCAGGATGGTTTAGATAAGGGTTTGTCCGCAAGTTCCTTGAAAGGACAAATCTCTGCTCTTTCTGTTCTTTTTCACAGAAAGATTGCTATTCTTCCTGATATTCATTGTTTTGTACAAGCTTTGGTTCGTATAAAACCTGTCATTAAGTCAATTTCTCCTCCTTGGAGTTTGAATTTGGTTCTGGGAGCTCTTCAAGCTCCTCCGTTTGAACCTATGCATTCATTGGACATTAAATTACTTTCTTGGAAAGTTTTGTTCCTTTTGGCCATCTCTTCTGCCAGAAGAGTTTCTGAATTATCTGCTCTTTCTTGTG
The DNA here is from genome assembly GCF_027579735.1 of Bombina bombina. NCBI lineage: Eukaryota > Metazoa > Chordata > Amphibia > Anura > Bombinatoridae > Bombina > Bombina bombina. The sequence goes on from NC_069500.1 coordinate 942,862,972, forward strand.
AGTCTCCTTTTCTGATTTTTCATCAGGATAAGGCGGTGTTGCGAACTTTTTTTGAATTTTTACCTAAAGTTGTGAATTCCAACAACATTAGTAGAGAAATTGTGGTTCCTTCATTATGTCCTAATCCTAAGAATTCTAAGGAGAACTCGTTGCATTCTTTGGATGTTGTTAGAGCTTTGAAATATTATGTTGAAGCTACTAAATCTTTCCGAAAGACTTCTAGTCTATTTGTTATCTTTTCCGGTTCTAGAAAAGGCCAGAAAGCTTCTGCCATTTCTTTGGCTTCTTGGTTGAAATCTTTAATTCATCTTGCCTATGTTGAGTCGGGTAAAACTCCGCCTCAGAGGATTACAGCTCATTCTACTAGGTCAGTTTCTACTTCCTGGGCGTTTAGGAATGAAGCTTCGGTTGATCAGATTTGCAAAGCAGCGACTTGGTCCTCTTTGCATACTTTTACTAAATTCTACCATTTTGATGTATTTTCTTCTTCTGAAGCAGTTTTTGGTAGAAAAGTACTTCAGGCAGCGGTTTCAGTTTGAATCTTCTGCTTATGTTTTTCATTAACTTTATTTTGGGTGTGGATTATTTTCAGCAGGAATTGGCTGTCTTTATTTTATCCCTCCCTCTCTAGTGACTCTTGTGTGGAAAGATCCACATCTTGGGTAATCATTATCCCATACGTCACTAGCTCATGGACTCTTGCTAATTACATGAAAGAAAACATAATTTATGTAAGAACTTACCTGATAAATTCATTTCTTTCATATTAGCAAGAGTCCATGAGGCCCGCCCTTTTTTTGTGGTGGTTATGATTTTGTATAAAGCACAATTATTCCAATTCCTTATTTTATATGCTTTCGCACTTTTTTATCACCCCACTTCTTGGCTATTCGTTAAACTGAATTGTGGGTGTGGTGAGGGGTGTATTTATAGGCATTTTGAGGTTTGGGAAACTTTGCCCCTCCTGGTAGGAATGTATATCCCATACATCACTAGCTCATGGACTCTTGCTAATATGAAAGAAATGAATTTATCAGGTAAGTTCTTACATAAATTATGTTTTTCTCTTTTCAAGACTAACAAGCCCACAATTCCCTGACTTAAAATACAAGGAAAAAGAGCAAAATAAATAAAGTATGTTGTTTTTACTATGTATAATTAAAGGGACACTGAACCCAAATTTTTTCTTTCGTGATTCAGATAGAGCGTGCAATTTTAAGCAACTTTCTAATTTACTCCTATTATCAAGTTTTCCTCATTCTCTTGCTATCTTTATTTGAAATGCAAGAATGTAAGTTTAGATGTCAGCCCATTTTTGGTGAACAACCTGGGTTGTTCTGGCTGATTGGTGGATAAATTCACCCACCAGAGTTCTTAACCAAAAAATAGCTTAGATGCCTTCTTTTTCAAATAAAGATAGCAAGAGAACGAATAAAAAATGACAAAAGGAGTAAATTAGAAAGTTACTTAAAATTGCATGCTCTATCTGAATCACGAAAGAAAAAAAAATTGGGTTCAGTGTCCCTTTAACCCCTTAACGACCAAGGACGTGCCAAGCACGTCCTCCATTGGAGGTCACTTAACGACCACGGACGTGCCTGGCACGTCCTCTGGGGTTTGAAGCTCTAGAAGCGATCCTGATAGCTTCCAGCAGTTTCTAAGGTATTGCAGTGATGCCTCAATATTGAGGCATCACTGCAATACCTTTTTTGGCACACCGATGCAGAGAGGGCCACTCTGTGGCCCTCTCTGCATCGGCCAGCAATGGTGCCGATCATTGGTGGGTGGCACATCGCTGGCAATCTTCCAGCCAGCAGTCGGAAAAGATCGCAGGGAACGTGCGCGCGTGTGTGCACGTGCGCACCCGCAGTCTGGGCTATCAAATTCAAAGTGGAGGGACAGGATGGTGGGTGGGAGAGGAGGAGGAAAATAATAATTTTTGAAAAATAGATCTAGGAGGGAGAGGGGGGAGTGTATGTAAGGGGGCAGCTACACTACATTTAGCCACCAATAAGCAAATGTAACCTAGGTTCTGAACCCAAAATGGGCCGGCTCCTAAACTTTACATTCCTGCTTTTTACATAAAGATACCAAGAGAATAAAGAAAAATTGATAATAGGAGTAAATTAGAAAGTTGCTTAAAATTGCTTGCTCTATTCGAATCATTAAAGAAAAAAATTGGGTTTAGTATCCCTTTAAGGACAAATTACTTTTAATGTGCTTTGTCCTTTAAAATTAAACCAAGAGGCTCCACATAGCATTGTTCTGTATATGTCAATAAGAAAAGACTAAGCATACACCTCACAAATTGATGAATCACAGCACACAGTGCTAAACTTGTGGGCTAAAATTCACAACAACCAACTTGCTCAGCATGGTTTCAGCTTTTTTCAATGGATTAAAATATGCAACGCGTTTCTCAGCCCACAATCTTTTGCTGTTTCATAAGGCGTATGTCATTAAAACTGGAGCAAGTAGTACTAGTAAGGAGTAAAAACAAAGACAAAAAAGGATCCAAGTGTAGTATAAAATGTAATCATATTTGATATTTGTCTATAAAAATACCCTCATAAAAATGAGATCACGAAAACCTTAAACATTTTTCTCTTATGAGCGTGACAGTCTGAACAATATCAGTCAAATACGCCACTGGTAAGAGAAGTCCTCTGCTGCCGTATTCTTCACCATTTTGCAATCAGTGTACTAAAGGACTTCTGTTTCAGTGGTGGTGGTGGCAAAATTACTTTTCCTTACGCACAAACTCCTCAGCACCCTCTGTGTGTTACCTACAGGAGAGCTGAGAGCGTGTAGCGACCTCAAACAGTGGGCGTGGCCTGATGTTTTCGTAAAGCTACTCCCTCCATAAGGCGAGACAAACGCACGCCGTACCCTGTACGGCAGTGGTCGTTAAGTCCTTAAAGACCAGTGTCTCTGCCCTTAAAGGGACACTGAACCCAATTTTTTTCTTTCGTGATTCAGACAGAGCATGCAATTTTAAGCAACTTTCTAATTTACTCCTATTATCAATTTTTCTTCGTTCTCTTTATTTGAAAAAGAAGGCATCTAAGGTTTTTTTGGTTCAGTACTCTGGAAAGCACTTTTTTATTGGTGGATGAATTTATCCACCAATCAGCAAGAACAACCCAGGTTGTTCACCAAAAATGGGCCGGGATATAAACTTACATTCTTGCATTTCAAATAAAGATACCAAGAGAATGAAGAAAATTTGATAATAGGAGTAAATTAAAAAGTTGCTTAAAATTTCATGCTCTTTCTGAATCCCAAAAGAAAAAATGTGGGTTCAGTGTCCCTTTAAGGACCTCTCTGCTACGATCTCGCTAAAAGTAGCGAGATTGCGCTATTTCTGCATGCCCCATGAGTGGGGCAGTGCAGAAATAGTCTTGCAACGGGCGTCGGTGGTGCCGATCGTTAGTGGCGTGGGAGGGTTAGGAGGGAGGCGTGTGGCTGGCCCATTGCTGGAGGAGAGCGGGTGGGACCGCTGCGCTGCAGAATTATTTTTTTGAGAGTGGGAGGGAGAAGGAGGCAGGGTAAAGGAGGGAGAGGGGATCCGAGTGGATGGGGGGGGATCAGAGGGTAGGGAAAAGTTCTTGGAGGGAGAGGTGGGTAAATGAGGAAGGGGGAGTTGGTTACATACCTGGCCTTAAGGATGAGTGTGTGCTCAAGATAAAAGTGCACAATGCCTCCTAAGAGGTATATTTATTTCCTTAAAGGGACACTGAACCCAAATTTTTTCTTTTGCTATTCAGATAGAGCATGACATTTTAAGCAACTTTCTAATTTACTCCTATTATCAAATTTTCTTTATTCTCTTGGTATCTTTATTTGAAATGCAAGAATGTAAGTTTAGATGCCGGCCCATTTTTGGTGAACAACCTGGGTTGTCCTTGCTGATTGGTGGATAAATTCATCTACCAATAAATAAGTGCTGTCCAGAGTTCTGAATCAAGTGAAAAGCTTAGATGCCTTCTTTTTCAAGTAAAGATAGGAAGAGAATGAAAAAAATTTGAAAATAGGAGTAAATTAGAAAGTTGCTTAAAATTGCATGCTCTATCTGAATCACGAAAGAAAAAAATTGGGTTCAGTGTCCCTTTAAACATTTTGGCCCGTGTACACAGGCTTTAACACTAGTTACAAATTATGTGTATTCTCAATATTCTATTTTGCACTAATTGCATGTTTTAAAAATGTACGGCCAGATTACGAGTTTTGCGTTAGGAGCTATGTGGTGCTAACAAGCAGTTTTTTCTCACCGCTCACTTACCTGCAGCCAATAGGATTGAACTTCAATCCTATTGGCTGATTGGATCAGCCAATAGGATTGAGCTTGCATTCTATTGGCTGATTGGAACAGCCAATAGAATGCCAGCTCAATCCTATTGGCTGATCCAATCAGCCAATATGATTTTTTTTCTACCTTAATTCCGATTGGCTGATAGAATTCTATCAGCCAATCGGAATCTAAGGGACGTCACTTAAAGAGATATTCATTACGAAGAAGCCGTTGTTTGAAGAGGATGCTCCGGTCGGATGTCTTGAAGATTGACCTGCTCCGCACCGGAAGGATGTAGAAGATGCCGTCTGGATGAAGACTTCTGCCCGTCTGGAGGACCACTTCTGCCGACTTTGTTGAGGACATCTTGCCGCTTTCATGAAGACTTCTCCCGGTAAGTGAATCTTTGGGGGTTAGTGTTAGGGTGTATTGGGTGGGTTTATTTTTTAGATTAGTGGTTTAGGCTGCAAAAGAGTTAAATGCCCTTTTAAGGGCAATGCCCATCCAAATGCCCTTTTCAGGGCAATGGGGAGCTTAGGTTTTTTTTAGTTAGCTTTTTATTTAGGGAGGTTGGTTGTGTGGGTGGTGGGTTTTACTGTTGGGGGGGTTGTTTGTATTTTTTTTTTTACAGGTAAAAGAGCTGATTACTTTGGGGCAATGCCCCGCAAAAGGCCCTTTTAAGGGCTATTGATAGTTTAGTTTAGGCTAGGGTTTTTTTTTTAATTTGGGGGGGCTTTTTTATTTTGATAGGGTTATTAGATTAGGTGTAATTAGTTTAAAGATCTGTAATTTGTTTATTTTTTGTAATTTTGTGTTTTAGCTAATTTAATTTAATTTATTTAATTTATTTAATTTAGTTAATTTATTTAATTGTAGTGTTAGGTGTTAGTGTAACATAGGTTAGGTTTTATTTTACAGGTATATTTGTCTTTATTTTAGCTAGGTAGTTATTAAATAGTTAATAACTATTTAATAACTATTCTACCTAGTTAAAATAAATACAAACTTGCCTGTAAAATAAAAATAAACCCTAAGCTAGATACAATGTAACTATTAGTTATATTGTAGCTAGCTTAGGGTTTATTTTATAGGTAAGTATTTAGTTTTAAATAGGAATTATTTAGTTAAAGGGACAGTCAACACCAGCATTTTTGTTGTTTAAAAAGATAGATAATCCCTTTATTACCCATTCCCCAATTTTGCAAAACCAACACTGTTATATTAATACACTTTTTACTTATGTGACTAACTTGTATCTAAGAATCTTCTGACCGCCCCTAATCACATGACTTTTATTATTATCTATTGACTTGCATTTTAGCCAATTAGTGCAGTGTCTGCCACTAGCCACAAGCGTGATTACAATGCTATCTATATGGCCTACATGAGCTTGCTCTCCCCTGCTGTGAAAAGTAAATAAAATAGAGGCGGCCTTCAAGGGCTTAGAAATTCATATGTGCCTTCCTAGGTTTGCTTTCAACTAGAATACCAAGAGAGCAAAGCAAAATTGTTGATAAAAGTAAATTGGAAAGTTGTTTAAAATTACATGCCCTATTTGAAAAATGAAATTTTTTTTTTTTTTTTTACTTTACTGTTCCTTTAATGATAATAATTTTATTTAGATTTATTTAAATTATATTTCAATTAGGGGGGGTTAGGGTTAGACTTAGGTTTAGGGGTTAATAAATTTAATATAGTGGCGGCGACGTTGGGGCGGAAGATTAGGGGTTAATATATATAATGTAGGTGGAGTCGATGTTAGGGGCGGCAGATTAAGGGTTAATAATATTTAGTGTTTGCGAGGCAGGAGTGCGGCGGTTTAGGGGTTAATAAGTTTATTATAGTGGTGGCGATGTTCGGAGCGGCAAATTAGGGGTTAATTTTATTTAAGTGTTTGCGATGCGGGAGGGCCTCGGTTTAGGGGTTAATAGGTAGTTTATGGGTGTTAGTGTACTTTTTAGCACTTAGTTATGAGTTTTATGCTACGGCGTTGTAGTGTAAAACTCATAACTACTGACTTTAGAATGCGTTTGGAATCTTGGAGGTAGAGGGTGTACCGCTCACTATTTGGCCTTCCAGGACAGACTCGTAATACCGACGCTATGGAAGTCCCATAGAAAAAATGGTTTACGAAGTTTGCGTAAGCCGTTTTGCGGTAAGGCCAAAGAAGTGTGCAGTGCCCCTAAACCTGCAAGACTCGTAATAGCAACGGTAGGGAAAAAGCAGCGTTAGGACCTGTTAACGCTGCTTTTTCAGCTTAAGGCAAAACTTGTAATCTAGCCGATAGTTTGACAAAAATAAAAGGGTTAAAGGCAGTGGCGGGATTCAGAAATTTTAGCAACAAATTCTCTATAATATAAAAGGTTAGGAAATTTGCGCTGGAATGTTAGAGCCTTTACACTTTCAGCCTCACTGGTTTAACTCCTTAATAACAGTTGCCTATATCAAATTACAAAACTGTCGCATGCCTTGATTGAAATAAGCCTAAAGGAGCAATTTCTCATATAATGTATGCTGCCGGTATAGCAAGAAATTGGAAACATGCTAAGGGAAAAACAGTTTTACACTATACTATCCATTTAACCCTTTCCTTGCTAAGCGTTTTTTCACCCCAGTGCTGAGCCAATTTTGAGCTTTTTTGCTACCTAGCTTTAAACCCTATTGTAATTCAAATTTTAGTGAGTGACCCACACAAATTCTATATTGTTTTTTTCAACAGGCAGATTCACAATAAACAATTATTACATTTATAATTTATGGCATGTGTGATAGCTGCAACGAAAACTGTAAAAAAAAGAAAGTATAATTTTTTCTTAGATTTCAGTAAATAATGCTGAAAATGGCCCAGTAACCACTGCTGTTACTGTGATCACCTTACTAAATTGTCATCATGGGTAGCCACATCTGAAATAGGGACCCATACGGGTTATAATATACATTAGAGAGGCCCCATTGTTCAGAACAGAAAATTGTATGGTGTTTGCTGTTACCACAGTGATCACTTGCCTATACAGACAAAATTAATATACCGTATTTCCTTCTTAATATAAGGAGAGTCCATGACTTCATTACTTACTGTTGGGAAATACTATACCTGGCTACCAGGAAGAGGCAAAGACACCCGAGCCAAAGGCTTAAATACCTCCCCCACTTCCCCTATCCCCCAGTCATTCTTTGCCTTTTGTCACAGGAGGATGGCAGAGAAGTGTCAGAAGTTTCAGAGTTTTTCCTTAGGAGGGGTATCTGCCCTTTGATATGTGACTGTAGTTTTAAGTAGTCTTGTCAGCCTCTCAGTGAGAGCATTGATAAAAGTTAGTCTGGAGATGCAGGGAGAGTCTTTCTGCGAACCCATCCAGACTGCCTGCTAACAGCTCCTTAAGCAATCAGTGTTGACGAGTTTCACTGCCTGCTTTTTCTTCACTCAAGTCCATGTCAGGAGCGATTCTACAAGACTGTCACACTTGAGAGGCTGTATTTCTGTTCCACAGCGTGGATTTTGGTAAGATCGTTTAATTTTTTACATATGTTGAAAACACTAGAAGACAGGGTCACAGTGTGACTTCTTTCATCTTAATAGAATCATGGGTTAATATCTCCTGAGGGAGGTTAATCAACAGTGGGGATTAATCAAATGTGATTCTTTGATTTTATGCTGCTTTATGTGTGAGATTTCATTGGGCTCATAGACTGTTTGTTAGGTGGCTGGAACACACAGGTTTTACCTTTCACTTTGAACGCTTTCACTTTGAGTGCCCCAGCCATTGGGAGTATTAAGGTGCCATTTTTGTGAGAAATAAAAAGATTGTTTTTATTCTGTGTCCTACTGTCATTAGCGCAAGCTATGGAGGATTCTGATATTCTTGAGGGTACTCCCTCTATTCCAAATGGTAACACCTGTTTATATTGTGAGGAGGCCTTGGTATGTCCACCCTCTCAACTATGTTCCATATGCATCAACAAAGTCATTATGTCTAAGAAGGTTAACCCCTTTAGTACCACTGAACCATCCACCTCTGAGGACTCGCCGTCCTGTGAGGTGCATACCCATCAGTCAACTCCCTCCTCACATGCAGCTTCCCGTAGCACGCCTGATCCTCCATCTGGAGGGAGCCTTTTACCATCAGACTTTACAGTGCAGTTAAAAACGGCTGTGTGTGGGGCTCTTAGTGCTTTACCCTGCCCTGCCAAGCGCAAGTGAAAGGTTAAACATAGCTCTCCTATCCAGGGATCATCAAGTGGTTTACTGGATTTATCTGTTTTTCTATTATCTAAGGATGGGTCACACTCTGAGTCATCAGAGGGTGAACTTTCTGGATCGAAGTCTGCTACCTCTAGGCCTCCTGTTGCAGAGGTACCAGCCTTTAGATTTAAGATTGAACACTTACGTTTTCTTCTAAAGGAGGTTCTGTCTACATTAGAGGTTCCAGGGGCCAAGCTGCCTGATGAACCCTTGATTCTTAAGTTAGACAGAGTTTATGAGTACAGGGTAGTGCCGTTAACTTTTCCTGTACCTGTAAAAATGGCGAACATTATAAAGAACGAGTGGGATAGAATTGGATCTTCCTTTAAAAAATTAATCCCGGTCCCAGACATTTGGAGTTGTGGGGTTCCCTCCCTAAGGTGGATTGTGCCATGTACACACTGGCTAAACATACTACTATCCCACTTGAGGATAGTGTGTCCTTCAGAGAGCCGATGGATAAAAAGATGGAAAGTTTTCTCAGAAAAATGTTTCAGCATACGGGATACTTGTTTGCAGCGGCTGTTGCCTCGGTTGCTGGAGCTGCGGCCTACTGGTGCGACGACTTAGTGGATTTGATCTAGGTGGAGGTTCCCCTCTACGTTATCCAAGAAAGAATTAAGGCCTTGAGAATTGCTAATTCTTTTATCTGGGATGCAAACATGCAGACCATTCGCCTAAATGCTAAGATTTCTATTTTTTCAGTGCAGACCCGTCGGGCGCTTTGGCTGAAATCTTCATCTGCGGATATGACTTCTAAGTCTAGACTCCTTTCCCTTCCTTTTAAGGGAATATTTTTATTTGGTCCAGGCCTGGACTCCATTATCTCCACGGTTACAGGGGGCAAGGGTGCCTTTCTACTGCAGGATAAAAAGAACAAGTCTAAGGGACAAGGCTCTAATTTTCGTTCCTTTCATTCTGAGAAATCCCAACGTCAAAAGTTCTCCTCTAAGCCAGAGCAAGCCAAGAGTACTTGGAAGCCGGCTCAATCCTGGAATAAATCAAAGCAGAGCAAGAAGCCTGCCGAGACAAAGTCGGCATGAAGGGGCGCCCCACGATCCGGTGCTGGATCGTGAAGGGGGGGGCAGACTGTCGCTGTTTTCAGACGCTTGGCTCAGGGACGTGCAGGATCCATGATTTCTCCTTTCAAGCCTGTCTTTAAAGCCAGAAAAGACAGAAGCCTTTCTGGGGTGCGTGCGGGATCTGTCCTCCCTAGGGGTCATTGTCCCGGATACTATTCCAACTTGTTAGTGGTTCCAAAGAAGGAGGAGGGAACTTTCCGCAGTTTATTGCGTTTCCGTTTGGTCTAGGAACTGCTCCAAGAATCTTTACGGAGGTTCTAGGGGCTCTTCTGGCTGTTGCCAGAACCCGGGGTATAGCAGTAGCTCCCTACTTGGATGATATTCTGGTACAAGCACCATCTTTTTGCCTGGCGGAGGACCATTCGGTATCTCTTCTCTCTCTTCTTCGATCTCATGGAAGATAAACTTAGAAAAGTGTTCTCTGATTCCATGCACCAGGGTAGAATTCCTGGGTACTATAATAGACTCCATATCCATGAGGATATTTCTAACAGACCGGAGACATTGCAATCTAGCTTCGGCATGTCTTGCCTTCCGGACCTACTTAAGGCTATCTGTGGCTCAGTGTATGAAGGTAATTGGTCTCATGGTGTCCAGCATGGACATAATTCCCTTTGCCAGGTTCCGTCTCAGACCATTACAGCTGTGCATGCTGAGGCAGTGGAATGGCGATCATTCTGATCTGTCTCAACAAATTTCCCTGAACATCCGGTCGAGAGAATCGCTCTCCTGGTGGCTCTGTCCAGATCATCTGTCCTGAGGGACATCCTTTCTAAGACCATCCTGGGACATTGTGACTACTGACTGGAGTCTATTAAGATGGGGAGCTGTTTGGTGTGCCAGGAAGGCACAGGGCCTTTTGTCTCGGAAGGAACGCTCCCTCCCGATCAACATTCTGGAACTTCGAGCAATCTTCAATGCTCTGAAGGCTTGGCCTCTTCTGGGTTCGTCCCAGTTTATCAGATTCCAATCAGACAATATAACCTCGGTGGCTTACATCAACCATCAGGGGGGAACGAGAAGCTCCCTAGCAATGAGGGAAGTATCTCGGATACTGGAGTGGGGGGAGGCCCACTGCTGTTCGCTGTCAGCGATCCACATTCCGGGAGTGGACAACTGGGAAGCGGATTTTGTCAGCAGACAATCCTTTCATCCGGGGGAATGGTCTCTCCACACCGAAGTGTTTGCGGAGATATGCTACAGGTAGGGGACGCCGGAGATTGACAAGCTACCCAGATATGGGTCGAGGTCCAGGGATCCTCAGGCGGACCTAATAGATGCATTAGCAGTGCCTTGGAGGTTCAATCTAATCTACTTTTTCCCACCGTTACCACTCTTTCCTCGTGTAGTGGCCCGCATCAAGCAGAAACAGGCATCAGTGATACTGATTGCTCCATCGTGGCCGCGAAGGACGTGGTTCGCGGATCTGGTGGGGTTATCATCTTCTCCTCCATGGAAGTTACCTTGTCGCAAGGATCTGCTGGAACAAGGTCCCTTTGTTCATCAAAATCTAGATTCTCTAAGGCTGACTGCGTGGAGATTAAACGCTTAGTCCTAGCCAAGAGAGGTGTTTCTGAGAGAGTAATTGATACTCATTCAAGCTCGTAAGCCGGTTACTCGTCGCATCTATCGTAAGATGTGGAGAACCTATTTATTCTGATGTGAAGAGCGTGGATTCCCCTGGCATAGAGTTAGGGTTGCCAGGATCCTATTGTTTCTCCAGGATGGACTGGAGAAGGGTCTTTCTGCCAGTTCCCGGAGGGAACAGATTTCGGCCCTGTCTGTTTTACTGCACAAGAGACTCTCAGAGTTTCCAGATGTACAGTCTTTTGTTAGGGCTCTGATTAGAATTAGGCCTGTGTTCAGATCTAAGGCTTCTCCCTGTAGTCTGAATCTTGTTCATAAGTTTTTGTAGCGGGCTCCGTTTGAGCCTATGCATGAAATTGACATTAAGCTGTTATACTGGAAGGTTATTTTTCTACTGGCTATTGCTTCTGTGCGCAGAGTATCTGACATTGCTGCCTTGCAATGTGATCCTCCTTATCTGGTGTTCCATTCCGATAAGGCTGTCCTACGTAATAAGTTAGGGTTTCTTCCTAAGGTCGTATTAGACTGCAACATCAATCAAGAGATTGTGGTTCCTTCCTTGTGTCCTAATCCTTGCGTTTGCTTCATCATTTCGATGTGGTTCGAGTCTTGAAGTTCTATCTTCAGGCTACTAAGGATTTTAGACAAACTCCTTCCTTGTTTGTTGCCTATTCTGTGAAGCGTAAGGGGCAAGGGTCTCTGCGACTTACTTGTCCTTTTGGTTAAGGAGTGTTATCCGCTTAGCTTATGAGACAGCGGGACATAAGCCTCCTCCGAGAATTACGGCTCATTCTACTAGAGCTGAGGCTTCCTCTTGGGCCTTTAAGAACGAGGCCTCTATGGATCAGATTTTTAAGGCGGCTACCTGGTCCTCCTTACACACTTTTTCTAAATTTGACAAGTTTGATGTTTTTGCTTCTGCTGAAGCAGCCTTCGGGAGACAGGTTTTGCAGACTGTCGTGCCCTCAGATTAGGGTCCGCCTCTCTTTTCTTGTTCCTCCCCTTATCATTGTGTACTCTAGAGAGCTTGGGTATAAGTTTCCCAACACTAAGGAATAAAGCCGTGGACTCTCCTTATATTAAGAAGGAAAACATAAATTATGCTTACCAGTTAATTTCATTTCCTTCTGTATAAGGAGAGTCTACGGCCCCTGCCCGTGTTCTCCGATGGGCGGCCCACTAAATTATATTTTTCTTCTGGCACCTTTTATACCCTGATATTTCTCCTACTGTTCCTTGTTCCCTCGGTAGAATAACTGGGGGATAGGGGAAGTGGGAGAGGTATTTAAGCCTTTGGCTGGGGTGTCTTTTCCTCCTTTTGGTGGCCAGGTTCAGTATTTCCCAACAGTAAGGAATGAAGCCGTGGACTCTCCTTATATAGAAGGAAATTTAATTATCTGTGAAGAATAATTTATGGGTTTTTGTTTTGAGAGAGGGACTTATTGCATATATACTAAGCCATTCCCAAGCAAACCCATGTGTTTTTTATACCTAATTTTTAAAAGATCTTTTTGTGCGGCACTGCAGGGGATTCTCTTTCAAATGAGGGGTCTGGAGGTTTGTAGCTGCTATGGGAGCTGAGATCGATTGGTTTCAAGAGCCTCCCCCACCCAGCTCCCTTGCAGCTACAGTGCACCTGGTTCTGCCCCCATTGTATGCACTTGGTGACGTCACTGGCATTCCCATGAAGCCTGGGAGTGCCGCCCACTAGACCACCAACGATCCCCGGCCTGTAGTGAGAGGGATTGCTGAAAACAGCGTTTGAGAAGGGCTCATCATGCGCCTACAGGTAGTGGTTTAGGAAGATGGCATCACCCAACCACTGGTTCTTGAGAACATAGGAAATTTTAGGAATAGGTTTGTAAGAACTGGTGAGAGTCGGCTGAATCCCTCCACTGATTAAAGGTCTAGTCAATTAACGTCTAATCTTACACAACAAGCAGTTATGAGTAGCAGGTTCACACTCTCTCAATTTCACACATTTTACAGCCACATCCTTCCAATTTAGATGTAGATAAATGCAAAATTGACGTAGGTTGTTTTAAGACAAAAAAACTTAAAGCCACGCTATTTTTTAAATTATTATTAATTCTAAAGCAGGTTCTGTTTAGAATGTTTTACATATTATTATAGAGTGTTTGTATGGGCCACACTTCCATCATCATCTTGAAAACTGACAAAAACAAATTCATCTGAGTTAGTAGTGAGTTGCCAGCTACAACACATCTGAGATTGAATTCCCAGGATGGCAGCAGTGCGTTAAATTGGGGGGACAAGGTGACACGCATGGGAGCATAAATGTATGAGGTGGTCTAAGGATAAACTTTAGTTTGTTTTTTACTTATGTCAGTACCTTATAATTTGATGGACAATTATCTTTTGTTACATTTCTATTGTGTAAAGTGATTTGTCAGGTAGAAGTTAACAAATTATACCATTATATATCAGTGAGGACTTATGACAATACAAACACATTGTACAACAGTTTCCATGGTTACTAAGCATTGAGTTACTTCACATTAGTGCACCAGCCTATCCAAAAATCTGCATTTCTATCTATCAATCTCATATTCCTACTTTTTACTCCAGAACCTCATAACCTATAAAATTATGTGGTAAATTTATTGTAAAGGGGGAAAATATAGAAAACTCCCTCAGATCTTCAGGGTAGGTGGCCGCTGTATACTTGCTTGCCCATCTCAAGTATGAAGAATCTTCTTAATGTCCATGTTTTCGCCACAGTAATATATACGCAAGAAGAAATGAAAGCAGAATACACGATAGTGTAGTATTTAATAAAAATGTGTTGCTGCTACAAGTAGGATGTATTTCACTAGATTTAACCTCATGAACGTATTAAGTATATCAAGCACATTGAATAGGAAATCAGTTCACAGTGGTCTGTAAGTCATTCATCCAATACTATGCAGCTTATATAGTTCAGTCTAAGGGCCAAGATGATCTAATATGACTTGCAGTTAAACTCTGTGCTTCTGTGTATACTGATATGTCCTAATGCATTTCAAAGGGTTAAATATCCTTCATCGCTTTTCTAGTAAACATTTGTCTTTCATGTCTCTAACTCTTTATTTGCTGCTGAGACATTTTCACATCTTTGTGCTAAAGCAGTTTTTTGCTGTTTGGTCCTCGTATTTTCACATACATTTTAACTTTTTTTTCTTTCTTTTTTCTTTCTTTTTTTTCTTCTTTTTTTTCTTCTTTTTTTTCTTCTTTTTTTTCTTCTTTTTTTTCTTCTTTTTTTTCTTCTTTTTTTTCTTCTTTTTTTTCTTCTTTTTTTTCTTCTTTTTTTTCTTCTTTTTTTTCTTCTTTTTTTTTCTCTGTGAGGCACCCACACAAATTATACCTCCTTTTTTTCAGCACACCAAACATTTTTAGAATTTTTTTTTAGTTTGCAGAAGTATCAAAATATGGGCAAGTGCCACCTTTTTCTATGGCATACATAGTAAATAGTACTAGAGTAATAATTTCCTAAATATTTCAAACCCGCATTAGTTCACCAAAATCTTGGTTTTCTCTGCATCTTATCACATCACCTCAGAGAAGGTAAAAAATACAAAATAACTATCGTAAACCAAAAACAACAATAGTACAATCAGTAGAACTATAGCGCAACGAATTATCCATAGTTCTATAACTCGATTGATGCAAATGAATTGGCTGCAAAAACAGCCTCCCTTTTTGGTGATTGACCTTTAAAGCTTTGTTTACACAGCTAAAAAAAAATCCCCAAAATTGTAAAACCAAAAGAGCTTGTTCTCTTCCTTGCAAGAACTATATGCTGCAGCAATACGCTCTCTGCATTTACCATTGCAGACTACGGCTAGTGTGCAATGCTGCCTCCTGCTTGCACGCAGCGCATTTGCGTGCGAGAAGGGCTGTCAATCTCTCCAGTCGGAAAAGTCCTGAGGAATGTACATACACCATATAACACTGGCAAAGTGGTTTAAGAAATAGAGGTCTCATGACCTCTGCTTCTTAAATATCAGGTACAGGTCTGCAAATGTAAACCTGCAGCCAATGGCGCTCTGACTCCTTGATAAATGGGGCTCTGTGAATTATTTGTATTCCCTTTCCATTTTTGATTACCTGTTTCCTGTATAAAAATCTTTTAGTGAAATGTATGTATATATGTATGTGTCTCTATATAGTGTGTTTATGTAAATGTATGTATGCATTTAGGATGCAAACATTGATTGAATGTTACGGCTGATTATTTTTTTTTTTTTTAAATCTAACTTTATTTTATACCAAGTTGTGCACAAAATAAACAGTACAGCAATAGATTGGTGATAACATATACTAGTCAAATGAACACACCATTACAAGTAAGCTGATGGTTCCATAAAGTAATACAAATTCACAGTAAGACATTACTTTCTCATCAAGCCCCATCTTAAATGTTTGTTACAGGATCCTAGCAACTATCTCTGAGATACCTGTGAATAAATTGGATAATTTTTTAACGTTCATATATTTTTAACCAACAAAAAAAGGGAATAAAAGAAAAGGAAAAAAAACAAAAACGTTTACAATAAGACTACAAAAATAACATAAAGAAAATGTAACTGGTATATGCCACATCCTTCTAGTTAGCTCTCAAGTGTATATAAATAATGAGGCAACTATGGAGTGTATCATAATGGCAGAATTATTTTAACCTAAAAGAGAGTAAAGAGTGAAACATTACTTCGATAAATAAAATCCTGCCCATGCACTGATGGAATTGCAAAATGTGTTATGTGAGAGCCTGGGAGCCACAGCATTGTCCACGGTGCATTTTAGCTGGACCACCCAATTCTCCATATTGAATAATTAGTGTATAACTAGTAAGAACATTTTAGTACATTGATCGTCTGCTTGCTGTTTTCCTCTTCAGATAACAGATGGTGCCAGGCACATAACATAAGTATACTTGTGTTATCCATACCAAGGGCACATATCTAGCCAATGTACTGGCCATTGGGAGGTTTTTACACTATATATTTTTGTTTTGCTAAATAGTATTTTGAAAGTTTGCCCATGGGTTCCTTGCATGGGAAGAAAAACCCTCCAGTTGGCTCCTCATGAAAATGTCTTTAACAGTTATACAAAACAAGACGTCACCATTATAAATGCTTCTTTCTTATACATTTAGTTTCTAAGAGAGAGAAACGCCTGGGCAGTGTTCTCCATAGAACATCTTGCCAGGTGGATGGCATTATCATGTAACCGGGTGGGGGCAGACTAATTCTTTGTAAATTTCTATTATTTATAAAAGTTAATTAAAGGGACATGAAATTATTTAAATTATTTTATGATAATTTGTGCAGCAACCATATTTTTAAAATAAAAGAAAAAAAGGTAAAAAATAAATGTTCACTGGATTTAATGTTCTGTAACTGGTATAACTAGTGATTAGAAACACATTAAGGGGAAACCACTTTATAGAAGAAACTGTCTGTATAGTGAAACCAGAGAGCACGAAATGCATTGCATGTTAGGCATTTCATTTAAGAGGAATTAGGAGGCAAACGCCAGTCTCTATAGATTTATTTAGCATTGTTTCCTTTTTGAAATTGTATGTATCATTCTAATTTTGTTTTTTCTAGATGGTCAAATATTTACATGGGGACAGAATCACTTTGGCCAACTAGGACTGGGAAAAAGCTTTAATTCCCAGTCAAGCCCGCAACGTGTGAAGTCCTTGGATGGTATCCCCCTGGCGCAGGTCGCTGCAGGAGGCTCACACAGCTTTGCCCTGTCTCTATCCGGGGCGGTATTTGGATGGGGGAAGAACAGCGCGGGGCAGCTAGGGTTAAACGATGAACAAGGTACAAAAAATACCCATAAGGGGTTGCTATGTGATTATTTTAATGTGAAGCTGAAATGGCGTATTGAGCAAGTGAGTTAATTTAACCAGGACGGCAGCCAAGGGATTAATTTGTTTTATGTTTTTAATTAAGGGATAATGTAAAATTAATAGCAATAACAGATTCATGCTTCGCTTCCAGTTCATCATGTGTCATCTAATTGTTTGTATTTTTCATTTAACTTTTAAGTAAAATACAAAATGACTTTAGTACTTGGTCCTAAAGTTAGGCTTGTGCAGTACATAAGTGTATTTAAAATCGCATATGATTTACTGTCATCGTCCTGCATATCCTTTTGGGGGTAAAAAGTACTGCGCAGGGGAGCAGGCCCAAGGACTGCAGTAAAGATAACTCTCTGGGTTTTATTAAGGCAACACTGTAAAATACAAAACAAAAATGACACACTGAAAGTGTGCATAATAGGCAGGAAGACATGCATATCCCTTTAATTGTCTATCACATGGGCCAAGTCTGCCAATCGGCAGCTTCAGCAGTTGCTTTTTATCTTCTTTTTTTATATTGTATTTTTGTTGTAATGTTTAATTTGAAATTATTTTACCATTAATATCAGTGTGGGACTCGGAATCTAGCTGGAGAGTCTCTGTTTTTAATGGAACCATCAAGACAGTCTGTTTTGCCTAAATTCTTTTCCCAGAGTATTTTTGTTTCTGCAGTTCGAGAGTCACCATGTCACGTAAAACCGTTACGCACCCAGAAGGTAGTATATATCAGCTGTGGAGAAGAGCACACTGCCATCCTAACAAAGGTATTTATTTAAGCAGCCATATGTCAGCTCCTTTTTTCACCTGTTCTTTATACATTTAATAGAGTAGGCAATGTGACATTCTTTTTATCATTTTTTGGTGTTGCTTGTAGCCTGGAGGCATTTTTACATTTGGAGCTGGGGGCTGCGGACAGTTGGGGCATGATTCTTTAAATAATGAGATAAATCCTCGCCGCGTGTTGGAGCTGATGGGAAGTGAAGTCTCTCAGATTGCATGTGGCAGGTAAGCTCCTTGGCAGAGTACACAATAGCAGAGTTTCTTTGCACAGTTGCTGTGCAAGATCTACTGGATCAAATAGAATTGTGTGATTTAGCAGTTATAGCCAATGACAGTCTGCTTAGCCACTAATTTAAATTCTATGTAGAATAATTCACTTAATCTTAGCATATAAACATATTGTGCTTAAGCACAGATAGCTAACATATCACTAAGTCATTTTTATTAAGTCTCTGGTGCTCAGGTAGTGATATACTCAAATGCTGACCTTGTGCATAAATTGTTTATAGATGTTCAACGCACATAAACAAACAATTTCCCTTGAGAACTTGCTCCAAAAAGCTTGCGGTTGTCTATAGGTTTGTTTGGGAAAAGCCAGACATGAATAAATGCCTATAGAAGGGTTTATTTGTAAGAGCTTTATGTTGTTGCGTGATTTCATTGAGCTTTATAGGTACATCAGGGGATTGTTGACTGTTAAAGTGAACTTTTTAGCTAGTCTATGATTCTGCTGTATGAGAACAGTGACGTCAAAGCTGATCATTGTTATTTGTATACTCAAGTAGTTTAGTTTTGCGTTGCAAGATTAATATGTGGTGTAAATACATCAGCTGACTCCACTGTTACATCTGTGTGATGTTGGTCATTGTTGCAGGGCAGCTGCAGTTTTTGGATTAATAGGTTATAAAACACTACTTTATAGCTTGCACGTTTTTTTTTTTGTTTCAATCGAATACACTGTAATTAGTAATAATATATAGGTTTTTGGCTAAATTATACAAAAGGAAGTAGGTTTATGTATGGAATCCTGAACATACTTTACACATTTTGTTTTTCTTTTTGCTGACCAATGTACTTATGTACAAATATCCCTTTAGTAACCATACTGATGGATTTTCCTTTCTCTCTCGTTACCAGACAGCATACCCTTGCTTTTGTGCCTTCTACAGGAGTTCTCTATGCATTCGGTTGTGGAGATCAAGGCCAACTGGGGACTGGTCATACCAACCATATCAAGTGCCCTGTTGTAGTCAAAGGGAAGTGGGCCGCACATTCTGGGCAGATCCCATCTACATCAGGTTTGTTATATTTCAGACAACCGTACATGGAACTAAGTACTGTGCTCATGTCATTGCAGTGTTTTCACCAAGGTTTGCTTCTCTATTTGAGCATTATCTTTAGATGTCCCTTTAACATCATCACCATCATTTTCTAATTATCAGCAATGAACTTAAAGGGACAGTCAACACCAGAATTTTTGTTATTTAAAAAGAAAGATAATCCCTTTATTACCCATTTCCCAGTTTTGCATAACCAACGCTTATAGAAATACACTTTTTACCTCTGTGATTACCTTGTATCTAAGCCTCTTCAAACTGCCCCCTTATTTTAGTTCTTTTGACAGACTTGCATTTTAGCCAATCAGTGCTCACTCCAGGGTAACTTCACGTGCATAAGCTCAATGTTATCTATACGAAACACATGAACTAATGCCCTCTAGTGGTCAAAATGGATTCAGATTAGAGGCAGTCTTCAAGGTCTCATGAAAGTTTTTTTTGGACTTGACTGTCCCTTTTAATGTATATATCCAGACTGGCCAAGCATAAATTGTACATTTTAAGTTTTAATTGCGTTGGGGGACATTTTAGTAACTGCAGATTTTTTTTTTAAATTTATTTAAAGGGAAAGGAAAGGTAAAATTAAACCTGCACGATTAAGATTAATCTTAAGACTTTTAAATTCACTTCTATTATCTTGTTGTTCTTTGTTGAGAAACAATATGGAAATATCCTATACTACAGAGAACTAGCTGATAATTGGTGGCTACTAACATTTGTCTCTTGTCATTGGCTCGCCAGATGGTTTCTTCTAGCTCCCAGTAGTGCATTGCTGCTCTACATGGAGAAGATAATCCTAGGCGCCAAATGCAGGCTAAGGTATACAAGAATTTATTACGACAGGAGTACAGGGTATTAAAATATAAAATACAATAATAAAATACAATGTGTTAAAAGTTAGTAGATATGGATCCACGCTAGTACAAATGTGATAAAAAACAGGTTTGAATAAAAAATATACTGTAACAGTATGACAATATATACAGTTCAATTCTTGAAAGACAGCTATGTCAAGGTATGTTATAAAGTGAGACAGTGCAATGCTCCAGAGTGCTAAAATTTGTGTTTAAAATAGCAATCAAATGAAAATCAATATCAATCAATAAAATCAAATAAAATAGTTTTCAGTGGATGTGGAAAAAGTGTTTAGAACAAAAACAAAAAGCAAAAATAGAATGCAAAAATGAAGTGGTGGTAAGTATAAATATTGATCCAAAAAAAGAAAGAAAGAAAGTCACAGCACAAGTCCAAAATGAATCCGCTGGGGTGCTTCTAAAGATGTGTATCCAAATGGTGCTAGTGTATTGCGGGTGTCCAATTGATGTGTAAAAACCAAATAAAAACCAAAAAATAAATAAAAATAATAGTCAATGGTGTCCAAAAAATGTCAATAAATGTCAGTGAATCTCCCTCTATGGGGGTGTTGCCAGCCTGGATAGGCTGGTTTAGGTGAAGAAAGGGGGCACAGTAAAAAACAGTGCACAGAAAAAGTAAAAATATAAATATAAAAATGTAAGAGAACAAAAAACCTGTGAAGAGAAAAATAAAATACAATGTGTAGAAAGTTCACAATATGTTCTTCCAATTAGAATAAGGCTTACCAGTGCTGTCTACGCGTTTCGGCCTTCTCTAGGCCTTTATCAAGTCTTGGGCGCTGGGGTATCTTTGTATTGTCATTGCTGCTCTACACCTGACCAAGACAGTTGAATCCCTTTGCAGATGTTAAACACATAGCTATATGCAGCATGGTGGATTTGATTTAAATTGCATTTTAAATCACTAACAGTAAGACTCGATTTAAATTAATTTAAATCATGGTTTTCTACATAAAGGTTTCATTTTTAGAATAATGTTTCAGATTATTTTTCCAGTTATATTAGAAAAATACTGATTTAGTTATATACCATTAGCAATACATAGATCATTAAAATTATTGGGAGGTGAACTATCTCCAATTTAATAGTTTCATATTTGATAAACTTTTCATCTGTACTTTATTGGAAGATGAGAAAAAAATAAGATTCCCTTAATCATAACAACTTAAATAACTTTATTTAACTAAAACAATAACATTATATTTAGTGTTTAATGCTTGCCCCTCTCTCCTCACACTTAGGTCTATTCCACTCCAAACAATCTTCTATTCATTTAGCTTCTTGAAACTTAAGACTCTGTGTACATAGTTTTGCAGGGGAGCAATGGCATTATGGGGACAGTAGACTCAAAATTAAACTTTAATGATTCAGATAGAACATGCAATGTTAAACAGCTTTACTCCTCTAATTTGCTTTGTTCTTTCGGTATCCCTTGTTGAAAAGCATATATAGGTAGGCTCAGGAGCAATGCACAACTTTGAGCTAGATGCTTGTCACCCAATGTGTTCACCTAGCTCCCAGTAGAGCTTTGCTCTCCTTCAACAAAGGATACAAAGAAAGTGAAGCAATTTTGATAAAAGAAGTAAATCTGAGAATTGTATGCCCTGTCTGAATCATGAAATAAAAATTGTGGGTTTATGTCCCTTTAAGGTCTATTTCTTGACTCTATGTTTTTTTTAAAACATTTTGCTGTGAAGAAGAGGCACATTATTTCTGCAGACACAAATTCACAGTTTTCAGAAATTCAAAACCAAGCATATGTGATAATATATTTTAGACAGAAAAAAAGCTAAAAATAATCCGACAGAAAGAGCATGACATTGTGTATCATATTTATTTATTTTAAATCATTTGATTTTTATCCACCATGATATGCAATCAATAGTGCAATAATAAAATGCCCTTAAATATTAGAACTTTCTTTTGCCCTTTAAATTTGGATCCCATTGATTTAATGATAGCACCAAATTATTCCTTTTTTTTTTTATATAATCAGCAAAATGCTACTTTATTACATTCCTTATTAAAGGAACCATAACTATTTCTATCAAGCATTAGAAAGATTTTTATATGTTTTGGTTTTGTTTTTTTGTTGCATGGAAAGTATTGTTAAAGCTATGTATGTTAATTTTGCAACAGCAACACAAAATCCATGATTGTCCCTTGATAATTGTGTGTTTTAGTTTGTCCAAAGAGGTTTAACACTGGAGCAGGACACAGCCAGTGAGCCAATCGGGAGCTTCATACACACATAGCAGCTAATCCCTAGATCTGGGCTCGCACACAAGTTTTAATTTTGTGTTTAACGCTTATGGTTTTACACATTGTTACCAAGGAGCCTTTGTGCAAATAAAATAATTCTGTAACAAAAAAAGATAATTGTATTAAGTTGCATAACCTTTGAATCTCTAGTTTCTTTTTATACATTATCATTTGCAGCTGGTGGAAACAATCTATAAGGTGTGATTTATTTTCTCCCCCAGGACTGTGCCTAGACAATTTTACTTCAGCATCAGAGCCACTGTCTCCGAGTGCTGAATATAGTAAGGCTTGTCTGTACCTTCCAGGTGCTTGTTCGTTACATGAAGCAAAGCTTTAGATCAGCGTAGGAGTTTAGTCTATTTTAAACCACATGGAGCACACAGCTTCCCACATAGCTTATGTCGTCTTCTTTTTTTATCATTAGTCATTTTGCATGCTTTTATTTTTGTTCTGTTCAACCTACCTCAGAATAGCAATTGTGTCACAAAATGTCCTGATTTCTACAGACTTTCTACAAATTAACCCTCTTGTCCACATGGAACGTGGGTCCCCAGAGTTAAAATTTATTCCCAAATGTACTCAAAAAATAATCAGACAGGAAGCGGTAAATAAATATCTAGATATTATGGCTGAGGAATGAGTGCACATGATTACAGTCCCAACATTACCCAACATTTAATGATGCTACTGTTTTTTTAATCCTCCTTTTAGACAGTGAGTGTCGCTACAGTTTGTTGATGGATGGTCTATAAGTAATTCGATTTTTGTTAGTACCAGCCTTCCTTAACCCCTTAGTGACCAGAGCACTTTTCCATTTTCTGTCCGTTTGGGACCAAGGCTATTTTTACATTTTTGCGGTGTTTGTGTTTAGCTGTAATTTTCTTCTTACTCATTTACTGTACCCACACATATTATATACCGTTTTTCTCGCCATTAAATGGACTTTCTAAAGATACCATTATTTTCATCATATCTTATAATTTACTATAAAAAAAATTATAAAATATGAGGAAAAAATGGAAAAAAACACACTTTTTCTAACTTTGACCCCCAAAATCTGTTACATATCTAAAACCACCAAAAAACACCCATGCTAAATAGTTTCTAAATTTTGTCCTGAGTTTAGAAATACCCAATGTTTACATGTTCTTTGCTTTTTTTGCAAGTTATAGGGCCATAAATACAAGTAGCACTTTGCTATTTCCAAACCATTTTTTTCCAAAATTAGCGCTAGTTACATTAGAACACTGATATCTTTCAGGAATCCCTGAATATCCCTTGACATGTATATATTTTTTTTTAGTAGACATCCCAAAGTATTGATCTAGGCCAATTTTGATATATTTCATACCACCATTTCACCGCCAAATGCGATCAAATACAAAAAATTGTTCACTTTTTCACAAATTTTTTCACAAACTTTAGGTTTCTCACTGAAATCATTTACAAACAGCTTGTGCAATTATGGCATAAATGGTTGTAAATTCTTCTCTGGGATCCCCTTTGTTCAGAAATAGCACACATATATGGCTTTGGCGTTGCTTTTTGGTAATTAGAAGGCCGCTAAATGCCACTGCGCACCACAAGTGTATCATGCCCAGCAGTTAAGGGGTTAATTAGGGAGCTTTTAGGGAGCTTGTAGGGTTAATTTTAGCTTTAGTGTAGTGTAGTAGACAACCCCAAGTATTGATCTAGGCACATTTTGGTATATTTCATGCCACCATTTCACCGCCAAATGCGATCAAATTAAAAAAAACGTAAAATTTTTCACAATTTTAGGTTTCTCACTGAAATCATTTACAAACAGCTTGTGCAATTATGGCACAAATGGTTGTAAATGCTTGTCTGGGATCCCCTTTGTTCAGAAATAGCAGACATATATGACTTTGGCGTTGCTTTCTGGTAATTAGAAGGCCACTAAATCCTGTTGCGCCTCACACGTGTATTATGGCTAGCAGTGAAAGGGTTAATTAGGGAGTTTGTAGTGAGCTTGCAGGGTTAATTTTAGCTTTAGTGTAGAGATCAGCCTCCCATCTGACACATCCCACCCCCTGATCCCTCCCAAACAGCTCCCTTCCCTCCCCCACCCCACAATTGTCCCCGCCATCTTAAGTACTGGCAGAAAGTCTGCCAGTACTAAAATAAAAGGGTTTTTAAAAAAAAATGAATTTTTTTTATAGCATATTTACATATGCTACTGTGTAGGATCCCCCCCTTAGCCCCCAACCTCCCTGATCCCCCCCAAAACCGCTCTCTAACCCTCCCCTCTGCCTTATTGGGGGCCAGTTTACAATAAAAAGTGCTTTTTTTGGTTTTTTTTTGTTTTTTTCTGTAGTGTAGCTTCCCCCCCCCCCCCCCCCCCCCCACAGACAAACCCCCACCACCTTGCTGATTGTTTAAATTTTATTTTTTATTATATTTTTTATTTCCCCATTTTCTGCAGTGTAGCGGTTCCCACCCGCTCCCTCCCCGTGCACGCGCCCGCCCCCACCCTCCCGTGCACGCGCGCGCGCGCCCGTGCGCGCCCCCAGCCACCCCCGCCCACGATCCCGCCCCCCTTCAGATCCACATGGCCATCGATGGCCGCCACCCGCCTCCCGGTCCGGCTCCCACCCACCAACGCAGGTAGCCACCGATCTCCGGTGCAGAGAGGGCCACAGAGTGGCTCTCTCTGCACCGGATGACTTAAAAAGGTTATTGCAGGATGCCTCCATATCGAGGCATCACTGCAATAACCGGAAAGCAGCTGGAAGCGAGCAGGATCGCTTCCAGCTGCTTTCCACACTGAGGACGTGCAGGGTACGTTCTCAGGCATTAACTGCCTTTTTTCTGAGGACGTACCCTGCACGTCCTCAGTCGTTAAGGGGTTAAAGGGACATTGTACACTAAATTTTACTTTGTAGATGATCCATTTATATAGCCTATCTGGGAGTTTTTGTAACAATGTATAGTTTTGCTTATTTTTAAATAACATTGTGCTGATTTTCAGCAATCTAACCAAGCCCTAAAGTTTTAGATGTATACTGATGTCTACAGACTTCTACTATATTCTGTTTGTCTAATGGGTCTATTTATATGCAGGGGAGGGGGAGTGTCTGTTCTCCCTGCTTTCCAAGCCTATTCTTGTGGGTGTTCCCAGCCTAACCTTATCAACAGTGGGAACTTCTAAGTAAGTTTTTAAAAGGTTTTATACTGTATTTTTATATCAGTATCTGGGCATATTCTTCTATATAGTAGTATCTATTACATGCAGTTATATGAAAATTGGTGTATACTGGTGTATAAATGTTTTGCTTCGATCGATGTTGCGGCGGCCGCCAGCTGCGCAAGAGGTAGTAATTTAAGCCTGTAGTGTATGCTCTCTTAGGTTATGTGGGTTTTCAAAGACCTGCTTGAGGAATGTAGATAAGGAAATTTGCTGACAATGTCTACAATAAATTTCAGTATTGCTGCATCTTGAGCTGCTTCAGTAGTATATAGTTATGGTTGCCATTTAGTGTGTGTGTTGATATGTAGTAATGTGCAAACATAACATGTTTAACTTAACCCAAAACATATAAAATTAAACAATCATCTAACTGTACTATATATCAACCTATATTTTTTATGGCAGAAAGTCTATTAGCAGTGGAACATTACGATTTAGCTATCATCCTCCTGAATTTTCCTTCTGGATATGTTGCCCTCATAGTATTTGTCATTATTGATTCAGGTAGGGCATGCAATTTTAAAAACATGTTCCAGTATACTTCTATGATTTAATTTGTTTTGTTCTCTTGGTATCCTTTGTTGAAAAGTATAAATAGATAGGCTCAGAAACAGCAAAGTACTACTGGGAGCTAGCTGCTGATAGGTGGCGGCACATATGTTCCTCTTGTTATTGTCTAGCTTCCAGTAATGCATTGCTGCATCTTCAACAAAGGATACAAAAAGAATGAAGCATATTTGATGACAAAAGTCAATTGGAAAGTTGTTTAAAATGGTATGCTCTATCTGAATCATGAAGGAAAAAATTTGGGTTTTATGTTCCTTTAACCCCTTAATGACCACAGCACTTTTCCATTTTCTGTCCGTTTGGGACCAAGGCTATTTTTACATTTTTGCGGTGTTTGTGTTTAGCTGTAATTTTCTTCTTACTCATTTACTGTACCCACACATATTATATACCGTTTTTCTCGCCACTAAATGGACTTTCTAAAGAGACCATTATTTTCATCATATCTTATAATTTACTATAAAAAAAAATATAAAATATGAGGAAAAATTGAAAAAAACACACTTTTTCTAACTTTGACCCCCAAAATCTGTTACATATCTACAACCACCAAAAAACACCCATGCTAAATAGTTTCAAAATTTTGTCCTGAGTTTAGAAATACCCAATGTTTACATGTTCTTTGCTTTTTGTGCAAGTTATAGGGCCATAAATACAAGTAGCACTTTGCTATTTCCAAACCACTTTTTTCCAAAATTAGCGCTAGTTACATTAGAACACTAATATCTTTCAGGAATCCCTGAATATCCCTTGACATGTATATATTTTTTTTTAGTAGACATCCCAAAGTATTGATCTAGGACAATTTTGGTATATTTCATACCACCATTTCACCGCCAAATGCGATCAAATACAAAAAATCGTTCACTTTTTCACAAATTTTTTCACAAACTTTTGGTTTCTCACTGAAATTATTTACAAACAACTTGTGCAATTATGGCATACATGGTTGTAAATTCTTCTCTGGGATCCCCTTTGTTCAGAAATAGCAGACATATATGGCTTTGGCGTTGCTTTTTGGTAATTAGAAGGCCGCTAAATGCCACTGCGCACCACAAGTGTATTATGCCCAGCAGTTAAGGGGTTAATTAGGGAGCTTTTAGGAAGCTTGTAGGGTTAATTTTAGCTTTAGTGTAGTATAGTAGACAACCCCAAGTATTGATCTAGGCACATTTTGGTATATTTCATGCCACCATTTCACCGCCAAATGCGATCAAATTGAAAAAAAAGTTAAATTTTTCACAATTTTAGGTTTCTCACTGAAATAATTTACAAACAGCTTGTGCAATTATGGCACAAATGGTTGTAAATACTTGTCTGGGATCCCCTTTGTTCAGAAATAGCAGACATATATGACTTTGGCGTTGCTTTCTGGTAATTAGAAGGCCGCTAAATCCTGCTGCGCCTCACACGTGTATTATGGCTAGCAGTGAAGGGGTTAATTAGGGAGTTTGTAGGGAGCTTGCAGGGTTAATTTTAGCTTTAGTGTAGAGATCAGCCTCCCACCTGACACATCCCACCCCCTGATCCCTCCCAAACAGCTCCCTTCCCTCCCCCACCCCACAATTGTCCCCGCCATCTTAAGTACTGGCAGAAAGTCTGCCAGTACTAAAATAAAAGGGTTTTTTTAAAAAAATAAAAATTTTTTTTAGCATATTTACATATGCTAGGGTGTAGGATACCCCCTTAGCCCCCAACCTCCCTGATCCCCCCCAAAACCGCTCTCTAACCCTCCCCTCTGCCTCATTGGGGGCCATCTTGGGTACTGGCAGCTGTCTGCCAGTACCCAGTTTGCAAAAAAAAGTGCTTTTTTTATTTTTTTGGGGCTTTTTTCTGTAGTGTAGCTTCCCCCCCCCCCACACAGACAATCCCCCACCACCTTGCTGATCTTTTTTTTTTTTTTTTAAGATTTCGATATTTATACATTTTTTATTAAATCATTTTCTGTAGTGTAGCGGTTCCCACCCGCTCCCTCCCCGTGCACGCGCCCGCCCCCGCCCTCCCGTGCACGCGCGCGCGTCCGTGCGCGCCCCTGCTCGTCCCCGCCCACGATCCCGCCCCCCCTGCACATAACCAGGGCCATCGATGGCCGCCACCCGCCTCCCGGTCCGGCTCCCACCCACCAACGCAGGTAGCCACCGATCTCCGGTGCAGAGAGGGCCACAGAGTGGCTCTCTCTGCACCGGATGGCTACCAAAGGTTATTGCAGGATGCCTCCATATCGAGGCATCACTGCAATAACCGGAAAGCAGCTGGAAGCGAGCAGGATCGCTTCCAGCTGCTTTCCAAACCGAGGACGTGCAGGGTACGTTCTCAGGCATTAACTGCCTTTTTTTTGAGGACGTACCCTGCACGTCCTCGGTCGTTAAGGGGTTAAACATTTTATGGGATGGGTTTAATTTCCACTGTAATTTCCCTTCAACACCTCTGTTAACCATTTCTTTTTTCTTCAGTTGTTTCCAACTATTTATGTTCTGGGAAAATTGAAATTCCTGTGACCTCTCGCTTCCTCTCTATATGCTTTGGACAAAAGCTCCTTTAATGTGTTTATGTAAACTATGTTTTATACACATTCAAGAAGAACCTTTCATGTTTGATAGTTATATTTAATGATTATTGGCTGGTATCACCGTGTCTTGGTAATAGATACCTATTTCTTTTATATAGGTGATAGGTAGGTGAAGAATGAAGATGTGCAAGATCTGTGTTATTTTATTTTAGGGTTTCCTGGTTACATATTTTCAAGTATGGAATGTAACATTCTAATGTCGAAAGAAACATTTGATAGATTTTAAATTAATGGAAAAAAAGTTGAATTTCTCCTGTTAAGTGTAGTCAGTCCACGGGTCATCCATTACTTATGGGATATTAACTCCTCCCCAACAGGAAGTGCAAGAGGATCACCCAAGCAGAGCTGCTATATAGCTCCTCCCCTCTACGTCACACCCAGTCATTCTCTTGCACCCAACTAATAGATAGGATGTGTGAGAGGACTGTGGTGATTATACTTAGTTTTTATATCTTCAATCAAAAGTTTGTTATTTTAAACGGCACCGGAGTGTGTTGTTTTCTTCTCAGGCAGAATTTGAAGAAGAATCTACCTGAGTTTTGTATGATCTTAGCGGACGTAACTAAGATCCATTTGCTGTTCTCGGCCATTCTGAGGAGTGAGGTAACTTCAGATCAGGGGACAGCGGGCAGGTTCACCTGCAAAGAGGTATGTTGCAGTATATTATTTTCTAAGGAATGGAATTGACTGAGAAAATACTGCCAATACCGATATAATGTAAGTACAGCCTTAAATGCAGTAGTAGCAACTGGTATCAGGCTGATATGTATGTATGTTTACACTTCAGTATTCTGGGGAATGGCACTTCACTGGGAAAATACTGTATGCATATAACTTTTAGCCTAACTTGCAGTGAACGACTAGCAGCAGGCTTTTAATGACATTTCATAAGTTAGATTTTAAACGTTTGCTGGCATGTTAAATCGTTTAATTATCTGAGGTACTTGGTGAAAAATTGTTTTGGGCGTTATTTTCCACATGGCTGTCGTTTGTTTTAAATTAAAACAGTTTACTGAGCTTCCCTCACTGTTGTATGTGAGTGGGAGGGGCCTATTTTGGCGCTTTTGCTACGCATCAGAAATTCAGTCACAAGTCTGCCTTCTCTCCCTGCATGATCCAGGACGTCTCCACAGAACTCAGGGGTCTCCAAAACTAGTTTTGAGGGAGGTAATCACTCACAGCAGACCTGTGAGACTGTGCTTTGACTGTGATAAAAACGCTTATATTTTCAATTGTTATACGTTTTTTCTGATATTAAGGGTTAATCATCCATTGCTAATGAGTGCAATCCTTCGCTAAATTTATGCTTTTACTGGGTAAATTTGGTTTTTATAACTAATCCGGTTCATTGTTATTCAACTGTCATAGTTTTTTCTGTGCTTCTTAAAGGCACAGTAACGTTTTACATATTGCTTGTAAATTTAGTTGAAAAGTATTTCCAAGCTTGCTAGTCTAATTGCTAGTTTGTTGAACATGTCTGACACAGAGGAATCTCTTTGTGCAATATGGTCAAAAGCCAAGGTGGAGCCCAATAGAAATTTATGTACTAATTGCATTGATGCTACTTTAAATAAAAATCAATCTGTACATGTTGAACAACATTCACCAGACAACGAGGGGGAAGTTATGCCGACTAACTTGCCTCACGTGTCAGTACCTGCATCTCCCGCTCGGGAGGTGCGTGATATTGTAACGCCAAGTACATCAGGGCGGCCATTACAAATCACTCTACAAGACATGGCTAATGTTATGACTGAAGTTTTGTCTAAATTGCCAGAACTTAGGGGTAAACGAGATCACTCTGGGGTGAGAACAGAGTGCGCTGATAATGCTAGGGCCATGTCTGATACTGCGTCACAATTTGCAGAACATGAGGACGGAGAGCTTCATTCTGCGGGTGACGGATCTGATCCAAATAAACTGGATTCAGACATTTCAAATTTTAAGTTTAAGCTGGAAAACCTCTGTGTATTGCTAGGGGAGGTGTTAGCGGCTCTGAATGATTGTAACACAATTGCAATCCCAGAGAAAATGTGTAGGTTGGATAAATATTTTGCGGTACCGACGAGTACTGACGTTTTTCCTATACCTAAGAGACTTACTGAAATTGTTACTAAGGAGTGGGATAGACCCGGTGTGCCTTTCTCACCCCCTCCTATATTCAGAAAAATGTTTCCAATAGACGCCACCACACGGGACTTATGGCAAACGGTCCCTAAGGTGGAGGGAGCAGTTTCTACTTTAGCTAAGCGTACCACTATCCCGGTGGAGGATAGCTTTGCTTTTTCAGATCCAATGGATAAAAAGTTAGAGGGTTACCTTAAGAAAATGTTTGTTCAACAAGGTTTTATATTGCAACCCCTTGCATGCATTGCGCCTGTCACGGCTGCGGCAGCATTTTGGTTTGAGTCTCTGGAAGAGACCCTTGACTCAGCGCCATTAGATGAGATTACACACAAGCTTAAAACCCTTAAGCTAGCTAATTCATTTATTTCTGATGCCGTAGTACATTTAACTAAACTTACGGCTAAGAATTCCGGATTCGCCATTCAGGCACGCAGAGCACTGTGGCTAAAATCCTGGTCAGCTGATGTTACTTCTAAATCTAAATTACTTAACATACCTTTCAAGGGCAGACTTTATTCGGGCCCGGTTTGAAAGAAATTATCGCTGATATTACAGGAGGTAAAGGCCATGCCCTGCCTCAAGACAGAGCCAAACCTAGGGCTAGACAGTCTAATTTTCGTGCCTTTCGTAGCTTCAAGGCAGGAGCAGCATCAGCTTCCTCTGCTCCAAAACAGGAAGGAGCTGTTGCTCGCTACAGACAAGGCTGGAAACCTAACCAGACCTGGAACAAGGGCAAGCAGGCCAGGAAACCTGCTGCTGCCCCTAAGACAGCATGAAGTGAGGGCCCCCGATCCGGGAACGGATCTAGTGGGGGGCAGACTTTCTCTCTTCGCCCAGGCTTGGGCAAGAGATGTCCAGGATCCCTGGGCGTTAGAGATCATATCTCAGGGATATCTTCTGGACTTCAAAGCTTCTCCCCCAAAAGGGAGATTTCATCTTTCAAGGTTGTCAACAAACCAGATAAAGAAAGAGGCGTTTCTACGCTGTGTACAAGATCTTTTACTAATGGGAGTGATCCATCCGGTTCCGCGGTCGGATCACGGACAAGGGTTTTACTCAAATCTGTTCGTGGTTCCCAAGAAAGAGGGAACCTTCAGACCAATCTTGGATTTAAAGATCCTAAACAAATTCCTAAGAGTTCCATCGTTCAAAATGGAAACTATTCGGACAATCTTACCCATGATCCAAAGAGGTCAGTACATGACCACAGTGGATTTAAAGGATGCTTACCTTCACATACCGATTCACAAAGAACATTACCGGTATCTAAGGTTTGCCTTCCTAGACAGGCATTACCAGTTTGTAGCTCTTCCATTCGGGTTGGCTACGGCTCCAAGAATCTTCACAAAGGTTCTGGGCTCTCTTCTGGCGGTACTAAGACCGCGAGGAATTTCGGTGGCTCCGTACCTAGACGACATTCTGATACATGCATCAAGCTTTCAAACTGCCAAGTCTCATACAGAGTTAGTACTGGCATTTCTAAGGTCGCATGGTTGGAAAGTGAACGAAGAGAAGAGTTCTCTCTTACCACTCACAAGAGTTCCCTTCTTGGGGACTCTTATAGATTCTGTAGAAATGAAAATTTACCTGACAGAGGACAGGTTAACAAAGCTTCTAAATGCTTGCCGTGTCCTTCATTCCATTCAACACCCGTCAGTGGCTCAATGCATGGAGGTAATCGGCTTAATGGTAGCGGCAATGGACATAGTTCCTTTTGCACGCCTGCATCTCAGACCGCTGCAATTGTGCATGCTAAGTCAGTGGAATGGGGATTACTCAGATTTGTCCCCTACACTGAATCTGGATCAAGAGACCAGAGATGCTCTTCTATGGTGGCTTTCTCGGCCACATCTGTCCAGGGGGATGCCCTTCAGCAGGCCAGACTGGACAATTGTAACAACAGACGCCAGCCTACTAGATTGGGGCGCTGTCTGGAATTCCCTGAAGGCTCAGGGATCATGGACTCAGGAGGAGAGTCTCCTTCCAATAAACATTCTGGAATTGAGAGCAGTTCTCAATGCCCTTCTGGCTTGGCCTCAGTTAACAACTCGGAGGTTCATCAGGTTTCAGTCGGACAACATCACGACTGTAGCTTACATCAACCATCAAGGAGGGACAAGGAGTTCCCTAGCGATGATGGAAGTATCAAAGATAATTCGCTGGGCAGAGTCTCACTCTTGCCACCTGTCAGCGATCCACATTCCAGGAGTGGAGAACTGGGAGGCGGATTTCCTAAGTCGCCAGACTTTTCATCCGGGGGAGTGGGAACTTCATCCGGAGGTCTTTGCCCAAATACTTCGACGTTGGGGCAAACCAGATATGGATCTCATGGCGTCTCGCCAGAACGCCAAGCTTCCTTGTTACGGGTCCAGGTCCAGGGACCCGGGAGCGGTCTTGGTAGATGCTTTGACAGCACCTTGGACCTTCGGGATGGCTTATGTGTTTCCACCCTTCCCGATGCTTCCTCGTTTGATTGCCAGGATCAAACAGGAGAAAGCATCAGTGATTCTAATAGCGCCTGCGTGGCCACGCAGGACCTGGTATGCAGATCTAGTGGACATGTCATCCTGTCCACCTTGGTCTCTGCCTCTGAGACAGGACCTTCTAATTCAGGGTCCTTTCAAACATCAAAATCTAATTTCTCTGAAGCTGACTACATGGAAATTGAACGCTTGATTTTATCAAAGCGTGGATTTTCGGAGTCAGTAATCGATACCTTAATACAGGCTAGGAAACCTGTTACCAGGAAGATTTACCATAAGATATGGCGTAAATACTTACACTGGTGTGAATCCAAGAGTTACTCATGGAGTAAGGTTAGGATTCCTAGGATATTGTCTTTTCTACAAGAGGGTTTAGAAAAGGGTTTATCTGCAAGTTCTTTAAAGGGACAGATCTCAGCTCTGTCCATCCTTTTACACAAACGTCTGTCAGAAGTTCAGGACGTTCAGGCTTTTTGTCAGGCTTTGGCTAGGATTAAGCCTGTGTTTAAGACTGTAGCTCCACCGTGGAGCTTAAACTTAGTTCTTAACGTTTTACAGGGTGTTCCGTTTGAACCCCTTCATTCCATTGATATCAAGCTGTTATCTTGGAAAGTTCTGTTTTTAATGGCTATTTCCTCGGCTCGTAGAGTCTCTGAGTTATCAGCCTTACATTGTGATTCTCCTTATCTGATTTTTCATTCAGATAAGGTAGTTCTGCGTACTAAACCTGGGTTCTTACCTAAGGTAGTCACTAACAAGAATATCAATCAAGAGATTGTTGTTCCATCATTGTGCCCTAACCCTTCTTCAAAGAAGGAACGACTTCTGCACAATCTGGACGTAGTCCGTGCCCTGAAATTTTATTTACAGGCAACTAAAGATTTTCGCCAAACTTCTTCCCTGTTTGTCGTTTATTCTGGACAGAGGAGAGGTCAAAAAGCATCTGCTACCTCTCTATCCTTTTGGCTTCGTAGCATAATACGTTTAGCCTATGAGACTGCTGGACAGCAACCTCCTGAAAGGATTACAGCTCATTCTACTAGAGCTGTGGCTTCCACTTGGGCCTTTAAGAATGAGGCCTCTGTTGAACAGATTTGCAAGGCTGCAACTTGGTCTTCTCTTCATACTTTTTCCAAATTTTACAAATTTGACACTTTTGCTTCTTAGGAGGCTGTTTTTGGGAGAAAGGTTCTTCAGGCAGTGGTTCCTTCCGTATAAAGATCCTGCCTGTCCCTCCCGTCATCCGTGTACTTTAGCTTTGGTATTGGTATCCCATAAGTAATGGATGACCCGTGGACTGACTACACTTAACAGGAGAAAACATAATTTATGCTTACCTGATAAATTCCTTTCTCCTGTAGTGTAGTCAGTCCACGGCCCGCCCTGTTTTTTATGGCAGGTCTAAATTTTAAATTATACTCCAGTCACCACTGCACCCTATAGTTTCTCCTTTCTCGTTTGGTTCTCGGTCGAATGACTGGGTGTGACGTAGAGGGGAGGAGCTATATAGCAGCTCTGCTTGGGTGATCCTCTTGCACTTCCTGTTGGGGAGGAGTTAATATCCCATAAGTAATGGATGACCCGTGGACTGACTACACTACAGGAGAAAGGAATTTATCAGGTAAGCATAAATTATGTTTTTTTTTTAAGTTTTTCTTTTACATTACTGAGTACTCTCAATACTGCCAAGTATGGAGGCATCAAAAGTATTCAGGAACCCTCCTCATAAATTATATGTTTCATGCTATAAATGATATAGATTGTCTGTCTCACGTCTGTGCTTCCTGACCTCTTGTTTTTTACTTACAGCATATCCTTTTTATCCTTAAAGGGACATGACACCCAAAATGTTTCTTTCTGTGCTTCCTGACCTCTTGTTCTTCCATCTCTTTTTATAAACTACTGTTAATAAACATTTTTATTATGAAAAGGTAAATGACTGCCTATTTCTGCCATTCTCCTTCTGGCAATAACTGTTTTTATTTGGAACTCTGTATTTGTATAATAAATTAACATAATATAGACATGAAATATCAAATTAAACCCTTAATAATAATTTCCGTTGATTAATTAGCTTTAATTCCCTAAAAAAAAAGATATTCCAACTCTTTGATATGAATATTTGCAATAACTAGGGAAAAAAGAACAAGAAGACACAGAAAGCTCTAATTGTATTTTATGTGTTTTTATTGAATATAAAGATATTTTTCTACATGGTAAACAAGTTATCTGCGGTCACAAAATCTTACATATTTCCCCGCAGCACAAACATAATTTGGCAAGGATTGCTGCACCATTCCATAGTCTTCACAATAAGGCCTTGTATTTTCTCCTCCATTAAACTCAGTATCCTTGAACAGGTTCTGACAGGCTAAATTTAAGCAGTTTTCTAAAATTTGAAACTGTGGCTTGTCTGAGCTACAAAAATAATAAGCATTTATAACACTAAATTACTCTGTAATATTCTTTAACTCATTCATAGGTATTTGCTGTTTTCATAAACAAGTGTCCACAGGATATTATGAGTAGGAGGCAGGATAACAGTGTCAGGCAAAAGAAAAATGGAGTCGCTCTCTGTTAACCCCTTGAGTGCTAACGACGGCTCTGAGCCGTCGCAGAGTTTCCCACTCTGGTGCTAACGACGTCTCAGAGCCGTCGCTAGCACTCTCCCACCTTGAGGGAGATCTGGGGGCTCCCACCCGCTCCTACCTTGGCGATCGGGCCTGCATAGTGACAGGCATCGCTGGAGCTTCACGTTTTGCAAGGTGACGTCACGAGCAATGACATGATTATGTCACTGCGCAACGTTATTAAAAATTTACAATACCAAGTATAGGGAAATGGGGCATGCTGCTTAGACGCCTGTATTTCAGGCATTTAAGCAGCTACAGACCCACAAGACCCACCATTGGAAAGGCAATCGCCTAACCTTTCCAATGGTGTAAGTCTTGGGAATCTGGAAAAAAAAATACAAAAGTAAAAAATACAAATTTAGAAAAATTATTTTAAAAAAAACTTAAATCACCTTAGCACCCAGGTGGGAAAGTGCTTAGCACTCAAAAGGGTTAATCTACTAAAAAAGTGAAATCATAGAAAATCTATTGCGCTGAAAAGCTAGACACTCTCACACTGCGGTGGGGTATTCATAAGCTAATAAGCATGAGCCTAAAACATGGAGTGAAAACAACTCTCATATGATGGCTGAAAGAGTTATAAAAAGTATTTTACTAGTACACATAAATCCTAAAAGCAACATATATTAGTTACAAACAAATAAAGATCCACGGTGGATACAATCTTAACAAAACATCTAGTAATCTAAAACGTCTAAAATATATGGTATTTATACCAAGGACAAATCTCCACCAGTTACCCAAACTGTTATTGGTTATTCTAAAATGTTCCGTGAAGTAAGATAAACTCTTGAAGTCTTTGATAAAATTTTCTGTCCATGTTTTAGGCTCATGCTTATTAGCTTATGAATACCATATCGCAGTGTGAGAGTGTTTTCATGTAAGATGTACTAGAAATCACAACCCTTAGAAATGTTTTTTTTATCACGGTGTTTTACAGTTTGTTACTAATGTGGACTTGAGTTGTGCTGCACAAAAACTGTTTTTCTTTTAGACATTAATGTGTTTCCTTTCCTTTCAGATGCTGCTACATATAACATTATCAAGCGCATTTTTTCTGGAGGGAACCAGACATTTGTTCTTTGTTCTAAACTGGAGGTAATGCTGACATCGATAATGTTATATGATGTGCTGTGATGAGTGAGACTGTATTAAAGGGACAGTATACACTCATTTTCATATAACTGCATGTAATAGACACTACTATAAAGAATAAGATGCACAGATACTGATATTAAAATCCAGTATAAAACGGTTTAAAAACTTACTTAGAAGCTCTCAGTTTAGCTCTGTTGAAAAGGTAGTTGAAAAGCCCACTGCAAGTGGGAAATAAGACCCTCCCCCTTCTTTTGCATATGAAAAGACCCTTTACACAAACAGGAGCAAGCTGCAGTAGGTAGCTGACGGTATTCACATAAAACTTTGGGGCTTGGTTAGGAGTCTGAAAATCAGAGCAATGTTATTTAAAAAAAAGCAAAACTATACATTTTTAAAAAACAACAACTTAATAGGCTATAAAAATAGATAATCTACAAAACATTTATGCAAAGAAAAAATGAGTGTATAATGTCCCTTTAAATGTGCATTTTAGACACTGCTTGAAGCTAATATTGGTTTAAAGTAGGATATTTTAGAATCTTCTTACACATACTTTCACATTTTGATGAGATTTGTCTTTCACAATAACATATTAAATATTGAAAAATATTAATGCAGTTTACTTGTCCAAAAAAAGTCCTTTCAACTAGTAGTAAAAGCCAGTTGACTAGTAGTAACCTCCAGTATTAAAGGGGCATTAAACAATTCTTTCTTTTGTGTAAAAATTGTGTTTGCCCCATGCTCCCTAGAGTGGCGAAAAAGCTAATTTTGTAACATAGATTTCCCTCAAAAGGCTTCATGTGTTACAAATGTATTTTTAATTTAATCATGTAAGAAGTTTACATTTGCACAATATCACCAAAACACTTGTCTAAGAAAAAATACTGGATCCGTATCTGTCTAAAAGGACCTTTTACATAGTGACTTATGACATGGCATTTCACTTAAAATAAAAAAAGTTCAGTAGGAAATCATTGGTTGTTGCATTCAGTGAGAGTTCAGAGTCGGTGATGTAATTCAAATGCTGTCCAAAGTCGTAAGGTTTAGATTGTAAGGCAGTTCCCAGATGCTGCTTAGAACAGGGTTCCACAACAGACCCAGCTGATGGCCGGCAACTATATATAGCAAATATATACAGTGTATATATATATATATATATATATATATATATTTATTTTATATATATATATATATTTATTTTATATATATATATATATATATATATATATTTTATATATATATCTCAAGCCCTGAACCTTGAGGTCACTTGGATTGAGA
Organism: Bombina bombina; assembly: GCF_027579735.1. Lineage (NCBI taxonomy): Eukaryota > Metazoa > Chordata > Amphibia > Anura > Bombinatoridae > Bombina > Bombina bombina. The sequence continues at coordinate 942,901,261 of NC_069500.1, forward strand.
ACCACTGGTTTTGAAGGCTTCCTGATAATTTGAAGGTCTGCACCAGACTTTTAATATATATGCAGACAGTGCAGTGAAGAGAAAATATGTTTTTAAAAAGCCACACTGTTGTCTCCCCACCTACCACTTGTGCCCAAGTATCTACACGTTGTCCAGTATTTTTGCGGAGAATAGCTGGTAACCCTAAGTGTGTATCATGTATGTCCATATTTAACAACATTTTATTTATTTCGTCACATCATCTAACTTGTGTGTGCACTCTTTCAGAGTTCTCAGCCAGCAGAGGATTTCCGTTTGTGCAACAACAAAAATTACACTAGTCTTATAAATGACGAGACAATTGATGTCTGGAGACAGAAAGTACTGGATAACTGTAACTCCAACTCTATCAAGTATGTTTTAGTTACTATGTACATAAGTAGCATTTTTTTTACCCCATATGTTTCTATGAAAAGCTTTAGCTTCAGCCAAACTGCTTCATAAATTATCATGGAATGCAGCAGAGAAATAGATTAGAGTTTTGAAAGCACAGAAAACTGAGCAGTATTTGCTAAGATATTTTTCTAAAATGGCTGAATAATTAAGTGCATGGAAACTAATTAATTTTAAAAATACAATGATTTGAGTGCATAAGTGTTTTTATTATAATGTTGATAGCCAATCTTTTACATATATATATACACACACAAAGTCCTTTTTATCTTATCTCTCACTGTATACACAAAAGAACAGCACTTAGATGGAAATGAACATTTTAGGACCTCTCTGTCCCACCCCTTTTCACTGGCAGTGTACATTTCTCGTTTACATAGCTTTTTTTTTGTCTAGTAATTTTATACTAAAATTTTCAGTATAGGTGGGAATACAACAGGAAAAAAAAAGTAATTTAAAATGGTAAAATAAATGCACTGGATCAATGTTGTACAAAACAATTTCCAACAGTTTGGGGTAAGAGGAACATATAAAAAAGACAGCAGTGATTATTTTATTTTTTTTATTTAGAAAAAGTAGGTTTTAGGGATTATTAGAAGACAGGTGTTTAGTGTCCATTTAAAGCCCTGATATTCAAACATTCTCCAACATGGAGAGAAATTGTAGTTCAGACTTCACAAAGGCTGAACTCATTGAATTTTCAAATGAAAAAGGGCAAAACTCTCTAGCACTGCGTGATCTCTCTGATTTATGTATGTGAAGCAGAGACAAGCCCAGTGCAATATAGCACTGCATAATATGAGACTTTTGTTACACTTACACTTTGTGCATTGTATTTTATATTACTATAAGTTTCAGATTGGGTCCTTTCAGTATTATTGTATTTAAGCTTTGCACTTTCTCATTTGTAATTGAATGCATTTAAATTTTAATCTGACAGTTATTTTACACATTCTGATTATCCTTTGAAATTTTCTGTGTTACTTTAATAACTTAGGATCATACTTTGTATAAAATTACATTGGACTGAAATGTATTCACTACAATTTAACTTGCTTTTGTCTATATTTTAGTATATATTACTTTTTCTGTTCGTTAAATAAGAGTATTGTAAATTTTGAGTAAACTTCACCTGCATACAGCTGGTGAGAAAAATCAGTGATACCAGCTTGGTTAAAATGCTTAGAAAATTTCACAGCTCAATGGACCAAGACAACAGACAACAACACCGGCAAGTTGTCTGGGTCAACGGGCAGGCAAGGAATGAGAGATACGAGGGCCACCGTTTCTTTGATCCAACCACACCTCGTTCCCCCCTCAGGCTGCACTGGGTGCACCGTTGCTGTGGGGATAGCAGGAGGTGAGGTCCTCAGGATTCCTACAGCCTGGGTCCATTTGAACTAGAAAACCGACTCCCGCAATGTAGAAGTGGGGGTTATGCACCACATCCCTGCCGAGGTCCTGTTGGGAAACGACCTCGGCCACCTTGTGTCCGCCTTTGTGGGGGATGCCTCTCCGGATACCTGCCCAGTGACAACCCGCCAGCAGGACAGATGCCAAGCCACCTCACCAACTCTGGGGACCCAGGCAAGACCTACCACCCCGACTCCTACCTTTCCCCGACTGCCCGTCCCCATTAACCCTGAACTTACTGACACCCCCTCCTGGGCGACCCCCTCTTACTTTGCCAAAGAACCCTTGAGCAACCCGACCCTAGCCCCTTACCGAGACCAAGTAGGTGCTGACGCCCAGGGCCCCGGAGATGAACGGTTCCAGTGGGAGGGAGAGCTCCTGTACCAGATCTCCAAGAAGAGAAAAGGACCGGTGCCCAAACGCCAGCTGGTCGTACCGAAGAAGTTTCAGTCCAACCTACTGAACATAGGGCATGACATCCCCTTAGCCGGCCACTTAGGAAAGTAAAGGACCCACCACCGCTTGACTCAAACCTTCTTCTGGCCAGGCATTACAGCCTATATTAAGGAATACTGTAAATCCTGTGAGGTTTGCCAGAAGGTAGGAAAGACGGGTGACCATACGAAAGCTCCCCTCCATCCCCTGCCCATTATTGAGGAACCCTTTAGCCGAGTGGCAGTAGACATTGTGGGGCCATTAGCTCGGCCCAGCCCCTCAGGGAAGCAATACATCCTTACAGTGGTGGAATATGCCACCCGATACCCCGAGGCAATCCCCTTGGCCAATATCAAGGCGGAGACCATAGCAGATGCGATGCTCCGGATATTCACCAGGGTAGGCTTCCCTCGGGAAGTGGTTTCCGATCAGGGAACGCAGTTCACTGCGGAAATCACTCAACAACTCTGGGAGTTGTGCGGGATTAAACCCCTGCACAGCGCCCCTTACCATCCCCAGACGAATGGGCTGTGTGAGAGGTTTAACGGGACCATAAAGCAACTGCTTCTGATGTTCTCGGCCACTCACAAGGACTGGGAGAGATTCCTGCCGCACCTCCTCTTTGCATATCGAGAGGTGCCTCAGGAATCCATCGGGTTTTCCCCCTTTGAAGTTCTTTATGGTCGAATGGTTAGGGGCCCGCAGATTTGGTACGAGTCCACTGGGAGGGAGCCACCGGAGGGGAAGAGCACTCTGTTGTGGAGTACGTACTCCAGCTCAGAGACCGGCTGAAGGACCTGGCTGCCCAGGTACGCGAGAACCTTCAAGCCTCTCAGCACAGGCAGAAGCGATTGTTACGCTCGCAATGCCAGTACCCGAACCCTGATTGTGGGACAGAAGGTCCTCGCTCTGAAGCCTGTCAAAACCGACAAGCTACAGGCCTCTTGGCAAGGACCTTACCGAGTTGTGGAACAACTGAACAACACCACATACCTGGTAGCGTGTCCGTCAGACCTTTCATGTGAATATGTTAAAGGCATACATAGAGAGACCCAGAGATGTGGCCACTATCTGTGCGCCGGCAGTGAAGGACTCTGAAAGTCTTCCAATGCCGGAGCTTCCCGGACCTACTGACATGACACCCCCCAGGGGGTGGATGACATATCACTAGACGATAGGTTAGAGCCCGGACAGAAAAGGCAGGTCCGGCGACTCTTGGAACAAAGAAGTTACATGATCTCTACTGTCCCTGGGTTTACCACCACAGCCATCCACCGGGTGGAGACCCCGGGACATACCCCCCTGCGTCAACCACCACAGCCATCCACCGGGTGGAGACCCCGGGACAGACCCCCCTGGGTCAGGCTGCCTACAGGGTCCCAGAGGCCGTCAGGGACAGTATGCACCGGAAGCTCCGGGGAATGTTGGTCCTTTGTGTCATTGAACTGCCCAACAGTCCCTGGGCCTCCCCGGTAGTGTTAGTAACCAAGACGGACGGAACTACCCGGTTCTGCATTGACTACCGTAGACTCAACGACAGAACCACCACTAACGCCTATCCCATGCCACGAGTAGACGACCTGTTAGATCCATTCGCCCGGGGCCACTTCCTAACCACCATCGACCTATGCAAGGGTTATTGGCAAATCCCCCTCGACCCTGAGTCTGTCCCCAAGTCTGCCTTCATCACTCCCTTAGGCTTATACCAGTTTAAGGTCATGCCGTTTGGAATGAAGAACGCCCCAGCCACTTTCCAAAGAATGGTAGACCGCCTGTTGGATAGCCTCCAGGACTATGCCTGTGCATACCTGGATGACATCGCCATCTATAGCGAGACCTGGGAGGACCATCTGGTCCACCTAGGCATCGTCTTAGATTGTCTTCGAGCCACCGGCCTAACCTCGAAGCCAGATAAGTGTACCATTGGGCGCTCGGAAGTTCAGTATATAGGCCACCAAGTCGGCTGCGGTAAGCAGCGACCCGAGCCGGTCAAAGTCGAGGCAGTGGCTAACTGGCCCACCCCCAGGACCAAAACCCAAGTCCTTGCCTTTCTGGGTACTGCAGGCTACTACTGGAAGTTCGTCCCTAATTACAGCACCCTCGCCAAACCCTTGACTGACCTGACCCGTAAACAAGTTCCCCGACAGGTCCTGTGGTCCCCCAAGTGTGAAAAAGCCTTCCAGAGTCTTAAGTCTGCCTTAATCTCTGCCCCAGTACTGGGCGCTCCTATCTCCAGCCAAACGTTTTTCTGTCCACACAGATGCCTCCATGTTCGGGTTGGGGGCCATACTAAGCCAGGCGGACGAGAAAGGACAGACCACCCGTTGCCTACATCAGTCGCAAACTGCTACCCCGAGAAGTAGGCTACGTGGCGGTTGAGAAGGAGTGTCTGGCGCTGGTATGGGCTTTGAAGAAGTTGCAGCCCTACCTATATGGGAGACCCTTCACTGTCCTTACTGACCACAAACCCCTAGTATGGCTCAACCAGGTTTCCGGGGACAACGGGAGACTGTTAAGGTGGAGCCTAGCCCTGCAGCCATTTATTTTTGACATCCAGTACAGACCGGGAAAGAGCAATGGGAATGCTGACGGACTTTCCCGGCGGACTGAAGTGGCATAAACTCCTCGGACATCCCCAGGCCGACCCATTTGTGTATCTAGCCGGGTCTGCCGAACTGGAGGAGGGGAGTTGTCACGGATACTGGACTGCAGGGGCTGATCCCTTGCCCCCCCTATAGACTTCTCCCCTGTTGCTGCTTAGCGGTTTTGGGCTCCTCAGAGCAACCGCGATTCCCCAGACCTTCTATTCCTGGTTGTTTTGTATATGGACTGTCGTCTTGGAGGAGCTGGTCACGGACCGCCACTTTCCCCTTCGGCTGGCCGGGCCCCTGGAACTACTGGTCTGCCGCATCCTCCAGGATTACCAGTGCCCTTTGACCCAGGTCGCTCCAGTGGCCCTTTGTCCCAGAGCTCCGCTCTTCTGGGGTTTGCTGCCTCTCAAGGTGACCCAGAGGTGGGGTGATTGCCGGAAGTGAGCTCCCTTGGGAACCGGGGGTTCCGGTTCCCCCTATAATCCCTATTCTCCCTGGACTTTCAGGTGAACGTTTTAAAACAGCATAACTCCGGTCCCCAGCTACGGATCACGTCGCTTTTTGAACTGTAGATTCTGGGGATCAAGAGCTTTAAAATGACACCCTGGGAGTGCAGCCACTCCTGGGTACTGGGAATCTGTGGGACCATGGTTGCTATGGCCAGCGCCAGCCTGTCTGGAAGGGCGGGAAAACTGTGGCATTGTCTCCTGTTTTTATCAAGATGAGTGTGTGTATAAAAGATGTGTGTTTGTCACAATAAAGTCAGTTCTTGTTTCACCTGAATGCTAGTATGTCTAGTTATTTGGGTGGGCTTCTGCTAGAATCATTTTCCTGGGCTACATAGCCACTTGTTCCAGGCAGATGAAGGACCCGGTTGACGGGGCTACCCAGTCGGGGTAGCGGGGAGTCCATCACATAGGGATTATCTATCTTTTTAAACAATAAAAAATCTGGTGTAGACTGTCCCTTTAAGCAAGCATTTGCTGGAATACCATCCAATCAGCATTTCAGTGCAGATATTAGTGTATGTAACATTGGTTTTATTCCCGCACAACTGTTTTGTTACTGCACAGATATGTTTTATTTAATGAATTTACATATATAGTGATAAAAGAAAAATGTTCTATTCCTGTATAACATATTTACCAAATACTCCACTTTATTAGCATCTAAATAAAGTATCTACCTTTGGATGGCTATGCACAAAATGAGGTGTGAGATATGGATGCGGGTTGTCCATTTTAAGAGCCATTCAAGAGAAGTAGCCAGACAGATCAATAGATTAAACGGACATTAATCCCAAATTTTTTCTTTCATGATTCAGATACAGCATGTGAGTTCAAATAACTTTTATTTACTTATATTTTAAAATTTGCTTCATTCTCTGGGCATCTTTTGTTGAAGGAACAACAGTGCACTACTGGGAGCTAGCAGAACACATCAGGTGAGCCAATGACAAAAGGCATATATGTGCAGCCACCAATCAACAGTTGGCTTCCATTAGTGCACTGCCTCTCTTGAGCCTACCTTGGTATGATTTTCAGCAAAGGATACTAAAAGAATTAAACAAATTAGATAATAGAAGTAACTAGAAAGTTGTTTAAAATGGTATGCTCTATCTGAATCATGAAAAAAAGTAATTTGTGTGTCATCTCCAGGTAATGCAATTAAACATGTTTTTCTTCATAAATGGAAAGAGTCCACAGCTGCATTTATTACTTTTGGGAAATAAGAACCTGGCCACCAGGAGGAGGCAAAGACACCCCAGCCAAAGGCTTAAATAATCCTCTCACTTTTCTCATCCCCCAGTCATTCTTTGCCTTTCGTCCCAGGAGGTTGACAGAGAAGTGTCAGAAGTTTATTTTCGTCTCTTATGGAGGGTAGTACTCTTTGACATGGGACGGGAGTTTTAAGTAATCCTGTCAGTCTCTCAGTGAGGGCTTGGATGAAAGTTAGAGTCTGGAGATGCAGAAAGAGTCTTTCTGCGAAACTATAGCAACTCATTTTAACAACTCCACAAGCAATCAGCGTTGTCGAACTTCGCTTCTCTACCTGCTTCCTTCTCTCAAGTTCATGGTGGAGGTGAGGCTTTTATCCGTCATACTTGAAGGGCCGTGTTCCTGTTCCACGCCGTAGATTCCGGTAAGATCGTTTCATTTACTTCTTCATGATTGTACTGTAACTCATTTGTTCCTGCGAACTCACATGAAAAATACAGGGTCTTAGTGGGACTCCTTTAGTATCTTGGAATCAAGGGTTAATATCTCCTGAGGGGGATTATTGAACAGGGTTTTTTTAATCCCGTTTGTTATGTGATTCAATCTGCTTTTGTGTAGTGTTAACTGGGCTTGTGGCTTTTGGAACATAACAGTCTTTCGTAGGGCACGCTTTTTTTGGACTGTACGGGCGTGTCTACGTTCTGGTCTCCCATTTTCGCATTCCCGACTGTGTGGTGATGGATAATTCTAGTCCGCTGGTGTCTGGTCATAGGAGGTGGTGAGTGCCCCAGTCATTGTGGGTGTCAGGTGCCGTTTACATTGTTTTATATATTGTCCATTTTTTGGTATCCTTTATCCAGTTATAGAGGATGCTGATGTTGAGATTGTTCCACTTTCTGATTCAGATTCTTTGTCCTGTGACGGATGTGAATTGGTCCCATTGACTCAGGTCGGGTCAGTTATGTTCTTTAGGCCATCCTAGATCACCTTGTTCCTCGGGCTAGGGGATTAAAGGGACTGCTGAGCCATCCGACACGGGGGAACCTGTCCTCCGGGAGGCGAGTTCCCTACCTCTCCCTACTACTACTACACATGCGGGTAACCCAGGTTATGGTTTTGCCTCCTCGGAGGGTGGATTGTTCTCCCCCCGGAGGTTGTGGCACTTTTTACATACTTTTGGCGCTTGCTCGTCTACAAAGTCCAGATGTTAATTTGCGACTGTGCTCGTGCACGATTGCCCCAGGTCTCTCAGCCACAGGAAGGCATGTGCAGTTCCCTGCAGATGTAACTGTTCCTGAGTGTTGTGACTTTCTTTACAGGTTGGCTCGCCTTTGTGTTTTACTCAGACACGTTTTTGAGCTGTTTGGGGACCATATCCTTCTCGGCTATGGGACTCATCATTCTTCTCCTTTGAATGGCTCACCTAGTTAGACATGGGGGGGATGATGTAATCTCCTTTAAGTATTGTTATCGAGATCCTTCACAGTTTAGTTGGAGGAACAGGGTTTCCGTTAGGCTGGTCCTGCGGATCTTTCTGTTTTTCTTGGGCGTTAAACGGACAGTCTAGTATGAATTAAACTTTCATTATTCAGATAGGACTTTTAATTTTAATCGGCTTTCCAATTTACTTTTATCATCAAATTTGCTTTTTTCTCTTGGTATTCTTAGTTTAAACTAAACATAGGTAGGCTCATATGCTAATTTCTAAGCCTTTGAGGGCTGCCTCTTATCACATGCTTTTTAAATCTCTTTTCAACACAAAGAGTCAGAAAGTACACGTGGGCCATATAGATAACACTGTGTTCAGGCACAAGGGGGCTGCCTGTCCTGATCTTTCGGTTGTCGAGGGTTTTACTCAGTGTTTTCTCTTTGTGAATCCCGCTGTGGGATGTTACCGGACCTTATGATCCTAGGACTGGCTGGGGGGTTCCAGTTTCCGCAGTATTTGGGCTTAGCCCTTGTTCTGGCTGTTCTGTTTTACAACTTGGCCAGATTTACTGAGAGCCGGGGCTCCTTGGGGCTTGTCTTGTGCTGGACGATACGGTTCCCTTGGGACAGCCAACTAATGTGACCTGATGGTGGGCTTTCCTGCCTAGCCAACGGAAGGTTTGCGGTTGCTCAGCTGTCACTCTTGCGTCTGGTATGTGTGCTAGCACGATTGTGTTCTCTCGGTTCTTCCTACGACTTCCTGTCTTATGGTCAGGTGTTTATCGATGCTCTCCTCTTCAGGAGGCTCGTTGTCCTCCTTATGGAGGTGTGGTTCCTTTTTTTTTTAGGAGCCTCTCCTGTGTTCGTGAGGTTGGAACAGATGTTTTATCTGGTTCGGGGATTGGTCTGCTCTTTGAGTTCCTTTCCATCTGGGGAGCTGGATGGCTTTGCTAGATCTCCTTGGGTCTAACGGCTGCTCGATTGTCTCTAGGTTGAAGTGACTGTCCATTCTTCCACCCTTTTGGGGGCCGGTCTTGGGGTTCCTTTCGGTTCCCTTGCTTTCAGATCTGCCGTTGCTTGGGCTGGTCCAGCTAGGTGTAGGATCTGAGATCTGTTGTTCATCCTCAGGTCTTGGGGGTGACAGTGGACCTTTTTTTTAGAGGTTCTGTGCCTCTCCCCCTTTGAGATCTGGGAGTAGGCTTGGTGGCCTGGATTGCCTGGAGTGTGTCCTCTGTCTTGGAGGTTGGGCAATCTGCTATTTTGTTCGGCCGCTTCTTCCTTACGGATAGTGTTTTCTCTGTGTCTTCCTACGGATAGCAGCGTGTTATTGGACTCAGATGTTGATTTTTCTGAGTTTGCCACTTGTAATTTTTCTGTTTACTCCGTCTCTGAGTTCTGACGTTTTAAGGACTTTGTCTTCAGCTGTCTTTTTCGTTGCTGTTGCACGATGTTTGGGAGATGTTTCTTCTCCTTGATGATGCCCGGTTGCTCCTTGTGGGTTGGGCGTCATCTCCCCTTGTTCTCGGGATTCATTCGGGTCTCTGTGGACTTAGCCTTCCTTTGAAGGGGGTTTTTCCTTTATGGATTTTGCTGTACTTTTTGGGTATCCCTTTGGCCTACCCTTGTCCTCTCCCTTTTGGGGATTTTAGTACTGTACTAGTAAGGGTTGTGTGGGGACCGACTGCTGGGAGACAGTTCTCCTGGACAAGTGTTGGCTCAGTGAGTCTGCTTGCGGTCTCTAGTTAGGCTTTCGGACTATCTGCGGGTCAGTGTCCTTCTAATTTTTTTGCCTGGCTTCGACAAAGCGGGGTTTGGTTGGGTTGTGGTTTTTTCAGGCCTGGTGCCCTCAGAATGGGCCGCCTATTGTACCATCCCGTTTTTGCATTCAGTGTCCTCTATAGCTTGGGTATTGTTTTCCCAAAAGTAATGAATGCAGATGTGTACTATTTCCATTTATGAAGAAAAACTTAAATTATGCTTACCTGATCATTTTTTTACCCGCCCGTATTTTTTCTGTGGGGCGTCTCTTATTTTTTATTCTTCTGGCACCTTTTCACCCTGGGATTTCTTCTACTGTTCCTCGGCAGAATGACTGGGGGATGAGGGAAGTGGGAGGAGTATTTAAGCCTTTGGCTGGGGTGTCTTTGCCTCCTCCTGGTGGCCAGGTTCTTATTTCCCAAAAGTAATGAATGCAGCTGTGGACTCTTTCCATCTGAAGAAAAGAAAATTATCAGGTAAGCATAATTTAAGTTATTAAGCTATACCATTTACTTTAACTGGTATTCCATTGTTATTGCTACTTTTCGCCTTCTTTGCGAGTATTCTTCAAAGTATCTAAATATTACACTGTTAAATATAAAAATATCTTGTATGAAACATATTAATCTTTAATTAATAAACTATAGTTTACTAAGTGGCTCTAATATATTATGTAATTAGGACACAACAGCCTCTGTTTTTAACCAGGCTTTCTTTTCCCCAATAACTCACAGCGGCATCGTCCAGACTTTATCATCTTCTGCCTGTTGGAATGGAAGTTTCTTGGAGAAGAGGTCTGTAGCAAATGTCCTTTTATTTATTAAAGGGCCATAATACCTAAATGTTTAAACACTTGAAAGTGATGCAGCATAGCTGTAAAAAGCTGATTAGAAAATATCAACTGAACATCTCTATGTAAAAAAGAAAGATATTTTTCCTCAAAAGTTCCTCAGTAGCCACCTCCCATTGTAAAGGATTTCTAAGCAGCATATTAGTGTGTCTGTCCCGGGACAACTGAAAGGATGAGCATCGTGAACTCTCATATTATTTCACCAATCAGGTAAAGGAAGCTTACTATGAAATCTCATGAGAGTTAAGTCAAATCTCATGAGATCACAGTAAGAGTTCATGACCTCAGCACTGCTGATGCCGATTGGCTGCTGTTCATTTCTTCATTTTTTTAATTTTTTTTACCTGCAGCTGGGAGCAGCTGAGTATAACTTTTTACACAGAACTCACTCTGCTGAGCTGAGGAGATTGTGAGGTAAAATATCTTCCTTTTTTACATAGAGATGCTCAGGTGATATTTTCCTGTCAGCTTTTTACAGTTATACTGCATCAGTTTCAAGTGATTTAGCATATGAGTATTATGTCCCTTTAAGTATTGTAAATGCTAAATGGGGTTTTGTGGATGTTCATTGGGGAGTCATGTTGCCGTGAGAATAGTTAGTGTCTCCCCTTTTCACTATAAAGTGAGGACAAGCCAGAATTTCACATTCATTTTCCATGGCTGATGCCGGTTAATTCACCTGTGCTCCTCATTAAAAAATCTGAAATCCAGGCCGGTCTGCAGGCTTCAGGGACTGGTGGTGTAAATTTGTGTTGAAGAATCATGGTATTTGTTACTCATCAACACAATTAATTATAAACAGATCTCTATAAATCAAACTACTAATTTTCAGTCAGAGTTCTGATTTTGTTCAGACTCTTTAACCTATTGAGTAATTCATGTGGATTTATTTATTAAAAGATTATAGTGCTGGTCTTTATTAAAAACGTTTTAGTAAGAATATTTATGTTGTAAGGCTTTTTTTGTAAGGCTTTTATAATCCCCTAAACAGAAGACACCAGTAATTTTGGATATTTTTTGCATTTATGAATGCAATATATTCTTCATCTTATTTTATTTGCCAATAGGAATGATGAGCATTTTAAAACCAGCCCAAAAATTCCAGGAATCAACATGTATTCTGTAAAAGTGTTGTTTGAGATATTGATGAATGCACATCACTCCAGGCTTCTCGAGCAGGTAAACCATTTGTCCATGAAACCATAAAGCAAGTTTGTAATGAGAGATAAGAGAGTAAAATATACACATGGATTAGTGGAATAATATGTGCAAGACTGACAATAGAAAGTAATGAGCAGAGTAGAATGGCATGAAGTGCTAAAAAAGAAAAACACTGACAAAAAGGAGACATTATATTCATGAGAGACTTTTATAGAAGAGGAGACTGATTGAATATACAGTACTTTCAGAAAGTATTCAGACCATTTCATTTTTTTCACATTATTTTTATGTTGCAGCCTTATGCTAAAATGGTTTAAAGGTATTTATTTTTTCACATCTACACTCCATACCTCAGGATAAAGCAAAAAACTATTTTTTTGCAAAATCGAGGCACAGATCTGGGAAATGATACAATTTTTCCCCCCCGTCTGTATTGAAGGTTCACATGACCACAGTGTCCTCTATTTTGGAATAACTAGGACTCTTCCTAGAGCTGGCTGCATGGCCAAATTGAGCAATCCAGGAGAAGGGCCTTGGTAAGAGAGGTGACCAACAACCTGATGGTCACTCTTGTTGAGCTCCAGAGATCGTGTGGAGATGGGAGAAACTTGCAGAAGGATAATTATCACAGCAACACTCCACCAATCTGGGCTTTATGGTAGAGTGGCCAGATGGAAGTTTCTCCTCAGTGCAAGACACATGAAAGCCTGCTTGAAATTTTAAAAAAAAAGTGCCTAAAGGACTCTCAGACTGTGAGAAACAAGATTCTCTGATCTGATGAAACAAAGATTGAACTGTTTGGCCCTAATTCCAAGCATCATGTCTGGAGGAAACCTGGCACTGCTCATCACCTACGCGCAATACCATCCCATTAGGGAAGCATGGTGGTGGTAGCATCATTCTGTAGTGGTGTTTTCCAGCATTAGGGACTGGTCAGGGTTGAGGAAAAACTTAACACAGTAAAATACAGATATCCTTAATGAAAACCTGGTCCAGAGCACTAAACTGGGCTGAAAGTTCACCTTCCAACAGAGCAACCCTAAGCACACAGCCAAGACAACGCAAGAGTGGCTTAGGGATAACTCTTTGAATGTCTTTTGAGTGGCCCAGCCAGAGCCTGTACTTCAATCCAATCGAACATCTCTAAAGAGACCTGAACATGGCTGTCCACCGATAGTCTCTATCCAACCTGACAGTGCTTAATAATATCTGCACAGAAGAATGGCAGAAAATCCCCAAATCCAGAAACAATATTCACTTTAAAATAACTTTTTTTTTTTTTTACCGTTCCTGCCGCATGATATAGAAAGGGGTGCAGGAGGCTATTTTCAGCTTAATCTAAGGTAAGACTTTAAGATGACTAAGGTATAGACTGTCCCTTTTAACCATTTTAGCATAAGGCTGCATATCATAACAAAATGTGAAAGAAAATAAAGAGGTCTGAATGCACTGTTCCTAGGATCTTCATAGTAAAATTTGCAGTCTATAAAATGTACAACATTTCTTATTGTTGTGGAAGAAAGCAAAATATTTTCCCTAGTCTATGTACTATAGCACTCTCTGCCCAGACTACTAAGGCAGAACTCTGTAGTGCATACTCTAGTACTGAAAAAAATGTATTTCTTCCACAACAATAAGATGCGTTTCTGATGCAAAGCACCACTCCCAAATATAGACAATATATAATAGTACAAATACTTAAAATATAATGGGAGATTGTCTCATATTGTGCCATGGTTAACTGAATTACTGTATAAAATGTACAACACCTTGAAAAAAAAAAAATGATTCTAACTGCTAGTCATAATTCTATGTATTAGAGAAAGATAAATAGTTTTATCATTTTACGATTTCTGTTCTGTAGTATTTTCATAGAAGACTTTTCAGAGTACAACATACCTCACTAATTAGCATGGAGTGACCTGTTATGCATCCTATGATTATCATGCAATATTTTTTGTGTCAAGGATTTTCATGCAAATTCATTAGTGTTCTTGATACCTTTTCATAGACAAACAAAAATCGCTTAACCTGGATTTGCAGTCTTCACTTAGGCAACAGTTAGATATGTCCGTACATATCAACAAGGCTTTTACCTCTCTAATAACCTTGTTGTTATTTTCTAGATCCTAAAAGGTTTTGAGAGCTTCCTCATCCCACAGCTATCCAGTTGCCCTCCTGATGTAGAAGCAATGAGGATATACCTCATCCTCCCTGAATTCCCATTGGTTCAGGACTCCAAATACTATATCACACTGACTCTTCCTTTAGCAATGGCAATCCTGAGGCTGGACACAAACCCAAGTAAAGTGCTGGGTAAGTAAATCATGTACTACTGATTTTAAGACCTAGGGTGTTCATATTATGACACTTTAATTTTAAATTGACTTTTAAAGGTTTACTAAAGCTAAATATTTAACAATTATGTAATAAGTTTATGCCCTTATCATAGCTTTAAACTATAAAGAACATTCCTAGTTGTTACTGAAAATGTAAGTTGTATATTTAAAACCTTCTCTGTTAAAGGTTCTCACGGCCACTCCCCAAGCTTATTAAGTTTTTTCCTACAGCAAGAAGTTGGCTGTGCAGCAATAAGAAGGCTCACACTTTGTACTATAAATGATCCTTTTCTCCGTCAAACAGGAACCTGCATAATATAAAAAGAGTAGGGCATGGGGCAGTCTTCTCATTGGCTGTACAGCTGCCTTCTGAATAGAAGATAAATTGTGCAGGCTTAGGGGCTGTGTTTTTATAATGTGTTTTTTTTAAAACTGATATCAGGACACAAACTACTGATATAGGGCTAGATCACAAGTGGAGCAGTAATTATGGCTCCTGCGCACGCACTAACTGCTCTCGACTTCAGGTTTTTGCCCAAGTTAGATACTGTGCGTATTACAATGTGAAAGAACAACTTACAATATCACAATTGCGTTAACATATTCTCCCATATATACAAAAGTGGATTAAAAACTTAACACCCTACTCGCACGCAAACCCGACATTTTCTCAGATTTATATATAGAAATATATAGTTAATAATAAAAAGTATATTATTTTCAATGTGAAGAACATTGGAATGCAAAACACATAGCGTTTCTCAATATAGATCTTTACGCGGTCGGGTTAGTGCACAAAAGCTTAGTAATCTTAAGGCGCATTATTGAAATATTACAAATAAAATTAAAAATTATTAAAAATACTATAAAATATTTACAATATTTTACAGTATGTTTAATAATTTTTATTTATTTTTAATATTTTATGTTTAATATTTCATTAACGCGCCATAAGATTAGTACGCGTTAAGATCTAAATTGAGAAAAGCAATGGGCAAAATGCATATTTTACATTCATATGTTCTTCACATAGAAGATACTGTACTTTTTATTTCATATATATATATATATATATATATATATATATATGATACTGTTCATGTAAAATACATATATATATACCCATATATCTTTATTATTATATATGCAGATATAGGTTTATACACACACACACACATATATATATATATATATATATATATATATATATATATATATATATATATATATATATATATATATATATATATATATATATATATGTGTGTGTGTGTGTATTTAAAGGGACATGAAACCCAAATTTGGTCTTTCATGATTCAGATTCAGCACATGAGATTTTAAATAGCTTTCCAATTTATTTCTATTATTTAATTTGTTTCATTCTCTTTGTACCCTTTGTTAAAAAGTAAACCTAGGTAGGCTCAGAAGCTGCTGATTGGTGACTGCACATTTTCAGCTAGCTCCCAGTAGTGTATTACTGCTCCTTCAACAAAGGATACAAAGAGAATGAAGCAAATTAAATAATAGCAGTAAATTGGAAAGTTTATAATTATTGTATGCTTTATATGAATATGAAAGAAACATTTTGGGTTTCACGTTCCTTTAAGGATAAAAAGGATATGCTGTAAGTGAAAAACAAGAGGTCAGGAAGCACAGAAAGAAACATTTCGGGTTTCATGTCCCTTTAAGGATAAAAAGGATATGCTGTAAGTAAAAAACAAGAGGTCAGGAAGCACAGACGTGAGACAGACAATCTATATCATTGATAGCATGAAACATATCATTATTTATGAGGAGGGTTCCTGAATACTTTTGATGCCTCCATACTTGGCAGTATTGAGAGCACTCGGTAATGTAAAAGAAAAACTTTAAAAAAAACAACAACTTTTTTTTCATTCATTTCAAATCTATCAAATGTTTCTTTCGACATTAGAATGTTACATTCCATACTTTAAAATATGTAACCAGGAAACCTTAAAATAAAATAACAAAGATCTTGCACATCTTCATTCTTCACCTACCTCCAGCGGAGGCAAAGAGAAGACTGATTACCATAGGGGTGGGAGGGGTTATATAGAGCTCTGAGGTTTGGGAATCTTTGCCTCCTCCTAGTGGCAGGAAAAGCAATTCCCAGGAGTTATGGATTATGGACTCTTATCACCTATATAAAAGAAATAGGTATCCATTAACAAGACACGGTAGTTCCAGCCAGTAATCATTAAATATAACTATCAAACATGAAAGGTTCTTCTTGAATGTGTATAAAACATAGTTTACATAAACAAATTAAAGGAGCTTTTGTCCAAAGCATATAGAGAGGAAGCGAGAGGTTACAGGAATTTCAATTCTCCCAAAACATAAATGGTTGGAAACAACTGAAGAAGGATAAGAAATGGTTAGCAGAGATGTTGAAGGGAAATTACAGTCAAAATTAAAGCCGTCCCATAAAATGTTTAAAGGGACGTAAAACACCCACATTTTTTCTTCATGATTCAGATAGCGCATACAATTTTAAATAGCTTTCCAATTTATTTCTATTATTTAATTTGTTTCATTCTATTTGTACCCTTTGTTGAAAAGTATAGCTAGGTAGGCTCAGAAGCTGCTGATTGGTGGCTGCACATATTCAGCTAGCTCCCATTAGTGCATTACTGCTCCTTCAACAAATGATACAAAGAGAATGAAGCAAGTTAGATAATAGCAGTAAATTTGAAAGTTGATTAATATTGTATGCTTTATATGAATATGAAAGAAACATTTTGGGTTTCACGTCCCTTTAAGGATAAAAAGACTATGCTGTAAGGGAAAAACATTGGAATGTGAAATATGTACAGTATATATACAGTAAAACACATGCAAAAATACATATGCATGCGCACACAAACAAATACACACACACAAACAAATACACACACACAAACAAATATACACACACACACACACACACACACACACATATATATATATATATATATATATATATATATATATATATATATATATATATATATATATATATATATATATATATATATAAAGCAAAGTCAATAGAATAGGCACTCCATATTCCAATGATCCATCAGCTCCCAGGGTGCGCTTCCAAGAAAATATCCAAGTATAACAACGATGAAAAAGACACTCACTGGTATTTGTAGTAAAACATAACATTTAATTAAATCCATTAAAAAGCATAAAGTTTTGAGAACATTGCGTTACCTTTGTCAAATGCCAGATATAGCAAGGAAATAAATACAGAGCTATATATATATATATATATATATATATATACATACAAAGAGAAAAAAAAAAGAGTTCCACTAGCGTGCAATGTACAAATAAACCCAAATAGGTATCACACTCCAATGTCTCAAATGGCATATATGTAGCTGAGTAGTCACAATAAATGTAATTGTAATTTGTGTGACCACAACATAATCCGTATAAAACGATATACATAAGATTCTTCAGAAACCAAGAGAGACTCAAGTTTTACACTTTCCAAGAAAAGCGATACGGACACCACAACAAATAAATGCCATGCGTTAATGTAGTTCACAAATTATAGTGACGAGTACAAGAGTATTTGCAAAATTGTGAAAAAATATTTTCATCTGCTTTCGGCCGATGATAATTTAACAGAGAGTGTTGATAGGGGTCTGCGTTGTTCTTATAGGCGCAGTAAAACTATTGGAAATTACTTATCCCCTTCTGAACTTCCAGCAGTGCCGGATATCACCCAAAGATCTTGGTTCAGACATAGGGGGATGTACAAATGTGGCCAATCAAGGTGCAGACCTCAGAGTATGATCTGATTAATTATTGGAAGTAATATCATACATATATTTTAAGATCGTTCTCTGACTAGGGCCCCTCCATTAGGGTGTGGAATTGACATCTATCACACTTTTTCTCTCTGGTTGGGTAAATTGCATCCTAACCACTTTACAAATGAATGACCTTTATTCATCTAATTTAATTATAGCGAGAATTAGCATTTTATGTTTTATACAAACTGGCTGCACATTGCACACTAATATATTTGTTTATATAATCTTATGTTTATGTATATGTGTGTGCATTTTGTTTATGTGTGTGTATGTATATATGTGTGTGTGTATATATATATATATATATATATATATATATATATATATATATATATACACACACACATCTTTTTAAATGCAAGTCATCCACTTATCTATGCAGTTTTTGTCCATATGTTTATGAGAATTTGTTTAGATATTAATGCTTTAGTTTTCATCATTTCCACCCTCTTCTCTTTTGTATGCATATGTAGAATCTTTATGTGAATGTCATAACTGACAATACGGTGGAGTATTTCCATATATTGTGGAATTCTTATAACTAAGTTGTTGTAATTGCATATTGGAACTTTAGATCTACACATGCATCATTAGATGTCTTTGTGACGGATACCCCGGCTACCCCAACTGGGTAGCTCCGCCCAACGGGTCCTGCTTCCTCCCTGCCGACTGCAGCTATGTAGCTGGCAAGTGACCACAGCCTGTAGCCACCCCTGATGCCCGACAGCATCAGTACCCAGGGTCCCACCCTGTGACAGACTCGAGCTACCCAGGCTGGGTAACTCTGCCTGCGAATCCTTTCTCTGACTTGAACAGGCTGCTATGTAGCCCAGGAAAAGTGATTTTAGCTGATGCTCACCTAAATAACTAGACAGACTAGCATATTCAGGTGAAACAAGAACTGCTTCATTGCACAGAAAACACAGCTTTTATATATTTCCAACACATGGGGGTAGTTACTACACAAATAGAAACAAATATTATACAATGAGACAAACATCAGACAATGGTTAGTTAAACAGATGCTAATCACATCCTGACTTACAAAAGGACAATGAATGACTCACACAATAACAGAAAAACACTTTACACCTAGACTAGATAACAACAGGGGTGAGGTTATAGGGGGTAGGGGTTTATTGCACAGAAAACACCGCTTTTAGATATTTCCAACATATGGGGTAGTTACTACACAAATAGAAACAAATATTATACAATGAGACAAACATCAGACAATGGTTAGTTAAACAGATTCTAATCAATGTGAAGCAGTGCAGTCGCACATTTCAGGAGCTCCAACGACATTACATATAAAGTTTAATAATACAGACTGCTCCAGTCCAAATATTGGTCCCTAGACGAAGATTGTTTGACTTGGGAGAGCTGTGTGTCTAATTCTTGAGAGGACTGCACTAAATTGTTGAGACCCATTGATTCCACATACCACTGATAGGCAGCTTCCTGGTCAGCCATCTTGGGCCCACCGCTACTGTGCTTTTAGTAAGCTGTCTGTCTACCTTCTATTATTAGCAACCATGTCGACTGGAGATCAGATATTAAAGGAGATGCACCTCTTTCTGGATGGGTGCAGGGACATGTTTAATCGCCTATTTGCCTTATCGTCCCACCAAATAACTAGTAAGTTTGCGGCCCATATTACCCACGTGCCCGCTGACATGGCTGCTCCTGGGGGCGGTGGCGCCTTGGGGCCCCCGGCGCTCCTCGCCTCCTGGGCATGCTGTGATGAGAACACAATCAAGGACTGCAGCGCCTTACCTACCTTGGAAGGATCCCGTGAACAAGATTCTCCATACAGGATGCCTGACACCCTCAGGCAACTCAGCTTCTGCCTTCATGCCGCCAACCGGGAGGAGATGCTCTAGTCCAGCACACCGGATGCCTCTTGCGGTGTCCAGTAGGTGCGGATGGGGACTACTACTGGCAACTAAAGAAATCATGTGTGCAGTTACCTGGCCGCTCACGGAAGGCTATCTGCCTGTCGCTGCAGCAGCAAAGAGCTATACAAGGCCACTATTGGGCCAGGAGTTGGCAATTACCAGAGTTCTGTTGCGGAGCCCGGAGCTGTTAGTGGTGACAGGCCTCTCCCCACAAGTTACGGGACATTATCAACCATGGCGAAAAGGTGTGGGTTGAGGCCGAACAGCTGGTGAGATTCTGTGTCGCTGCATGACTGAACTTTACTATTACATCTCCTATTAGAAAATTGTCTAATTATATTCCCAGGTCTTTGCAGCAGACTCATAATATTTGCTTCTATTTCCCAAAACTTTTCCAGCCCTATCTAGGTCTATGTGTGCTGATTAACCCCTCTCTTATAGCAACCTTCTAATAGCTCACTAAAGGAAAAGGATGAGCGACTCCCTATACGCAAACTTGATATAAATGACTGTCTACTGTTTATTAATTGTCATTTATACGCAGTGTGGACACAAAATAGGCATCTGATGCTCTAACGCTTTATCACTTTATCACTGTTTGAACTCTTGCCCGAGAAGAATAGAGTCCAGTTAAAACACTCCCGTGGGCTTATATTTTTGCTCTGAATGTAACTCTCACCTCTATGCCTCACACTACTAATGCTGAGCTGTCTGCGGCCGGGATAGCGAAGGCAAGACCACTTACTCTATTGTCTTACTATTCGAGGGATTAACAAGATATTTTTATATGACAGGCAAACTATCTTACTGTATAATTGTATATCTTACTGTATTACTGTATCATTACCGGTTTATTTTAGCACCACCCTTTCTTGTGTCACACTGCTCTCTTGTACACTAATATGTTTACCTAGTTCCTATTCAGCAAGGCCACAACAGGTCTCTCAGTCTATTTATTTACCCTACACTGACCCAGCTCCTGTAAATTTTAGAATGACTTCAACTTAACCCTAGTACTAGGTGATTTACTCTCACTAAGGCTAGCTTCCCCTTCTGCAAATGTATTAACTTCTCCGCAATATAGATTAATGGGTCCATAATAGACTTTAACTTACTACATCCCCTTGTTATTACTATCTTCAGAGTTGCTTGCTCACTATAGAACCGTCTGTAAATAGTTAAGAGCTCTGGTGTAATCAACATTGGTTCTTGTGCTTTGCGGTAAGTTTAGGTTCCCAGGGTCCCCAGAAAAGAAAAGAGTTTAGTATTAAATTATATTGCTTGGTTGTAGTTTCCAAACTCAGCACCATGGATTTTTCCTATATAAAACTTACTCTCATAGAGACCCCTAAGTTTCTTTATTCAGAGCACAACGGTGACCCACTATACAATTAACCTGTTTCTAGTAACCCCCTAGCAATTCATGCACCCTTGAAACTATTCACATAGACCTAGTGCTCTCTTCATATATCTTGATTTTCACCTTCATACTACCACCTCCTCTCCCTTCCCACCTTAGTGTACCTCCTAGTTTAGGAGGGTTAAATAAGCGGCCAATCTCATCTATGCTGCGCCTTCATAACTTCTAAGTTGCTTCATATATTTAAATCACCTCCCCCCCCCCCCCCATAATAATAATAATGTACCCTCTATTTTAGAGGGGCTTAATACGCGGTTTGTCTCGTGTATACTGCAACCTAACTATTGCATCTCACACTTCCTAAATTTTAATTCCCACATAGTATTTAAGAGAAGAATCTACAAGACCATCCAGATCAGCAGGACTGATCACTGTTGCCTCCCAATTGCATATATGCTATATTTAAATATTCCACTTCAGATTCTGTTTATCACTACAGGAAGTTAATACTATTTTATATCTTACATAGCACTATATATATTGGTTATACTCTATCTACCTTATTCATTTCAAGAAAGTTACTATACGCTTGAATTTACATAAATTATGAGTAATCCTGTGGATTCATCAGAATTCCTAGTTAATACCCCTCGCGTCTTATGTTATATGAATCCTCAGATCCTCAGGAACAAAATTGCTATTAAATTTCAAAAATAGAGGTTTATCATTGAGATCCAAAAGTGGTCTCCTTGGTCACAAGTTCCTTCTCTCGCTTCATTATTTCCTATCGCTTTTGTTGGCCCAAAAGTAATATATCGTGTCAGGCAGAAGGTTCCTGAAAGATCAGCATCTTATCTGTTTAATGTTTGCAAACTATGTAAATTGTTGGCTAAACATTTCTTGCATGTTTATTTTATTACTCCTGTAACATTGAAGCCTAATCTCATTTGGCAAAAGAATGTGTTATTATGATCTATGTATGTCTTTAACTAAACCTCAATAAAAATCATTTAAAAAAAAAAAAAAAACAGATTCTAATCACATCCTGACTTACAAAAGGACAATGGATGACTCACACAATTAACAGAAAAACACTTCACACTTAGACTAGATAACAACAGGGGGAAGGTTATAGGGGGTAGAGGTTTAACCCTTGCAGCCTGGTATCCGTGACATCTCCCCCCCCCCTCCAGTTTGGCAGACCCGGCTAGACCCTTAACGGGTCGGCCTGGGGCTGTTCGACGGTGGCCCTCTACTTCTCGGTTGCTGGGAGAGGTTATACCATCTCTCCTGAGCTTGGGGCATCCTGGGGGGTTCCTGCTGACGTTTATACCCTGGGCGCAGGGATAGTCACATAAGGCAACGTCCCGAACAAGTTTTCTAAGGCCGGCTCCAAAACAATTGCTGTCCCACAAGTATCCTTAAGTTCTATGGCCACACTGCCTCTCTCTGTGACACTCTGTGACCCACCCACAAACAATGCTAGTGCCGGTTTCCCAGCTGTATTCCCACCCCAGAGCAGAGGGGGAGGTTGCTCCTTGGTGGGGCAGGTAAAGCTCGGGTGCCCAAACATGTGGCACCAACTGTATACACTTTTATCCTCCTTGCCCAATGCAACGCCTGTCCCCTGTGACAAAATACTCCGGGACAAGAAAAGGATAGAGACCCTGCCAAGCTACTGAGGGGAGAGTCCGTCTGTCTCTTCTCCCGAGAAGGAGATCTACCGCTGGGGAGGGAGGTCTGCTACCTCCGCTCCATGGGAAACTGTGCTGCCGCTGGGGAGAGAGACCAACTGTCTTCTCTCCCAGAAAGGGATTCGGCCGCTGGGGAGAGATATCAATACCAGTCTCTCCCTGCAAGGGCTTCTCTGTAAGGGGACGGAGGACGACTACCTCCGCTCCCGAAGGACGACTACCTCCGCTCCCGAAGGATGGATCTGCCGCTGGGGAGAGAGACCAACTGTCTCCTGTCCCAGAAAGTGGTTCTGCTTACGGGGAGGGAGGACGACTACCTCCGCTCCCAGGGGATGGCTCTGCCGCTGGGGAGAGAGACCGACTGTCTCCTCTCCCGGCTCCTGGCTCTGCCGCTGGGGAGAGAGACCGACTGTCTCCTCTCCCAGGAAGGGGTTCTGTTTACGGGGAGGGAGGACGACTACCTCCGCTTCCAGGGGATGGCTCTGCCACTGGGGAGAGAGACCGACTGTCTCCTCTCCCAGGAAGGGGTTCTGTTTACGGGGAGGGAGGATGACTACCTCCGCTTCCAGGGGATGGCTCTGCCGCTGGGGAGAGAGACCGACTGTCTCCTCTCCCAGCTCCTGGCTCTGCCGCTCCCTCCCTGTAAACAGAACCCCTTCCTGGGAGAGGAGACAGTCGGTCTCTCTCCCCAGCGGCAGAGCCATAGTCCTCCCTCCCCGTAAACAGAACCCCTTCCTAGGAGAGGACGACTACCTGTGCTCCCAGGGGATGGCTCTGCCGCTGGGGAGAGAGACAAACTGTCTCCTCTCCCGGCTCCTGGCTCTGCCGCTGGGGAGAGAGACCGACTGTCTCCTCTCCCGGGAAGGGGTTTTGCTGCTGGGGAGGGTTATTGACATACATCTCTCCCTGCAAGGGGTTCTCTGTAAGGGGAGGGAGGACAACTTCCTCCTCTCCCTGGTTTCCTGGAGCTGTTGCAGATGCTGGACAGAGGCTGGCGGCTCTCTGCCCGGTTGCCAGGGCTTCTGCTAGGGTGGCCCCCCTCGTCCAAGAGCATAAGCTCGGAGCCAGATTGCTGATCAGGATCCAGCAGCTCTGCATATGCCACTTCCAGTTCCCATTCCTGGACAATCATAAAATTCAGATCAGCTTCAAGCCAAGGCACTCCCGAAAGATCCGACAGTCTCTCTCAGTATCTGCGAATTTCAGCCAGTCTTTCGTCAGTCTTATCCCCAAAGTCAGGGTCCTTTTAGCATCTTTTCAAATAGTAATCCAGGGCCGCCAAAGCCCTCTGTTGGGTAGACCTCCTCCAGCCATGACCACACGTGCATAGCATGCCACTGGAGGGCTCGGTAGCCATCCTCCAGCACCATCTCTGTCTGGACCAGTCCGTGTAAGGCAATCAGCTGTTCCTCCCTGGGCTGCTCTCCCAGGAAAGGCATTCGTAAATATAGCTGGAGCCAGTACCTTTCTGTATCAGTGGGGAGGACCTTTCCAAAACAGTCCCGCTCCTGTTGGGGAGTCTTCCTCCAGAGTCGCTGACGGAAAAAGTTCCTCTCTTCCCTCTCGTTCTGTGCAGAACCAGGACCGTACAGTGGGGCCAGCGCCTCTGTCATTCTCCATCGGAACTCGGCCTCCATGGTTACCGGTTACTGTGGCACTTGTCCTCTGTCAGCAGGAACCGTGTGGAAGAAGCAGATCCCACCGCTGCCAGCCAATGTGACGGATACCCCGGATACCCTGACTGGGTAGCTCCGCCCAACGGGTCCTGCTTCCTCCCTGCCTACTGCAGCTATGTAGCTGGCAAGTGACCACAGCCTGTAGCCACCCCTGATGCCCAACAGCATCAGTACCCAGGGTCCCACCCTGTGATAGACTCCAGCTACCCAGGCTGGGTAGCTCTGCCTGCAAATCCTTTCTCTGCCTTGAACAGGCTGCTATCTAGCCCAGGAAAAGTGATTTTAGCTGGAGCTCACCTAAATGACTAGACAGACTAGCATATTCAGGTGAAACAAGAACTGCTTTATTGCATAGAAAACACAGCTTTTATATATTTCCAACACATGGGGGTAGTTACTACACAAATAGAAACAAATATTATACAATAAGACAAACATCAGACATACATATGTACACAAATGCACACCAACGTACACAGATATACACACACATAACAAATACACTCATACATACACACTATGTGGCAAAGTCTGAAGAAGAGGTTAATAGTTATTCTGAAATAGGAATCCCCAACCCCCAGCAACACATTTCCCATGTGATTTTTTTTTTTTCCTGATAACCTATTGTCATTATCCAAATGACAAGCAGGTTAGAAATAGATAGCAGGAAGGGAGATGCCACACAGCCTTGAGAAGGAATGGAGTGGAGGAAATGAGAGCAGAAAGGGGGAGGCTACCAACAGAGTCATACACAGCTACTTTGAAGCATAGATTCATGTAACGGAGTGTGAACAGCTTCAAACATCTAAGGCCCTACTGACAACAAATAATGAATGAGTTTGTTACCCATGCTGTCTCCAGGGTCCTGCTCTAGCTCCACCAACATACTTCATACAGCAGAACGCACACAGTGTAAAATGATTCTATGCACTGCTGACTGCTGTGCTGGGGGTGATCCGGGGACCTATGTCTTAAATTGAATAATAAATTAAGGATTTTTGGAGGCAAGTGTCAGGGTTTTTTATGAATGAAGGCTATAGTAACTGACGTTACTGCCGGTTCCCTCCTTGCTGTGCCTCATTTATCTTTCCCTCAGTGTTGTCTGCTAACATCGCAGGCCAATCGGTTTAGCTAGAGAAGGAGCCGGTCTCATGGCTCTGTAGTCAAACTTAGCGTAGCGTTTTATTCCAGTACAGTAAAATATAAGTCGTAGAAGAACAGGACACAGCAAAACACTGTACTTTTTAACTAGAACCATGTTTTGCTTTGTCCTGTTCTACGGCTTATATTTTACTGAGAAAAAAAGAAGATATAAAGTGTACTAGACACACCAATCCTCCAGGGGGCGCTCTTAACAGATGTATAATATCATATGGAACAGCAACAAATCAAAAATACTTAAAAACAATAATAAACATGCAAATTATAGTCCATACAAACAAAGTCCAGAAGGAGGAGAATACTCCAAAAAAAGAAATGGTCAGCTCTCTGTCATAGGAGGGTCAGGATCCTGGTAATTCGGATGGTCTAGGAGAGAAGAACACAGAGGCGCCCAATGGCCTAATACCATACACACAAAATGGATACAAGTAAGCAAAATGGATTCACACAAACGGACAGCACCTGAAGGTGCAAACAAGCAGACTGGAACCTCACTGTTGCCCAGCTAACTGGATTTGAACAGGCAGATATTCAAAGGGGAGTCCCCACTTGTAGATTCCAGGAGTTCCTATATACAGGGAGACAGAGCCAACATAGCCCAGCACAGTTTGATACAAGGATGTGTGTATTTATGGAAGTAAGCACACTTGCATGTTCCAAAGCACCTCCAGGTGCAATTAAAACAGGCTGGAGCTTCTCAGCCGCCCAGCTGACTGTTTCCAAGGGTTCAGCAGGTCACAAAAAAACTCCCAAAGAGTTCAGGGATGAAAAATATGATTAACACGGTGGGGTGTTAATCATATTTGTTTATGTGATGTATGCTGCTTATATGTGTGAGATGTTTTGGACTCATAGGCTGATATGGAACATACAGGTTGCTCTTTACTTTGAGAGCTGTGCAGTTTTATTAAGCTTGGCGTGCTTTTCCTTTAGCAGGGGCGGTCCTGCATTGCGCTCCTTGTGACCGGGAGTGGTCACAGTTTCCATTCCCTATTCCTGACCAAGTGACTACGGAGAGAAGTGAGTTTTCTCTATCTGTCTGGGTCATAGGAGGTGGTGAATGCCCAAGCCATTGGGGGTATAGGTGCCGATTGTTTTTCTTTGATTTAAGTTAGGTTACCTAGTTATGGAGGATTCTGATTCTGTAGAGGGTGATCCCTCTACGACAGAATTTGATACCTGTTTATATTGGGAGGAGGCCCGGGTAGTTCAGCCCTCTCAATTATGTTCCATATGCCACAACAGGGTGTTTTCATCAGCCAATGTTGAGATGTTAGAAGCCACTGAGCCTTCTGCCTCTGAGGACTCCTCATCCCGTGAGGCGTGTCCCCTACATTCATCGGATCCTACACATGCAGTTTCCCCTTGCACCGCTAATTCTCCACCTGGAGGGGGCCTTTTTCCATCAGATGTTACTGCGCAGTTCCGTATGGCGATGCCGGCGGCTTTTGCCGCTTTGCCTCGTACTGCTACGCGCAAACGAAGGGTTAATCCATGCACTCCTGCCCAGGGAGCATCATGTAAATTGACGGTTATATCCGATCAGTCATCTGGGGATGCGGTTCTCTCCGAGACTTCAGAGTACGGACCTTCTGGGTCGGAGCCTGCTACTTCTATTCCTCCGGCAGAGGAGGATTTCGCTTTTAGATTTAGAGTAGCTCGTCTGCGCTTGCTTCTAAGAGAAGTTTTGGCGATATTAAAGATTCCTAGTACTGATCTGCCAGTCGAATCTCAGAGCCCTAAATCAGATGACTAATTTTATTAAAGGGACATAACCCCATTTTTTTTCTTTCATGATTTAGATAGAACATCAAATTTTAAACAGCTTTTTAATTTACTTCTATTATCATATCTTTCGTTTTCTTGTTATACTTATTTGAAAAGCAGAAATATAAGCTCAAGAGTGTGCACGTGTCTGCAGCACTATATAGCAGCAGTTTTGCAACAATGTTGTACATTAGCAGGAGCACTAGATGGCAGCACTATTTCCTGTCATGTAGGGCTTCAGGCATGTGCACGCTACCTACCTAGGTATCTCTTCAACAAAGAATAACATGAAAATGAAATAAATTTGATAATAGAAGTAAATTGGAAACTTTTTAAAAATTGTATTCTCTATCTGAATCATGAAAGACATTTTTGGGGTTTAATGTCCCTTTAAGGCGGGTGGGGAAGAATGGAGATCCTCTTCCTTTTCGTCTAATTCCTTTTTAGATTCCGAGTTCCGGGCTCCTTAGGGGGGTTGTGTCGTTGCCCATCCCTACTTGGCTAACACTTTTTGTGCGCTTGCCTATCGTTTTACTATTCTGTTTAAGGATAGTTTATTCTTGGAGCTCTTGGTTATAAGAGGAAACCCTTTTATGAAAGGGGTTTCATCATAAGGGATATTTATGTACTGACAACTTAGAGACTTCCTATTGAAGCATCTCTGTGTCGATTCGATGTGAGGGTTCCCTCAATATTTTCGAGAGAATTAGGGCCTTGGAGCTTATAATTCTTTTATCTGTGACTTTCGCAAATTACTAGCCACAAAGCTAGGGCTTCAAGTTTTTTCTGTTCAGGCCTTGAATCGCTCTGACAGATATGTCTTTTGTATCTAATCTTTCCTTCTGCTTGAGGGAAAGATTTACTTTGGTTCCGCTATTCTGCGGTTTTACCGTTTGAAGAAAAAGCGAATCTGAGAGACAACTTTCTTTCTTTTATTCTTTTAGTGCGGTTAAAGCCCAGCTTTAGAAACCTCCGCTAAGCCTGAGCAATCCAAGTGTTTTTGGAGTCCAAGCAGAGCAGAGGCCCGCCGAACCTAGGCTGGCAGGAGGGGCCAGTCCCGGGTCCTATCTTGGATTGCATTGGGGACAGACTATCGCTCTTTTCAGACATTTAATTCAGGGACGAACAGGGTCCATGGGTCCTAGAGGTTATAGCTAGGTTTCAAATTTCCGCCTCCCAGTGTAGTTTTCCTTCTCTTGATCTAGTCTTCCAGACAGAGAGAGGGAAGCCATTTCAGGTGGGTGCGGGTTTTGTTCTCCTTTGGAGTCATTGTCCCAGTGCCTATCGCAGAGGAGGTTTGAGATATTATTCAAACCGTTTATTTCGTGGTCCCATAGAGGGAGGGAACTCCCGTCCTATTTGGGTCCTAAAATACTTAAGCATGCTTATCATGTCTCCTCTTTCCAGAGGGAGTCTATAAGGTCTACTCTACCCTTGGTACAGGACCACTGTGAGGAAGGATATCATAACTTTTCATTCCTCCTCAGGGAACATTTCCGGTTCCTAATGTTGATGTTTCTGGATCAACTCTTCCAGTACATTGTTCCTCTGTTTGGTCTCGCTACTGCTTCTAGGGCCTTTTAGGAACTTAGGGATACTTTGGCAGTTGCCAGAATCCAGATCTAGCGGTAGCCTCCCTTGTCTAGACGATTCTGGTTCATTCGCAATTGTCTTGTCTGATAGAAGACCACTAGGGATTTCTCCTATCTTCCTCGATCCTCTAGAATATCTAGACCAGAGTTCTCTGGGGTAAGGCACCAGGGTGGGTTCCTGGTTGCTAGTTTAGTCTTCATAGACATGAAGAGTTTTCTACGGACTTGTGAAGTTATAGGTTAGCTTCATCAGGTCGTGCCCTACAGACCTCCTTCAGGCCATCGCTGGCTCTGTGTTTTGGTGGTAATAATTTGTCATGAGGTCCATCTTGGGCTTCATTCCTTTTGACAGACCTACTCTCAGCCGAGGCTCGGTGTATGCTGAGGCAGTGGAGCGACGTTTTTGTTTTTTTTCTAATCTGTCTTAACAGATTTACCTGGACTACTGGTTGAGAGAATCACTCTCTAGTGTCTTTGTCCAGATCTCCTTGTCCTGAGGGACATCTTTCTTACTCATCAGGGGTGATTTCGACTTAGTTCGCAAGCCCGTCAGGATGGTGAGGGTTTTCCTCCTGATTACCTTTATGGATTTTCAGGCAATCTTTTTGCTCTGAGAGTTTAGACTACTGGGTTAGTCCCAGTTTCTAGATTCTAGTCAGTCTTCTCTCGTGGCTTAGATCTCCATCTGAGGGGGAACGGGAGACTCCCTAGCAATTAGGGTAGTATCTCGGTTTTGGTGGTGGGTGGACACCCGCTACTGCTCGCTATTAGCGATCCTCTCTCCGGGTGTGGTCATCTGGGATGGATGTTCTTTACAGACATTCTCTTTATCATGGGGATATGGTCTTCTTCCGAGGGATTTTCCCAGATATTTGGATCTGGAAGGGGATGCCGGATGAAAGTCTCATGACGTCCCGTCTCAATACCAAGTTACCCTCAGGTCGTGGTTCGAAAATCCTCAGGCGGAGCTAATGGATGCATTAGCGGTGCCTTGGAGGTTCAACAAGATTTTTCCTTTTTCTGCTATTTTACTCCTCCTTGAATGCTCAAACATACAGGAGGAATCCGGGTGTGTAATCTTATGTTGTTATGAAGTCCGGATAATTATAACATGCAATGTCCTGTGACAGACTAAGAATGCTGATGGATACTAGTAATGTTAGAAGTCCGTGTTATACAATCACACAGGAATCCCCAACTTCCATATGGGCAACCCCCACTTCTGATATGCAGACAGTTAATTGTAAGCGAGGTAAGCCATGGCCGCTAATCCAACCTCACACACTTGTAAGATAATGTATGTTCACTCACGGTAATACCGTGAGTGGAGATACATTATCTTACAAGTGCCCATATGGAAGTTGGGGATTCCTGTATGATTGTATAACACGGACTTCTAACATTACTAGTATCCATCAGCATTCTGAGTCTGTCACAGGACATTGCATGTTATAATTATCCGGACTTCATAACAACATAAGATTACACACCCGGATTCAACTGTAATAACTTGGTGGCATTAACTTTTCAACCATACTGGATACAAATTACTAAAAAACTTTTTTCTTTTTTACTAGTATCATTTTTCAATATCCTTATGCAGTGATACTATTACACAAAATTTTCTTCACAGGTTATGTGACAGGTGCTGCTGTCCTTCACTCCCTGGGGACTCCCTGGGGGTCTATTTACGTTATTATTTATTTGTTTATTTTTACTCTTATTTTTTCTTATGTATGAATGTTGAGGGCGAATGTGTGGATTGGTGGATGGGGTATTGTGTGGATCAGTGTGAGTGCATCTTTGGTTTCCTCCTTGTATTTCGCAATGTCAGATTGTGTATGACATGATGTGTAAGCATTAAAATACTTTGTTATATTCAATACTAAGACTCATTGGCTGGGATTATTTTATATTTTATATATATATATATATATATATATATATATATATATATATATATATATATATATATATATATATATAGTCTCTTTAGGTTCAGCACTCTCAATTCAGTCCGGGGTGCTCAACAAAACACAAATATTCCAAAATAAAGAAGGCACTCTCCGTTTTTCTTCACAAATTTTTACTGTGTATTCAAGTGACGTTTCGGGGTTTCACCCCCCGTCCTCAGACTTACAGACAATGTGATCAAAAACACCTTACTATATACCCATCCCATCAACCATTTACATAATTAATTAGTCAATTCAAAATCCTTAATGCTTATCAATCTATCATACTATACCACCTCGTGCATGTCCGGCTTACAGTGGTGTGTACCTGGCGCCTTGTGTACGTCATCTGAAAGTGACGCCGCACGTAGTTAGGTATCACCTTTGGAAGCCGCCAACCACCTACCGCCGCAAACCCTAGCGTAACATCGTCATTCAGACGCTGCTTGTTGCTAGGATACGTATATACAGTGATAGTGTGCTAACTCAGTGTATCTAAAAAACAGAAAAGGGAAAAAATAATTCAATTGAAAACAATTAAAGACAATTAAAAACAACATACAGCATGTAGTGTAAACACCTTATCGCCACTCTATTATTTTTGTCTATGCGACTATTGCTATCATGCATCACTATTTCTTAATATAAAGATTCAGGATATCTCATTTTTGTATTGATATCTAGAGGGCACAGATAGGCATAGAAATTAAGAATACTTAATAGGAGATTCTTTTCTTAACCCAACACTATTGATTCTAAACTAGCTTAATTTAAACAAATATTCAGCCTTAGCCGTCTTTATTTTGGAATATATATATATATATATATATGTATGTGTACAGTGTGTGTATGTATGTGTGTATATGTATGTATATATATATATATATATATGTTTTCAGCAAAGGATATTAAGCAAATTAGATAATAGAAATACATTAGAAAGTTTTTTGTTTTTTTAAATTGCATGCTCTTTCTAAATCATGAAAGAAAAAAATTGGCTTTCATGTCCCTTTAAATATAAAACTTATTTTTAAACTGCATGTTACTCAGTCATGGTTTGCTGGTATATATGATGTTAAATTGTGTTGTTTTTTGTTTTCAGATAACTGGTGGTGCCAGGTTTCTCCAAACTACTTCTTCAGATTAATTGATCTATATAAAGGGGCTGTAGTCTATCTCCTGAGTGGTAGGAAGACCTTATTGATCCCTGTGCTGTTTACAAGCTACATCTCTGCTGCTCTAAGACTTCTAGAAAAAATGCACAAGGTACATTTATAGCTTAAAAAAAAAAAAAAAAAAAAAAAACTTTATTCACAGATGGTAGTAAATAATAAAGTTTTTTTCCCCTAGAACACATCTTCAAAAAGTGCTCTTTCATATACATGTTCAATGTCCCTAAGGGCTAGATTTTGCCTCAGCTCGCCTGTGGCAGGGCGAAATTACCCACAGGTATTCGCCATTGCACACGAGCGTAATTTTGCGCTTGCGTGCAATCCCGCCCCCTGCCCGCGCACAGCCAATCACGCGCGGGCAGTAGCTGTCAATCTCCTCGGTCGGACTCGACCAAGGAGAATAAATTTCGCCACAATAGAGGTCTGGTGACCGCTGCTTGATAAATCACGGCGTGCAAGTTCTTGAGAGAACTTGCAGCCGTAGAGGCTTGATAAATCGAGCCTGAAGACTTTATTAAAGTCCTTTTCTATTTGTATCCTTTTACACACACTGGTTTAAAATGACTTGCTACACTTAGTAGCTTTAGGTGGGTTGTAAAAACTGGGCTACCATAACTAAAGATCTTGTTAGTATTATATAAATTTTAATAGTTATAAAAAAATGTTTTTTCCCAGCCATACAATATTGTTAATGTACCACAGTGATTCATACTTTCACATGCCAACGATTCTGAGAGATTTACTAAAAAAGTATATCAAATTAAAGTACCACTCAATGCAGTAGAATTGCATAATTAACAAGTGCATAATAAAAAGACAATGATTTAACCCCTAATCTGAATTTCAAATAAACAGTAGATTTTTTTTTTCTGACAAATTCATTTTTTCTTCTATTTACCACCCCCTGTATCATGTGAAAGACATCAGCCAATCACAGACTAGTATACATATACCCTGTGAACCTGTGCACATGCTCAGTAGGATCTTGTTTCCCAGAAAGTGTGCATATAAAAAGACTGTGCAAAATTTGATAATGGAAGTAAATTGGAAAGTGTCTTAAAACTGCATGCTCTTTCTGAATAGTTTATTTTGACTTGAGTGTCCCTTTAAGTAACTAGACAGATTCTGACAATTTGTGCAACCAAAGAAAGTGCATGTTTAAAAGTATATGTAGAGTATCCAAAAGCAGGAGACGGTCCCACTGTATTCCCAAGAACCCTGTTACCAGAGAACCTAGCCTAATTTTAGTCTATCACAGAGGATTCTTTAGTCATTTTAAAGCTCTCCTCAGTTTTGTTCTTGGCCTCCCAGGAGTAGGTTGAGAATAGACTTGTTCCAGCTACTTGCTTATGGACTTATATATGGGAGCTCAGATCAATATGATACCCTTTATCTCTGGGACATATTATTCAAAAAGAAAACAGAAGAGATTACCAGCACGCTGAGTGATACAGGGACATAGGAATAATGTGCACATGATTTCCCAAGGGATTTCAGCAATTACTACCCTCAGGCGTCACAGGGACATACATAGCCCGTCCCCCTGAGGGATAATAGTATTTCCTCTAAAATCCTCTGCTGTACTTGTTAACGCACTGTATGGGCTCTCTACTGGATACTGCTTCAGTTTGATGAATGGTAAGCTGGTGGAGGAGAGATACTTCAGGTAAGCCACTTAACACAGCCCACAGGCTATTAGAAGGTAATCTCACACAGGTACAGCATAGCCCAAGTACTTAGCCTACTTTCCTACTGACACATTTGTTTTCCTGATTTCAAGTATATGACTGCCCTACGTCAATTAGGAGGACATACACAGAACACTGACACCCTTTTGGCACCCTTTGGCAGGCCTAGGACCCTTTGGTTTTTTATGTTTATTTTTTAAGCTTTTGCAAAACTAGGGGTATGGCCCTTGAAGAAAACCGTTGATTGCTCTGTGCAGTCAGCGGTTCCCTTAAGTAACATGCGGTTTGACTCTGAAGCATACAGGGAACGTTTAGAAGTATGTTTTTACTGTTTTTTGGTAAACTTTAATAAAAATGTTTGCCTCTCTGAGGCACTGGCAGTGTGTTGCAGGTAGCGGCCCTTAGCTTGACAATCTTTTTCTCTCTCACTAGGGTAGCTGCAGCTAAGGAGGAAATGAACTTCAAGCCTCTGCCTGTTTTTTTTTTTTCTTCAAAATTGTGCCAGGAACTGTGTCCTGTCACTGGAGGGGAGTGAGTAGCCACACAGTAGCTGACAGGGGGTCACTTGGGGCATTTTGTCAGTCTATCACTTTCTAGGGCCTAGGTATTTCCTAACCCTATATATAAATTGCAAGTATCGGAAGTGTTAATTAGCTTCATACTCTGCTGTACTTGAAAGTTTTTGCATACAATGGAACCCAGTGAATTTGACCCGACTGAAACTGTCAATTTAGAAGAGACTGCTACTGATGGCTCCCCCTGTACATTTTTGTGTATGAACTGGCACACTGGAACAGTTTTGCAAAACAATCAACTTTGTAATAGTTGTGTGGCTCAATGTTTGCATGCACATCAGGCTCATCCTTCTACTTCCTCTAAGGAATCATGTCCTGTCCCTGTGTATGCTACTCAGGGAGTTACTACTGACTTTACCCCTGAGTTTAAGAATAATTTACACAGGGCTTTGGCAGAATATTTAGTTGCTATCGCAAAGCCAAGTAAGCGTAAACACTAATCTGTGGATTTACCTCAATCTTATGTTTGGAACAAGCTCCTTGCCCTCATCCCCAAATTCCTGTCCTGCTTCAGAGCTCTGAGTACTTAAAATAGTCCAGTTCAGATGGAGTAGTGTCATCTGGTAAACAGGACCCTGCTCCTTACCCTGAATTTGACAATGTTTCAGATTTAAATTGGAGCATATTCGCACCTTGTTGCATGAAGTATTGATAACTCTGGCTATTTCTGAGGAAAATGTTGCTTAAAACAAGCCTGTAAATAAGTTAAATGTTGTTTTCAAAGCTTCTCCAAAGATTTCAGAGGTATTTCAGGTTCCAGATTTGGTTTCTGACTATATAGCCAATGAATGGAAAAAAACCTGGTATTCCATTTGCTCTTTCTTATAGGTTTAAGAGTCTGTACCCAATTCCAGAACGTGGAATTATGGGAAACCATACCCAAGGTTGATGGGAGCTATTTCCACTCTTGCCAAACACTTTACTATCCCCATGGAGGATAGCACATCATTTAAGGACCCAATAGACCATAAAAGGGAGTCTTTCCTGAGAAAGCCTTTCTTCAGACAGTTCTTCTGCTTAAACCAAGAGTGTCCATCCCCTGTGTGGCCATGATAGGGGCTCTCTGGTGCGATTCCTTATTCAGAATGGCTTCTGAAAAATCCTCTATTGAGGATCTTCAGAATGGTATTAAAGCCCTTAAAATGTCTAACGCCTTTATATTTGACACAGTAATGGACATCATCAAGATTGATGTAAAAAATATGTCTATGGCAGTTATTGCAAGAAGGGTCTTATGATTAAAATCATGGTCAGCAGACATGGTATAAAAATATAGATTAATGTAATTTTCCTTCCAATGGAAGATTCTATTTGGTACTGATTTGGACTGTTACTGGTGGAAAATGAGCTTTCTCCCTCAGGACCAGAAATCTAAGATAAAGAACAGACCTAGTAATCAGTTTAATCCTTTTGGTTCTTCCTTGGCAAATAACAAACAGTCCAAGGAGTCCAACACCAGTACCAAATCTACATGAAGGTGCAGCTCCCAGACCAGAATCTTTATTGGTAGGGGGCAGACAGAGTCTTTTCCAGAAGGCCTGGTTTTAGTTAGTCAAGGACCCCTGGGTTTAAAACATCTCATTCCAGGGTAATATAATATGTTTTTGCTTCAGGCCTCCTCAAGGACAATTCCATCTGTCTCATGTCCCCAAAAATTATGTAAAGGTAGCTGCCTTTATGCAATATGTTCAGGATGTAGTGGATTTGAGAGTAATTATCCCAGTACCTATGTTTCAACAGGGTCAAGGGTTTTCCTCCCATCTGTTTATCCCAAAGAAGGAAAGGGCTTTCAGATTCATTTTAGACTTGAAAACCCTGAACAAGTTTGTCAGGTTTCCCACTTTCAAGATAGAAACAATTCGCACAATCTTACCTTTAATCCAACAGACCTCAAGGATGCATACCTGCACATTTCTATCTACAACTATCACCATAAATTCCTAAGTTTTGCATTTCTACACAAATATTATCAATTTGTTGCCCTTCAATTTGGTCTGGTCCATGCATTTTCACAATACTAGGAGTGCTGTTGGCGGCGATCAGAGCTTAGGGGATTTCAATTGCTCCTTCTGGCCTCTGCTATTACCCATACTCAAGAGCTCCTATCCTTTCTCCAAGACCACGATTTGAGAATAAATGTCCAAAAGAGCCCTGTAACTCCAGCTACAAGGGTGTCCTTTCTCTCCTAATGCGCCTATTCCTGGCGGAATCACACAACTTAAAACTTCAGAAGGCGTGTTGTCCCTGCAACATGCTTTATTTCCATCAGTAGCTCAATGCATGTAGGTAGTGGGACACATTTCCCTTTGCCCACCCACACTTGCGACCTCTTCAACTATCTATGCTCAATCAGTGGTCAAAGAATTATCTACAATTTGAACAATAGCTTGCTCTAGATTTTTCCGACTGAAACTCTCTCTTGGTGGATACAAGGTCCTTCTTTGACCCTTGTGGCATCTTTTCTTCGCCCATCATGGGCTATTGTGACGACGGGCGCCAATCTTTCAGGCTGGGTGCAGTCTGGAATTTTCCAAGAGCGCAAGGAGTTTGGTCCCCTCTGGAGGCGAGGTTGCCAATCAACATTCTTGAACTCCGAGCGATTCTTCAGACTCTTGAGTCCTGGCCACTCTTAAAGGAGTATATGGCCTACATAAATGGAAACCTGCAGTCCACTGTCTATGCAGGAAAGATATAGAAGTTAAAGGCACAGCACCAACCGTTTCAGTCTTTAAGAGGTTGCATTTAATCTCTGGGCTCTGCTATCCCTCTAGTCAAAACATAGTAACAAAAAGTCCAGCACTACTCATTTACAAGTACCCCAACAAGGTCTCTTAATTGGGGAGCATCACAAATGTGACGTTTTGGGCTACACACAGCCCTTAATCATGCATCATGTTTAAGGGCTGTGTGTAGCCCGAAACGTTGCATCTCTGATTCTTCCCAATAAAGAGACCCAGTTGGGGTACTTGTAAAGGAGTAGTGCTGCACTTTTTGTTACTATGCAGGAAGTGTCCCAGATTTTGTCTTGGGCAGAGAGTAATCAATGCTCCCTGTCAGCAGTTCACATTCCAAGAGTGAACAATTGGGAAATGGATTAAGTCAGTTGGTTTTTCCAGGAGAGTGGTCTCTCCATCAGGACATCTTCAATCAATTAGTGATCAAATGGGATCTACTAGACATAGGTCTGATGGCCTCCATTTCATTCCCAAACTTCAAATGTATTGTGCAAGATCAAGAAATCCACAGGCTCAAAGGATAAACGCCTTGGTGTGTCCACGGAATTTTCATCTAGCATACCTGTTTCCTCCATATGTTCTACTTCCAAGAGTAATTGCTCAAACAGGAGCCAGCTTCGGTAATCTTGATTGCTCCAGCCTGGCCCCGCAGAACATGGTATACTGCTCTAGTGCAGATGTCCTCTTCTCCTCCATGGCTCTTTCCTCTAAGACAAGATCTATTGTTTCATGGTCCTCTTTTCCATCACAATCTCAAATCTTTAAGGCGTGGCGGTTGAACGCCTAGTTTTAAAACATAAAGGGTTCTCTGATTCAGTTATTGACACTCTGTGATTCAAGCCAGAAAACCGTTACCCAAAAAGTTTATCATACAATTTGGAGGGCATACTTTGAATTGTGCTTCTTTTCCAGAGGATTTTCTTGGTATTTCTTCAATATATTTCTTCAATTTCTTCCAATAATTCTTCAATTTTTACAAGATGGCCTTAACAAGGGTTTGTCTGCTAGCTCTGTAAAAGGGTCAAATTTCTGATTTATCTCTTCGCTTTCATAGAAAGTTAGCTAAATTTCCTGACGTTCAGTTTTTTGTCCAGGCGCTAGTCAGAATTAGTAAGAATTAGGCCAGGTGTGAGACCCATTTCTTTGCCCTGGAATTTGAATTTAGTTCTTTCTGTTCTGCAAGGTCCTTCTTTTGAACAGATGCATTCCATTGATATCAAACTTTTATGCTGGAAAGTGCTTTTCTTGTTAGCAATTTCCTCTAATGGGAGTTTCTGAGTAGTGATTCTCCATTTTTAGATAAAGCTGTACTTTGTTCTAAATATGATTTTCTTATTTAGGTAGTTTCTTTGGAGATTATTGTTCCTTCTTTGTGTACGGATCCTGCTAATTCTAAGTAACAACTTTTACATCACCTTGATGTAGTCAGAGCATTGCAGTTTTTATCTTCAAGCTACTAAGGAGTTCAGACAATCTTCCTGCTTTGGCCTCTTGGCTCAAACAGGTAATTCACAAGGCTTACTTGGTGGCAGGAAAGTTGCCCCCTAAACATATCATGGCTCATTCTACATGATCTGTTGCTACTTCCTGGGCTTTTAAAAATGATGCATCTTTAGAGCAGATTTGCAAAGCTGCAACATGGTCTTCTCAGAATACCTTTTCAAAATGTTACCTCTTTGATGTTTTTGCTTCTTCGCAAGCAGGTTTTGGCAGGAAAGTCCTTCAGACCGGAGTGTCTGAC
Source organism: Bombina bombina (assembly GCF_027579735.1). NCBI lineage: Eukaryota > Metazoa > Chordata > Amphibia > Anura > Bombinatoridae > Bombina > Bombina bombina. The sequence continues at coordinate 942,940,227 of NC_069500.1, forward strand.
AAAGAGGAACTGCCAGAAAATATTCCCACCCTTTCCGTAACATGAACTATATGCTTGTGTATTAATCCCACATGTTATGGAGCACTATCATCATCATACAAAATGAAAATGTATTCTTAACTGATAAATTATTTTCATTCGGAATGATAGTCTTACAGGCCCCGTCCATTTCAAGTTTTCGGGCGTCAGTTCTAATTTGCACCTCTATAGACCCTCCTTTTGTCTTTCCTGCCTGTTTCCTTTTCTCTGCTTTGCTGTAATTTAAACTGAGGAGAGATGGGACTTGGGATGGATTTAATCTCTTGTGTGGGTTTTTGGCCTCCTCCCAGTGGCAGGAATTATATCCACATGTTATGGAGCCCTATGAACTATCATCATCCATTTCAATAAACATATATAGATTTTTTTGAATATTTTATTATTTATTTATTTTTGACCATGTTCACAAAAACGAGAACATCTTTTTATTTATTTTGTACCAACTAAATGTTTGGATTTTCTCATCCTCCAGGTGAACATGAAGGTGCGACATGTGGAAAATGAAAAGTTTTACATTCCAGAAATTTCCAGCTTAGTAGACATACAAGAAGATTATCTCATGTGGTTCTTAAATCAAGCGGGATTGGTAAGATTATAGTTCGTGATCTACCGCTGCAGTGATGCAGCTGGCCGGATACCTTTTGAGAAAGCTGCTAATTGTTTCCATTAGGCTGATTACTTAGAATTATTAATTTTTCATCTTTGAAACAGTGTCATAGAAACTTAAGACAACAACCCTCATATGATTAATGTTTTCATATTTAATCTATACAGAAAAAATCCTACCTTTTTAATAGAAATAATTACTTAGGAGCTTCTTTTTTTTATTTTATTAAATACCCGAAAATAAATAAGAATGTGAACAAATAAAAAGGGTTTAAACAAACATTTACTCAGAATGTTGGCAACAAGAAGCTTTTATCTTGGTTACTGCAGTTTAAGAATTCCTGTGTGTATATTTCTAGGCCAAATTTTAAGCTCTGCAACCCTTGTGTAATACTGTAGCTTTTTTTTGGTAGCCAAGTATTTAACAAAACAAAATGCTCATTATGCCTCTCCATAATATTTATAATTTCTTTTGAAAGTAAATAAACTTCTTTAAATACCACATGGTCAATGAGTTAATGATGATGGCGAAACAACTGTCTGAAGATTAATTGTGTGTGTTAAGTAGTTTATTGTTCACTCTTAATATTTTACTCCTTTTTTTTTTCCTTTTCTTTTTTTTTCCTTTTCTTTTTTTTTTTTCCTTTTCTTTTTTTTTTCCTTTCTACACAGAAAGCACCTCCTTCTATTATGCAGGTACCAGAATTTACATTTTAGATCTTTTTTTTTTTGCTCAAATATTACCATTAATGATGGCAGAATTCAACTTTGAAGTGTGTTGTTTTTATGCAGGATTCAGTGACGTTATGTTCCTATCCATTTGTATTTGATGCCCAAGCAAAGACAAAAATGTTACAGACCGATGCGGAGCTGCAGATGCAGGTAGGAAAGCGCTCACATGTATGGGATGACGCTATGGGATAAGGTTAGTTGCATACATTTTTGAAGAAGTCAACTGTTTTAACATTATTGGATGTGTAGTTATTCCTTAGTGAAGTTATATTGTATGGTGTCTTAAAAACGTATCTCAGTGTAGTAAAAGCAGCCATGCACATGAAAAAAAGCTACCACGCAGTAGCAAAATTACTAGAAAAGCCTCCATCCGGTAATAAAGTGGTATAGATTATACTGATCTTTAAACTCTTTTTTTTTTTTTTTTTTTTTTTTTTATTTATAGTTTAGATAGACCAAAAGAGAAAGACCTGGATACCAAAAGCTGTCTAGCAGCCCCTAGGTCAAGGGCACGACTGTAACAATTTTAGACTTAAAAAAGTGAATAAATTAGGTAAAGAAAACCGTGCCAAATCCATGCCAAGTGCTTAGTGTGCTATGCTCATTTATACGTCTTATACTGACATTACAGGGTGTGTTGTATTTACTTGGGTCTTGTGATACAGTATAATAAGAAATAAACACCATAGGCAGAAAGGGGAATATATGTGAATTACCACTGTCTGTGTGTGGGTCCCTTCTCATGCATCGGTATTTGGCTTCAGTCCCTGTCCCCGTACACATCCTTTGCAAGCTTTTGTAGTTTTAATAATTAATGTTTCTAATCGCGAGAAGAAACAAATAAGTATCTGTTTGTTTATAATTAATGAACTGTGCAGAATCAGTGCTAAACCACTTTGGTATAAAAGAGGTTAAGGCATGGCTTTACATTGTAGATTCTTTTATTTTTCACTTACTTGATGTGTGAACCACAATGCATGTTCCTACCCCATCCAAATCGATAAGGTTGTGATTGGTTAGCAAGATCCCATTTCTTGTTGGGCACAGGTGAGCAAGTGGTTAAAAAAAAAACAACCACATAGGGTCAGATTATAAGTGGAGCAGTATTTAACGCTTGCGCTCGTATTACAAGTTGAAAATAAAACTTGTGTGCTATCCTGACGCTGGCAAAAAGCCGAAGTTAGGATATCGTGCGAGTGTTAACGTATTCCCCCATAGAAGTCAATGGAGCAAAAAAAAGTTGGAAAACAACCTAATTACCATACTTGCACGCAAACCCAATCACATATTCTCAAGTGCGCTAACCCAACATGAAAATATAAATATTTCACATTCTAATTTTCGTCACATAGAAGAACATGTTATATTTATCCATGATACATGAAAGTCCCCTTTATTTGTTTCAATAGTCAATCCTAGCGTTTGTGCATTTGGTCACACGTGTCTTATGTCATCAGACTTAGATTGCTGTTCTTTTTTTCTCTGCTGTTAGGTGGCAATCAATGGAGCAAACCTGCAGAATGTCTTTATGCTGCTTGCTCTGGAGCCCATGCTGGCCAAAAACCCCTACCTCGTACTGCATGTGCGCAGAAACAACCTGGTGGCCGATGCCCTGAGGGAGCTGAGTATTTATTCTGATATAGACCTGAAGAAGCCTCTGAAGGTGTCTATCTTTTATTCATTGCATCTAATTTAAATGTTTTGTTTAAATAGCTGTAATGTTTTGCCCATTACTGTGCCCCTCCTGGGATTTTCCTTTAGGCTTTACAAGACCAACTAACCCCCTTAATTTACATTTCTAAACCAATCCCTGTGCCCAAAATAAATTATTATAGGGCCATTATAGTGGGAAAATGATTTAGCAACCGTGCAATCCTATGTGTTTAACCTACACATAGTATTTAAACACATAGTTAAAGTATAACCACAGAGCACTACTTGGCTTGCTGTTCTTTCCGCTCAGCAGTTCCCTGCAGCTCATAAGCGGTACTTTAACTATGTGTTAAACGCCTTTGAGTTGCAGGGTCACTAGTGATAAAATGACATGCTCTAGTAATTGTATTATTGCACTATAATGGCCATTTAATCATTGTACTGTATATTGTGCATTTTATACTGGTGTTAAAACAGCTTTGAATCAACATTATCCATTTTATTTGGACCATTACTGTTTTTGTTGTTGTTTTTGTTTGTTTTTTACTAATAAATACTAAGTTAAAGGGATAGTCTAGTCCAAATTAAATGATTCAGATAGGGCTTGTAATTTTAAACAACTTTCTAATTTACTTTTATCATAAAATTTGCTTTGTTCTCTTGGTATTCTTAGTTTAAAGCTAAACCTATGTAAGCTCATATGCTAATTTCGAAGCCTCTTATTTGAATGCATTTGATAGTTTTTCACAGCTAGAGGGTGTTAGTTCATGTGTTTCATTTAAATAACATTGTGCTCACACACGTGGGGTTATTTAAGAGTCAGCACTAATTGCCTGAAATGCAAGTCTGTCAAAAGATCTGAGATAAGGAAGCAGTCAGCAGAAGCTTAGATACAAGGTAATTACAGATTTAACAAGTATATTTCTATAACAGTGTTAGTTATGCAAAACTGTGGAATGGTAAATAAAGGGATTATCTATCTTTTTCAGCAATAACATTATTGGTGTTTACTATCCCTTTAATAAAAACATAACACAGGTTCAAACACTGAACGAAAAATAAGAACAAATTTAAATGATTATTTTTATTTTCAATCTATTGACTGTGTAGTGTTTTGTGGTGTTATTGCTTGCTGGGTTACATTGTAGCTACAGCCAGAAGGTAGTTTGCTGATGCAACGGTTCCCAACTCAACATCTGTCTAGCAGAGGCAGTTGGTACAAGTGGGGATATATATACACGTAAAAGCAGACAAGGTCTCAAGCGTTTGAATGAAATAAACTCAATATTAAATATGAAGTTCTCTTGGTATCCTTCAAGGAAAAACATATCTTGGTAGGCTCAGTGGTAAGGAAGCTAGCTGGTGATTGGTGGCTACACACATAAACCTTTTGTGGTTGGCTCACCAGGTGTTCTGCTAGCTTTCAGTAGTACATTTCTGCTCTAGAGCTGCCTTTACCTATGTGTTTAACCACAAACACACAGTTATATACAAGCTGTTGTGCAGAAAAAAAACACGTTGGAGCATTTTTTCTTTGCACTTTTTTATACCCCTAACTGTAATAAATAAACACAAAGAATACAATCCAAATGATAATTTATAATGATTTATTCTGTTATTTTTGCGTTTTATTAAGGGTTTTTATTTGGAATATTTTGCTGTAACCAGATGAACATTTCTTTTAGGTAATATTTGATGGTGAAGAAGCTGTGGACGATGGTGGAGTTACTAAAGAATTCTTCCTGCTACTCCTCAAGGAACTATTAAATCCCATATATGGAATGTTTACAGTCTACCCAGACTCCAACTTGCTCTGGTTCTCAGACATTGTAAGTAACAAGACATTGTTGTATGTATATAATCAATTAAGCTCTGCATTGCAGAACATCTGCATACAAAATAAATTGTTTACAAGCATTAAAAACTAATTTTCTTTCCTATGACATGGAGAGTCCATGATTTCATTCCAGTTACTAGTGGGAATTCAACTCCTGGCCAGCAGGAGGAGGCAAAGAGCACCCCAGCAGAGCTGTTAAGTGTCACTTACCTTACCCATAATCCCCATTCTCTTTGCCTCTATCACGGGAGGATGTGCGAACCTATCCCTGCATGGTCCGTTTTCTGGCACAAGAAAATATAAGGGTGTTATTTGGGACGGACCAGATACCTGCACGCATGGCTGAGAGTGACTTGCGATAAGGGGGTTTGTAAAATGCACTTGCTTTTTATTAATCTCTTATTATGGGATTATGTCTAGTACAGGGTACCCTGCAATACGTTTTTATACGTTAAGGGTATTGCGAAACAGTTACCCTTTTTTTTAGACGCATCTTTTATTTTCTACCAGCAGCGGTGGGGTTAAAAAGTTTCTCCCGCCTTGAACTGGGTTATGGACGCACTGAGTCATTGAAAAGACACGAACAGATATCCTTATAAGGGATTCTGAGGTAGTAGATGAGCCTGTTATTTTGAGTTGCTCTACGCTTCGTGTGATGGTAAACTGAAGGGACAGGATCCCTCTCGGCAGGGAAATACATAGTTGGCCCTCTAAGAGGATTTAGAGGGTAACAACTGCATGGTTGTGCGTTGCCTTTGTAGGGCTTAATGGCTTACTTGATAGCTGTGAGTTTAGTGCACTTATTTAGAGGTTTGGAACTCGGCGCTCCAGGCCTCTATCTGTGTGAAGAGCGGGAAGCTGACGGACCTTCAGTCTGTGGTGATAACAGTAAAAATGAAATCTCAAGTCTGCGCTGTAGTTTGGGAGGAGTCTCTCTTGATTTTTCTTAGGACGCATTCATATCAAACCTCAATGATAGGTCCTCGGTTTCAGAAGCAAGTGGGTTCATATTTTCACGCAAACCAGATTTTTGTAGCGCTTGTGTGTAAATTGTATATCCCAATTTATTTAGGGGTTTAGCGACATGCCGTCACATAGTCCATGTTTTTATATAAAATCCTTTATGGATATGCTCTGTGATGCATAGTTAAGGAATTACTTGTAGACAGTCTGTATTCACAGCTGTGGAAAGAAACAAGGCTATGTCTAGAGCTGCACAGAAAGTCTGTGTTGTATGAGTTAATGTGATGCTTTTTCCACTCTATATTAGTGAGGATATATTTGTGTATTCTTCAAATGTTACTTTGTGTGTTTTATTGGTGTGGTATGCCTCCTTGTGTCGTATAATGGCATTATATTGCATCTATATACAGCAATAAAGGTTTACAGTTAACTAGTCCATCCCTAGGGTTCTGTATGGGATGGGTTTTAGTCTGTGTAGACTGATGATCTTTTTCATGACTGAGGATCTGTCTCATAAGTATATATTAAACATGTATTGTTTCATGTTTCATCACATTCTTTGTTCCAGGTGACACAAATATATATTCTTGAGTGCTCTTATGACACTTATAGGTTTACTTCATGTTTTCCTTTTTTGTCTATTGAGCTTTTTTTTCATAATCTCTTCCATATAAGGGATTCTGAAATGTCTGTGACGTACAGATTTTGTCTAAGATTTTATATATTCGTTCCTTTTTTAATTTAAAGGGACAGGAGTCTTCCTCTTCTTTTTCCAAGCCGGAGCAATCCAGGACTTCATGGAGATCCGGTCAAGCTTGGAATCAAGGGAAGCAATCCGAGAAACTTTCCTATGATCTATGTCAGCATGAAGGGGCCTCCCCCGATCCAATATTACTTCAGGTAGTGGGCAGGCTTTCCTTCAATCAATAGATCCACGAGGTCCCAGATTCCTGGGCTGAGGGTCTTGTCCCCCCAGGGGCAGATTTATCCTATCTAGATTATCTGCTATCTCGGTGAAGAGAAAGGTCTTCTTTAAATGCATAAGGGACCTATCTTCTCTAGGACCGATGGTTCCAGTTCCCGTGGCGGAACAGGGTCTAGGATTTGTTCTATCTTTTTTTGTGGTTCCCAAGACGGAGGGAACTTCCCGACCCCTATTGGACTTCAGATGTCTCAAACTAGTTCCGTTCTACCCTTCATTCAGTAGGGTCAGTTCTTGACTTCCATAGACCTGAAGGACGCATACTTTCATGCTCCTATTCTCAGGGTACATCATTTATCCCTGTGGTTTTCCTTTGTAGTCAAACACTTTCAGTTGTGTTGTCCTTACATTTGACCTGGTTCTAGGGGCCTTTTGTGGCAATGGTCAGATTTCAGGGAATGGTGGTGGCTCATTACCTGGACGACTGTTTGGTTCAGTCACCATATTTTTAGTAATTAGATCTTTTGTCTATTCTACATTCCCACGGGTGGAAAGGGAACTTGGAGAAGGTTCCCTGGCGCCTCTCACCAGGATGGGTTTCTTGAGTATGAGTATAGAGTCTCTGTACATGAGGATTTTTCTGACAGATGTCAAAAAATCCAAACTTCTTGCTTCTGGCATGTCAATTCTGTCCCCTATCCATCCATCAGTGGCTCAGTATATGGAGGTAATTGGTCTAATGGTTACTTCCATGGACATTATTTTCTTTGTTTCTTTCTGAAGGCTGTAGGCATGCTCAGTCAATGGATCGGATTCCACTTGGATCTCTTACAGAGAATAGTTTGTCTCCCTATCAAGAGATTTTCTATTTTGGTGGTTTTCACAGGATCACCTGTATCAAGGTTCATACTTCCTGAGAACATCAGGGGTGATTGTAACCACAGATGCCAGCCTGTCGGGCTGGAGAACAATTTGGAGTTCTTTAACGCCTCAGGGTTTTTGGGATCGAGAGGAGTCTGCTTTTCTCATAAACTTCCTAGAGTTGAGAGCTCTAACAATCTGGCCTTATTTATGTTTGGTCCGGTTTATCAAATTCAAAATGGACAACGTCTCCTCGGTAGCATGCATCATCCACCAGGGAGGATCTCGGATTTCGTTAGCTATGAAAGAGGTGTCTCGCATTTTCAAGTGGACGGAGTCTCACGTTTGTCTCCTCTCTGCCTTCCGCATCCTAGGGATGGTCAACTGGGAAGCGGATCTTCTGAGCAGGCAGACCTTTCATTCCGGGGAGTGGGCTCTCCACCCGGAGGTATTCTCAATAATACAGGGAGTGCAGAATTATTAGGCAAATGAGTATTTTGACCACATCATCCTCTTTATGCATGTTGTCTTACTCCAAGCTGTATAGGCTCGAAAGCCTACTACCAATTAAGCATATTAGGTGATGTGCATCTCTGTAATGAGAAGGGGTGTGGTCTAATGACATCAACACCCTATATCAGGTGTGCATAATTATTAGGCAACTTCCTTTCCTTTGGCAAAATGGGTCAAAAGAAGGACTTGACAGGCTCAGAAAAGTAAAAAATAGTGAGATATCTTGCAGAGGGATGCAGCACTCTTAAAATTGCAAAGCTTCTGAAGCGTGATCATCGAACAATCAAGCGTTTCATTCAAAATAGTCAACAGGGTCGCAAGAAGCGTGTGGAAAAACCAAGGCGCAAAATAACTGCCCATGAACTGAGAAAAGTCAAGCGTGCAGCTGCCAAGATGCCACTTGCCACCAGTTTGGCCATATTTCAGAGCTGCAACATCACTGGAGTGCCCAAAAGCACAAGGTGTGCAATACTCAGAGACATGGCCAAGGTAAGAAAGGCTGAAAGACGACCACCACTGAACAAGACACACAAGATGAAACGTCAAGACTGGGCCAAGAAATATCTCAAGACTGATTTTTCTAAGGTTTTATGGACTGATGAAATGAGAGTGAGTCTTGATGGGCCAGATGGATGGGCCCGTGGCTGGATTGGTAAAGGGCAGAGAGCTCCAGTCCGACTCAGACACCAGCAAGGTGGAGGTGGAGTACTGGTTTGGGCTGGTATCATCAAAGATGAGCTTGTGGGGCCTTTTCGGGTTGAGGATGGAGTCAAGCTCAACTCCCAGTCCTACTGCCAGTTTCTGGAAGACACCTTCTTCAAGCAGTGGTACAGGAAGAAGTCTGCATCCTTCAAGAAAAACATGATTTTCATGCAGGACAATGCTCCATCACACGCGTCCAAGTACTCCACAGCGTGGCTGGCAAGAAAGGGTATAAAAGAAGAAAATCTAATGACATGGCCTCCTTGTTCACCTGATCTGAACCCCATTGAGAACCTGTGGTCCATCATCAAATGTGAGATTTACAAGGAGGGAAAACAGTACACCTCTCTGAACAGTGTCTGGGAGGCTGTGGTTGCTGCTGCACGCAATGTTGATGGTGAACAGATCTAAACACTGACAGAATCCATGGATGGCAGGCTTTTGAGTCTCCTTGCAAAGAAAGGTGGCTATATTGGTCACTGATTTGTTTTTGTTTTGTTTTTGAATGTCAGAAATGTATATTTGTGAATGTTGAGATGTTATATTGGTTTCACTGGTAAAAATAAATAATTGAAATGGGTATATATTTGTTTTTTGTTAATTTGCCTAATAATTATGCACAGTAATAGTCACCTGCACACACAGATATCCCCCTAAAATAGCTATAACTAAAAACAAACTAAAAACTACTTCCAAAACTATTCAGCTTTGATATTAATGAGTTTTTTGGGTTCATTGAGAACATGGTTGTTGTTCAATAATAAAATTAATCCTCAAAAATACAACTTGCCTAATAATTCTGCACTCCCTGTATATCCCTCAGGTGGGAGGTTCCAGAGTTGCATCAGATGGCATCACTCCCTGGGAGTGTTCGGATTTCTGTACTATCCCTAGCTAAGCTTGAAAGTTGTGTGTACAGCAATGCTATGGCGTAAAGAGGAGTCTGCCTAACAGCAGTCTTGAAGTACTAAGTGGGTCATTGTGAACCTCTTTTGCGTCTCTTATTATCACCAAGCTTCCTAGGTACGGTTCTAGGTCAAGAGATCCCAGCCCGCTCTATTTGACGCTCTGGCGGTGACTTGGACCTTAAGTTTGACATATCTGTCCCCTTCTTTTGCTCTCCTTCCTCGAGTTATTGCTTGTTTCAAGCAGGAGATGGCGTCAGTGTTTCTAATAGCTCCTGCCTGGCCTCGCAGGACCTGGTTCGTGAAATAGTCCGCTGTAACTTGGTGGTTATCTTCCCTGCTTTGTGTGCAGGAGGTCATGGGATTGAATCCTCACGGAGATTTGGATTTCAATTTGGTGAAGATGTCTTTTCTTCATCCTTGTAGGTTGCTTTTGAGGAAGGATCTTCTAATCAGGGTCCTTTCCTCTTCTCAAATCTAATTTTTCTGATGCGGACTGCTTTGAGATTGAATGTCTAGTCATAGCTAGACGTGTTTTTTTTTAGAAGGTCATTGATACCATGCTTCAGGCTTGTAATCCTGTTACTCTCGAGATTTAACATAAGGTATGGCTAAATACCTTTAGTTCATCAGTCAGTACTTGGAGGAGTACGATTTCTGCTCTGTCAATGCTTTTGCACAAAGGTCTGGCATATCTACCAGATGTTCAATCTTTTGTGCAGGCCTTGGTTAGAATCAGGCCTGTGTTTTTATCTTGTTGCTTCTCCTTGGAGTCTTAATCTTGTTCTTACATTTCTGCAGCAGGCTCAGTTTGAGCCTATACATGCAATTGATATTACATAGTTATACTGGGTAAGTTTGCTTTCTTCTAAGAATTTTGTCTGCTCATAGAGTTTTCAGCATTTCAGTGTGATCCACTTGCCTTATTTTTATGCATATAAGGCGGTCCTTCGTACTGCATTTAGTTTTCTTCCTAAAGTGGTATCGGATCGCAACATCAATCAAGAAATTGTTGTTCCTTCTTTTTGTCCGAATCCTTATTCTCAGTAGGAATGTCTTTTGCACAACCTGGATGCTGTGCATGCTCTAAAATTTTATTTACAAGCAACTAAAGATTTTCTGCAGTCTACTGCCCTGTTAGTCTTTTTCGCTGGTAAGCGTAAGGGTCAGAAGACCACTTCTACTGCTCTTTCTCTCTGGTTGAGCAGTGTTATCCAATCAGCATATGGGTCAACTGGATTACAGCCTCCTGAATTATGGGTCTTTCCACTAGGGCTGTTTCTTCTTCCTAGACTTTTATAAATGAAGCGTCTGTGGAGAAATTCCGCAAGGCGGTCATTTGGTCCTCATTGCATACTTTTTCCAAATTCTACAAATTTTATACTTTTGCCTCTGCTGAGGCTTCTTTTGGGAGAGCAGTTCTTCAAGCGGTGGTGCCTTCTGTTTAGGTCGGCCTGTCTTGTTCTCCCTCCCTCTCATTATGTGCCCTGTAGCTTGGGTATTGGTTCCCACTAGTAATTGGAATGAAATTGTGGACTCTCAATGCCATAGGAAAGAAAACTAAATAAAGAAAACAAAATGTATGCTTACCTGATAAATGTCTTTCTTTCTGGGCATGGAGAGTCCACAGCCCGCCCTTATTTACATTCAAGACTGCATTTTTTTTGGTACAAACCTCAGGCACCTCTATACCTTTTTGTTTTTTCTTCTTTTTCCATGTTCCTTCTGCCGAATGACTGGGGATTATGGGTAAGGGAAATGACACTTAACAGCTCTGCTCTTTGCCTCCTCCTGCTGGCCAGGAGTTGAATTCCCACTAGTAATTGGAATGAAATCGTGGACTCTCCATGCCCGGAAAGAAAGAAATTTATCAGGTAAGCATATATTTTGTTTTGTTTTTTAGCAATGTTTGAATTGTTTTGCAGTTCAGGGACATATTCTTTGAAAAGGCTTTTTGGATATTGATAATTGTATCTCTTATTTTGCTGTAGCAAATTTACAAGCAATTATTGTGTAGCATGGTGAGGTTTCACTTCAGCCTCTATTGGACAGTGTAGAAAGCACAATTTATTTATTTGAAAATAGAAAATAAAAGTACTTTGCAAAGTTTTGTTTTTTTCTCATTAAACATTTTGGGCCAGATTACTCAAACTCCGCTAGAAATAAGCTTTTTGCGCGTGTCCGATAGGGCTTGTATTAGTTAAAAGTAAAACGTTTTCGTTCTCGTACTAACCTAATGCATGCAAAAAGTCGAATATCGCGATCACATTAACGTATTCCCCCATAGAAGTCAATGGAGCAAAGCAAAGTGGGGGGAAAAATAAAACACCCTACTCGCACCCAAACCTGAGCTCATATTCTCAAGTGCACTAACCCGACATGAAAATATGAGTATTTCACATTCAAATGTTCTTCACATAGCAGAATAGGTGCTATTTATTTATAAACACATATTTGTACATATATCTGATGGTATTTCGGTTATATATATATATATATATGTAATATAGGAATATCTATTTATAAATACATAGAACATATTTCTCTATTGTGAAGAACATTGGAATGTGAAATATTTACAGTAAATACACAATACAATTGAATAATGCATATATATGTTTTTTACATGCCTACTTGACTGCGAAGGGCTCCAGTGCACTTATAAATATGTCTATATATGTATACATATATAATTGTGTTTTATATGTGTGTATATATGTCTGTAAATACATATATACACATATAAATACATATGAACGCACACACGCGTATATATATATATATATATATATATATATATATATATATATATATATATATATATATATATATATATATATATATATATAATGTATCTCTAAGGGGGGAAAAAGACAGGCAAAGGACTTTAACAAACACCTGAGACCTCATATCTTTGAGCCCTTTTATAACTTTTTTTCTACAATTTTTTTTTTTAATAATATGAATTAGATAGTGTTATGAGTGTAACTGTACTTTTAAAATGTTTTTTTTTTGTGTACTTTTTTGCTTTGCGTCAATCATTCTAGCATAAATTTCAATTTACTTTCAACTTTACTTTCAATGCGAGTAGTACATCCGAAGGGTGCAAACAGCCGTGATAAACCCAATATTGCTTGCATGTAACTGTTAGTGTGCCACTCGTAATCTGGTCATTAATGGGGCATTACATTAAAGGGATACTAAATCCAATTTTTCTTCTTAAACGGGGAGAGTCCACAGCTGCATTTATTACTTTTGGGAATTCAGAACCTGGCCACCAGGAGACGGCAAAGACACCCCATCCAAAGGCTTAAATACCTCCCCTACTTCCCTCATCCCCCAGTCATTCTTTGCCTTTCGTCACAGGAGGTTGGCAGAGAAGTGTCGGAAGATTAAAAATTGTCTCTTATGGAGAGTAGTACTCTTCGGAATGGGACTGGAGTTTTAAGTAGTCCTGTCAGCCTCTCAGTGAGAGCATGGATGAAAGTTAGAGTCCGGAAATGCAGGGAGAGTCTTTCTGCGACACCATCCTGACTCATGTTAACAGCAATTTAGCAATCCGCGTTGACGAGTTTCACTGCCTGCTTTGTTCGCTCAAGTACATGTCAGAAGCGAGGCTACTATCTGTCACACTTGAAGGGCCGTGTTCCTGTTCCACGGCGTAGATTCCGGTAAGATTGTTTCATTTTACTTAGATGTGTGAAATGTAAAGTAAACAAAGAAGTCAGGGTCTCAGTGGGACTCCTTTATCTTATGGAATTGAGGGTTAATATCTCCTGAGGGGGGTTATTGAACATGGGAGAATTTAATCATGTTTGTTATGTTATTCTGTCTGCTAATGTGTAGGGATATCTGGGCTTTCGTTTTTCTTTGGCCTGCACGGTGTACCTTGTGACCAGGCGTGGTCACGTTTCTAGTCACCATTTCCGTATTCCTGACCGCATGGTGACGGAGTCTGTTTCACGAGTTGTCTGGGTCATAGGAGGTGGTGAGTGCCCCAGCCATTGGAGGTGTAAGGTGCCGTTTTTATTTTTTCCTATCCATAATTTCTATTCTAGTTATGGAGGATTCTGAATTTTTGGAGATGGATGTCTCTGATTCAGATTCTACTTCTTGCGAAGAGTATGAAATGGTCTGGGTAATCCATGCCCATCAGTTATGTTCCCGCATACCACTTTAGTGTGCTCTTTTCTCCCGAAACAGGGAACGAAGAGTCCGCCGAGCCCTCCGCCCCTGGGGACCCCATATCCTGTGTGGTAAGTACCCTAGAACCTTCTTTGGCTATGCAAGCAGGTGTCCCTAATGCCGTTACCCCTTCTCTGGAAGGCGGCTTGTTTCCTCTAGAGGTTACGGAACGGTTCCGCGTGGCCATTTCTCCAACATAGGTGTGTCCGGTCCACGGCGTCATCCTTACTTGTGGGATATTCTCTTCCCCAACAGGAAATGGCAAAGAGTCCCAGCAAAGCTGGTCACATGATCCCTCCTAGGCTCCGCCCACCCCAGTCATTCTCTTTGCCGTTGCACAGGCAACATCTCCACGGAGATGGTTAAGAGTTTTTTGGTGTTTAAATGTAGTTTTTATTCTTCTATCAAGTGTTTGTTATTTTAAAATAGTGCTGGTATGTACTATTTACTCTGAAACAGAAAAAAGATGAAGATTTCTGTTTGTAAGAGGAAGATGATTTTAGCAGAAGTTACTAAAATCGATTGCTGTTTCCACACAGGACTGTTGAGATGAAGTAACTTCAGTTGGGGGAAACAGTTAGCAGACTTTTCTGCTTAAGGTATGACTGGCCATATTTCTAACAAGACCATGTAATGCTGGAAGGCTGTCATTTCCCCTCATGGGGACCGGTAAGCCATTTTCTTAGTTAAATAAAAGAATAAAGGGCTTCAAAAGGGCTTAAAAAACTGGTAGACATTTTTCTGGGCTAAAACGATTGCTTTACTAGGCATATTATGCAGATTCTAACTATTAATGGTTATTATAATCTTGGGGATTGTTTAGAAAAACGGCAGGCACTGTGTTGGACACCTTTTTCAGATGGGGGCCTTTTCTAGTTATAGACAGAGCCTCATTTTCGCGCCACTAATGCGCAGTTGTTTTTGGAGAGCAAGGCATGCAGATGCATGTGTGAGGAGTTAAGAATCACTGAAAAAGCTTATAGAAGGCATCATTTGGTATCGTATTCCCCTCTGGGCTTGGTTGGGTCTCAGCAAAGCATATAGCTGGGACTGTATAGGGGTTAAATGTAAAAACGGCTCCGGTTCCGTTAATTTAAGGGTTAAAGCTCTGAAATTTGGTGTGCAATACTTTTAATGCTTTAAGACACTGTGGTGAAATTTTCGTGAACAATTCCTTCATACTTTTTCACATATTCAGTAATAAAGTGTTTTCAGTTTGAAATTTAAAGTGACAGTAACGGTTTTATTTTAAAACGTTTTTTGTGCTTTGTTGACAAGTTTAAGCCTGTTTAACATGTCTGTACCATCAGATAAGCTATGTTCTATATGTATGAAAGCCAATGTGTCTCTCCATGTAAATTTATGTGATAATTGTGCCATAGTGTCCAAACAAAGTAAGGACAGTAATGCCACAGATAATGATATTGCCCAAGATGATTCCTCAAATGAGGGGAGTAAGCATGATACTACATCTGCCCCTACTGTGTCTACACCAGTTATGCCCACACAGGAGGCCCCTAGTACATCTAATGCGCCAATACTTATTACCATGCAACAATTAACGGCTGTAATGGATAACTCCATAGCAAATCTTTTATCCAAAATGCCTACTTATCAGAGAAAGCGCGATTGCTCTGTTTTAAACACTGAAGAGCAAGAGGAAGCTGATGATAACTGTTCTGACATACCCTCACACCAATCTGAAGGGGTCATGAGGGAGGTTTTGTCTGAGGGAGAAATTTCAGATTCAGGGATGGGTTTTTATTCCAACCTGTTCATAGTTCCCAAAAAAGAGGGAACATTCAGACCAATTTTGGATCTCAAGATCCTAAACAAATTTCTCAAGGTTCCATCGTTCAAAATGGAAACTATTCGAACGATCCTACCTACTATCCAGGAAAATCAATTTATGACTACCGTGGATTTAAAGGATGCGTACCTACATATTCCTATCCACAAGGAACATCATCAGTTCCTAAGGTTCGCTTTTCTGGACAAACATTACCAGTTTGTGGCACTTCCATTCGGATTAGCCACTGCTCCAAGGATTTTCACAAAGGTACTAGGGTCCCTTCTAGCGGTTCTAAGACCAAGGGGCATTGCAGTAGTACCTTACTTGGACGACATCCTGATTCAAGCGTCGTCTCTGTCAAAAGCAAAGGCTCATACGGACATCGTCCTAGCCTTTCTCAGATCTCACGGATGGAAGGTGAACAAAGAAAAAAGTTCTCTGTCCCCGTCAACAAGAGTTCCCTTCTTGGGAACAATAATAGATTCCTTAGAAATGAGGATTTTTCTGACAGAGGTCAGAAAATCAAAAATTCTAAGCTCTTGTCAAGTGCTTCATTCTGTTCTTCGTCCTTCCATAGCGCAGTGCATGGAAGTAATAGGATTGATGGTTGCAGCAATGGACATAGTTCCTTTTGCACGAATTCATCTAAGACCATTACAACTGTGCATGCTCAGACAGTGGAATGGGGATTATACAGACTTGTCTCCGACGATTCAAGTAGATCAAAAGACCAGAGATTCACTCCGTTGGTGGCTGACCCTGGACAATCTGTCACAGGGAATGAGCTTCCGCAGACCAGAGTGGGTCATTGTCACGACCGACGCCAGCCTGGTGGGCTGGGGCGCGGTCTGGGAACCCCTGAAAGCTCAGGGTCTATGGTCTCGGGAAGAATCTCTTCTCCCGATAAACATTCTGGAACTGAGAGCGATATTCAATGCTCTCAAAGCTTGGCCTCAACTAGCAAAGGCCAAATTCATAAGGTTTCAATCAGACAACATGACGACTGTTGCATATATCAATCATCAGGGGGGAACAAGGAGTTCCCTGGCGATGGAAGAAGTGACCAAAATAATTCAATGGGCAGAGGATCACTCCTGCCACTTGTCTGCAATCCACATCCCAGGAGTGGAAAATTGGGAAGCGGATTTTCTGAGTCGTCAGACATTCCATCCGGGGGAGTGGGAACTCCATCCGGAAATCTTTGCCCAAATAATTCAATTATGGGGCATTCCAGACATGGATCTGATGGCGTCCCGTCAGAACTTCAAGGTTCCTTGCTACGGGTCCAGATCCAGGGATCCAAGGGCGACTCTAGTAGATGCACTAGTAGCACCTTGGGCCTTCAACCTAGCTTATGTATTCCCACCGTTTCCTCTCATTCCCAGGCTGGTAGCCAGGATCGATCAAGAGAGGGCCTCGGTGATCTTGATAGCTCCTGCGTGGCCACGCAGGACTTGGTATGCAGACCTGGTGAATATGTCATCGGCTCCACCATGGAAGCTACCTTTGAGACAGGACCTTCTTGTTCAAGGTCCATTCGAACATCCGAATCTGGTTTCCCTCCAACTGACGGCTTGGAGATTGAACGCTTGATTTTATCAAAGCGGGGGTTTTCAGATTCTGTAATAGATACTCTGATTCAGGCTAGAAAGCCTGTTACTAGAAAAATTTACCATAAAATATGGAAAAAATATATCTGTTGGTGTGAATCTAAAGGATTCCCATGGAACAAGATAAAAATTCCTAAGATTCTATCCTTTCTACAAGAAGGTTTGGAGAAAGGATTATCTGCAAGTTCTCTGAAGGGACAGATCTCTGCTTTATCTGTTTTACTTCACAAAAGACTGGCAGCTGTGCCAGATGTTCAAGCATTTGTTCAGGCTCTGGTTAGGATCAAGCCTGTTTACAGACCTTTGACTCCTCCCTGGAGTCTAAATCTAGTTCTTTCAGTTCTTCAAGGGGTTCCGTTTGAACCCTTACATTCCGTAGATATTAAGTTATTATCTTGGAAAGTTTTGTTTTTGGTTGCAATTTCTTCTGCTAGAAGAGTTTCAGAGTTATCTGCTCTGCAGTGTTCTCCGCCCTATCTGGTGTTCCATGCAGATAAGGTGGTTTTGCGTACTAAGCCTGGTTTTCTTCCGAAAGTTGTTTCCAACAAAAATATTAACCAGGAGATAGTTGTACCTTCTTTGTGTCCGAATCCAGTTTCAAAGAAGGAACGTTTGTTACACAATTTGGACGTAGTCCGCACTCTAAAATTCTATTTAGAGGCTACTAAAGATTTCAGACAAACATCTTCCTTGTTTGTTGTTTATTCTGGTAAAAGGAGAGGTAAAAAAGCGACTTCTACCTCTCTTTCCTTTTGGCTTAAAAGCATTATCCGATTGGCTTATGAGACTGCCGGACGGCAGCCTCCTGAAAGAATCACAGCTCACTCCACTAGGGCTGTGGCTTCCACATGGGCCTTCAAGAACGAGGCTTCTGTTGACCAGATATGTAAGGCAGCGACTTGGTCTTCACTGCACACTTTTGCCAAATTTTACAAATTTGATACTTTTGCTTCTTCGGAGGCTATTTTTGGGAGAAAGGTTTTGCAAGCCGTGGTGCCTTCCATTTAGGTGACCTGATTTGCTCCCTCCCTTCATCCGTGTCCTAAAGCTTTGGTATTGGTTCCCACAAGTAAGGATGATGCCGTGGACCGGACACACCTATGTTGGAGAAAACAGAATTTATGCTTACCTGATAAATTACTTTCTCCAACGGTGTGTCCGGTCCACGGCCCGCCCTGGTTTTTTAATCAGGTCTGATGAATTATTTTCTCTAACTACAGTCACCACGGTATCATATGGTTTCTCCTATATATATTTCCTCCTGTCCGTCGGTCGAATGACTGGGGTGGGCGGAGCCTAGGAGGGATCATGTGACCAGCTTTGCTGGGACTCTTTGCCATTTCCTGTTGGGGAAGAGAATATCCCACAAGTAAGGATGACGCTGTGGACCGGACACACCGTTGGAGAAAGTAATTTATCAGGTAAGCATAAATTCTGTTTTCTTTGACATTGGCGCATATACGTCTTCCAGGGAGAGAGACGTTAGTGAGATACTGTCCGTGTTCGGTTAACCAGGGCTCATCAGTCGAGGGATCGTCTGAGTCAGATTAGTCCTCTGGGGAAGCGGTTGCCTCTGAGGCTTCAGGGGCCCAATCCTCGGGGTCGGGGTAGTCAGTTCCCCCGGCGGAGGTAAGTTTTGCTTTTCGTTATAGACTAGCGTGCCTTCATGTCCTGCTGCGGCATGTTTTGGCAGTGCTGGAGGATCCCAGCCCTGATGGGTTGAGGGGTCCTCGGTCTTCCGTTCTGGACAGCAAGCTGGGTTAGATGTGGGGGGATGAAGTTAATCTCCTTGTAGTCTCCAATTTACCTTTTTCTTTGGGGTATCTTTTTCCAGTTCTGAGCTTCGGGAGAATGTGGTTTCTGATTGGCTGGTCCTTTCAGTGTACCCATTTTTCTAGGGGGTTCACCTGTGAGTGCTGCCCTCTTTTTCGTTGATCCGGTTTTGTTGTTTGTTATATTTTCCCAGTTGGGAAACATTTCTTCTCTGGAATTCGATACTAGCGATTTTGTGGTCGCTTGGACACTTCTGCGGAAGTTGCATGTTAAGGTGTTAGCAACATAGTTCTAAGATCTTTTGTCGATCCCTTCTGGGGTCTCGATCTTTCTGTGACCTGGTTCAGTTCCGGGGTGCCCTCTGTAGCAGACTGGTCCTGGTTGGGCACTGGTTTCTGTTCTTTAAGGGTCTGTACCATCCACATGGTGCTGGTTTATCTGGCTGACCTAGTTGGGTGGTGAGTTTTTTCTCAGATGAGAGGTTCGTTATGCTATGGTTCCTCCTTTCAGTACGATAATCCTTTTACCATGGTGAGGAGCTCCATGAGAGTTTAATTCTTTTGGTGAGACTCTGCCCTTGACGGGGCTAAGAGAGGAGGCCTTTTCGTGCATTGATGTCAGGCTGGTTCTCGTTGCTTCTTTTTAGGTGGGGCATCAAGGGGTTTGTTTTCAGTTCTCTTGGTCCTCTTCCCGTTTGTTTAGGTTCCGGAAGTGGATCCTGCTAAGAAGCGTTCTGAAGGCTCTTTGTCCTCGGAGCTAGTTTTCTCCATTTCCATTTGGACTGGAGGTTTAGATGACTCCTTAAACTTCTGGGGTACCAGGTTGGGGCGGGGTTTTTTTCCCTCCTAGGGTATCTTTTTAGACTTACTATTTTGAAATTTTTGACCTTGGTACCGCTTCCTAAGGAGTCAAGGTGACTTAGACTTCCCTTTTCCCTTACTGGGGATGGTTGGTGGGTCATCGGTTCTGGAGGTTCCGTCCTCCTTTCTTCTTCCTACTGCACCTCCCCTGCTCCCATGTTTTGGGGGGGTCTGGAGAATGCGTTCTCCTTTTTTGTCCAGGAGCTAACTTTTCTTGCAACATATCGGGGATATGTCGTGTCTTGGGATATCGATGTTCGTCATCTTTTTGTCCCTTGGTCTAAGGGGGTTATCGTGAGGTGGACCCAGATGGATCTTTTTGGAATTTTGCAGACTCTGTTGCAGAGGTGCGCTATTTCTTGGCAGCTTCTTAGCTGTTGGTCTTGAGGGTATTGTCCCTCAAGGTTTGAAGAGTTATATTCTCTGGAATGCTTAGTGAACGTCCAGTGTCCTAGGACCTTTGGATGTGCTGCGGTTGCATCTCCTAGGGTTCTTTGTATGAGGTATTCTATGGTTCCTCAGAGGTTCCTAGTCTGTGGCCTGCTCCGGTTTCCGGGTGCCCGGTTTTTCTGGACATGGTCTAGGATATCTGACCGGACCTCCTAGTTGGATCAGTCCTTAAGGTTTCCGTTTGCTCCTTCAGGTGTTGTGTTTTCTTTTACCAGAGACTTGAGATTGACCTGATTGTTTGTTAGCTGCCTAGCAAGCGTGAGATTGATCTTTTATTACAGCCTTTCCCCTTTATAGGTGGGCTCGCTGGCTGTTTGCTTGGCTTCTGGGCCGGCTGTTACAGCCGGATGGTGCCTTTTCAGTCAATTTTGTTTTTGCCGTCCGCTGGATGACGTATGCTCCGTGCCTGTGGTTGGGTGAACAGTTGTCTCTTTCATTTCCCTCCCCTTAGGAGGATCGGGATATACCATAGTATCCGCCTGATGCACGGAGGAGGGTACCTCTGCCTTGTGTGTACAGTGTCATGTAGGGGCGGATTCTGGTATTGTGCTAACACTGTTGTTTCAGTGTGGTTTCCCTTTGTCTGCGAGTATACCTTCTTGTAGGGAAGGGATCTAGGTCTGGGTTCTGGAACCCGAGATCGTACTATGTTCTGTTCTGGCGTGATGTTTTAGCATTCCAGTCTTGTTACATATGATCAGGGTTTGCCTACCCTTGGATACCGTTTAGTCCTTTTTGGAGTTTGGGTGGTGTGGGGAATTATTTATTGCCCTACCGTCGGACATGCCAGTCCTTTTGGTGCTGGGTCCATTGCCTTAAAGAAGCAACCCATGTAACCTAATGGTTGGTTTTGGGGCTCTGTGAGGGAATGGGTTCTTGCACTTTCTGGAGGGTTCCTTCTGTGTGAGTTTCCTGGTGCATTTCCTAGCTTGATAGTCTAGTGTTCGTGACTGGTGTCTACTAATCTTGTGTCGCAGCGTGGGTTGCCAAGAGTTTCATCTGGAGCACGATAAGTGCTTATGGTGCTAATTTTTGGCAGTTCTGGGAAGTATCTGTTGATTCCTTGGTCGCTCTTTCATGAGTGCAGACTGCACTCTGTGTGAAGTATGGTATCTGCCTTTTTCCTCTGGTTTTCATTGGGACGGTCCATGGTCATTTTGGATTTTCATTCGGATATGGTTAGGGATTTTTTCCCTCCCTTCTGGTTGGTTGTTGGAGTTTATTCTCTATTCCCTTTTTGTCTAGTTGTAACCTTGGGTTGCACTTGATTTTGCCGGGGTTCCTCTTTACCCTAGTTGCTGATATTTTAGATCTCTTGTGAGTCTTTTTCTTTCCTTTTTCCTTCTGGGAATATGTGGAATTTGTACGGGCTTGGAGCCGGCGGGACTTGTCTCTTTGGGGGCTTTGTGCTCGGTGGAATCTGGTGATTTTGAGCGGTCTCTATCTGGGCCTTGCTGGATTTAACTGTTGGGCAGTTACTTAGTCCTTTCAGTTCTTTTTGTTTCTGCCTGGTACAGCAGTTTTTGTTTGGTTTGGCTAATTTCAGGCTGTGGTGCCTTTCGAATGGGCCGCCTTGTCTTCCCGCCCTTTTTTGCATTCAGTGTCCTCTTTAGCTTGGGTATTGTTTTCCCAAAAATAATGAATTCAGCTGTGGACTCTCCCTGTTTAAGAAGAAAAACATAAATTATGCTTACCTGATAATTTTCTTTTCTTCTGACGGGGAGAGTCCACAGCTCCCCGCCCACGTTTTCTTATTGGGGCGGCCATGTTTTAGTTTATTCTTCTGGCACCTTTTTTTCACCTGATATTTCTCCTACTGATCCTTGTTCCCTTGGCAGAATGACTGGGGGATGAGGGAAGTGGGGGAGGTATTTAAGCCTTCGGCTGGGGTGTCTTTGCCTCCTCCTGGTGGCCAGGTTCTGAATTCCCAAAAGTAATGAATGCAGCTGTGGATTCTCCCCATCAGAAGAAAAGAAAATTAGCAGGTAAGCATAATTTTATGTTTTTTTCTTTAATGAGTCAGAACATGCAATTTTAAGCATCTTTCTAATATGCTCTTACTATCAATTTTTCTTACGTTCTCTTGCTATCTTTATTGAAAAAGTTTGAATTTAAAGCTTAGGAGCCGGCCGATTTTAGGTTCAGCACCATGGATAACGCTTGCTTATTGGTGGCTACATTTAGCAAACCAATAAGCAAGCATAACCCAGGTTATCAACCAAAAATTGGCCGGCTCTTAAGCTTTACATTCCTGCTTTTTATTTTGAAAAAAGTTTTATTGAATTTTTCTTATACTTTTTTTTTTTTTTTTTTTTTTCTTTAACAATTCCATAAGAAAATAAAATATTACATAACATAATTTGGCATGTACAGTCAATAATAATGAGGCATTTAGTATAGTTTCAATATTGTTCATTTTCAGGGTATAGTGCAGAATCTAAGATCATTAATTAAGCGGGAACAGAGACAGATCCTGTCCGCCTGATGGTTGTGAACTATGGTTAGCATTCGGTCCTGGCTCTCTCTTGAATTGGCATAAATGAGTGGGTTAATTTTGTAAGGTCTCAGCATCTACCGTTCTCCTAGCCTCTTGGTACATAATGAATGGTTCCCATTGTATAATGAAAGCATCTTTGGTGTTCAGGTTCTCTGCTGCTAAGCTTGCCATCTCATAGTGATGGGTTATTTTCCTTTCGATAAAGGTAAAGTTTGGAGGGTTGGATTTCCAGTGTTGTGCAATGCAGATCCTAACTACTGTACAAATGGTCCTAGCTAGTTTTTGGTGTTGTTTTAGTATGCTGGGGATAGGGAAGTGCAAAAGAGCATGTTCAGGAGATAGTGTAATAGGTTTGTGAAAGATTTTGCTGAGAAGCTCTGAGGTTTTCTCCCAAATTTCTTTCGCTCTGCAACACTCCCACCACATGTGTATGTACGTTCCTCTCTCAATACACCCTCTGTAGCATGGATTCAGGGAGGGTTCGTCAGATCCTCCGAATCTGGTTGGATTAAAATACCATTGGAAAGCCACCTTGAGGTAGTTTTCTTTTAAAGTGGCATTATGCGAGAAAGAGAGACCCTGGGCTAGATTAGACTTCCATGTTTCTAAGGACCAGGTCTTATTCAGGTCCCGTTCCCATTTCAATATATTTGGAGGTTTACTCTCTCTAGGGGAGTTATTAAATATTGGGTATAGTGTTGATATTGTACCAAATAATGATTCAAAGGTTGTGCTTAGTGGCAATTTAGCAAGGTCTGTCACCGCTCTTGTTCTGGATTTAAGCTGTAGGTAATGATACCAAATATTTCTGTCATTGGGGTCTAAGTCTCGATATTGTTCAAATGAAATAAAGCCTTCATCTATGTACACATCCGCAATTCTATATAAGCCTTTATTGGCCCATTTCTTTTGTGTATGTGAGTCTATTAGGGTTTGTGGTAAAACTAAAGGTGTTAGTTTTGATTTATCTTGTATTAGGGGGTACTTGACAGTTAATTTGTTCCATAGGAAAATCGTATGAGCTATCGCTACATATTTGTGTAGTGAAGAGTGATAATATTTTTTTGGGGTCCAAAGTAATCTAGAAATCTGATCTGTGTTCATTATTTGTGATTCAATCTGTGTCCACACGGGTCGCTTTGTGTCATTAATCCAATGTATCGTTTGGGCCATGCGGGCCGAGTAGTAATAAGAGACCAAGTGTGGGAGGCCCAACCCCCCCTCCCTTCGATGTCTGCTCATGGTTTTTTTGCTTATTCTAGCGCGTTTTCCCTGCCAGACAAAGCGCAGAATATCTTTTTGTAGAGCATTGAGCTCTGCTATAGGGACCGAAATCGGTAAGGACCGAAATAGGTATAGAAGTTTGGGGAGCAAGGTCATTTTCGTGGAGACAATTCTACCATAGAATGAAATCTTGAGCTTTAACCATTTTGTGATTAGACTCCTGATATGTGTGAACATGGGTATATAATTTGCTTGGTATAGAGAGTAGATATCAGGCGTGAGGTTTATACCCAGATATTTAAGTTTCTTGTGAGCCCATGTAAAAGAGAAATTGATTTCTAGTAATTTTTTGGTGTGTTGGGGTAAATTAATACTGAGCGCTTCACACTTCTCTCCATTAATCTTGTACCCCGATAAGATTCCATAATGGTGAAGCTTTGCGTAAAGGGGGGGAAGAGAAAGGAGAGGTTTAGTCAGTGATAGGATGATGTCATCCGCGAATAGCGAAATTTTGTATTCGTTGGCCCCTACATGTATACCTGAGATGTTGGGGTCATTTCTAATCTGAATGGCCAATGGTTCAATGCAAAGGGAGAATAACAATGGGGATAAGGGGCATCCCTGTCTTGTTCCGTTCCTAATTTGTATTAGCTTGGATTGGTACCCCGAGAGTTTGACAAAGGCCGAGGGGTGGGAATACAGTATAGCCAGAGCATCACGGAAGTTTCCTGTGATACCTGTTTTCTCTAGAACCGCGAACATGTAATTCCAATTAATTCTATCGCCTTCTCTGCATCCAAGGAAAGGAACAGAGAAGGCGTTTTTTCAGCAGTGGCTATATTAATCAGGTCAATAATTTTGCACGTGTTATCTGGGGCCTCCCTATTTCTTATAAAGCCCACCTGGTCCGGATGGATTAGCCTCCCCAGGATGGGATTAAGCCTGTTTGCCAAACTTTTTGTGAGGATTTTAATGTCTTGATTAATTAATGATATAGGTCTATAATTTTGGCAATGTTGCAAATTCTTACCAGGTTTCGGAATAACCGCTATTCTGGCCATGAGCATTTCTTTGGGAATTTCATTTTTTTGCATTATAGAATTGAACATTTGCGAAAGCAGGGGCGTTAGTTCCTCTAAGAATAATTTGTAAAAAATGCAAGAGTATCCATCCGGACCAGGTGTTTTAGAGCTTTTCAGATTTTTTATGGTATGCTTTACTTCAGCCTCAGCAATAGGGGCGTTCAGACTATCTCTCTCCTCCTCAGTGATCTTAGGGAGATGATTCAAGTCTAAAAATGTATTCAGATTGTTGGGTCTATCGGGAGCTCCTTGGCTTGTGGGAAGGTTGTAAAGTTTTTGGTAGAATTCTGCAAAGGTGTTAGCAATTTGTAGGGGGTCATTGGTGCTCCTATTGTCTGATAATTGGAGTTGTGGGACTGTAGTGTTTCTGGTTATTTCTTTTAGCTTATTAGCTAACATTTTGTCGGGCTTGTTCCCGTATATGTAATAGTGAGTGTCTATCTGCTTGATGGACCTAGCCGCTTCTTTATTCAGTAATCTATCTATCTCATCGTTTATAGTTTTTAATTCTGCTCTCTTTTTTCTACTAGTGTTGGCAGTGAATTGAGACCTTATTATATTAGCTTCTGACTGTAGTTGTGCAAATTTGGCTTTGTTTTGTTTGTCACGTTTGCTGGATTCAGTTATTAGACTGCCTCTTATATAAGCTTTTAGCGCTCCCCATACAAAGGATGGGTTAGGCGTGCTGCCTGTATTAAGTCTTATGAAGTCTACTATGTGTTCCCTGATCTTTTGTGAGACCAAAGCATCCTGTAATATACTAGCGTTGAGGGACCAAGATTTGGATCTGTTGGGGTTTAAGACCCCTGACATAGTTACTTCCACCATAGAGTGGTCTGACCAGGGGCAGTTTAAAATTTTAGCAGTGGATAGGAGTGGGACCAAAATCTGACTGAGGAATATGTAGTCCATCCTAGATTGAGTGTGATGCATTGGGGAGAAATAGGTATAATCTTTGACTGTTTCGTTTAGTGATCTCCAGCTGTCAATCAGGTTGTGGTCTAGGGTGAAGTCCTTCAAAATGTTTATTACTGAGCTAGGGTGTCTGGACTGTGAAGTTTGAGTTATAGTCCTATCCATAACCTGGTCTAGGGATAAGTTGAAGTCCCCTCCCATAATGATCTTGTGCCTTTTCCATTGGGTCAGTAGCTTACTTAACTTGGACAAAAAGGAGGCCTGTTGCTCGTTGGGGGCGTAAACGTTAACGATGAGTATGGGAGTATTTTGTATTAATCCCTTAATTAATAAGAATCTACCTTCTTTATCTCTAATAATTTCCTCTTCTTTAAAATTCAGGGATGAGTGTAATAACACTGTAACTCCACATTTCTTTTTCCCACTTATAGCATGGTATTGTGTCGGATATGATTTGTCCCAGTATTTAGGGGTAAAGTCTCTAGAGAAATGAGTCTCTTGTAGCAGAACTATGTGGGCGTGTAAGGATTTATAAGTAGAGATTGCTTTTTTTCTTTTTTAAGTCCGAATTGAGCCCTCTGACTACATTCCTGCTTTTTAATAAAGATAGCAAGAGAACAAAGAAAAAATGTTAAAAGGAGTAAATTAGAAACTTGCTTAAGATTGCATGCTCTATCTGAATCATGAAAGAAAAAAATTGGGTTTAGTGTCCCTTTAATGTACAGGTAAAATATTATGGGTTGCTTTGCAATATATTATTGCATACTGTACATATATTAGAGAAAAGGCATGACATTTCCATACCTCTTCTCAATGCTGGCTTTATTTGGTTGGCAATGTGTTGATAGCTGTAATATATTTTATAGAAAAACACCAGTTAGTAAATTTGATCTGGACCTGTGTGCTTATTTAAGCATATTCTTGATACCAAATGTCTCTTTAATTTACTGTAAAGTATATATAACCAGATCTGTGAGGTAGGATAGACCTTTAACTCCTTTTCACAATTTCCTAAATCTATCTATGTCTGTAGGCTGTATGTATGGGTCTGTAGGCTGTATGTATGGGTCTGTAGGCTGTATGTATGGGTCTGTAGGCTGTATGTATGGGTCTGTAGGCTGTATGCATGGGTCTGTAGGCTGTATGCATGGGTCTGTAGGCTGTATGTATGGGTCTGTAGGCTGTATGTATGGGTCTGTAGGCTGTATGTATGGGTCTGTAGGCTGTATGTATGGGTCTGTAGGCTGTATGTATGGGTCTGTAGGCTGTATGTATGGGTCTGTAGGCTGTATGTATGGGTCTGTAGGCTGTATGTATGGGTCTGTAGGCTGTATGTATGGGTCTGTAGGCTGTATGTATGGGTCTGTAGGCTGTATGTATGGTCTGTAGGCTGTATGTATGGTCTGTAGGCTGTATGTATGGGTCTGTAGGCTGTATGTATGGGTCTGTAGGCTGTATGTATGGGTCTGTAGGCTGTATGTATGGGTCTGTAGGCTGTATGTATGGGTCTGTAGGCTGTATGTATGGGTCTGTAGGCTGTATGCATGGGTCTGTAGGCTGTATGCATGGGTCTGTAGGCTGTATGTATGGGTCTGTAGGCTGTATGTATGGGTCTGTAGGCTGTATGTATGGGTCTGTAGGCTGTATGTATGGGTCTGTAGGCTGTATGTATGGTCTGTAGGCTGTATGTATGGTCTGTAGGCTGTATGTATGGGTCTGTAGGCTGTATGTATGGGTCTGTAGGCTGTATGTATGGGTCTGTAGGCTGTATGTATGGGTCTGTAGGCTGTATGTATGGGTCTGTAGGCTGTATGTATGGGTCTGTAGGCTGTATGTATGGGTCTGTAGGCTGTATGTATGGGTCTGTAGGCAGTATGTATGGGTCTGTGGGCAGTATGTATGGGTCTGTGGGCAGTATGTATGGGTCTGTGGGCAGTATGTATGGGTCTGTGGGCTGTATGTATGGGTCTGTGGGCTGTATGTATGGGTCTGTGGGCTGTATGTATGGGTCTGTAGGCTGTATGTTTGGGTCTGTAGGTTGTATGTATGGGTCTGTAGGCTTCTAAGTGTGGCATAATGTGTAGCTCCAGATTTACCAGGAAGAGAGCAGTCATCTTGTATCCTTGGTCATTAAGTACTTCTGATTACGCCCTAGTCTTTATCATCCGATAGAAAAACTCATCATTCGCACTTTATTGGATATCTTCAACATCTTGTCAATGTTTGAGGTATTTCAATGCGGTTTGATCCATTAGTTCTTCTGAAGTTGTGCACTGCACCTAAGAGGAGACATTAGTATCTGTTTACGGGTTAGAGAGTACGAGGCAGATGCACCAGCTTATTTAAACCCTGTATTACCTACTATTCATTGATGCAGCATCTAGGAAATATAAATATATATATTCATTACTATTAAATTTGCCATTTTGGGTATCGCAAAGCTCAACAAGTACATTCTTTTGAGGATTTCAGCTGATTCACAAATTTTATTAATTTGAACATTTGTATTGTTGATCAATTTAGGCTTCCATATTTATTGTGATGGATAAGCTAAAGAAAACTGGCTGAAGTCAGTTGTTTTTTAGGGTGTGGTTTTAAATAGTAAAACAACTTTGCAATGTACTTTCATTATTAACTTTGCCCCCTTTTCATGTAATTTAGTTCAGAAAATTTCTTTCTTTCTAATGACACGGTGAGTCCACAAATGATTAATTACTGTTGGGAATATCACTCCTGGCCAGCAGGATTAGGCAAAGAGCACCACAGCAAAGCTGTTAAGTATCACTTCCCTTCCCACAACCCCCAGTCATTCTCTTTTGCCTGCGATGCAAGGAAGAGGTGAAGTTTTGGTGTCTGATTATTTTTCTTCAATCAAGATTTTATTATTTTGAAGTCCAGAGTAGGTTTACTCTTAATTTCCTCTCAAGACTGGGTGTAGCCGTGCTCCACGTTAGTCTCTTCGGTAGGGCAGTGGTGGATTTAAAGCAGTTAAGAACTTGTGAGGTGTGCCTTACTGCGTTTTTCTAACATAATTGTTGCCCTTATACAGAAGGCCAGAGTAGGTTTACTCTGATCATTTCTATTTTCTACAGGTCCATGTGAGGAGTGGCTTCCTCTCAAACTGTGTAGGCTGTCGTCCTGCTGGACGGCGAGATGCAGGTAAGTGCGGTTTGTCTTCTATGTAAGGGGACTTGCACTTTGGAGTTCAGACTGCAGTACTACTTGGGACATGTTAAAAAGTATCCTTGGGAAAGGATTTTATAGGCAGGATGCAGGCACTTTATGTGACTGATAGAGAGACTAGGGGTTATAACTTCTGTATATTCCTACTTTTTTGACTTGCATATCTGAGGCTCTTTAGGGGTTAACAATCCTCTTATTTCATATGCAATTTATATATAAGGCGTGTGCTTGCTTTATTCCATTTTTTGATAACCAATGTGTGGGCCTCATTTTATTGAGATGTAGATGATTTATCTAACAGGGAGAGAATCGGCTGGGAGAGCACGCGTTATTAAGCACTGTTACAATTTAATTTTCCTCAGACCGATTTGCCTCTCCCTCCTGTCTCTTCCGTTCCTAGATGGAGCAGTGTTGACTATGGCTCAACAATGTAGTCTCTTTGTAAGAGAGAGCTTAAAGTCTAGTGCTCTGTTTTCAATATAAAATGTAAGAGCAGTTTCAGATTAGGGCAGTACAGGTTGCCAGAAGTATCAGGCGCCATGTTGGTGCCGCCTTCCTTCTTTACTAGAAACGAAGCGGCCGCACCATTTTTATTCACTCTGATTTTGGTCACATTACCCCGCCTCCTTCCTTCGAAGGGGTTAGTTTGCATTTGTACTGGTAGTTCAGTACTTATTGCAGAGCTCTGTTTATGAGAAGGGACTCCTGGGAACGGATTGTTCATTTTCTTAATCCGTTATTGTGCTTAAAGTGACAGTATGCTCAGTTATCCTCCCTGTATATAAAACCATTGTTTTCATAATCCTTATTACCGCCTAAGAGCCCTTAAAGTGACTGTATATCTGTGACAGAGCCCTTAAAGTGACAGTATATTTGTATATAAAGTCCTCAATATATGTATGGGCAGTTTTTTATTAAACATCCTTGAAGTGTCAGTATGTGCATATTATCGAAAGTCCTTAATATATACTTCGAGCAGTTCCTTATATTGTTTTTATATACGTTTAAATGCCAGCACAACATGTTTTGAAATATTTTTCTTTTTGTGCTTATTTATTTGTTACAGAGCTTGAAGTCTGCTCCTACGGACATATGTCTACGCTACCCTGCTTTATAATTGAAAATTTAAAGGGAAGTTCTTTTTTTATTTTTTTCTGAGCCTCTGTCTCTCAGGAGTAGGCTGGTCAGGCAATGCCACAGCTCTTTCCTTCTCGTCCCAAGCCTGTATGGCGTTGCATACAGTGCCCTGCGGTTCCTCTCAATCTCCTGGAGGAGTGTATTTGCCTGCAGATTTTGCAAGCTCAGGTATCCTTTGCGGTATCTGCGGCTTTATCTGCTTTTCCTTGTCTACAGGGATAACGCAAGAGGTCATTTGAAAATTCAGATAGTAGGTTTCTGTTCCACCTTCTGCTACACACGAAGCTCTTGCTCCAACGTCTGGTGAGGAGGGTTTGCCGGTAGTTTCTGAGGATGAAAGCTCAGATTTGGGCAGTATAATTCCTTCATCTGAAGCTGAAGTGATCTCCTTCAGATGTATGCCTGAACACCTCTTATATTGTTAGGGGAGGTCTTTGGCTACTTAGACGTCATTGTTGCCACCGTTGTGGTCAACCCTTGGAAGTTTGGGAAATTTGATCCTTTTTATGATGTTCCTTTCTTAAGGGCAGTTTTCCAGAGGTGCTATGAAATTTTTTTTTCATAGAAGTAGGAGAACTAGGGATACCTTTCTCCCTGTCTCCAGTCCTTTTAAGGATTCTCCTGTTTCTGAATCCTTTAAATGCATGGTGTCCTAGGTAGAAGGGAATTTTTTCTACTATGGTTAGATAACTTTGACTATGGAGTTCCTTTTAGGATTCATGGATAAGTTTTATGGAGATTTAATTGTTCTTTTTGAACAATGCCTCGTCTTTTTAGACTTGCTGTATTAGCCGCCTGGCATTGAGGCTGCAGTTTTGGCAGCTGAGTAACCTACCGGTGGTTTAGTGGTACAGTTTAGGCTTTATAATTCTGCAGTTACAATTCTTATTTTTTTCTCCTAATCGACGCTTCTAGCGTCTTTTCTTGAGGACTTGGTCTAGCAGAATTATCCTCTGACTGTAAGGGTGAAAAATATGTTTTTCTACTACATGTCACGAGAGTTGGTCTAAAGGAAAGTTTTCCTTTTTTTGCTCTGTCATGCTTTTGGAGTCCAATTAAAGATTTCCTCCCAGGGGCATATTTCCCTTTCTAGCGTATCTGCAATCCAGGTTTGATGAGAGGCTTTCCTTGAACTGGATGTTCAGGATCTTCCTCTCTGGGAGTGACATTTCCAATCCCAGTTTGGGAACAGGATCTAGGCTTTACCTCAAGTAACTCAGATTCTGATCTTCAATCTCGAGTTTCTGAGTTTTTTGTCACCCTGGACAGACTCTTGGTCTGGGATATTGCAAGGGTGTGTTGTCTGGACAATATATAGTTCAGGGTCATCCCTACTTCGAGTTAACTCTTTTAAGGGGTCCAATCCTCTTTCCCAGGGAGGGGCGATGAATTGGAGTAGGGGTCCCTTTTTTTTCTATCCTCAGGTGTCAAGACGGCCTGGGAACCCAGGTACGGTTGGTTTGATCCTTAATAGATTCTCTATATAGGTGAAGACTTTTTCTTCTCTCTGCAGTCTGCTGTCCGGCCCACGGCAAATCCTAGGAGTCCGGTAGATAGCTTAGCTTCTTTGCTACCAGTAGATTGGGAATTCAAATCTAGCTGCAGCTGATTTTCTTTCGCTTCTCAGTGATTCGCTATAGGAGGGAATTGGTCTATTGGTTTCCATGGACATCATTTCCTTTGCTATTTTCCATAAAATGGAGAACTCTCAGATCTGTCTCAAAAGATAGATCTAGATCAGTTAAGAGTCTCTCTCCTGTATATTTTTTCAGGGGGTATCTATCTCAGGGCGCATGCTTCTGGAAATATTCCTGGGTGTTGGGACCACAATGCCAGTTTGCTGGAATAGTAAGCTGTTTGGGTCTTGTTTATGGACTTGGAAGTGTCTGCTCTCCTCTTTTACATCTTGGAACTTTTGGCTTCAGTCGTCCTTAGCTTGGTTCCAGTCGGATATTATCTCCTCAAGGGTTTATTTCAACCACCAGGGAGGAACTAGGGGTTCCTTTATTATGTAGGAGCTGATTTGGAATGTTCAGTGGACGGAAACTCTCAATTGCGGTCTGTCATCCATTTGTCAGGAGTGGACAATTGGCATCTGAACAGACGGTATTTTCATCCCAGGGAGTTGGTCCTCTTCCGGAGATGTTTTCTAGGTAAACCCTCAAAGGGTCCGAAGTTGGCTTCTGAGGCGTTTCGGCGGAACGCCAAGTTTCTAAGGTATGGTTCATGGTCAAGTGATTCACTGACTGTCCTGATAGAAATTCAGTCTAGCATACCTGTTTTCTCTGTTCGTTCGACTTCCACGCGAAATTGCTCGTATTCGACAGGATAGCGCGGCAGTGTTTCTATTAGCCTCTGCGTGACCTTGCAGGACCTGGTACGCAGACTTAGTGGTCATGTCATCTCTCCACTTTGGAGACTGTTCCTGAGGAAGGAACTTCTAAGCAGGGTTCCTTCTTTCTTCTAAATTTCGTTTCTCTGAAGCGGTCTGTTTGGAGAATGAACACTTGATTTTAGCTATGCGTGGAGTTTCCAAATCTGTCATGAAGACAATGGTCCAGGCTCGTAAGCCTGTTACTAGGAAGTTTTACCATAAGATATGGCGTAAATATCTTTAATGGTGTGAGTCTAATGGATACTCTTGGAGTAAGGTCAGGATCCCAAGGATCTTATTTTTTCTTCAGGTAGGCCTTGAGGAGGGATTATCTGTCAGTACCCTAAGGGTCGAATCTCTGTTCTATCCATTCTGCTACACAAGCATCTGGCGGACATTCCGGATATGCAGTCCTTTTGTCAGGCCCTGGTCAGGATCAGGCCTGTGTTTAAATCAATTGCTTCACAGTGGAGACTTAACCTTATTCTTAAGGTTTTGCTTCAGGCTCCGTTTGAACCTATGCATTTCCATAGATATTGGGTTATTTTCTTGGAAGGTGTTGTTCCTTATTGCTTTCTTCTGTGCGGAGGGTTTCTGACCTCTCAGCCTTGCAGTGTGAGTCTCCTTATCTCATTTTTCATGCAGATAAGGTAGTTCTTTGTACCAAGTTTTGGTTTTCTTCCTAAGATTGTTTTCGGATAGGATTATTAACCAGGAAATTGTTGTTCCTTCTCTCTGTCCTAATCTTTCTTCTCATAAAGAGCGTTTGTTGCACAACTTAGTTGTTGTGCGGGCTCTTAAATTCTATCTGCAGACTACAAATGAATTTCGTCAGTCTTCTGCATTGTTTGTTTTTCTGTGGTTGAAAAGTATTATTCGTTTGGCATATGAGACTGCTGGACAGCAGCCTCCTGAGAAATTACAGCTCATTCCACTAGGGCGGTGTCTTCTTCTTGGGCCTTCAAGAATGTGGCCTCTGTAGAACAGATTGTAAGATCTGCGACTTGCTCGTCTTGTACACTTTTTCTAAATTCTTTTGCCTCGGTTGAGGTTTCCTTTGGGAGAAAGGTTCTGCAAGCAGTGGTGCCTTCTGTTTAGGTTACCTGTCATCTGTGTCTTATAGCTTGGGTATTGATTCCCAACAGTAATTGATGATCCGTGGACTCATTCATTAGAAAGAAAACAAAATTTATGCTTACCTGATAAATTTATTTCTTGACACGGTGAGTCCACGGCCCTTCTTGTTTTTCAGACAGGTTTTTTTTCTCTCTCTTTTTTTAAGCCTCAGGCACCTCTGCACCTTGTGTTATTTCCTTTCTCTTCTTTTCCTTCGGTCGAATGACTGGGGGTTGTGGGAAGGGAAGTGATACTTAACAGCTTTGCTGTGGTGCTCTTTACCTTCTCCTGCTGGCCAGGAGTGATATTCCCAACAGTAATTGATGATCCGTGTCAAGAAAGAAAGAAATTTATCAGGTAAGCATAAATTTTGTTTTTCTAATTTTTAGAACTTGATATGCACCCTGTGACTTATCAAGGCTAACCCTGATAGTTTTCTTTCCCTAATTTGTTTTAACCGATGACTGCAAAACTGATACTAACATTATGATTTTGGCTAGCCTGGTTGTCTGCTGACTAAAGCCCTGATTGGCTCCTCCTAGTAAAGCAAGTGGTGGGTGGAGTTTGGCTATTGAAAAATTATTAAAGTAAACTCTGTCTTGTAATTACAATGTGTTTACCTTTAATTAAATAGAAATGACCAGGTTCACGTATAGATGTTTATATACAGGGAGTGCAGAATTATTAGGCAAGTTGTATTTTTGAGGATTAATTTTATTATTGAACAGCAACCATGTTCTCAATGAACCCAAAAAACTCATTAATAGCAAAGCTGAATAGTTTTGGAAGTAGTTTTTAGTTTGTTTTTAGTTATAGCTATTTTAGGGGGATATCTGTGTGTGCAGGTGACTATTACTGTGCATAATTATTAGGCAACTTAACAAAAAACAAATATATACCCATTTCAATTATTTATTTTTACCAGTGAAACCAATATAACATCTCAACATTCACAAATATACATTTCTGACATTCAAAAACAAAACAAAAACAAATCAGTGACCAATATAGCCACCTTTCTTTGCAAGGACACTCAAAAGCCTGCCATCCATGGATTCTGTCAGTGTTTTGATCTGTTCACCATCAACATTGCGTGCAGCAGCAACCACAGCCTCCCAGACACTGTTCAGAGAGGTGTACTGTTTTCCCTCCTTGTAAATCTCACATTTGATGATGGACCACAGGTTCTCAATGGGGTTCAGATCAGGTGAACAAGGAGGCCATGTCATTAGATTTTCTTCTTTTATACCCTTTCTTGCCAGCCACGCTGTGGAGTACTTGGACGTGTGTGATGGAGCATTGTCCTGCATGAAAATCATGTTTTTCTTGAAGGATGCAGACTTCTTCCTGTACCACTGCTTGAAGAAGGTGTCTTCCAGAAACTGGCAGTAGGACTGGGAGTTGAGCTTGACTCCATCCTCAACCCGAAAAGGCCCCACAAGCTCATCTTTGATGATACCAGCCCAAACCAGTACTCCACCTCCACCTTGCTGGCGTCTGAGTCGGACTGGAGCTCTCTGCCCTTTACCAATCCAGCCACGGGCCCATCCATCTGGCCCATCAAGACTCACTCTCATTTCATCAGTCCATAAAACCTTAGAAAAATCAGTCTTGAGATATTTCTTGGCCCAGTCTTGACGTTTCATCTTGTGTGTCTTGTTCAGTGGTGGTCGTCTTTCAGCCTTTCTTACCTTGGCCATGTCTCTGAGTATTGCACACCTTGTGCTTTTGGGCACTCCAGTGATGTTGCAGCTCTGAAATATGGCCAAACTGGTGGCAAGTGGCATCTTGGCAGCTGCACGCTTGACTTTTCTCAGTTCATGGGCAGTTATTTTGCGCCTTGGTTTTTCCACATGCTTCTTGCGACCCTGTTGACTATTTTGAATGAAACGCTTGATTGTTCGATGATCACGCTTCAGAAGCTTTGCAATTTTAAGAGTGCTGCATCCCTCTGCAAGATATCTCACTATTTTTGACTTTTCTGAGCCTGTCAAGTCCTTCTTTTGACCCATTTTGCCAAAGGAAAGGAAGTTGCCTAATAATTATGCACACCTGATATAGGGTGTTGATGTCATTAGACCACACCCCTTTTCATTACAGAGATGCACATCACCTAATATGCTTAATTGGTAGTAGGCTTTAGATCCTATACAGCTTGGAGTAAGACAACATGCATAAAGAGGATAATGTGGTCAAAATACTCATTTGCCTAATAATTCTGCACTCCCTGTATAAAGCTGCGGATCTTGCCTTATTAGATTGTTTTGGTGGGGACTGATGCTGTGGGTAGCAGAGCAGAATGAAGAGTGAAGTGATGAAGTAAAATAACAATGTTAAAAACACTCTGCTGTAAAGTGTAATTCCCTTTAGAAGCTTTAATTATGCCCAGGGAAAACAATGTTAAATACATTTTATTTTTTAGCTTGTTTTCCCTCTAATTTAATTAGGAGATAGAATCAGCGCTTATTTCAATCTAAGCCAAATACAGAGAAGGTCCCTCTCAAAAAGACCCAAAGAAAGAAGTTAAATTTAGAGAATAGTATTGGCGCTTACAGCTAAGGTTGGGTGATCAGAATAAATGAGTAATTCTCAGTTTATATTTAAGGTTGTTTCTAAGGATGCTGGTGAATACCAAAGGGCAATAAAGGAGATATTTATTAAAAAGACAATGGTCAGATTCCTTTTAAAATAATACACATTTAATCACACTATTTATTAAATACAATAAGGGGTGCGGTAACAGAATCCTTAAAGTTTAAAAGCACAGGTGTACCATAAAAATATAAATATATATATAGTGTAGTGTAATGGAAGAATTATAAATAACTACCTAACTCTAAGGATGAGCTCGATAAAGCAGATTACAATAGGTAGGGTAAGTTAGATACGTTAATCCTATACACTGAAAAAGCAACTATGTCACTAAGCAAATCCTTGAACAAAATCAAGGAGTTAAAATAAGTGTAGGTAACTAGGCTCTGAGTTAGAGATAAAAAATCTACTTCTACTCTTAGGGTTGTTAAAATTAAGTAAGTGTCCAAGTTAGTGAAAAGTACAGATAACAATCGAGATAATAAAAAGAAGAAATATATAGGTAAATAAAATACAGAGAAAGCTGTCTATCTGGACGTCCAGTATTAGCAAAAACACAATATATAATTAAAATACAGTAAGAAAATAACAACTTTAAAACCTAATAGACAACAGATATCTATTAGACAAATAAACCGGTATGATAGGAAATTGCAATGAGTAATGTCCAATATTTCCTAGAGATATTGCATTGATGGTAGTAATTAGGAACGTTGCACTCTCATATGAGGTTGATCTTGCTCTTGCGAGTATTGGATCACACTATCATATGAGAGGGGTACCTTCAAGTTGCCGGCTGAGTATCCGTGTGGAGCGGTAGCTACCAGGAGATGTCTACTCCTGTCTGTAGTCCAAGTGCTGTCCTTTTTCAGTGTATAGGATTAACATATCTAACTTAACCTACCTATTGTAATCTGCTTTATCAAGCTCATCCTTAGAGTTAGGTAGTTATTTATAATTCTTCCATTACACTACACTATATATATATTTATATTTTTATGGTACACCTATGCTTTTAAACTTTAAGGATTCTGTTACCGCACCCCTTATTGTATTTAATAAATAGTGTGATTAAATGTGTATTATTTTAAAAGGAATCTGACCATTGTCTTTTTAATAAATATCTCCTTTATTGCCCTTTGGTATTCACCAGCATCCTTAGAAACAACCTTAAATATAAACTGAGAATTACTCATTTATTCTGATCACCCAACCTTAGCTGTAAGCGCCAATACTATTCTCTAAATCTTCCCTCTAATTTAAACCTGACAATTGTAGTTTTTCCCCTCCCCTCCCTAGGATTCGTTTTGTGAAATTCAGAACCCGGACCCTCCTACTTACTACATAGTGATTGCTTGATATGTGCAGGAGCTCATTCTTATCTGTCTCTTATTGGCTACGGCAAAGATTATAAAATAAACAGTGCTCCAAAGGCTTTTAAGGGGTGTTTGCCTAGACTGCAAAACCTGCACTCTGCACCTAACAAGGTGTTGAATGTTTTTTAAAATATTGATATTTTATGTAAATAGTTGCAGTGTGGTGATTCATTTCTGACGCATGTATAAAAGCAATTAATGTCCACCTCTTTAATTATTCATTAGGGCACTTTCTCCTAATTCCCTGTGTACTTACACCATCTTGCTCTCCATCCTCAGTGTTTTGTAGAGCACAACTGGTTCCATCTCATTGGCATCATGTGCGGTTTAGCCATATATAACTTTACTGTGGTGGATCTACACTTCCCACTGGCTCTGTATAAAAAGCTCCTGAATGTGCCTCCAACATTGGAAGATCTGAAAGAACTCTCCCCAACAGAAGGAAGGTATATAACACATTCCTGGCTTTAGCCTTTGCCTTTATCTATATGTTTAAATTTGTGTCTATTTTTGTGTATGAGAACAAAACAAACATCTTTATTTTGATATGTGGCACTTATTTACTGGTAAATATTTAAAGGACCGTAAAATACAGTGGAATTACATCAACAAATGAATAGAAAAAGAGAATGCAAAATACTTCTTTCAGGCAGATTTTAAAGTTATTTCAATTTTCCATGCCCCCCTGTATCATGTGACATCCATTAGCCAATCACAAAATGCATGAACATATACACTTTGAACTCTTGCACATGCTTTGTAGGAGCTGGTGCCTTACAAAGTGTGATTCTAAAAAGGCTGTGCACATTTTAATAATGGAAGTAAATTGGAAAGA
Source organism: Bombina bombina (assembly GCF_027579735.1). Classification (NCBI taxonomy): domain Eukaryota; kingdom Metazoa; phylum Chordata; class Amphibia; order Anura; family Bombinatoridae; genus Bombina; species Bombina bombina. The sequence goes on from NC_069500.1 coordinate 942,978,961, forward strand.
GTTGATTTAATGTGTGTGTATGTATGTATGTGTGTGTGTGTATATATATATATATATATATATATATATATATATATATATATATATATATATATATATATATATATATATTATTTTTTTTTTTATATGTGTGTGTGTGTATATATATATATATATATATATATATATATATATATAAAACACAGGAATGGACCGCACTCAGACTGGACTGGGTGCACATCCTAAGCCACAGCAAACTCCACAGCCCTGAACACTGACAGACAGCTGCAAAGTTCCCAGCAACCCAGGCAGTTAACCCCAGAGCAGCCTGGGTGACAGGCCCACAGGGAAGCATTACAAACATTATCAACACAACACACAGAACACCTGGCACTCTCCAGCAGATTCACAGTAATGTTTAAAAGCAAAACTAGGGGAAGTCAGTTACATTTGGCGCCAAAGGATCAAGCCCAGGACCACGACAAGGTCTCCCTATTCCTGGGACCCTAAACAGCACCCACACAATGCAAACTTCCAAACAAACCAACTGGGAACCTCCCAGGGTGACACAGGCTTTTTGTCACTGATGGCAGAAGACCAGTGAGTGCTTATTTCCAAAGATTTGTATTTACTATATTATAGCATCCTGGCAGTTTTTGGCTGATGGTGAGAGTGCATACACCCTACTAGCTCTATATATATAATTTACAGTCGTATGCAAAAGTTAAGGAACACCTGACAATTTCCATGATTTTCATTTATAAATAATTGGGAGTTTGGATCAGCAATTTCATTTTGATCTATCAAATAACTGGAGGATACAGTAATATTTCAGTATTGAAATGAGGTTTATTGGATTAACAGAAAATGTGCAATATGCATCAAAACAAAATTAGACAGGTGCATAAATTTGGGCACCCCAACAGAAATATTGCATCAATATTTAGTAGAGCCTCCTTTAGCAGAAATAACGGCCTCTAGATGCTTCCTATAGCCTGTAATGAGTGTCTAGATTCTGGATGAAGGTATTTGGGACCATTCCTCCTTGCAAAACATCTCCAGTTCAGTTAGGTTTGATGGTTGCCGAGCATAGACAGCCCACTTCAAATCACCCCACAGATTTTTAATGATATTCAGGTCTGGGGACTGGGGTGGCCATTCCAGAACATTGTACTTGTTCCTCTGCATAAATGTCAGAGTAGATTTTGAGCAGTGTTTTGGGTTGTTGTCTTGTTGAAATATCCAGCACCGGCGTAACTTCAACTTTGTGACTGATTCCTCAACATTATTCTCAAGTATCTGCTGATACTGAGTGGAATCCAGGCGACCCTCAACTTTAACAAGATTCCCAGTACCGACACTGGCCACACAGCCTCACAGCATGATGGAACATCCACCAAATTTTACTGTGGGTAGCAACTGTTTGTCTTGGAAAGCTGTGTTCTTTTGCCGCCATGCATAACGCCCCTTGTTATGACCAAATAACTCAATCTTTGTTTCATCAGTCCACAGCACATTCTTCCAAAATGAAGCTGGCTTGTCCAAATGTGCGTTTGCATACCTCAAGCGACTGAATTGTGTAACGATGCACAGTGACACCATCTGCAGCAAGATGATGTTGTAGGTCTTTGGAGGTGATCTGTGGGCTGTTTTTGACCGTTCTCACCATCCTTTGCCTCTCTGATATTTTACTTGGCCTGCCACTTCTGGCCTTAACAAGAACTGTCATACATCCAAAGCACTCCAGCCACCAGAAGAAATCTTTATTTAAAAGAGATTTATTTTCATTAGTTGGGTCCAAAAGTTTACAGGAACAAAGTTTAGAACCCACAATAGGCTCTTAGTCAGTATTGCTTTAGACTTGATAAAGGAAGGAACTCTTCCGAAAGCTTGTCAACTTATAAATGTATAGTTAGTCCAATAAAAAAGCTCATTGCTCAATGCAATACTCTTGTTATTTTGATATATATATATATATATATATATATATATATATATGCATACTGTGTGTGTGTATGTATATATATATGTGTATGTGTGTGTGTGTGTATGTGTGTGTGTATATATATATATATATATATATATATATATATATATATATATATATATTGGTGTCCTGTAAAGTGAATATGCATTATTTCTCTTGTAAGATGTATCGAGTCCATGGATTCATCCATACTTGTGGGATATTCTCCTTCCCAACAGGAAGTGGCAGAGAGAGCACCCACAGCAGAGCTGTCTATATAGCTCCTCCCTTAGCTCCACCCCCCAGTCATTCTCACTACCTGATTAACTGTTAGGAAGGGCAAAGTGAGTTTGGTGACAAAAATGTTAGTTTTTATTTTCTCAAGCAAAAGTTTGTTATTTTAAATGGTACCGGTGTGTACTATTTACTCTCTGGCAGAAAAGAGATGAAGATTTCTGCAGGGAGAATGATGATTTTAGCACTTTGTAACTAAAATCCACTGCTGTTCTCACAAGGACTGAGGAGTACAGGAAAACTTCAGTTGGGGGAACAGTTTGCAGGCTAAACTGCATTGAGGCATGTTCAGTCTAATTTTTTCTAGACAGACTGTGTTAATTCTAGAAAAGGCTGACAATATCCCCGTGAGGGAAGGGTAAACTGTATTCAGAGACAGTAAGAATCTCAGCTTACACAAAGGGCTCATTAGTTACTGGTGACACTGATAGGAAATAACGTTTTTTTGAGGGACTTTAAGGGGTCTTTGTGGCTTGTTTAAGGGTTATTAACCCACATGGCTAGTTTAGGAAACACTCTGTTGTATTTCCTTTAGGCCCCATGACATCGAGTGAGGTGGGAGGGGCCTATTTTCACGCCTCAGTTGCGCAGTTTCTTTTCCTCAGAGACATCCAACTGCTTCTCCAGAGGGTCCTGCTGTGTTTGAGTGCTGTAAAGAAGTTTTTTCCCCCACAAATCGTTCATAAAGGGCAGGTAGGCGCCACAGCAGAGCTGTGGCAAGGTGCTGAACGTTTTTTTATCGTTTTTTGACGTTTTGTCAATCTGGTTTTTACATTAAGGGGTTAATTGTTTATTTGCATAGCTGTGCAAAGTTACTAAGACTTTATGATGCTACTGTAAAAATGTCGTTGAGTTTACTGCTTTTTTACACGGTTTTGCAGAGTTTGTGCAGCTTTTTTTCTCTTAAAGGCACAGTACCGTTTTTTTCTAAGTATTATTTACTTTGAATAAAGTGTTTTCCAAGCTTGCTTGTTTCATTACTAGCCTGTTTAACATGTCTGACACTAAGGAAAATCCTTGTTTAATGTGTTTGGAAGCCATTGTGGAACCCCCTCTTAGAATGTGTCCCACTTGCACTGATATGTCTATAAATTATAAAGAGCATATTTTAGCAATGAAAAAATATAGCAATAGATGATTCTCAGACAGAAGGAAATGAGTTTTTGACATCTAGCTCTCCCCAAGTGTCACAACCAGTAACGCCCGCACAAGTGACGCCAAGTACCTCTAATGTGTCAAATTCAGACATGGCCACAGTTATGAATAAAACCCTCACAGAGGTTTTTTTTCTTAACTGCTTGGTTTACAAGGAAAGCGTGACAGCTCTGGGTTAATAAAGCTGAGCAGTCTGACGCTTTAGTAGCCGTATCTGATATACCCTCACAAGGTTCTGGAGTAGGGGTAAGGGATTTGTTATCTGAGGGAGAAATTTCTGATTCAGGAAAGACGCTCCCTCAGACAGATTCTGACATGACGGCCTTTAAATTTAAGCTTGAACACCTCCGCTTATTGCTCAGGGAGGTATTAGCGACTCTAGATGATTGTGACCCCATAGTGGTTCCAGAGAAATTGTGTAAAATGGACAAATACTTAGAGGTTCCTGTTTACACTGTTTTTCCAGTCCCTAAGAGGATTGTGAATATTGTTACTAAGGAGTGGGATAAACCAGGTATTCCGTTTGCTCCCCCTCCTGTTTTTCAGAAAATGTTTCCCATATCTGACACCATGCGGGACTCGTGGCAGACGGTTCCTAAGGTGGAGGGAGCTATTTCTACTCTATCTAAACGTACAACTATTCCTATCGAAGACAGTTGTGCTTTCAAAGATCCTATGGATAAAAAATTAGTGGATCTCCTGAAGAAAATTTTTGTTCATCAAGGTTTTCTTCTCCAACCTATTTCATGCATTGTTCCTGTAACTACTGCAGCTGCTTTCTGGTTCGAGGCTCTAGAAGAGGCTCTTCAGATGGAGACTCCATTAGAGGATATTATGGATAGAATTAAGGCCCTTAAGTTGGCTAATTCGTTCATTTCAGATGCCGCTTTCCAACTGGCTAAGTTAGCGGCAAAGAATTCAGGTTTTGCCATTTTAGCACGCAGGGCGTTATGGCTTAAGTCCTGGTCTGCTGATGTATCGTCAAAATCTAAACTTTTGAACATCCCTTTCAAAGGAAAGACCCTATTCGGGCCTTAACTGAAAGAGATTATTTCAGACATCACTGGAGGGAAAGGCCATGCTCTCCCTCAGGATAAGACAAATAAATTGAGGACCAAACAAAATAATTTTCGTTCCTTTCGGAATTTCAAGGGTGGTCCCGTTTCAGCTTCCCCTGCTGCAAAGCAAGAGGGGAATTTTGCCCAATCCAAGTCAGTCTGGAGACCTAACCAGGCTTGGAACAAGGACAAACAGGCCAAGAAGCCTGCAGCTGCCTCTAAGACAGCATGAAGGGGTAGCCCCCGATCCAGGACCGGATCTAGTAGGGGGCAGACTCTCTCTCTTCGCTCAGGCTTGGGCAAGAGATGTCCACAATTCCTGTGCTTTAGAAATTGTGTCCCAGGGATATCTTCTGGACTTCAAAGACTCTCCCCCAAGGGGGAGGTTTCACACTTCTCAATTGTCTGCAAACCAGACAAAGAGAGAGGCGTTCTTACGCTGTGTAGAAGACCTACATACCATGGGAGTGATTCACCCAGTTCCAAAAGCGGAACAAGGGCTAGGGTTTTACTCAAACCTGTTTGTGGTTCCCAAAAAAGAGGGAACTGTCAGACAAATCTTGGATCTCAAAATTCTAAACAAGTTCCTCAGAGTACCATCATTCAAGATGGAGACTATTCGGACTATTCTACCTCTGATCCAGGAGGGTCAATATATGACTACCGTAAACTTAAAGGATGCGTATCTACACATCCCTATTCACAGAGATCATCATCAATTCCTCAGATTTGCCTTTCTGGACAGGCATTACCAGTTTGTGGCCCTTCCCTTCGGTTGGCCACGGCTCCCAGAATTTTCACAAAGGTGCTAGGGTCCCTTCTGGCGGTTCTAAGGCCGCGGGGCATAGCAGTGGCGCCTTATCTAGATGACATCTTAATTCAGGCGTCGACTTTCCAACTAGCCAAGTCTCACACGGACATCGTGTTGGCTTTTCTGAGATCTCATGGGTGGAAGGTGAACATAAAAAAGAGTTCTCTCTTCCCTCTCACAAGAGTTTCCTTCCTAGGGACTCTGATAGACTCGGTAGAAATGAAAATATTTCTGACGGAGGTCAGAAAATCAAAACTCTTAACCACTTGCCTAGCTCTTCATTCCATTCCTCGGCCATCAGTGGCTCAGTGCATGGAGGTAATCGGACTAATGGTAGCGGCAATGGACATAGTCCCTTTTTGCCCGCCTACACCTCAGACCATTGCAACTATGCATGCTCAAACAGTGGAATGGGGATTATGCAGATTTATCTCCTCAACTGCATCTAGACCAGAGATTCTCTTCTCTGGTGGTTGTCTCAGGACCACCTGTCTCAGGGAATGTGTTTCCGCAGGCCAGAGTGGCTCATAGTAACGACAGATGCCAGCCTGTTAGGCTGGGGTGCAGTCTGGAACTCCCTGAAAGCACAGGGCTTATGGTCTCAGGAGGAAACTCTCCTCCCGATAAACATTCTAGAACTGAGAGCGATATTCAATGCGCTTCAGGCGTGGCCCCAGCTTGCTGCGGCCAAATTCATCAGATTTCAGTCGGACAACATCACGACTGTAGCTTATATCAATCATCAAGGAGGAACACGGAGTTCTCTAGCGATGATGGAGGTAACCAAAATAATCCGATGGGCCTAGGATCACTCTTGCCATCTCTCAGCAATCCATATCCCAGGAGTAGAGAACTGGGAGGCGGATTTCCTAAGTCGTCAGACTTTTCATCCGGGGGAATGGGAGCTCCATCCGGAGGTATTTGCCCAGCTGACTCAGCTATGGGGCACACCAGAATTGGATCTGATGGCGTCCCGTCAGAATGCCAAACTTCCTCGTTACGGGTCCAGGTCCCAGGATCCCCAGGCGGTACTGATAGATGCTCTAGCAGTGTCCTGGTCCATCAATCTGGCCTATGTATTTCCACTGTTTCCTCTCCTCCCACGTCTGGTTGCCAGAGTCAAGCAGGAGAGAGCTTCTGTGATTCTAATAGCACCTGCGTGGCCACGCAGGACTTGGTATGCAGACCTAGTGGACATGTCATCGGTTCCACCGTGGACTCTGCCAATAAGGCAGGACCTTCTAATCCAAGGTCCATTCACGCATTCAAATCTAATTTCTCTGCGTCTGACTGCTTGGAGATTGAACGCCTGATTCTATCAAAGCGTGGTTTCTCTGAGTCGGTCATTGATACCCTGATTTAAGCTAGAAAGCCTGTCACACCAGGAAGATCTATCATAAGATTTGGCGCAAATATTTTTATTGGTGTGAATCCAAGGGTTACTCATGGAGTAAGATTAGGATTCCTAGAATATTGTCCTTTCTCCAAGAAGGATTGGAGAAGGGATTATCAGCTAGTTCCTTAAAAGGACAAATATCGGCTTTGTCTATTCTTTTACACAAACGTCTGGCAGATGTCCCAGACGTTCAAGCGTTTAGTCAGGCCTTGGTCAGGATCAAGCCTGTATTTAAACCTGTTGCTCCGCCATGGAGCCTAAACTTAGTTCTTAAAGTTCTTCAAGGGGTTCCGTTTGAACCTATGCATTCCATAGATATTAAGCTTCTATCTTGGAAAGTTTTGTTTTTAGTAGCTATCTCTTCAGCTCGAAGAGTTTCTGAGTTATCTCCTTTACAGTGTGATTCACCTTACCTTGTTTTCCATGCAGATAAGGTGGTTTTGCGTACTAAACCTGGGTTTCTTCCTAAGGTTGTTTCTAATAGGAATATCAATCAGGAGATTGTTGTTCCTTCACTGTGTCCTAATCCTTCATCTAAGAAGGAACGTCTGTTGCACAATCTTGATGTGGTTCGTGCGTTAAAGTTCTACTTACAAGCAACTAAAGATTTCCGTCAAACATCTTCATTGTTTATTGTTTATTCTGGTAAACGGAAAGGTCAAAAGGCTACGGCTACCTCTCTTTCCTTTTGGTTGAAAAGCATCATACATTTGGCTTATGAGACTGCTGGCCAGCAGCCTCCTGAAAGAATTACTGCTCATTCTACTAGAGCAGTGGCTTCCACATGGGCTTTTAAAAATGAGGCTTCTGTTGAACAGATTTGTAAGGCGGCGACTTGGTCTTCGCTTCATACTTTTTCCAAATTTTACAAATTCGATACTTTTGCTTCTTCTGAGGCTATTTTTGGGAGAAAGATTCTACAAGCAGTGGTGCCTTCCGTTTAAGGTACCTATCTTGTCCCTCCCTTCATCCGTGTCCTAAAGCTTTGGTATTGGTATCCCACAAGTATGGATGAATCCGTGGACTCGATACATCTTACAGGAGAAAACAGAATTTATGTTTACCTGATAAATATCTTTCTCTTGTGATGTATCGAGTCCACGGCCCGCCCTGTCTATTTAAGACAGGTAGTATATTTTTCTTTAAAAAACTTCAGTCACCACTATACCCTATAGTTTCTACTTTTTCTTACTAGCCTTCGGTCGAATGACTGGGGGGGTGGAGCTAAGGGAGGAGCTATATAGACAGCTCTGCTGTGGGTGCTCTCTCTGCCACTTCCTGTTGGGAAGGAGAATATCCCACAAGTATGGATGAATCCGTGGACTCGATAAGAGAAAGAAATGTATCAGGTAAGCATAAATTCTGTTTTTAAACAACCAGAAAAGCAGGCATGTAACAGTTACATATTTCACTGTATTATTAATTTAATTTGTCTTTCTCTCGTATAAAATGTAATCTTTCATCAGAAAGAGTAGTCTTTATTATTCCTAACTTGCCAGTCAGTGGCTGACTTTATGAAAGGGACTTGGTACCCAAATATTAAAACACTTGAAAGTGATGCAGAATATCTGTAAAAGCAAATACAATGGATAAACCATTGGCACTACCAATGTACGTTTAAAGAATCCTGCCCTATCTATATATCCACAAAATCATAAATGTGGTTATGAGGGAAAGGTGCTGTGTATTATATCATATATTCAGAAGAACAGAGTGGGAAAGAACCCACCAAAAAATACACTAATAGCAGAGTCCAGAAAATATATGTATCAAATTAAAATTAACAAGACATATATGAAGTCAACTGGGATAAGGTACTAGTGACTCTAAAATTAAAATATAACTTTTTTTGGGGATAAAAATAAAAAACAGGGATCTAATTAAAAATACGACCTGGGACAGGATTGGGAGTAATACTAACTGTTTGAACTGGAAATGCAGTAATATCAAATGGTCTAACTCACCACAATGTGTAAAAATAACACAATAGAAGTGAACACTAAATGTATGCCTAATCATAATTGTAGCACTAACGAAAGTGTGATATTGGATGAGTGTTTGGTGCATACAATAACAGGCAGCAGTTGCAGTTGCAATTCCGGCTCTTCTTAATAGTTAAGTTGATAAAAAAAAAAGCATGGATTACATCCAAAAACAGAATGTATCTATTGGAATTCTAATTTCAGCTTGTGCTAATATCCGTGAACACTGTTCACCATATCGGGTATATCCCAATACTAGATGGTATAATTACAGCTCAAGATGTGCCATAGTTTAAACAGGTCACTATAGTGTTCAAGTGACGTGTATCTGGCAGATACAATATTTAGTTAAATGGCTGATAATTATTTATTCTGGTAAATATAGCGTGTTATGAGAATGGTAACTCCGCACCCACTGCAATGCATGTGAGTTAACAGGCGATTTGAGTTACAGCTATTGTATAGTCACAAGGATTACCTTAAATAAACTACGAAATGTAAATGTGGTATAGATATACCAAATTGAATTAGTAAGTAATGCACTAATAAGTAAACACTAGAAACATTTAAACCCTTAAATAATTAGGTATAGTAAATCTGGGGGTTTCTATATTGCAAGCGCATTATACCATTAGTGAGAGCCCAGAAAAGTACTGCGTTTTCCATCGCAAATCAACAGCGGTGTGAGAGAACCATTAAAGTGAAGGTAAACTTTGATGAATGAAAGACCGTTTTTTAAAAATGCTATTAAAAACAGGGGCACTTTCATTCATCAAAGTTTACAAAGCAGCCGTTTTAATTAAAAACTTACCTGTCTTCTTTGCACAGCCAGAGCAGCTTCCCCCACCCGGAGAGCCTTTCTTCACACGTCATCAATAACTAATCCAGTTTCCTCCAATCACGGCTTTCCCCCCAGGGTAGTCATTGCTTGAGGCCATGCCGTGATTGGAGGAAGCCGGATTAGTCACTGATGACATGTGAAGAGAGGATCTCCGGGTGGGGGAAGCTGCTCTGGCTATCAAAAAAACAAAGGTACAGTTTTAATCAAAACGGCTGCTTTCTAAACTGATGAATGAAAGTGCCCGTTTTTAATAGTATTTTCAAAAAACGGGCTTTCATTCATCAAAGTTTACCTTCACTTTAAGCAGAATTATCGTAAGTACAGAGATCACGCTAATCATGCCTCCAGGTCACTATGCCTAAAACACAGGAGTTCCCTAGACTCCTCACCAAAGCCCTAACAAGTTTCGCCGCTTCTCGACTTTGTCAAAGGGTTAATTAGATCCCTGTTTTTTATTTTTATCCTAATAAAAGTTATATTTTAATTTTAGAGTCACTGGTACCTTATCCCAGTTGACTTCATATATGTCTTGTTAATTTTAATTTGATATATATATATTTTCTGGACTCTGGAGTGCTATTAGTGTATTTCTTGGTGGGTTCTTTCCCACTCTGTTATTCTGAATATCTGTAAAAGCAGACTAGAAAATATTTCCTAAGTAGCCACGTCCTATTTAAAATGGAATTTAAAAAGCCAATGAGGATGCTAGTTCTGGGACTTGCAAGGGAGTGTGTATGTGGCGCATACAGGCACAGTCATGTTATTTCCCTCCTCAGTTTAAAGAAGTTTAAGGAAGTTTACTATAAAATTTCACAAGATTTCAGTGAATCCCATGAGATCACAGTACAGCAAAGTGTGACATCAGCACTGATAAAGCTTATTGGCTGTTTTTGTTTTCTCATGTAGCTGAGAGTAGCTGAGAGTAGCTGAAGGATAACTGTTCACAGAGCTTACTTTTGTGGGCTGGAAAAAAATTGAGGTAAAATATATGTTCAAGTGATATTTTCTTGTCATCTTTTCACTGTTATGCTGCATCACTTTCAAGCTATTTAGCTTATGGGTATTATGTTTAATTTGATTATCTGGAATTTCCTTTTTTAACTTAGAGATGTCCTATGAACTTATATGGTGGTGTTGTGCAGCAAGCATTTCCAATTGCTAATAAAGTTTTTGGGATATAATTCTTCTAAACTAAATAAATGGAGAGAAATACTGCACCAGGCTTGTTCTGCATTTTTTAACTGATGCATTCTGATCTAGTGAAGTCATCCAAAATGTATGTGATGTTATTTTAGTAACTTCCGATCAGTGATTTAGTATTTAATGATCCTCTTAGGAGTCTTCAGCAACTCCTAGACTACCCTGAAGATGACGTGGAGGAGACTTTCTGCCTTAACTTTACAGTAAGTGAATGTCTACATGGTAAAAGCCATGCTACTTATGTTTTTTTTGTTTGTTTTTTTATTCCTTTATTTGTATACCAACAATGTAACCGTACATGTGCAAAATAAGCATTTTACTTCTCCCATTCACCACTCAGGGTATGTGGAGAGCGAGAAAAGGACTGTGGATTTTAAACATAAACATAGCTATAGAAAGAAAAAAAAAACAATAAATATCAGTCATTTCCACATTTTATATACGGAGACTGAAATATTTCTATTAATATAAATCTGATTAATCATTATTGGATTAGAAACATTGCATAAAAAACAAATATATTACATGAAATTACACTGTTGGAGATTTTTTCTTCCTTTTCCTTGAAAGGAAAGAGTTCCACCATCAATCAATAAAATAAATAAATAAATTAAGGGGAGGAAAAAAAAAAAAGAGTGATGAAAAAAGGGGTTGCCCTACCTTCCCAAAAACCCCTTCCAACTTAACCTTTTGACAGTGTCATTCATTTATGTGAAATTCCCCTCTAAGAATGGCTTCCTGTAGATAAATTGTGTTTATAAAGGGGCTAATTATTTGTTTTTGTACCACTGGTGGTTGAGATCTGATGTAATCCCCCCATTTTCCAAAAATGTAGCGACCTCCGTAATGCTATTATAGCTAGTATCAAATTTTTCTATTATCATTTTGCTTTTAACAAGTTCTAATAATTTTTTTGAAACTTGGTGATTTCTGTGACTTCCAACTGGAGAAAATTGCATTTCGACCGCATAATATAATGAAATTGATCAATTTTGCCTTACTAGGTCCCCCCTGATTACTTTTTAAAAAGATAATATCTAATATGTTAATCTCAATCTTGAGACTTAATATTTTGGAGATCCAATGTGAGATCACAGCCCAGAATTTTTTATTTTTGGACATAGTCCTAAACAATGCGCAATATTTGCATTTTGGAGGTTACATCTATAACATGCCACTGTTCTAGTAAATAGCAGTGAAGTATGAAGTTATGTTAGCACTTCCCTTCAGATGCTCTCTGCCAGCCCCGGTTCTGCCAGACTGTATCCAGAAACAAGAAATATTGTATGTGGCGGCAGTGTATCACTTCAGGGGATGCAAGATGCTCTTTTCCTCTGTGAAACCTGCCTTCTTTCACCTCCAAGATAAAAAGCTCACAATGATGTACATTTCAAATAAAATGATAGGTGCACAAACAGGTCATACTCACAGGATTTCAGTTTTAAATCAGCCTCAGCTTCAGATTTTATTAAAATATAGCTCAACGCGTTTCGGCAAAACAAGCCTTTCTCAAGAGCATAAAATCAATACATGTCAAAGAAAGTTGGAGTTGCTTCTACATGTATTGATTTTATGCTCTTGAAAAAATTTTGCACTAGCCTTTACCTCCTCTTGGGTTACTGTTTGTATTAAGTGGATTTCTCTTTCCTTTTTTGCTTGAAGATATTTATCCCAGTTCTTTTTTCCAGGATTTAGCACTAGATATGTATTATATGTATTAAGTAATTGATTCGCTAATTGCATGTTCCTTGCATTTAGTTTTTTTCTCCAGTGACATAGATACGCTTTGATTTCTCTTCTTAACACAGCTTTTGAAGCTTCCCTGTATATTTCTGGGTTCGATACAGAGTTCTCATTAAAGGTTCTAAATTGTAACCAAGCGCTCTGTAACCAGTTGGTGAATTTAATGTTTGAGAGTAGATATTTGGGGAAGATAAACTTGTTTGTTTGTGGTATCAACGGTCTCAGTGGGATGTTCAATGCTATGGGGGCGTGATCAGATACGAGTATTGAATTAATAGTTGCTTTTATGTTTATATTAAGCATTTTTTCATTTATCAGGGACATGTCAATTCTAGAAAAGGACTTGTGCATTTTTGACTCACAAGTGTATTCTCTCTGGTCTGGATTCTGAATCCTCCATAAATCTTTTAGGTTTAGGGACAGCCTAAATTTTCTGATGTTTTAAATTCCCCTATGATGTATTCCGTGCAATTTTTTTATTTCTGTCTGTTCTATCCATTGGTAACTGAACAATTAGGTTAAAATATTCCCCTACAATAAGGTTGCTAAATGTAAATTCTATCAGTTTTTTTTGTTATTCTTTCCCAAAATAATTTATCTGGTGTATTAGGACTATAAATATTACATATGATAAATCTCTGGTTTCTTATTTGGATTTAAATTATTATATATCTGCCATCTACAGGTATATCCTTGCTAATTATTTTGTACTTAATTTCTTTGTGTAGTAATATGGTTACCCCTTTTTTCCTGTTTGTGCCCGATGTGGCGATGACTTCTCCTACCCAATTGGTTTTCAATTTAGCTAACTCTTTGGGCCATAGGTGTGTTTCTCTCAGAAACGCTATTTGGACTTTCAGGCTTCTAATATGTTTCAAAATCAATTTTCTTTTAATCTGGGATGCCACGCCTCTAATGTTCCAAGAAACCAAATTTATTGAAGTCATATTCTATCTAATATTGATATAATACTTATGAGAGGGTAGGGGAGGTAGGGCAAACACACAGAGAAAAGAGAGGGGAAGAAAAAAAATGAAAAAAAAATGGAGGGGGTTGCATAAACAAAGAAACACAATCTATTAAGTCATTTGAGTCAACCATATTTAACAGTTCTAACTCTTTGAGGATTTTTTTGCTTCTTCTGCTGAGGTAAACGTTAATATTTCTCCCTCTTTTTTAACTTTCAGTATGGCAGGATCAATCAAAAAGCGGCCAGCCCAGTCTGTATTTGTTATGTTAGGTGCAAGTATTTGATATCCTTAATTGCAGGACCACTCAGTCTCACACCAAACCTTTAGGTTCATTAGATGTAATCAAGAACCTAGTTTTTGCTCATAGATCTGAGGGTCACTGCTGCATGGATGCAGAGTGAAAGAAATGAGATTTAAAGATATATTATCCCGATTGCAATAGCAGTTTGCAATATGCAGATAATTATACAGAGAGGAGGAAATGAGATTTAAGGGTATATTATCCCGATTGCAATAGCAGTTTGCAATATGCAGATAATTATAGAGATAGTAGATAAAAGAAAGGTAAATAAAGATTAGTGTTAGTATGTGAATGTCAGCCTCAAATAACACAGGTTGCAACCAGGAGGTGTTTCTATATAAATTAAGCAGGAGAGCTCTATAACGGTTATATTGTTTTTAGTTAACAGGCAATCCTTAGTTAGTCTATAACATTGTTAGTATTCATGTAAACAGCAGGCAGTCCTTCACAATCAACAGTATGATATTTGATAATGCACATAGAATATTAAAGCACAGTTCGTCAAGCTGAAGCGATAGATATTACAAGCAATCAGATTGTTAAAGGTAGCTGAATTTGCATAAGCGTCACACTGTATAACATGCGGGAAAGTCCTTTAAAGTAGTAAGTGAATTAAGGTATATAAGTTACCACCTTCAGAGAGTAAGAAATAGTAACGGTTACCGCAGCTTCAAGGTGAGTTACTATTAAGCACAGGAGTTGGTTGTTTGCAGCCAGAGTGAGAGAGAGCTCCTGAGACTTACGGTGACGTCAGACGCCGATACACGGCTTCAATGTATAAGCCGGGAGAAACAGATTTAACAAGTGTAAGATACTTTGAGGATTCCGGTCAAAATAAGGAAACCTGAAATATGACGATCCAAAGTTGAAAAGCACACAGCAATTGAAGTTACTAATAGTAAATTCCTTGGTTAGGAATATCAGCAAGGTGTCTTCGTTGTTGCTCAGCTTATAGCTAAGTGAATACAAATTACCAAGCATAGGTAGACTGGAGGAGGGGCCTTATATAGGAATGTGAATACCTGAACATCCTGACTTAAAGGGACAGGAACATAACAGGACGCCCCCCTAAAAAGAGCCGCTCCGCGGATCAAGGCTTGGGTCGGTCGGGATGTCTTCGATGGAAAATTGAAAGAAGACGGGGTGCCGACAAATTAGAGTATGGTTCCCAGGAGTCCTCATCAGCCCCAAAACCTTTCCATCGTACCAGGTACTGGAGTTGATTGCGGTATAAACGAGAACCTGGGCGGTAAGTGATGGTGAAATCAAATCTTGAAAAGAAGAGGCTCCATCTAACTTGTCTAGATGTTAATGTTTTGCTGGTTTTTAAATATTCAAGGTTTCTATGATCCGTAAATATAAGAATAGTATGTTTAGTACCCTCAAGGAGGTGTCTCCAAAACTCTAGTGCTGATTTTATAGCGAGAAGCTCTTTTTCACCAATAGCATAATTTAGCTCGGCTGAGCTCATTACCCTAGAGTAATATGATATTGGATGTAGTGCTTCCTTGGGTGAAACTCTTTGTGAGAGTACAGCTCCAAGAGCGTACTCAGAAGCATCAACCTCAAGCGTGTACTGTAAACTGGGATCTGGGAATTTGAGTATCGGTGCTGTTACAAACCTCTCCTTTAATACTTTAAATGCGTTCTCAGCATGTATATTCCAAGAGAAACCAGGTTTTTTCTGAGTTAATTTAGTCAAGGGTCTAGCAATCTCAGAAAAGCCCTTGATAAACTTCCTATAGAAGTTTGCAAACCCAAGAAATCTCTGAACATCTTTTTTTGTACGGGGGGTGCTCCAGTTAGTAATAGCTTCCACTTTGTTTGCTTCCATAGCGATACCAGAAGGGGAAACCTGGTATCCTAAGAAGGAGATAGTAGTGGTATTAAAAATGCATTTCTCTAGCTTGGCATAGAGATCGTGTGTACGAAGTCTGGACAAAACAAGCTTGACATGGGTGTGATGGTTTGTTATATTGTCAGAATAGATTAAAATGTCATCTAAATAAATGACCATACAGACATCAAGTAAGTCATGGAATACGTCATTTATAAAACACTGGAACGTTGCAGGAGCGTTGCACAGCCCAAAAGGCATTACTGTATATTCATACAGTCCATAACGTGTGCGGAAAGCTGTTAGCCACTCATCGCCTTTCCTCATTCTTATCAAGTTATAAGCTCCTCTAAGATCTAATTTTGTGTAAATTTTAGCTCCTTGCAACCGTTCTATAAGTTCAGGGATAAGTGGGAGTGGGTACCTGTTTTTCTTGGTACATTTATTAAGTTGTCTGTAGTCAATAATAGGACGAAGTGATCCGTCCTTATTTTTAACAAAAAACATTGCAGCACCTGCTGGAGAGGTGGAAGGTCTTATAAAACCTTTCTTA
Source organism: Bombina bombina (assembly GCF_027579735.1). NCBI lineage: Eukaryota > Metazoa > Chordata > Amphibia > Anura > Bombinatoridae > Bombina > Bombina bombina. The sequence continues at coordinate 942,995,048 of NC_069500.1, forward strand.
AGGTTATCCTCTAAGTACTGTTTCAAATGAACCAATTCAGGTTCTGACATAGGGTATATATGACCAAAGGGAATGGAACTGCCCGGTAGTAAGTCTATAGGACAGTCATAAGACCTGTGGGGGGGTAAGTTCTGAGCTTCTACTTTGTCAAACACATCAGAATATTCTTTATAACATTCAGGTAAAACATGATCAGTCATACAACACACAGAAGCTTTGGGAAAACAGACTTCCTTACAGTAAGTGGAATTGAAATTCACAACACCTTGCTTCCAAGAAATATCAGGATCATGTTTTATCAACCAATTGATACCAAAAATTAATGGGTATAAACTAGAGGGCAAAATGTCAAATGTACATGTCTCAGTATGGCCCTTCTGTGTGATAACTTGTAAGGGTGTGGTATGATGGGTAATAGGCCCTGTATTCATAAGAAAACCATCAACCAATCTTATGGCTTGTGCACTATCTTTTTTTATTGTGGGTATTTTATGTTTTGTTACAAATGCTTGGTCAATGAAATTCCCAGATGCACCAGAGTCAATAACGGCCTGGGTTTTTGTCTTCTGTAGACGCCACTGCAAAAGAACAGAAATTGGTAAATGAGTGGTAAGCGCAGACAATTTATTAAGACAATTTTGGTGTTGAAGATTCTTACCCCTCTTCTGTCTGATAAGCACAGGACAGTCTCTAACAGCATGGTCCTTTGCTGCGCAATATAAACACAAGTTATGTAGCTTCCTTCTGGCTTTTTCCTCTGGTTTTAGAGGACCCCTCATGACAGCAACTTCCATAGGTTCATCGTTTGATTTAGATGGTGCAGTGACCACAGGATGGTATGCTGGGATTTTCTTGACAACAGGATCAGATAGTGCCCTTTCAGATCTACGTTCTCTTATCCTTCTATCAACAGTGATACATAAAGTCATAAGATTCTCTAAATCCACAGGAACTGCACCACGGGCTAATTCATCTTTTAATGTTTCAGAAAGACCTGTTCTGAACTGATTTCTCAGAGCAGGTTCATTCCATTGGGTGTCTGGTGCCCATCTTTTAAAGTCCGTGATATATTCTTCTACTGCTCTTTTACCTTGTCGTAGGTTCCTAAGAGCTGTCTCAGCAGTATTCTGCTTATGATGGTCTTCATATAATAGGGACATGGCAGAGAAAAAGGCATCTAAGGAGTCCAATATGGGGTCATTGTTCTCATAGAAGGCGTTAGCCCATGATTTAGCCTCTCCTCTGAGATATGAGATGACCGTTAGAACTTTGACTCGATCAGATGCATAGGTTCGGGGTTTTAAAGAGAAATACAAAGTACAGGAGTTTTTAAATTCTCTAAACTGAGTCCTGTCACCAAAGAATTTTTCAGGTGGAGATACAATTGGTTCAGGTGTTAAATCAATAGGAGCAGGCTTATCAGATAAATGCACATTAATAAACTTCCTAATGTGATCATTTTCAATTTTAATTTCTCTGAGGCCTTGTAGCATATGGTCCATGCTTTGTGCAAGGGAACCAACACGGTTTGTAAGTTCACTGATATCCATGCTGTAGGATATATGTTAGGCTTGGTAATATGTTATGTTAGGTGCAAGTATTTGATATCCTTAATTGCAGGACCACTCAGTCTCACACCAAACCTTTAGGTTCATTAGATGTAATCAAGAACCTAGTTTTTGCTCATAGATCTGAGGGTCACTGCTGCATGGATGCAGAGTGAAAGAAATGAGATTTAAAGATATATTATCCCGATTGCAATAGCAGTTTGCAATATGCAGATAATTATACAGAGAGGAGGAAATGAGATTTAAGGGTATATTATCCCGATTGCAATAGCAGTTTGCAATATGCAGATAATTATAGAGATAGTAGATAAAAGAAAGGTAAATAAAGATTAGTGTTAGTATGTGAATGTCAGCCTCAAATAACACAGGTTGCAACCAGGAGGTGTTTCTATATAAATTAAGCAGGAGAGCTCTATAACGGTTATATTGTTTTTAGTTAACAGGCAATCCTTAGTTAGTCTAT